>NC_042966.1:12567740-13261490 GCF_901001165.1 Salmo trutta
TATAAGCACTGCTTACCGCAGAACCTCTTGTCTGGGGGAGATTGATGGTAGCTAGTAGACACTGGGCTTAGTAATGCCATTAGAGTTAACGCCTTGCTCAAATGAAATGAAATGAAATTGTATTTGTTACTGTACATGTAGGACTGGGAAGTGCCAGGGACCGTCCCGATATTATCACGATACTTTGGTGCCGATACGATATGTATTGTGATTCTGACGATTCTATACAGTGCCTTCGGAAAGTATTCAGACCCCTTGACATTTTCCACATTTTGTTAAGTTATAGCCTTATTCTAGAATTGATCAAATGTTTTTTTTCCCTCATCAATCTACACACAATACCCCATAATGACAAAGAAAAACAGATTCGTAGAAATTGTTGCTAATTCATTAAAAATAAAAAACTGAAATATCACATTTATATAAGTATTCAGACCCTTTACTCAGTACTTTGTTGATGCACCTTTGGCAGCGATTACAGCATCGAGTCTTCTTGGGTGTGACGCACCTGTATTGGGGGCTTTCTCCCATTGTTCTCTGCAGATTCTCCCAAGCTCTGCCTGGTTGGATGGGGAACGTCGCTGCACAGCTTTTTTCGGGTCTCTCCAGAGATGTTGGATCGGGTTCAAGTGTCCCGAAGCCACTCCTGTGTTGTCTTGGCTGTGTGCTTAGGGTCATTGTCCTGTTAGAAGGTGAACCTTCGCCCCAGTCTGAGGTCCTGAATGCTCTGGAGCAGGTTTACATCAAGTATCTCTCTGTACTTTACTCCGTTCATCTTTGCCTCGATCCTAATTATTCTCCCAGTCCCTGCTGCTGAAAACATCACCACAGCAGGATGCTGCCACCACCATGCTTCACCGTAGGGATGGTGCCAGGTTTCCTCCAGATGTGACGCTTGGCATTCAGGCTAAAGAGTTCAATCTTGTTTCTCATGCTCTGAGAGGTGCCTTTTGGAAAACTCCAAGTGGGCTGTCATGTGCCTTTTACTGAGGAGTGTCTTCCGTTTGGCCACTCTACCATAAAGGCCTGCAGAGATGGTTGTCCTTCTGGAAAGTTTTCCCATCTCCACAGAGGAACTCTATAGCTCTGTCAGAGTGACCACCTCGTCACCTCCCTGACCAAGGCCCTCCTCTTTCGATAGCTCAGTTTGGCCAGGCGGCCAGCTTTAGGAAGAGTCTTGGTGGTTACAAACATCTTCCATTTAAGAATGATGGTGTCACGCCCTGATCTGTTTCACCTGTCCTTGTGCTGGTCTCCACCCACCTCCAGGTGTCGCCCATCTTTCCCATTATCCCCTGGGTACTTATACCTGTGTTCTTTGTATGTCTGTTGCCAGTTCGTCTTGTTTGCCAGTCTCTCTTTTTCTCGCTCTCCTAGTTCTGAACTTTGCCTGTCCTGACTCTGAGCCCGCCTGCCTGACCACTCTGCCTGCCCCTGAGCCTGGCTGCCGTCCTGTGCCTTTGCCCCTACTCTTGATTACCGACCTCTGCCTGACCTTACCCTGAGCCTGCCTGTTGTCCTGTGCCTTTGCCACTACTCTGGATTATCGACCCCTGCCTGCCTTGACCTATTGTTTGCCTGCCCCTGTTGCTGTAATAAACATTGTTACTTCAACACAGTCTGCATTTGAGTTTTACCTGAAACGTGATAGATGGAGGCCGCTGTGTTCTTGGGGACCTTCAATGCTGCAGAATTTTTTTGGCACCCTTCCCCAAATCTGTGCCTTGATACAATCCTGTCTCGGAGCTCTATGGACAGTTCCTTTGACCTCATGGCTTGGTTTTTGCTCTGATGTGCACGGTCAACTGTGGGACCTTATATAGACAGGTGTGTGCCTTTCCAAATCATGTCCAATCAATTGAATTTACCACAGGTGGATTCCAATCAAGTTGTAGAAACATCTCAAGGATGATCAATGGAAACAAGATGCACCTGAGCTCAATTTTGAGTCTCAAAGCAAAGGGTCTGAATGCTTAGGTAAAAAGTGTATTTCTGTTTATTAATTTGTATAAATTTGCTAAAATGTCTAAAAACATGTTTTTGCTTTGTCATTATGGGGTATTGTGTGTAGAATGCTGAGGACCTGAAAATATATGTTCTGCAATGCTCCCCATCCAACCTGACAGAGCTTGAGAGGATCTGCAGAGAAGAATGGGAGAAACTCCCCAAATACAGGTGCGCCAAGCTTGTAGTGTCATACCCAAGAAAACTTAAGGCTGTAATCGCTGCCAAAGGTGCTTCAACAAAGTACTGAGTAAAGAGTAAGAATACTTATGTAAATTTGATATTTCCATTGTTTATATTTAATAAATTAGCAAAAATGTCAAAGAATGTAATTATGGGGTATTATGTGTAGATTGATTTGAAAACATTGTTTTAATCAATTTTAGAATAAGGCTGTAACAAAATGTGGAAAAAGTCAAGGGGTCTGAATACTTTCCGAATGCACTGTATATGTATTGCGATTCGATACTGTGATTACATTGTGATTCGATGTTCCAAACATATTGCTCACCATATGTCTGTTGCAGAGGAACAAGAGAGCCATCCCACTGGGCACACACAATGTTTCCATGTCTTGTCAATGAAATGACGTTGAACCATTGGGATGAGAAAAAAACTTTTGATCAGTCATGGAAATTAAAGTAGTTAAGGAAAAATACTGGAATTTTGGTGCAGGTACAGCCAACTAGCGCAAAAATAATATTGTGATATTGTCAAAACAATACGATATATTGCCAAAAATAATATCCCGATATGTAACTGTTTTGATTCCCCCCATCACTAGTCACATGCGCCGAATACAACGGGTGTAGACTAGAGCCTTGCATGGGCAGCATTTTAAGCCCAAGCCCTGTGTCACGTCCTGACCCTTGTAAGATGTAATTTTCTATAGTAGAGTAGGTCAGGGCGTGACAGGGGGTGTTTTTGGGTGGTTTTCTATGTTTTCCGTTTTGTGGTTGTTGCCTGACGGAACTGTTTGCTGTCGTTTTTGTTCCTTTGTAAAGTGTTTCATTTTTTCATAAAATGTATAATCATGAGCACTCAACACGCCGCGCCTTGGTCCCCTCTATACGATGCACGTGACAGAACAACCCACCACAAAAGGACCAAGCAGCATGGTAGGGATCAGCAGGAAAAATGTACTTGGGAGGAGATTTTGGACGGAAAAGGACCCTGGAGGCAGGCTGGGGAGTATCGCAGCCCGAGGGAGGAGATTGAGGCAGCAAAAGTGGAGCGGCGATACTACGAGGCGCTATATCCACCAAGAGCCCTGAACCAGAGCCTCCTCCGCTGCTGGAGGATCTGCGGGATAGTAAGGTTCTGGGTTTTGCACTAGAGCCACCATAGACATTTGTCACCCTCCCTACCCTCCCTTTGTGTTTTGTGGTTGCTTTTGTTGTTTTTGTTTTTGTTTGCATTCGGAGTCTGCACCTTTTGGGGGGGGGGGGGTTACTGTCACATCCTGACCCTTGTAAGATGTAATTTTCTATAGTAGAGTAGGTCAGGGCGTGACAGGGGGTGTTTTTGGGTGGTTTTCTGTTTTCCATTTTGTGGTTGTTGCCTGAGGGAACTGTTTGCTGTCGTTTTTGTTCCTTTGTAAAGTCTTTCATTTTTTAATTACATTTATAATCATGAGCACTCAACACGCCGCGCCTTGGTCCCGTCTATATGACGCATGTTACACCCTGCCCATGCCCCCGACGTTCAGGCCCTACCCAGGCCCGATTCCTTCAGCCATATTTAAGGCCCAGCCCTGCCTCGAAATCAGAAATAACTTCCTCCGTTAGCAAATCCATTAGCTGCTTCTCTCTATTTGTCACTCGCTCCCTGCGCTCAGCTCGCTGTGCATGTGCTCTGAGTCTGTGAATATCCATAGCAACGACTCCCGCTTGGGCTGCTCAGCTCAATGAAGAGGCATGAGAGAGCAGTTAGCTGTTAGCTACTCTAAACGCTGACAAAACTCAAGGAACATTATTATTTTCTGTGAAATAATCTCTCCTGTTTCATATTCGATGAGGTTGAAGCACTTCTGACACAATGTTATGATCTCAGTCTGTACTGCGCAGCAGAGCATGCGCAAATGGTTCAGCTTTGAAATGTTAGTGATCAATTTAGTAATACCCTGCCCTGCCCGTACCCTAGTTATTGATGGAAAAAACAGGCCCTACTCAGCCCTAACCCGATGTATAGGGTCGGGGCCGTCAGGCTCGGGTCGGGTAGCAGAGCTCTAGTGCACACTTTACCGTGAAATGCTTGCCTACGAGCTTTCCCATTGATGCAGAGTGGGGGGGGAAAAAAACATTTGAAATAGTAACATGAGGAATAAAATGAAGTTATATACAGGTAGTAGCTGTGCCAGATCAAGGTACAGGGGTACGAGGTATTTGAGGTAGACGTGTACATGAAGGCAGTGTAAAGTGGTGAGGCTTTAGGATAGATAATAATAATAATAAGAGTAAGAATAAAGAACAGAGTGGCAGCAGCATATGATGAGTGTGTGTGTGTGTGTGTGTGTGTGTGTGTGTGTGTGTGTGTGTGTGTGTGTGTGTGTGTGTGTGCTAAATGACTTAAATGTAAATGTAAATGTAATGTATGTAGTGAATGTGTGTGGGTTTTGTGTGACCGTGTAGTGTATGTGAGTGTGTATACTGCATGTAGTCTTGTGAGTGTGCATAGAGTCAGTGCATGATAGAGTCAGTGCATGATAGAGTCAGTGCAGATAGTCCTATTATTGGGTTCAATGGGAGAAACATAACATTTAGCAGTCTTATGACTATTTATCAGTCTTATAGTTTGGTGGGTAGAAGCTGTCTCGGAGTCGGTCCGAGAGCCGATGACCTTCCTCTGACACCGCCTGATACACTGTAGAGGTCCTGGATAGCATGTTGTGCGATTCAGTATGAAAGTAACAACCAACAACATCACACTTATCGGACTACTCCTAATTTATTTTGTCACTAATGATTTGATTAAATCAAAAGAGTTATTATGACATGATGATTGATTTCATTTTGCCATGCACTCAATATTCATTTTGATTCAATACCGTAATTCAAAGACGCATCAATACCCATTGTATTGCATTGCAGAACCCGATTGATTGAATACAATTTATTCAGCATAGTCAATGCGTTCCATTGACAATCAGTTCCATCTCTTTTCAAGCAATCTCACTATGAGCCAATCTGAGTGAGACACTGTCTTTTTCCTGGCTCTTCTATGCACAGGTTGCCGAAATATGGCCAATCTTTGCTGAAAGAAGCCCATCTGCATTGATTGAATTCTGTGGGGAAGGAGAATCAGAGTCACCTATCTGGGGCTGTAAATTGAAAATGTCAAACTATGCAAAAGGAGTACTGTGAGGCCATTATACTGAACAAAGTATAATGGCATTTCAACAGGAGCTCATTTTATTTCCAATAGCAATAGGCTAAATTATTATTTCTCAGTCTTGATGTGGGGCAGATAATTCAGTAATGAATTGGTATGAATGTACCTCTCATGGCTGCAAGTAAGCATTTATGTTGCACTAAGTACATAATCAGCGTTAATTGTTTGAGGGGTAAAAGGGTAAGCAACAGGATTGCAGTTAAAGGGGAAATGATTGTTGCACATACTGAGGGCATACAAATGTTGTCATTCTATTCATGTATTTATATTTGGCAATACACAGTACATCTCAAAATACCCGCACTGGCTGGAGAATGGTCTCCCAACCATCTGAAAATATACAATACACCACAACACCTTGAGTCTTTGAATTATTGATGTAATTCAATATTTGGGAAGCATCAAGAAGCAGTGCATAAAAAAGGCCTTGTAAATAATGACCAAAAATAGAGCAATTCCAAGTATTGCACTCACAGTTTCGGTCTAAGCTTGTCCCACTATTGCCAGTACAGAACACGCAATATAGGCACTGCTGTATCTGTCCTGCTGCTTCACTCGAAACACACTCTCATATCAATCGCCAACGGGTGAAAACAGGGCCTCTTTCCAGAAATCGCGCCACATAAGAGGTCTCTTAAGGGGTCAAAAGCCAAGCTGACAAATGTGCCTTTCATTGCACAATTAAATGGACTTGACCTACAATGGGGAGAGGCCAGGCTTGGGCCAAAGGCTGGAGAGGGTAGTACATTTATAGCTAGCACCAGAGAAACACCAGTCTTCTGGAAGACTTGGAAAGGGCAGCGGGTGGCACCATTAGGCCCAGTGGGCACAGGCTGGCATGGGCACCTCCTCAGGTCAGTGCTAATTGCCATGGCAGCGTTTATTAAGTGCCTTTTATTGCGCTCAGTAGCCCAAGTCATCCTATTAATCCTGGCCTTACTGAGCCACATTGTTAAGGGGCTCAATATGAGGCAGAATGGAGGGAAAAGCGAAGTAGTAAAGCTAGATTAGGCCACTGAGCTGTGCAGCACACAGCCTAAATGACATCAGCAGTGTTTTTGTGTGCCTGTTCATTTCCATTCCGCGGTGGACACTGGAGAATTCCAACCGGATGGAGAAGAAGTAGCTGCTTGTTAGCGTCCATGCAGAGGTGGGTGGCGACATTTCATTTAAACTGTAAAGGTAAATCAATAGCAGACAATCTAGGCTGAAAGAGCTGTTGTGGTTTTTTATCACGGCTCGAATGTGGTCACTGATGACCTTGCTGTTTGGCTGGGAGCTGGGAGGACCTCAATGCAGATGCTTACTTAGAGATGGTCTGAAAGGCAAGGATCCCATTCCTTTTGTCCAATTCTTTGTCTAATCTATACGCCAAATTGTTCAAACACTTTTCAAATAATAGGCTCATACGCAACAGTTTTCCATCTGCTGTTGATTCCATAGTTGGGTGTACGTGCTACATCATTTTTTCATATTAGTCTAAATTACAATTGTTGTAAATTACAAAGCAGTTGTTGCTGTGTTGTGCCTGACATCGTGATTAAGGAAAGCACTTGATTCGACAAATTGCTTTGGACTATCTACCAACTTTACATACGGAAGCGTCTTAAACCAGTATGCAAATGACATTTCCTTATTTAAATCCGACAAAATATATTATTTAGTTGCTGTATCATATTGCTTATTGCGGCCTCAAAGCTAATTTGTCCTGTGTGTATAATTCATGTTTACCTTCTGACGACCTTCATTCTTCAAACCTTGGCCAAAACCCAACCGTTAATGTTTTAGGTGACGTGTGGGAACGATATTGTACAGCCTGTTGTGGTGAAGCCCTCTGTAGCTCCACTTATTCTCCTTCAGTGGACGCTGGTGACTTGAAACATTTAGGAGGATAGGAGATCTACGGTATGGAGACAACAAAGAATCTTTCAAAAAAATGCATAGTACAATATTATGGGGAATGGGAATGAGAGGGCTACTTACAGTGTTGGGAAGGGATCACAGCAGTGATTGGATGAGGGTATGAGGCATGAGTTGAGGTGTTCAGAGACTTTCCTTCCGTGCAGGACAGAGGTTAAGGTGTTCATAAGCTTCAGTGCACGACAGGCTTATCATGGATGGATGCTGTCCTGCCCTCAATTAAATATGAACTCATAGACTTTGCCATCACTATTATGTTATTTGATTAATTCCAGTTAATCATGTTGGATTGAAAAGATCTAGAATGTCTAGACAGCCCAAGTTTGCATATAAACTAAATTTGATCTTCTCCTGACAAACAAGTTGACTATAAATACACAACGTTACCAATTTGTTTACCCTGACCAGATGGACAGGGCGCGTAGGCTGTATACAGCTACTGTTATTAGTAGCCTACAGTTGATCAGACAAAAAAATAAATTCTCATGTTCATCCCATACAGCATGTCAGATCTCTAATGTTTAGGTGTAGCCTAGGCTGCTGCAACATTTATGTAATAAGTTTATGCTTGTGTCTGTCCGGAGAGATGATGTGTTATTACCTTTGCTAAATAAATACCAGAGGAAAGTGGAAAGCCTACTTGAGCGAGCGTGAAAAAAATGTGACACGTCAAGCTCTCTTTGTAATCTCACTTTTAATGGATGATGCGATGGAAGCGATCTAATCATTCTAAATTGATTTCAACATCCCAGAGAAGACAGTACAAACTTCCAAATGCTCAGAAAGTAAAGCGTTGTAATGTGCAATTACCTCTGCAAGCTCCTTGTAGTTGCCCTTGTTAGCTGAACTTTACCTCTCGTCGTACCCCTAAGTAAAAGCCAGCTCTTGCCAATAAGCTGCTTGTCACCCTGTTTGTCACCCTCTTCTTATCTTCTCGGTGTGTTGCGCAGTTTGAATCTGATTTGGGCAATAAAGGGGTTCTTCAACAAAAAATCCACTACTGTACATTGTTGTTGGCATTAGCTGACCATTCTGGTGGAGAAAGCTGCACTCTGGTAGCAGTGAAGGCTCCTCAGAGGAGGAAGGGGAGGACCATTCTCCTCAGTGAATTTCATTAAGAAAAAATTTGAAACATAAAAAAGTGTTCTTTTTAGATAAAACTATACTAAATATATTCACGTCACCAAATAATTGATTAAAACAAACTGTTTTTCATTGAAGGTCTACAGTAGCCTCAGCAGCACTCTGTAGAGTAGAACCATGGTGTAGCTGGAGGACCCCTAGCATCTGTCCTCCTCTGGGTACATTGACTTCAATACAAAGCCTAGGAGGGTCATGGTTCTCACCCCCTTCCATTGACTTACACAGTAATTATGAAAGGTTGTAGGACATCCTCCAACCTATCAGAGCTCTTGCAGCATGAACTGACATGTTGTCCACCAAATCAAAGAATCAGAGAATGAATCTGCTACTTAAAGCTTAAACTACAGCTAGCCAGCACTGCAGTGCATAAAATGTGGTGAGTAGTTTACTAAAAGAGAGAGAAAGACAATAATTTATTCAAAAATTAAAGAGAAACGAGAGAGCTCTCTCTGACTATGGCATGGCAGCGATGTAGGCTGTGTGCAGTTAGCGGTCATGATATGAAGGTTTGGCTTGGAAAGGTCTGGTCACAGACAGCTAATGTGTTGTGCACTGAAGTCCACAAGCGAAGGGAAAAGTGAGAGGAGGAGAGCGCGTAGATAGATGAGAGAAGAAATAATCTATGCAACGAGCTGTTTGTACTGTATTTGGCTATGAAAGTGAACTGTGTTTGCGTGTGATCTGGGGTGTATTCATTGCGCCAATTCTGTTTAAAAACATTTCTTAAACAGTAGCAAATGGAACGAAACGGAGATAAATATACCTGAATTTGTCCAATAGAAATTCTCGTTTGCAACTGCTGGACTAATGATTACACTCTGGATCAGTTAGATGCAGGTAAGAGTGTGCAAGGCGGTATTGAATGTGTCACTGTCTATCACCTTGATTACTCTCGACCTTTGCACCTACGTTGTACATTTTCATTGATAGGCTAGATTGTAGCAACCTCATGATGGGTACAGGAAAAATTCCAGCATCATGTAGTAGCCTGAACCTATCGATGTTACATTGAGCTGGGTGAATGGAATATGAATGACAGTCATCCAATATCCTGTAATAGAAATAAGGCCATGTTCATAAAAAAATTATCATCCTCACTCATCTTAAACGGCACCGACCACCACTGTCTGATAGCTAGCTAGCTATCTACTTGCTATCTATTGAAACCAAGAAAACCAAGAAAACAATATATAATCTACCTCCTCCGTCTCCTGTAGTTTGAAGAGACACATTTTAATTGAAAAATATCCCAAAAATTCTCAACTATCGCTCTTCACTCTCAATCTCTATCCAATATTTTATCAACTCACCAAGCATCTCAACAGATAGAACCCCCATAATGGTCTGTGGCACAAACCCAATACACCACACTAGATCTGTTCTCTGATCCTAATTCTATGATTGGATGGACAACATGTCAGTTCATACTGCAAAAGCTTTGATTGGTTGGAGGACGTCCAACAGAAGTGGTCATAACTACCATGTAGCTCTATGGAAGGGGGAAAGGACTACAAGCCTCCTAGGTTTTGTATTGAAGCCAATGTAGCCAGAGGAGGATGGGAAATATCTGTCCTTCGGCTACACCATAGTGCTAGCCTAGAGTGTGTTCTTGAGACAACTGTAGACCTTTATTGCAAAACAGTGTTGTAATCCGGTAATTGGTGACGTGCATATATTTAGTATAGTTTTATCTAAAAAGGATAACTGTTTAATGCTTCATTATTGAACATTTTTCTAAAATTGACAGAGTAGGATGCTCCTCCCCTTCCTCCTCTGAGGAGCTTCCGCTATTTCAGTCATGCAGTGTTGACACCACACAGCTCCCTATAGACACGCTTCTGGGCCAAATGAAATATGCCTCCATGTAAAATACCTTCCCTGTGAACTGGAGCCACTGTAGTTCTTAGAGCCAGCATGTTTTCTACAAATGAGCAAAAATCCCCCTCCGTCTCTGAGCACTTTTCTTTGTTGAATGTTGTATAAATTAAACGCTGACTTAGTTTGAGAAATAACATGTGTTTACCGTAGCTGAACATTTGACTAGAGGGTTTGTTGTCTTACCCTGAGCTGCTGTAGTTTGACCTGTCTCTCATATCACTCTATAAACCCTGCCCCTTGAGTTGGAACCCGTCTGTGTTCAGTCTCGGATTGTTCTTAGCAGAAGTTGTTTAAACCGTACGTCAGGGGAGAAGGCTTAGTTCCATGCCTGGAATTAAGGTTTTGGCTAGTTGGCAAGCTAATTAACATTTGTTGAGATATGGGAGTAATGGTTCATTTCTTTTCAATCCGAAATGTCTTGTCATAGTTTGTTCACCTCGAAAGCGTTTTGTTCCTCTGAGTACCAAAGTACAACCTTCACAGGTGACCTGAGTTATGAGTTTCCTCTAAAAATATCTCTGAAGCCTCCCTGATGAAATCACTGTGTTTGTGGGCAGGTTTATTTACAGCTCACCATTGTCCTTATTTGTTCATTCATAACAGGATAGCTAAGGTCAGCGAAAATAAACAACCCCCACAGTTTGTCTTGACGGCAACAACATAACACGAACAGGAAGACGAGTAAAATGTTTTCATCATTCTGACAGTTGATCCACCATTTCAAGTAAGACACTCCCCAGGGCAGTGTCTGTGCAGTAGGCTACAGTATGATTACTTGGCACAATAGGTTACAGTTTACCGTCGGTATGAGGCCGGTCGCAGGAGTATGATATTATTGGATTCGATGGGAGAAACATAACATTTTATTCCCCTCTTTTCTGAAGAAGAAATCCTTCCCATTCATCCATTCTGGGCAACGTGCCATGAGTGAGACTCACAGGTCTTTGATGTTTGTCTGATCATTTAGTCCCAGTGAGGTGCAGTAGAGACACTTCTGAGTGGAGATCATTAGGAGTGGAGTCCCATAGGCATTGGCTGATAGGGGTGTCTCTGTGATGTCTTCATTTGGAGAATCAGGAGCATACTCAAGAGTTCATGGGGCCTCTTTAATGTCCCTCAGGGATGTAGGATGGCGACACAGGTCCCTCTCATCCAATATCTTGTCTCAACAGAGTCTAGAGCAGGGATGTTCAATATCGGTGCTGGAGGGCCGAAACACTTCTGGTTTTCATCCTCTCCTTCTAATCGGGGACTAATTCAAACCTTGGACACCAGGTGAGTGCAATGAACTACCAGGTACTGTAGAAATAAAAAACAGAAGTGTTTTGGCCCACCACGACCGAAATTGAACAGCCCTGGTGTAGAGACCCTGTTTGGAGATTTATTTCCTTTGCTTTGCCGTTGAATTTCTGTTTTTATCTTTCTATGATACATAACCCTCTGTTTACCGATTTACTTTTTTTTGGAATCTCACCACCAGGCCCAAGGTTGTCCTCCAGCTTCCTTTTTAATTCATGTGTTCTGTTGTTACTCATGAGTTTAAACAATTTTATATTTCACTTTTGGTGTTCAATTAAGTCTATTCAAATTCCTCTGAAACTTGCTGGAGACTTTAAAGTGGATGATGTGCCTTTGGGAGTTTACATGCTAATGAGTGATTATCATAAGTGGAGCATTGGCTTTGTTTACCACTTGCTAATTTCATGCTAATTGCGTGATGTAAATCATCAATGCTGGCCGGTGAAAGCTATATTGGCTCTCAAACACAATGTAAGCTGACAGTCAGCCGTCGTGATACCCTTATCTGAGCAGGACGGTCTGTTAACATGGATAGATGAGTGACATGCTAATGCATTGGTTGACACATGGTAAAGGGCTTTGAGGTCTAGTCTGTACCCTGCCCCATCCAAGTGGCCTTCGGACCTGGGTCTGATGGGGAGCGGAGGAGGCCATCTGAAACAAGCAGAGCCACGTGGGAGAAAGGTCTGGAGGGGTCATAAATCATGCCACTTTCAGTCAACAGTCTGCTCCCAAAGTTTAGCAGACAAAAGTTGGTTTTGACAAGGCTGAAGGATGGCTTATCTGACTATGTGGATATGGTGGATTTATCATCATATGGCAACTGCACAGCAATTTACCATGAGAAGATGAGAAAATCCATGCTCCATATTTCTTTCTGTCTCATCTGACCATTTGTCTATATAAAGAGTTTGCTGCTCAATGTTCTGTCAAGACGGTTTTAGACAACGTAGTGCTTTACATGTAGAAGGTCTGTGACATTTGCTCAGACAGTTCCCATGTAATTGCATTCTCTCTGAAAGCCCTGATCCGTGCATTTAATGTATGGATCTGGGAAAACAAACATCCTACAATATCAGTCATTACGAGTCTCCTCCATTACTATCGGGTAACTGTGTGGATGGTGTGAGTCATGCAACGTTAAAGCTATACAACTAACGGTGAAATGAAACAAATCTTGTTTGTTATTTTAGATACACTACATGGCCAAAAGTATGTGGACACCTGCTCGTCGTACATCTCATTCCAAAATCATGGGCATTAATATGGAGTTGGTCCCCCCTTAGCTGTTATAACAGCCTCCACTCTTCTGGGAAGGCTTTGCACTAGATGTTGGAACATTGCTGCGGGGACTGAGCATTAGTGAGGTCAGCCACAAGAGCATTCGTGAGATCGGGCACTGATGTTGGGCGTTTAGGTCTGGCTCGCAGTCGGCGTTCCAATTCGTCCCTAAGGTTTTCGATGTGGTTCAGGTCAGGCCTCTGTGCAGGCCAGTCAAATTTTTCCACACCAATCTCGACAAATCATTTCTTTATAGACCTCAATTTGTGCATGGGGACATTGTCATGCTGAAACAGGGAAGGGCCTTCCCCAACCGTTGCCACAAAGTTGGAAGCACAGAATCATCTAGAATGTCATTGTGTGCTGTAGCGTTAAGATTTCTCTTCACTGCAACTAATGGGCCTAGCTCAAACCATGAAAAACACCCCCAGACCATTATTCCTCCTCCACCAAACTTTACAGTTGGCCCTATACTTTCGGGCAGGTGGTGTTCTCCTGGCATCCGCCAAACCCAGATTTGTGCGTCGGACTGCCTGATTGGAACGCGTGATTCATCACTCCAGAGAATCCGTTTCCACTGCTCCAGAGTCCAATGGTGGTGAGCTTTACACCACTCCAACCGACGCTTGGCATTGCGCATGGTGATTCTTGGCTTGTGTGCGGCCGCTCGGCCATGAAAACCCATTTCATGAAGCTCCCGATGAACAGCTATTGTGCTGACGTTGCTTCCAGAGGCAGTTTGGAACTCGGTAGTGAGTGTTGCAACTGAGAACAGACGATTTTTATGCGCTACATGCGTTCAGCACTCGGCAGTCCCGTTCTGTGAGCTTGTGTGGCCTATAACTTCGCAGCTGAGCTGTTGTTGCTCCTAGACGTTTTCACTTTCACAATAACAGACATTTGATGAACTGACTTGTTGGAAAGGTGGCATCCTATGACGGTGCCACGTTGAAAGTCACTGAGCTCTTCAGTACGGGCCATTCTACTGCCAATGTTTGTCTATGGAGATTGCATGGCGGTGTGCTTGATTTTACCCATCTGTCAGCAACGGGTGTGGCTGAAATAGCCGAATCCACTAACTTCAAAGGGTGTCCACATACTTAGTGTGTACTGTAAGTAGCATATCACTCAAAAGGAAAAAGAATAACACCTCCTTGTTTCTCTGGTTCCTACTGCTCAATCAGCATTCTAAGCGGCATGGAAATGTTGCACTTAATCTTGCGTCTTGCTGTGATAAAAATGAAGCATCACTCAAAAGAAGAAAGGAAGAAGTGTCCATTGTCTGTTGTTTCACACGTACTGCTCAATCACCGCTCTGCAGGGAATTTGTGGTTGGTTTGGATACTAGACCTGACAAACATGACCCCATTGTTTACTGACACTGCTGGACACGGTGTGTACTCTGTTGCGGCCTGTTGATGATGTCCCCTCCCCCCCATAAATACTGTAACAGAACTCCAGTGACCTCCCCAGGCCTAGAGTACCGCTTCTCCAGTGACGTTCACACTACAGTACACCCACATACCTTTTTATGCCTATTGCTTCTCAGCCTTTTTGACGGAGGTACTCTGAGAAGAGCTACCATTGTTTTCCTAGGGCCTGGAGTGCACTCAGTCCACTGTCTGAGGGCTGTGCTTGGTGATGCTGAAGTGTCTCTGTGAGTCCATCTCCTGTTTCCCACCTTGGGGACCACTTTAAAAGGAAGCTCTGACATGAGTTGCTTGGGGACTCGAGGGTTGGCTGTTTTTTTGTGATTAATTCTTCCACAATACAAACTCGTCCTGAGTTCTGATGAGTTTAATTATGAAATATAAGCTTGATGTTTGCCAATTGCCACATACTTTCCCTTGATGCCCCTTGAAAGTCATTAATATTGTTGATAGTGTTCCACTGGAGCCATTAGTGAAGGACAATAAAACCAAACAACAGAGGCAAGTCTCAACTTACACCGGCTGATTTAATCATCACAAAGACATAATATCTGTCAGTGCCAATGCCATGCAAATTCCTTCCCTTTTTCTTTTTCACATACAATTGTTTCCCTCCCTCCTGACCAACATGACAAACCAAAAATTATGAATTTGTCTGTGCGAAGAATTGCAATTTTAGGAAACGTCTCCCCGGGTATTGCGTTATTTCTTATCATGGAAAATCAAATCTCACCAAGCGGAGTGTGAAAACAAATCAGAGCTATCTTTATAGCTCTTTATGGTTCCATGCTTCTGGTGAGAATACATCAGGCACCGAGACAGAGCCTTGGGGGATGCCCCTTCATACTGTTAGGAATTGAAAACCTGGTTACGGTGTGGAGAAATGCTAGATGCAAAATATAAGGTGAACAAGTTCTATATTTAAAGGTTTAATAGACAAAAACAGACATAGACAGACATAGACAGACATAGACAGACATAGACAGACATACACATATGGGAGACCAGACACGTTCCTCTAAGAGGTTTGCAGCAAACCTCTTCCCCCTCCAGCAGGCAGGGTTGACCTAAATACTCATGCCTTATCTGTTCGCGGTTTCACCATTCCGTGCCCGGTGCCAAATCATTCAATCAAGGCAGAGACATAGACAGTGAATAGACTATACATTATGGCTCAGGGGCCCAGATACCAGTTACTGAGGCCTACTTTATTGTGACCTCTGGCCTGAAAGTGGGTACCTAGAGGCCAAATTCCAATAGGGAATAATCATCTGAAAATATTGTTCCTAACAATACGCATCATCACGCTGAGACTGAATCCTTTTGAGGACTACCTGGTAAATGGGCTTCAACACTTTGTATGTTAATGTCACCCATCTACCCTAAAACTCAGCTTTTCGTTATCACTGTGTTAACACATTAGCTTTTTGTAATCTGTATACCTATTACCCAACCGGACACATCTGTCCCTCTCCAGCAGGACAGAATAGTTTAGTTATTCCATACTGATATCTGAATGGATTTACATACCAGGTGTTGATACAGCTTGCCCGGCATTATATTCTCCGGTGTGTTGAATACGCAAACAAAAAGGTGTCATCCAAGGAACATCACAAGGGTGTTGTGAGCAAGCATAGTCTAAGCATAGTCTATTAAGTTGTAAGACAACTGTGAGGAAAAGCTGGCACACTAGAGAAAGCACACACACACACACACACACACACACACACACACACACACACACCCCACAGCTGATTGGTGTGAGAGAGGAGATTTAATCAGGGGGATTTAACCGGCTTATGTTGCTCCCTGAAAGTGGATGTGGGACTAAAAAGCCAATGGCTCAGAGGTTAAACTCTGCCTCAGTCATTGGCCCATGGTAGAGGTTGTTGACAGTGAACCATAAATAAACACAGGAATACTGGGACGTTTCCTAGGACTTTTGAAAGACATTGGCAGCTACTCAAGTCCAGATCAATGTAATGGGAGGGAGGAGAGGGGAATGATTATCAAGATTGTGAAAATGAGATCAATGTAATTTACAGTTGCTAACCTTGCACCGTTGAAGAACCCTCCCCACCGATATGCTTTATTAGTATTGTACGACATCAAGAAACGGTGGAGATGGACATTCTAAAAAAGCAAGAATGCATGCATTTTTAAAAATCCATCCTTGAACTAGATTTCATAATTATAAAAAATATACCCAAAGCTTCATTGCATAATAAGTATAATACTTCTTGCAGCAACGCACACCATTAATGAATTAATGAAGACGCCAGCCGGCCAATGGTCAGACCCCATTTACAGTACATATCATCCAGGCGACTTCATCTTTCTGCAGCAATGAATGCTGGTTTATTTACGTAGGCAACACATGAATGATTATATCCTTTAATCAGCATGGGACTTTTAGAGGACCATTTCTTATAGATGTCAGTTTGGAGCATGGCATGCAAGGAAGTGTCCCTGTGCCAAGGGGAACGCAGGGAGGCTGTTGATTGAGCCAACCGAAGTGGCCGTGGATTAGATTATGAGTGCATTTGTTATGTTCTCCCGCTACTAACTCCAGTATGGGGTGGTCCATGAATTAATCACAAATATAAGACATGATTGTTTAACAAACCAATTGAGCAATGTCACTTTAGCTCTATGCCCTCCGCCCAGTTGGAAGACAAGACAGCCTTAGCTGGTCTATTAATACGATATTGTGCTATTGTTTTCTATCAGCGTGGAATTGATGTCTTGCCCAGTGGCTGAAGGCTGAACTGTTACAGCCTGAAGTATCAAGAATGTGTACATGTAGGCCAGAATTCAATCCGAACACGCTTTGTCGGCTATGCGGCATTTAAAGGTAATTTCCGATTGAGCCGACAGACGCTGTGTTTACCAGGAATGCGGTCTCCGCAAAAAGGTTGATTCTGGACAGGGCCTAGATTTTGAAACCAATCATATTCCACAATCTTATACAGCAAGGTACACAGTGAAGCTCAGTGTTTTCTGCAAGAAAAGAAACATACATATTGAATGGAGCCTGATGTTAGGTTTAATCGATGAGTGGCTTGTGCTGCAGGCATCCATAAAAAAGCCTTTGCTGAAAATAAAGGTTTAAAGTACAAATTCAATACTGTGGTAGCCTGAAATTGCAGCTGTAAAACTGCCTCTAGTGAGAATGTTCTGTTTTATCTGACAGCTTTTTCATCAAGACATTTTGATGTTTGGTTAATTTGGAATGCTTTAATCCTTAAGGGACCCGTGAGTCAATCTAAGTAACATAATAAAAAAATCCCCATCAAAATCCATAATTTTAAGATAGAGATATCGTCTCAATCAATTGCATCCGCCTATGTTGGCCTTCCGCATCTGCGGTGGAAGGTGGCCGAGCTACAGCGATATTTGTCAGACCATGAGACATCTCAAAAATCGGTCTTCTCACTAAAACATCTTTAGCATCCGAACGGTGGTGTTCTCTATTTTGCTCTACGACCCCCACAAGTGTCACGGGACTCATCTGAAGGTAAGTATTGAGGTCGTTTTTTTGCCACACCTCCTCCTCCATGCTTCACGGTGGGAAGCACACATGCAGAGATCATCCATTCACCTACTCTGCGTCTCACAAAGACACGGCGGTTGGAACCAAAAATCTCAAATTTGGACTCATCAGACCAAAGGACAGGCTTCACCAGTCTAATGTCCATTGCTTGTGTTTCTTGGCCCAATCAAGTATCTTCTTCTTATTGGTGTCCTTTAGTAGTGGTTTCTTTGCACATAAAGGCCTAATTCACACAGTCTCCTCTGAAGAGTTGATGTTGAGATGTGTCTGTTACTTGAACTCCGTGAAGCATTTACTGTATTTGGTCTTCAATTTCTGAGGCTGGTAACTCTAATGAATGCATCCTCTGCAGCAGAGGTAACCCTGGGTCTCCTTTCCTGTGGCATAATTCACAGATTTTCCGTATTCACTGACCGTCATGTCTTAAAGTAATGGACTGTCATTTCTCTTTGCTTATTTGAGCTGTTCTTGCCATAATATGGACTTATGGTCTTTTATCAAATAGGGCTATCTTCTGTAAACCACACCTACCTTGTCACAACACAACTGATCCACTCAATTAGTATTTGGTAGCATTTCCTTTAAATTGTTTAACTTGGGTCAAACGTTTTGGGTAGGCTTCCACAAGCTTCCCACAATAAGTTGGGTGAATTTTGGCCCATCCCTCCTGACAGAGCTGGTGTAACTGAGTCAGGTTTGTAGACCTCCTTGCACGCACACGCTTTTTCAGTTCTGCCCACAAATGTTCTATGGGATTGAGGTCAGGGCTTTGTGATGGCCACTCCAATACCTTGACTTTGTTGTCCTTAAGCCATTTTTCCACAACTTTGGAAGTATGCTTGGGGGCATTGTCCATTTGGAAGACCCATTTGCGTCCAAGCTATCTTCCTGACTGATGTATTGAGATGTTGCTTCAATATATGCACATAATTTTGCTTCCTCATGATGCCGTCTATTTTGTGAAGTGCACCAGTCCCTCCTGTAGCAAAGCACCCCCACAACATGATGCTGCCACCCCCGTGCTTCACGGTTGGGATGGTGTTCTTCGGCTTGCAAGCGTCCCCCTTTTTCCTCCAAACATAACGATGGTCATTATGGCCAAACAGTTCTATTTTTGTTTCATCAGACCAGAGGACATTTCTCCAAAAAGTACGATCTTTGTCCCCATGTGCAGTTGCAAACTGTAGTCTGGCTTTTTTATGGTGCTTTTGGAGCAGTGGCTTCTTCCTTGCGGAGCGGCCTTTCAGGTTATGTCGATATAGGACTCGTTTTACTGTGGATATAGATACTTTTGTACCTGTCTCCTCTAGCATCTTAACAAGGTCCTTTTCTGTTGTTCTGGGATTGATTTGCACTTGTCGCACCAAAGTACGTTAATCTCTAGGAGACGTCTCCTTCCTGAGCGTTATGACGGTTGCATGGACCCATGGTGTTTATACTTGCGCACTATTGTTTGTACAGATGAACATGGTACCTTCAGGCGTTTGGAAATTGCTCCCAAGGATGAACCAGACTTGTGGAGGTCTACAATATTTTTTCTGAGGTATTGGCTGATTTCTTTTGATTTTCCCATGATGTCAAGCAAGGAGGCACTGAGTTTGAAGGTAGGCCTTGAAATACATCCACAGGTACATCTCCAATTGACTGAAATTATGTCAATTAGCCTATCAGAAGCTTCTAAAGCCATGACATCATTTTCTGGAATTTTCCAAGCTGTTTAAAGACACAGTCAACTTAGTGTATGTAAGCTTCGGACCCACTGGAATTGTGATACAGTGAATTATAAGCGAAATAATCTGTCTGTAAACAATTGTTGGAAAAATGGCTTGTGTCATGCACAAAGTAGATTTCTTAACCGACTTGCCAAAACTATAGTTTGTTAACAAGAAATTCGTGGAGTGGTTGAAAAACGAGTTTTAATGACTTCAACCTAAGTGTATGTAAACTTCCGACTTCAACTGTACATGATTTTCATGTGTGTTATTTCATAGTGTTGACGTCTTCACTATTATTCTACAACATAGAAAATAGTACAAATAATGAAAAACCCTTGAAGGAGAAGATGTGTCCAAACTTTTGACTGGTACTCTATATATACTGTATATATCCTGAGCGATTTCTTTATTTTACTGTCTTTGTGTTATTCAATACGTTTCTATGGGCTAGTAATAGGCCAAATTCAATATTTTATCAAATATTGTTTTAAATATATTTATTTGATACCTAAAGTGGTCCTAAAATTCAAAATCAAATAGCTAAT
Organism: Salmo trutta; assembly: GCF_901001165.1. NCBI lineage: Eukaryota > Metazoa > Chordata > Actinopteri > Salmoniformes > Salmonidae > Salmo > Salmo trutta. Next base: position 12,587,899 of record NC_042966.1, read on the forward strand.
TGATCCATTGTATGACCATCTTAAAACTATTCCATATGTTAGCTTAATACCCCATTTTAGAGGATAATGAGTGGATTTGCTTTGATTGGGCAATTTCAGTAATGTAGATAAGAAATATATTGTATTTTGTAATCTGTGGATTGCATACAATACAGTACTGTACACAGCGCCAGGAGGCGATTGGCTGTCCCAATGGTCTGCTCAGGGATACGAGATCACATTGGCTGCAGCAGCTTTGGCCAATCATTTATGCTTTCATATCCCAACTGCTCTTCTCTGCCAATAGGACCCCTCCCCTCACCACCACCCCCTCCTCCTCATCCTTCCTGCTTATGCAGTTGATGCAGCACTGTATTTCTTTCTCTCTCCCTCTCTCGCTCTCTCATTCCCCCTATTTTTCGCCCTCTTTCTGCTGCAGAAAAACACATGGCACCAGTCCTCACAAAAACACTATTTTATTTCACACAATAGCTTTACAGAGTCAACCCACTCAGTCATATTGTGCTCTGAATCACAGGGTTTGGTTCGTAAATTTTGTAACCAGGGGTTCCATGTGGCAGGAAGTCCTTTGTTTGGCCCTAGCTGTCAGAAATCCTGTCAAAGCCAGACCTGCTTATATGTCTGTTGTGGCTTATGTGTAGAGAAGTAGCCCACTGGGGAAAAACTGGCTGAATCAAAAATGTTTCCACCTCATTGCAACCCAGAAAATCTATGTGATGACTTTGAATCAACGTGGAAAACGGATTGCGTTTGCAAAAAGTCACCAACGTAAGTGCATTTAAATTTTTTTTTTTACCCGACTTTTAACCTAAATCCAATGATATGGTGACATGTTTTCTATATATATTTTTTACATTGAATTCATGTTAGTTGACAACTCAACCAAGTGTAAATCAAGACTAGACGTTGAACTGACGTCTGTGCCCAGTGGGAGGATGGTACTCAGCACTCATAAACACAGATTCATCTTTTTGCGAGGCTACTTTTTACTTCAAGTGGGCGTTATGTGCTTTCTCTGTGATTGATTGGTCTGTGTTTGTGTGTGTGTGTGTGCTCTCTCTCTCTCTCTCTGTTGAAATGCATCTCTGCCAAGAGGGTTAATCAGGGAGGAGTGTGTGAGGCGGGCATCGTGCCCCCCCCTGTCTTGTGCTGCCAGGGTATGCCAGTCCAAATCTAACGCCCCTCCAACCAGTGCACAGCTATGCTCCACCTCACAAGACACAATTTGCCTGAGTGTTTCCCCCCTCTTAACAATGCACTCTCATCTCAAATTCTGCTCTCGCTCCCCTCTCTCTTAAAGGCATAAATATCAATGCATAGAGATCCTGTGACCTTATGGGTTAAGCAAACCAGCAATGATAGCACACCAAAATGAGCGGTGCCATCTGTGCCTCCTGCGTGTGGGTGTGTGTGTGTGTGTGCACGCGTATGCCCGATAGTATTGTCTGCCCAGAACACCACTCACCATTCAATCTCACTGTCACATGTAAACAATGACTTGTCCTTCTCCAATGTCAATTCCAAGATGTTCCCGGTCCTTCCCAGGAATAGGATCTAATGTTGGTTTGGATGAGCTGTATCCCCATCGTTCCAGTGCTAATTGTTCCCATGCGTATCGTGTGAAGGGCATGCCATTGGCGGAATGGCTTTACGTCTTATTGTAACAACTTGTTATTTTATGTTAATTTGTCATGGCCAAGAAGTTTCTGACTTAAATTCATTCATTGTAAGACAGGAAGGGGTGGCTCATCAGAGTCTTGTCAATGACACATGTACTACATTTAACAAAGTCCCTTGTTCATTCCCTTTAAACAATATCATCAAAGGATTAAAAAGGAGGCAGTTAATTAAAACCACTTACTGGCAAAGGTGTCACCTTCAAACACACCCATCCAGCCATGCTCTCTCTCTGCCTCTCTCTCTCTCTGCCTCTCTCTCTCTCTGCCTCTCTCTCTCTCTCTCTCTCTCTCTCTCTCTCTCTCTCTCTCTCTCTCTCTCTCTCTCTCTCTCTCTCTCTCTCTCTCTCTCTCTCTCTCTCTCTCTCTCTGGCTCTCTCTCTCCACTTCTCTCTCTGCCTCTCTCTCTCTCTCTCTCTGCCTCTCTCTGCCTCTCTCTCTCTCTGCCTCTCTCTCTCTCTGCCTCTCTCTCTGTGGAGAGGAAGAAAAGTGGTCAGGGGTGTAGCTCATTACCATACACTGGACATGGACCAGGAGGCTAAATGGAAATTCAGATGGCGTGGTCCACTACTTGGGTAAACTTCACTTACTGGAGAGAAAGGGAGAGAGGGAGAGGGAGACTTTAGTCCAGACCCGACCTCTCTGTACACTACATCTCACATGTCAACCAGACTCATTTGGAAGAGGGTTGGGGTGGGGGGACTACTGATGGGTTATCATGCATAATTTATCATACTGAACGAGAGTCGGTGATGGGGTGGATGGGAGGGGGGATGGCAGGGGCCAGGGATGTTGGAGCCAACAAAGAGGGTCGTTTGTTACTGCCACCCGTTGCAAATTAATGGATAGATGGCTTTGCCATGAAAGGTTCATATTTTTACCCTTTCTCTCCTTTTAATTACAGCACTTGGGTATTAAGAGCCTGTCACCTCTCCCTCTGCACCCCCCCACCCACCCCCGAACTCCCCCAGCCCCCCGAGACACTAGTTAACCAGTCAGGGGAATCCTCCCTGGAAGGGTACGATTAATCCTGACCAATCATCTCAAGGTTAGGAGGAGAGGACCAGGTTGTGCAACAGGAGAGAGGAAGGGTACTGCTACTGTTTCCTTTCTATCATTTAGATAACTGTATACGAGGTTGTTGTTTTTTCGAGGGCAGTGAGGATCTTTCATCTCTAGTCACAGACTAAGTGATTCATTGTGTTGCTTAAGGTCGTGATTTCCCTTTCTCACTAACAAATAGTTGATGATCTGACTGCCCTCTTTTTTTTATGGACACTCCTCCCCTGCGGGGTACTGCGCTGCAGTTGGATCCATTTAGCTTGGCAATGTTGCGTTACACGGCTGATACACTGCCGAACAGGGAAGACAGAGAGCAATGAAGAAAGTCACCCAAAGAGATAGAAAAACGCCCCAGGACACCAGTAACCCTCACCAGAGGAATGTTGAGTCCTGGAGGCACTCTATATAGAGGCACTGTATAGATGATTTCTCTATTCAGGGACTTGCAATTGAGATACAGTATTGTGCTTTCCTTTCCTACCTAGGGCTGCCTTACCGTATACCTCCCCCTTTATAAAGGGAGAGACAGAGACCCAAGCAAACTAAAGTTGTCAGTAGAGGTGTAAATAAGAATTTGTTCTTAATTGACTTGCATAGTTAAATAAAGGTTAATTCAAAATAAAAATAAAAGGTGACAGTTTAGCCATAGCATTTGTTACCACTAAAAATGACATGAAGGATGTTGACCTGTGACTTCTGTTCTAGTCATGTGATGGTACCAATTGGTAGAACTGCTTTTTCAGTTTCATCTGGGGTAATGTTGCCATCCAGTTGTGGTTCAAACAAACCAATATAATCAGACTCACAGTTTATGTTAAGAATGTGTGTTCTGCTCTCTTTTAAAAAGGTCTAACTCGGTTTTTACCCTCGGCTGACCAACTGTGTTGTTCTGCTTAATATTTTGCCGTGCCATATGCCTTGAATTGTACATTCCTAAAAGGAAGCAGAGCTAAATGATTATGACAACCATGCCATTTAACTACAAAACCAATAGAGGCCTTATTGAAGTCCTACATTTAGGACTTCAGTAAGGACCCATATTAAGCAGAACCATATGGTATTTGTGGAATTTGCATCATAATTGACTCGTCGCTAAGACCAGACCCCCTTGGTTACTGTTGCAGCCTTGGACAACATTTTAATACACAATGAAACACAAACTACCCCTTGCTACTCAGGAAACTCTAGGGTATGTTGTGGTGGACTGTCATTACAATTGCTTCATGGGAACCTGGTAAAATTATGTGTGTAGTGTGTCTAGCCACTCAATTGTATTCATTTATTTATTTTTATTTGACCTTTATTTAACTAGGCAAGTCAGTTAAGAACAAATTATTATTTACAAGAACAGCCTACTCCTTCCTCCCTGTTGGGGAATTGAACCCCGGTCTCCCGCGTGCCCTGCCCGCACGACACAGGGATTATTTAGCTAAATAGCCCAGTACAGTACTGCCGACCGTCACATTGTACAGCGCCATATTTTCCATTCCGTGTTAACTGAAACCCAGAGGGTTTTTTGCTTTTCTTGGTATAGAAACACCATAATATTAATCAAATTAATTAAGCAAGTATCAGGCAAAAGTTTGGACACACCTACTCATTCCATGATTTTTCTTTATTTTTACTATTTTCTACATTGTAGAATAATAGTGAAGACCTCACAACTATAAAATAACACATATGGAATCCGTGAAGAACAAATTGTTATTTATTTACAAGGACAGATATACTTCCTCCCCTCCCCGTCAGGAAATTGAACCCCGGTCTCCCGCGTGCCCACATTTTCTAGTACAGCCATTATTGAAGGTACTTGAGGTCACCGGGAAAGTCTGGACATGGCCTGCTCTCCCTTATGTAAGGAATTGGGCACTTTCCCATGTTTACTACAGTATGTATTGTAGGCTACAGTGCCTTGCAAAAGTATTCACCCCCCTTGCCATTTTTCCTATTTTGTTGCATTACGACCTGTTAATTTAAATTGATTTTTATTTGGATTTCATGTAATGGACATACACAAAATAGTCCAAATTGGTGAAGTGAAATTAAAAAAATTTACGGAAAAGTGGTGCAGATGTATTCATCCCCTTTGCTATGAAGCCCCTAAATAAGATATGGTGCAACCAATTACCTTCAGAAGTCACATCATTTATTAAATAAAGTCCACCTGTGTGCAATCTAAGTGTCACATAATCTGTCACATGATCTCAGTATATATACATCTGTTCTGAAAGGCCCCAGAGTCTGCAACACCACTAAGCAAGGGGCACTACCAAGCAAGTGGCACCATGAAGACCAAGGAGCTCTCCAAACAGGTCAGGGTCAAAGTACAGATCAGGGTTGGGTTATAAAAAAATATCAGAAACTTTGAACATCCCACAGAGCACCATTAAATTCATTATTAAAAATGGAAAGAATATGGCACCACAACAAACCTGCCAAGAGAGGGCCGCCCCCCAAAACTCATGGACCAGGCAAGGTGGGCATAAATCAGAGAGGCAACAAAGATAACCCTGAAGGAGCTGCAAAGATTGGAATATCTGTCCATAGGACCACTTTAAGCCGTACACTCCACAGAGCTGGGCTTTACGGAAGTGGCCAGAAAAAAGCCAGTGCTTAAAGAAAAAAATAAGCAAACACGTTTGATGTTCGCTAAAAGGCATGTGGCAGACTCCCCAAACATATGGAAGAAGGTACTCTGATCAGATGAGACTAAAATTGAGCTTTTTGGCCATCAAGGAAAAAGCTATGTCTGGTGAAAACCCAACACCTCTCATCACCCCGAGAACATCATCCCCAGAGTAAAGCATGGTGGTGGCAGTATCATGCTGTAGTGATGTTTTTCACCGGCAGGGACTGGGAAGAATTGAAGGAATGATGGATGTCGCTAAATACAGGGAAATTCTTGAGGAAACCTGTTTCAGTCTTCCAGAGATTTGAGACTGGGACGGAGATTCACCTTCCAGCAGGACAATGACCCTAAGCATACTGCTAAAGCAACACTCGAGTGGTGTAAGGGGAAACATTACATGTCTTGGAATGGCCTAGTCAAAGCCCAGACCTCAATCCAATTGAGAATCTGTGGTATGACTTAAGGATTGCTCTACACCAGAGGAACCCATCCAACTTGAAGGAGCTGGAGCATTGAAAAATGGGCAAAAATCCTAGTGGCTAGATGTGCCAAGCTTATAGAGACATATCCCAAGCCTACTCGTGACCGTCAGTTTGTACAGCATCATATTTTCAATTCCATCCTAACGGAAACCCTGAGGGTTTTGTTTTTCTCGGAATAGGAACACCATAATATTAATCAAATTAATTGAGCCAAATTTCTTAAAATCCATCTCATATACTATGTTATTACAAAAAAGGTTTTAAATTCTCTTGTAAAGCCAATATGGAAGTCTATCAAATCCTTATCAACGATGCCCTCTGGTGGTCAAACTCTCACTAACTTGTATTAACAGAAAAAATGGCTGACAATGAAATAACGTGCCACAGAATGCTGCAGCAGCCCGCAAGGTGTGCTGCAGTATGATGCAACTTTTAAAGGAGGAACCACTGTAACTTGTGCTCTCAGATCATATCCTGATGTCGACATCAGATGGGAGTTGTATTCATAACATGGCTAAATTAGCTAGCTAACATACATTGCAAGAAAACAAGTTATATTAAGTGGCTAGTTAGCTAATGTTAGAAACATTGCAATTGAAATTCCAAAATCACCAGCTTGACTATTTTCCTTTTTTTTAGGCCGGAGCAAGAGGACAGAGAAGTAAGAGAGGGAGAGAAAGATGGTTGGATGGGAAGATGGGAATATATAAATTGTCTGTTGTCCATGGATTGGCTTTTGGCTTTTAGTTGATGCATTTTTACGAGGCGGGAGATGAAGAGGGGCCCTGTGTGTCGTCGTATTTAAATCTGTGATAGAATTAAGAGCGTGGCTGAGCAGAGGCACGGAGATGAGATGAGGTGGGAAATGGGGTTTTGTTGTGATGACATCAATCCGTTCCACTGCACCCACCTTTCCCCTCACCTGCTTTGGTGATTTGCAATTTGAAATAGAGATGTATTTCACACACATCAGTCACGCTGGCTTTGTGAAGTTCATTGACTGTCCTGTGGCAAGGCTTAATTCCACTGGATAATTATGGAACAGTGGGGTTACTGCGGTGATATGAACATTTCTGAGTTTGTCTTTTGTCTCATCGATTTAGGCCTAATATTTGCCAATCCCATACAATGCTGTATGCCTTGACAATGGAGAAACCATCATACAAGAAGTGTATTGCTTCTTTAGGATTTTGGATGTTGAAATGTTTGTTTTGCACACTGACTCAAACAATAATCAGAGATAGTGTTGTGTTGTCTTCACGCTACAGTAAAGTAAATGGGAGCTCTGTGTTATTTCGCAGTCTAACACCATTGATGTTTCATGCAATCTCTGATACACTGATTTGATTTCTCTTTACGACGGCCTTGGTTCTCTCAGAGGACACCAAAGGTTACAGTGTAAACACATCAAAACTAATAAAAAACCGCAGTGTTACTGTTGAGGGCTGCTTAACAAAGCATGCCTATCATATTCCCTACTTGTAACACACTGTCTGGCCCTAGAGGTTGGGGCAAAACAGAGTACAACACTATTCCTGTTCACTTCCCCGCCTGCCTACTTGTTTATGTAACTGGTGGGAACTGAACCCTGTTCCCCGATTTGGGAAAACACGGACTTAACGATTACACCAAGAGGAAATTCCTACTTGGGCCCAGAGTGACACTGATTTTACGTCGCAGTCAGGGCCACCACATCACAACAGAGTAAATCCATGTCACCTTTGCTCAATTTTGAGATAAAGTAGGTGACACTAGCATAGTCTAGTTCCTCCTCTTGGCCCAGTCAGAAACTACAGAGCATTCGGAAAGTATTCAGACCTTTGATTTTTTTCAACATTTGTTGGCCCAGTCACAGCCGTATTCTAAAAATGATTAAATTGTTCCCCTCCACCCCATCAATCTACACACAGTATCCCATATTGACTAAGCAAAGACAGGTTTTCAGACATTTTTGCAAATATATAAAAAATAAAAACTGAAATATCACATTTACATAAGTATTCAGACCCTTTACTCAGTACTTTGTTGAAGCACCTTTGGCAGCGATTACAGCCTCAAGTATTCTTGGATATGACTCTACAAGCTTGGCACACTTGTATTTGGGGAATTTCTCCCATTCTTCACTGCAGATCCTCTCAAGCTCTGTCAGGTTGGATGGGAGTGTCACTGCACAGCTATTTTCAGGTCTCTCCAGAGATGTTCGATTGGGTTCAAGTCCAGGCTCTGGCTGGGCCACTCAAGGACATTCAGAGACTTGGCCCAAAGCAACTCCTGCACTGTCTTGGCTGTGTGCTTAGGGTCGTTGTCCTGTTGGAAGGTGAACCTTCGCCCCAGTCTGAGGTCCTGAGCGCTCAGGAGCAGGTTTTCATCAAGGATCTCTCTGTACTTTGCTCTGTTCATCTTTCCCTCAATCCTGACTAGTCCCTGCTGCTGAAAAACATCCCCGCAGTATGATGCTGCCACCACCATGCTTCAGCGTAGGGATGGTGCCAGGTTTTCTCCAGACGTGATGCATGGCATTCAGGTGACAGGCTTTCATCAGACCAGAGAATCTTGTTTCTCATGGTCTGAGAGTCCTTTAGGTTCCTTTTGGCAAACTCCAAACGGGCTGTCATGCGCCTTTTACTGAGGAGTCACTTCTGTCTTGCAACTCTACCATAAAGGCCTGATTGCTGGAGTGCTCCATTGGGTTCTTGGTCACCTCCCTGATCAAGGACCTTCTCCCCTGACTGCTGAGTTTGGCCGGGCGGCCAGCTCTAAGAAGAGTCTTGGTGTTTCCGATCTTCTTCCATTTAAGAATGCTGGAGGCCACTGTGTTATTAGGGACCTTCAATGCTGAAGACATTTTTGGAACCCTTCTCCAGATCTGTGCAATACACAATCCTGTCTCGGAGCTCTACGGACAATTCCTTTTACTTTGTGGCTTGGTTTTTGCTCTGACATGCACTGTCAATTGTGGGACCTTCTATAGACAGGTGTGTGACTTTCCATATCATGTCCAATCTATTGAATTTACAATAGGTAAACTCCAATCAAGTTGTATAAACATCTCAAGCATGATCAAAGGAATGATGCACCTGAGCTCAATTTCAAGTCTCATAGCAAAGGGTCTGAATACTTATGTAAATAGGGTATTTCTGTTTTCTTTTTGTAATAAATTTGAAAACATTTTTAAAATCCAGTTTTTGCTTTGTCTTTATGGGGTATTGTGTGTAGATTGATGAGGAAAACAATACATTTAATCCATTTTAGAATAAGGCTATAACATAACAAAATGTGAAAAAAGTCAAGGGGTCTGAATACTTTCCCGAATGCAATGTATATGGACAGTTACACTGGCGTAATGCAGTTATCTGGACCGTACATCAAATAGCCTAACAATGACGAAAAAGTCGGCTTGAGGGTAAATTCTGCCACTATTTATGGTTGAACTCAGCAGGTTTTGTCTGGCTAATAGCCTGCACAAGTGGCCTGCAATATTCGAGATAAATCAAATTAAATCCAACTTTAGAGCCTACCCTGTTCTCCTGAATCCTCCTTTTTTTGTGAGCAAATGCTTTCATCACAGCCTGTGGGTCCAGGTTGCTGGCCCGACTGTTTTCTAAACTGAGTATTGTCAACCCAGACAGTTTTTCCTGAGACATTGTGCATTATATGTCCATTGTGCTGCACACAATTTAAACGTAGTCTTGAATGATACAGTGCAAGCCAAGATATACCAGAGATAAGGGACTGTTGATATTGCAACCACGCAACTAAAAAGCCGGTTCACCAGTATGAACGAAATTGCAAACAGCTTTTTTTGTCCAAACCCTCAAGAACTGTTGTCTGCTTGCATCTGCCAATTTATTGGCTTTCCAGTATCCAGACAACCTGTCCCCAGAGCTTCCTATACAGTTAATCTCTTTCCGTAACATGTTGAGGCCGGCAATTAAGGAGAATGAGAGGCTCAATTAAAGATGTTGCAGAACTGCTGTATTTGAAGCACCACTCCCTTCTGCCCAGTTTCCCTGATTTTGCTACTGCAATCAAGCCCTCATCTTCTGAACTAAAACTCCAAAAGAACTACCTAAGAAGCTTTAGGCTCTCAGTCTGATATTGTAACGCTTGTCGTTAGAATGAGAAGGGGACCAAAGCGCAGCGTGGTAAGTACTCATGATTTTTTAATTTTCAAGAAACACTCAAACATAATTACCAAAAGGGAAAAACGAAAACGCACAGTTCCATCAGGCACATACGCTAAACAGAAAATAACTAACCACAAAACACAGGTGGGAAAAGGCTGCCTAAGTATGATTCCCAATCAGAGACAACGATAGACAGCTGCCTCTGATTGGGAACCACACTCGGCCAAAACAAAGAAATAGACAACATATAGAATGCCCACCCCACATCAGACCCTGACCTAACCAAATAGAGAAATAAAACGGCTCTAAGGTCAGGGCGTGACAGATATGCACTGTTGAACACCTGAGAAAGCTCCACTCATTGCTGTGGTGCCATTGTAGCCTTGGTCACGGTATTTGTTCACTGATATCCCCTTATACTTTCAATCAGTTAAAACATTTTATTTAAGGCCTAAGACACTTTTCCAGTCACATTCCTGAAGCCCAAGAAACAAACACTTAGCTTCCTAGTACATATGGAAATAAAAAGGTTTACGAATGACTTTTTGGAGGGCTACTGTCTAAATCATTTATAATTATTATTTTTTTAATGGACATCGATGACGTGCGCATGGGCCCACAGCGCTCGTGGGGGCTGCGGGGAGTATGCCAGTAGATAGTTACTATCTTAGGACATGTGTGTGTAACTAGAGTTTTCATTTTAAATCATGCATTGATGTCAATAAGAGATATGCGCAAAATTGTGTGTCAAGCACACTCATTGCAAATGTTGATTCAGATATGCCTTAGACCGACACCATAGGGGCTCCTCACCTGTATAAGGTGCATCCATCTGACTCATTAAGGTCTGTATCTACACACCTAGAACTCCTCTTCTGAATGGCTATTTTGTTGTGATTAATGGGTTTCCACGGTCGCTCACTACTATTGAGACACAAACACCCATTCGCTTTAGTTCTCCTCTAGAGCAGAGTAGAGCAGGGACTGTGTGGGTTGTGCTGTGTGAATACAGGCTTCTACCACCACCACTGTACACACAGGCACTGGCCTACAATGTGATTAAGGCAGTGAGAGTTGCAGGGACCATGGTTATAATCACATTACTGCCTCCTATCATCACCAGACAGCTGTCATTCAAACCTTCAATTACATTCTGGTTGTGATTACCGTTGCTCCCACTCCCTTGGCCTGGTCATGTGACCAGACCCCAGAGACGGCCGCAAGGAAGCACAACTACTTTTTTTCTGCTATGGTTCCTGCTATGTCCTTGTGTAGTCCAACTCAATTATGATTGGACAAAAAAAATGAATAAAGGAAAGACAGTGATAAAGCAAAGCCTGTTTGGATTGCTTTCCCTGGTGGACATGTAGACAGAGTAATCAGAAAACCTTTTGTTTGACTACTGTCAAACTGTACAAGAATTTATATACACTTAACCCTGTGTTTCAGGGATATCATGTTCCATATGGTTGTTTCATTTAAACCAGATTCATATAATTTACATTTACGTCATTTAGCAGACGCTCTTATCCAGAGCAACTTACAAATTGGTGCATTCAACTTATGATATCCAGTGGAACAACCACTTTACAATAGTACAATATAATATGATAGCTAAGAATGTCAAATGAATCCTCTCTTTCAACGGTTCATCTTCCGCATAAAATGTTTTGTGACGCAAAGTGTTTTTATACTTCATGTGTAATTCCAGTTCTGGAATTAAATTACAGTAGACATTTTCTGTATCTAACTGTAGCTATCCTCCATTGTGCTTGGAACTCCTACATTATCTAGAATATTAATCAATTATTACTGAGAGATAACTATCATTATATTAAACCTGTGAAGATTGTACCTGAGATAAATTTTGAGGGGCACTCCTAACAGTCCGTATTAAGAATGTTCTCTGCAATGAGATTACACAGAACAAAATACCTGCTCAAAGTACCCCTCGTACGCTACAGAACCAATTTTAATTGGCAATCGTCTTCAAATCTACCATGAGAAACTAGTCATGACAAACCTAAGAATAAAAAACTTAAAGTGACTGTCGAGTGAAAATATAACTTTTTAATATTTCATATTCTGTTAACTCATGCGCAAATAATGTTGTTTAGTTGTTCTATACCCTTATTGGTGGCTAAAGCATGAATTGGAAAATAAAACACTTCACAATTCTCCACCTCAAACTTGTATCTCAAACAGATTGTTTCAAAAATGCTTGCTATTTCCTCATAGAGCATGATGTCATACTACTGAGGAGATTGCGCTGGCCAATCAATGGGCTACTCACATGATTATTTATAATGACCGGTATATGCCAACACCATTCTGTTGGTGCGGTACGCCCACACCATTCCAACACAGAAAAGCTGTTGAAATTTGACATGTTTATTTTCATGTCAAATCGCCAGTTGGCAACCCATCCCTTACGGGATTAATTGACACATAAACAAACATTCAAATAATTCAGTGTGATAATTCAGTGATAATACTTCCGGTGTTCTATGTAGTGCACACCGCATAAAGAGTGAAAAATACATCTATACATACTAGTAAATAAGGTTATCCAAGAATTAATTATAACCCTATATGAAAATATATACAAATAAATGAACACTGAAAAATGAAGCAAAAGGCATTTGATCCCAGTCTCTCACAAAGAGAAGATTCAAGTGTAAGACAGGCCTACACACAAACTATATACATGCGTGCCATTTGTTATATAGGAGCTTGACATTTTTATAATTTAATTGTAGGTCGCCCTTTTTCTTTTATTCCAGGCTTTATCAAAAAATTCCGCAAATGGAAATACACAATGGACAAAAAAACATTTATGTTTCTCCTCATCGCTCAGCCACACAATGCCATAGTATATCTGATGGGCTTTCTGGGATAAGGACAAGTGTATGTCGTGGTAGAAATGCCAATAGAGGATAAAATGAATTTCTTCGAGGTCACAAAAGTTACAGTTTTTCTTCTTCCATTTCACCACAATACCGACTTGTTTCAATACGTAGGGGAAATATCCCTGATCTTACCTGTGCACATAAAAATCTCTTGCTTTTAGGGACGTTGTACATAATATCTCTCTCACACACTCATTCACCCTTAATCAAACGAAAAGGTTCTCAGTTTGGGTTAATGATTAGCATCTATGTTCACAGAGACTGTTGGAAAAGGTCAGACATTTTGGTTTCCCAGGCTCCACCTATGGAGAGATCCCATTGAAAAACTTTGCTGGCTATTCTGGCAGTTCGCATATCCAACAGTCTATTCCGAAGTCTAACCATACACGCCTTCCATCTCACCTCACAGGGTTCCCAGCCCATACCCCCAGTTATTGCCAGTATAGGTGCAAACATCTGGATACCTAAAAAAATAACATGCTGCTCTGTTCTGGACATGTTTGTTTTTGAGATACCTCGTAGCAACCCCACACTCCTGCTGAATAGTCCAGAACAGGACACACACACATGTCTGATACAGTTTGGAATATGTGGCATAACCAAGATCTTTGAGTGTTTTTGTTTTTCCTATAACTCCACCAAGAGCTCTACTTGCTGAGTCAGGCAGATGTGACATAAAGAAAGGTCATGTTCATAAAAAAAAAGACCCAAATATTTATAATTGCTAGTAAACTCAAGAATTTCTTCACTAAAACAAAATTGAAAAACACTTCTGGTTTAGTAAAATGCATCGTCTGGTTGATCATGAGTCTCCATCTTTTGCACCAATTGCCTGTACATAATAACATTTTATGCATGTCTTCTTCAGTTTCTGCTGTCAAAATAAGATCATCAGCATATAAGAGGACACTTAGCATTTCATCATCATATCTTACCCCAATATATAACTGTTACATTTATTTTGCCAAGTCATTATTTCTATTTCATAGAAATCTGGAAACAATGGGCAGTTACTTTAAAACATACAGTAGAATTGTTCAAAGAGCCATGGGCGCATGTAAGACCTTGTTTCCGGTTCTTTCTGTGTGTGGATGGTGCTTATGCAGGAGTGTACATTGCACTTCAGCCAGTGACGTGCGGTGAGGTCGGTGGCTGGGAGGCACTGGCTATTATCAAAGGCAGATTTACTCACAAATAAACCTGGATGAAGGCCAAGTTCACCATACAACAGATAGCTTCAACAACCAGAGTAACATAGGCTATTAACCAAAATTGACAAACAAATGAAATCGTATTCGACTTTCCCGTGAATTGCTTGCTTACGATCCATGCCCAAAGATGCAGAGTAAAACATTATAATAATAGAGTAACACAAGAAGAATAAAATACACAAGAATTAAGTTATATACAGGGAGTACCAGTACCAGATCAATGTACAGGGGTACGAGGTATTTGAGGTAAATGTGTACATAAAGGCAGTGTAAAGTGACTAGGCTTCAGGATGGATAACAATAAGAGTAAGAATAAAGAACAGAGTAGCAGCAGCATATGATGAGTGTGTGTGTATGTTTGTGTATGTGCGTGTGTGCATGTGTGTTGTCGGTATGTGTGTATATGTAGTGAATGTGTGTGGGTTTTGTGTGAGAGTGTAAGTGTAGTGTGTGTGTGTGTGTGTGAGTGTGTAGATACACCGATTGTACAAAACAAGTTTCATGAGCTGAAATAAAAGATCCCAGAAATGTTCCAAACATAAAAAGCTTATTTCTCTAAAATGTTGTGCACAAATTTGTTTACATCCCTGTTAGTGAGCATTTTTCATTTGCCAAGATAATCCATCCACCTGACAGGTGTGGCATTTCAAGAAGCTAATTAAACAGCATGATCATTACACAGGTGCTGGGGACAATAAAATGCCACTGTAAAATGTTCAGTTTTGTCACACAACACAATGCAACAGATGTCTCAAGTTTTGAGGGAGAATGCAATTGGAAGGCTGACTACAGGAATGTCCACCATGGCTGTTGCCAGATAATTGAATGTCAATTTCTCAACCATAAGCCGCCTCCAACGTTGTTTTAGAGATTTTGGCAGTACGTCCAACAGGACTAAAAACCACAGACTGTGTCTGACGTCGTTTTGGCGAGCGATTTACTGATGTCATCGTTGTGAACAATGTGCTCCATAGTGGCTGTGGGTTTATGTTTTGGGCAGGCATAAGCTATGGACAATGGACACAATTGCATTTTATCTATGACCATTTGAATGCACAGAGATACCTTGACGAGATCCTGAGGCCCATTGCTGTGCCATTCATCCACCATCACCTCACGTTTCAGCATGATAATGCATGGTCCCATGTTGCAAGGATCTGTACACAATTCCTAGAAGCTGAAAATGTCCCAATTCTTCCATGGCCTGCATACTCAACAGACATGTCACCCATTGAGCATGTTTGGGATGCTCTGGATCGACATATACAACAGTGTGTTCCAATTGCCGCCAATATCCAGCAACTTCACACAGCCATGGAAGAAGAGTGGGACAACATGTCACAGGCCACAATCAACAGCCAGATCAACTCTATACGAAGGAAATGTGTTGCGCTGCATGAGGCAAATGGTGGTCACACGAGATACTGACTGGTTTTCTGATCCATGCCTTTTGTTTAAGGTATCTGTGAACAACATATGCATTTCTGTATTCCCAGTCATGCAAAATCCATAGATTAGAGCCTAGTGAATTTATATATATTTACTGATTTCGGGGGAGGTGCATTTGCCATACCAAGGGGTGATGCATCCAGTCAAGATGCTCGCAATGGTACAGCTGTAGAACTTTTTGAGGTTGCGAGGGTCCATGACAAATCTTTTCAGCTTCCTGAGGGGGGAAGAAAAGCTGTCGTGCCCTCTTTATGACTGTGCGGGTGTATGTGGACCATGTTAAGACCTTAGTGATGTGGACGCCAAGGAACTTGAAGCTCTCAACCCACTCGGATGCGGTGGATTGAGACGGATCCAATGCATCGACTCTAGTTTTTACTCACATCGGCTACAGAGAGCGAGATCACGCAGTCATCTGGAACAACGGGCTTTCATGCAGGACTCTGTGTTTTCCTCGAAGCGAGCATGAAAGGCATTTAGCTTATTTGGGAGTTCTGCATCACTGGGTATCTCATGGCCGTGTATCCCTTTGTAATCCATTATTGTCTGGAAGCCCTGCCACATCCGACAAGCGTCAGAGTCGTGCAATAGGATTCCATCTTCCTTTTATATTGTCCTTTTGCATGTTTGATGTCTCATTGGAGGTCGCAGCGGGCTTTCTTGTGTGCGTCCATGTCCCATTCTTTGTGAGCTGTAGCTCTAGCCTTTAGCCCAGCAAGGATATAGCCTGTAATCCATTTTTTTTATCACTGTAGGGATGAGGTTGTCTATGCACTTACTGATGAAGCACATGACTGATGTGGTGAACTATTCAATGCTATCGGATCAATCCCATGAACATATCCTAGTCTCTACTAGCAAAACAGTCTTGCAGCCTCACGTCTGCTTCATCGGACCACCTCCGTATTGAGCGTATCACTGGTACTTCCTGTTTGAGCTTTTTTTTCTAAACAGGAAGCAGGAAGAAAGAGTCATGGTCTGATTTGCAGAAGGCAGGGTGAGGGAGGGCCTTGTATGTGTTTCTGTGGGTAGAATAAAAGGGGTCTAGAGTTTACGGTTTTAAGTCTCCCCTCGTTAAATTCTCCGCCCACCAGTAAAGTTGCATCTGGGTCTATGGTGTCTTATTTGTTTATGGCCCTATACAGTTCATTGAGTGCCAAAGTGCTGTTGGCTTGTGAGGGGATGTAGACAGCCGTGATAATTATGGATAAGAACTCTCTTGGTAGATAAAAAGGTCTGCAGCTTACCATGAGGTATTCTATATCCGGTGAACAAAAGCTTGAGATTTCCTTCACACTGGAAGCAGCGCACCAGTTGTTGTTTATGAAGAGGCACACCCCTCTTCCTTTGGACTTGCCCGAGGCTGCCATCGTCTGATCATGCCGCTGCATGGAGAAACCACAGAGTTTTATGCAGTGGTGGAAATATTACAAAATTGTCAGAAATAGAAATGTGAAAGTCACCCAGTAAAATACTACTTGAGTAAAAGTTAAGTATTTGATTTTAAATATATTTAAGTAACAAAAGTAAAATTAAAAGTATAAATTATTTCAAATTCCTTATATGAAGCAAACCATACGGCACCATTTTCTTTTTAACTTTTTTTACGGATAGTCAGGGGCACACTTCAACACTCAGACATAATTTACAAACGAAGCATGTGTGTTTAGTGAGTCCACCAGATCAGAGGCAGTAGGGATGACCAGAGACGTTCTCTTGATAAGTGCGTGAATTGGTCCATTTTCCTGTCCCTGCTAAAGCATTCAAAATGTAACGAGTACTTTTGGTTGCCAGGGAAAATGTATGTAGTAAAAAGTAATAATCTTTTGGGGAATGTAGTAAAGTAAAAGTAAAAAAAGAGAGAAATATTAAAGTAAAGTACCGATACACCAAATATCTAAGTACTGTAGTACTTTAAAGTATACTGAACAAAATTTTAAACGCAACATGCAACAATTTCAAAATGTTACTGAGTTACAGGAAATCAGTCACTTGAAATACATTCATTAGGCTCTAATCTATAGATTTTCCCAGCACAAGGTGCACCTGTGTAATGATTATGCTGTTTAATCAGCTTCTTGATATACCACACCTGCCAGGTGGATGGATGATCTTGGCAAAGGAGAAATAATCACTAACAGGGTTGTAAACAAATTTGTGCACAACATTTGAGAGAAATTAGCTTTTTGTGCATATGGAACATTTCTGGGATCTTTTATTTCAGCTCATGAAACATGGGACCAACACTTTACATGTTGCGTTTATATTTCTGTTCAGTAGATTTTTACTTCAGTACTTTACACCACTGGTTCTATGTTCATAGATTGAGCCAGCCAAGTTTCTGCACGGCATATACTATTGCAGTTTTTCAAGTCTCTCTGATAGGACATTGAACAACATCCATAAACATGGGAAAAGTCACTAAATAGCAAAGTCATGTTTGAACTCGTAAGACGTCAGCCTTCTCCATCGGCACCATCTTGGTTGGTCCCTGAGAGAAAGTAATGGGATGGTGTAGAGGTTTGTGATTTAAGGATGATCGTCAAGCAGAATGATTCGGATGAACATTACTTGTCTCACTTGAAAATACTTTTGTACTTGTAAAACACGTACATGCGCAAGTACATGTACGCACTCACACATGAAAACGTCCATACCAAAATAGAATTTTGCACTCTATTTGAATTCACTTGCATGCCCTTTGGGTTGTGCAATGCTCCCAGTACTCATAGGTTGCACCTTTGTCACTCGTTCGGGTCATGCCATTGTTATGAATGTTTCATAGTGGTGCCCAAAAGTCATGATAAGCCCAGTCATTCTGGATTGAGGCTAACTACTGTTTTGTCTAATATAGTGGCCTGGAAATACGATTACATTGCTAAAGTAAGTAATACTTATTAGGAAACAACTTTGACATCAATATTATGTCATCAAATTTACTTTAAATAGATGGCAATGTTGTCATTAGCTAGCAAAGTTAGTTAAAATAGCTATCAATGCTAACAGTAGCTAGCTAAAATGTGGTGGTCTCCCCTCAATCTTAGCTAGCTAGCTAACGTTATAATCCATCTAAAGTCAATCCAGAACAAATATTAAAAATAACATTCACATCATCTGTGAGTGAATGCTCTATAAATAAATAGGATACAGACTGCAACCTTGAGTGATAATTTGACACGTTGTTATTAATGACATTCGTTTGTTAACTCAAGGAAAACTCCCTGCTATGAGAGGGCCTGGGGGGGGCGATTTTTGTACATACTGTACCTCACCGCTTGTACCTTTCAATCCTATTTAACAGCATCGTTTCAGCCACCCCACTCTGTATTTCTGGTGTATTTGTGAATTTCCGTCAGCCTCCCTCCCTGGTTTATTCCTGCAATTGAGTTAGGCAACATTATTTTGCAACTCACTCCCAAAATGCTCTCTACCCGGCTCTTCTGACATCACAGCCATCTTATTTGAATTAGGCAGTGTTTTGTTTGGACTTAATGAGGACGGTGGTTAATGGATAGCACTAGTTCAACGCACTAATGGGACACAGGGAGAGGCTGTTACTGCTCTCCGTCTGATCAGTCATGCATAGGGACCGAATTAGAAAGCTCTGTGTTTAAGGGACAGAGGTAGCCTCTTTGAGCACAACTTAATTTGACCCGCTTTGGGTCGTAAATTGAAGCGAGTGTTTTCCACAGTAACCTTTTGGTTTCTATGAAGTCTGTGTGGCGGTTGTGTGTGTGCATGTGTTTTTGTCCTTTTTTCTTTGTAAGATGAGTCAGTGACACAGGCCTCATTACTCTGTAATACATCATCCAGGGTCAATACCATAGGGTTTTGTTCAAAGTTGGTTTGAACAGGCTTTGGGGTCAACTGAGCATGGCTCCCTCTAATGTAACGTCCCTTTTTCAGGACCTTGTCTTTCAAAGATAATTTGTAAAAACCTAAATAACTTACACAGATCTTCATTGTAAAGGGTTTAAACACTGTTTAAACAATTAATGAGCATGCACCTGTGGAACGGTTGTTAACCTCTCTAGGGCCGGCGGGACGAAATCTTCCCACCTACGCAACAGCCAGTGTAATCCCGTGGCGTGATATTCAAATACCTTAGAAATGCTATTACTTCAATTTCTCAAACATATGACTATTTTACACCATTTTAAAGACAAGACTCTCGTTAATCTAACCACACTGTCCGATTTCAAAAAGGCTTTACAACGAAAGCAAAACATTAGATTATGTCAGCAGAGTACCCAGCCAGAAATAATCAGACACCCATTTTTCAAGCTAGCATATAATGTCACATAAACCCAAACCACCGCTAAATGCAGCACTAACCTTTGATGATCTTCATCAGATGACAATCCTAGGACATTATGTTATACAATACATGCATGTTTTGTTCAATCAAGGTCATATTTATATCAAAAACCAGCTTTTTACATTAGCATGTGACGTTCAGAACTAGCATACCCACCGCAAACTTCCGGTGAATTTACTAAATTACTCACGATAAACGTTCACAAAAAACATAACAATTATTTTAAGAATTATAGATACAGAACTCCTTTATGCACTCGCTATGTCCGATTTTAAAATAGCTTTTCGGTGAAAGCACATTTTGCAATATTCTGAGTAGATAGCCCAGCCATCACGGGCTAGCTATTTAGACACCCACCAAGTTTAGCCCTCACCAAAGTCAGATTTACTATAAGAAAAATGTTATTACCTTTGCTGTTCTTCGTCAGAATGCACTCCCAGGACTTCTACTTCAATAACAAATGTTGGTTTGGTTCAAAATAATCCATAGTTATGTTCAAATATCCTCTGTTTTGTTCGTGCGTTCAAGACACTATCCGAAGGGTAAATAAGGGTGACGCGCCCGACGCGTTTTGTGACAAAAAAATTCTAAATATTCCATTCCGCTGTTTAAAATCAATTTTTATGCCATTTTTCTCATAAAAAAAGCGATAATATTCCGACCGGGAGTCGTTGTTTTAGTTCAAAGACAGAGAAAATAAAAACATGGGGTCGCCTTGTGCACGCGCCTCAGTCTCATTGTACTCTGATCGACCACCATCCAAATGCGCTAATGTTTTTCAGCCAGGGGCTGCAAAGACATCATTCAGCTTTTTCCCAGGTTCTGAGAGCCTATGGGAGCCGTAGGAAGTGTCACGTTACAGCAAAGATCCTCAGTTTTCAATAAAGAGAGTCAAGAAGCCCAAGAAATTGTCAGACAGGCCACTTCCTGTAAGGAATCTTCTCAGGTTTTTGCCTGCCATATGAGTTCTGTTATACTCACAGACACCATTCAAACAGTTTTAGAAACTTTAGGGTGTTTTCTATCCAAAGCCAATAATTATATGCATATTCTAGTTTCTAGGAAGTAGTAATAACCAGATTAAATCGGGTACTTTTTTTATCCGGCCGTGTAAATACTGCCCTCTATCCCTAACAGGTTTTAAGACACAAACAGCTTACAGACAGTAGGCAATTAAGGTCACAGTTATGAAAACTTAGGACACTAAAGAGGCCTTTCCACTGACTCTGAAAAACACCAAAAGAAAGATGCCCAGGGTTCCTACTCATCTGCGTGAACGTGCCTTAGGCATGCTGCAAGGAGGCATGAGGACTGCAGATGTGGCCAGGTTAATAAATTGCAATGTCCGTACTGTGAGACGCCTAAGACAGCGCTACAGGGAGACAGGACGGACAGCTGATCGTCCTCGCAGTGGCAGACCACGTGTAACAACACCTGCACAGGATCGGTACATCCGGACATCACACCTGCGGGACAGGTACAGGATGGCAACAACAACTGCCCGAGTTACACCAGGAACGCACAATCCCTCCATCAATGCTTAGACTGTCCGCACTAGGCTGAGAGAGGCTGGACTGAGGGCTTGTAGGCCTGTTGGCAGGTCCTCACCAGACATCACAGGCAATCTCAACGCTGTGTGTTACAGGGAAGAAATCCTCCTCCCTCATGTGGTGTCCTGACATGACCCTCCAGCATGGCAACGTCACCAGCCATACTGCTTGTTCTGTGCGTGATTTCCTGCAAGACAGGAATGTCAGTGTTCTGCCATGGCCAGCGAAGAGCCTGGATCTCAATCCCATTGAGCACGTCTGGGACCTGTTGGATCGGAGGGTGAGGGCTAGGGCCATTCCTGCCAGAAATGTCCGGGAACTTGCAGGTGCCTTGGTGGAAGAGTGGGGTAACATCTTACAACAAGAACTGGCAAATCTGGTGCAGTCCATGAGGAGGAGATGCACTGCAGTACTTAATGCAGCTGGTGGCCACACCACATACTGACTGTTACTTTGATTTTTGACCCCCCCCTTTGTTCAGGGACACATTATTCAATTTCTGTTAGTCACATGTCTGTGGAACTTGTTCAGTTTATGTCTCAGTTGTTGAATCTTGCTATGTTCATACAAATAGTTACACATGTTAAGTTTGCTGAAAATAAACGCAGTTGACAGTGAGAGGACGTTTCTTTTTTTCCTGAGTTTAGTAGTTGGTAGCTGTTATCCTCTAGTTTACCAAGGTAATGACAATGGCATGGACTTCTCCTCTGGTATTTTCTCTATGCACTCCATTCAAATCCGCAATCAGTAACAGGGCCCTGATTACACAGAAAACTCATATTTTCCATTCCTCTTAATAACTTTTGGAGATGGATGATGGCTCTCACTCTGCAAATAATGTGGAATGAATTATATCCCAGGATGTAATGAGCTGAAAATACAATTTTAACTCCAAAATGTATATAATTTAGTTGGTGAAAGAAAATAGAATACTATTTTCTCTCACGGTTATTAAGCTCCATTTGAACAGAAAACCTCTGTGTGAGGTGAAGGTCAGTTTATTAGCACAGTGGTGGGTGTGTTTTGTTGCCAAAAATACAAGTTGCAGTGAGGGAAAAAAGTTTTTGATCCCCTGCTGATTTTGTATGTTTGCCCAATGACAAAGAAATGAACAGTCTATAATTTTAATGGTAGGTTTATTTGAACAGTGAGAGACAGAGTAACAACCAAAAAATCCAGAAAAACGCATGTCAAAAATGTTATAAATTGATTTGCATTTTAATGAGGGAAATAAGTATTTGACCCCCTCTCAATCAGAAAGATTTCTGGCTCCCAGGTGTCTTTTATACAGGTAACGAGCTGAGATTAGGAGCACACTCTTAAAGGGAGTGCTCCTAATCTCAGTTTGTTACCTGTATAAAAGACACCTGTCCACAGAAGCAATCAATCAATCAGATTCCAAACTCTCCGCCATGGCCAAGACCAAAGAGCTTTCCAAGGATGTCAGGGACAAGATTGTAGACCTACACAAGGCTGGAATGGGCTACAAGATCATCGCCAAGCAGCTTGGTGAGAAGGTGGCAACAGTTGGTGCGATTATTTGCAAATGGAAGAAACACAAAAAAACTGTCAATCTCCCTCGGCCTGGGGCTCCATGCAAGATCTCCCCTCGTGGAGTTGCAATGATCATGAGAACGGTGAGGAATCATCCCAGAACTACACGGGAGGATCTTGTCAATGATCTCAAGACAGCTGGGATCATAGTCACCAAGAAAACAATTGGTAACAAACTACGCCATGAAGGACTGAAATCCTGCAGCGCCCACAAGGTCCCCCTGCTCAAGAAAGCACATATACATGCCCATCTGACGTTTGCCAATGAATATCTGAATGATTCAGAGGACAACTGGGTGAAAGTCTTGTGGTCAGATGAGGCCAAAATGGAGCTCTTTGGCATCAACTCAACTCACCGTGTTTGGAGGAGGAGGAATGCTGCCTATGACCCCAAGAACACCATCCCCATCGTCAAACATGGAGGTGGAAACATTATGCTTTGGGGGTGTTTTTCTGCTAAGGGGACAGGACAACTTCACCGCATCAAAGGGACGATGGACGGGGCCATGTACCGTCAAATCTTGGGTGAGAACCTCCTTCCCTCAGCCAGGGCATTGAAAATGGGTCGTGGATGGGTATTCCAGCATGACAATGACCCAAAACACACGGCCAAGGCAACAAAGGAGTGGCTCAAGAAGAAGCACATTAAGGTCCTGGAGTGGCCTAGCCAGTCTCCAGACCTTAATCCCATAGAAAATCTGTGGAGGGAGCTGAAGGTTCGAGTTGCCAAACGTCAGCCTCGAAACCTTAATGACTTGGAGAAGATCTGCAAAGAGGGGTGGGACAAAATCCCTCCTGAGATGTGTGCAAACCTGGTGGCCAACTGCAAGAAACGTCTGACCTCTGTGATTGCCAACAAGGGTTTTGCCACCAAGTACTAAGTAATGTTTTGCAGAGGGGTCAAATACTTATTTCCCTCATTAAAATGCAAATCAATTTATTTTTGACATACGTTTTTCTGGATTTTTTTGTTGTTATTCTGTCTCTCGCTGTTCAAGTAAACCTACCATTAAAATTATAGACTGATCATTTCTTTGTCAGTGGGCAAACGTACAAAATCAGCAGGGGATAAAATACTTTTTTCCCTCACTGTATATTACGGCATGTTTATTGCGGTTGATCAATGTTATTTAATACAAGTAGGCCTAATGATTTCTCCATTCTTTCATTCATGTGCCAAGCGTTAATAAGACACACAAGGCCAGTTAGCTCAATTAGTGCATGCCATGCCGTGCACAGGAAGTGAGGTGTGAACGTGGCGGCACAGCTTCCTATCATAGAACAGGGTCACATTTTGCTGGTCTGGTTTTGAGGTACTAGAAATCAATGCTTAATGTACGATCAAAAGAACCATGCTGTCTCTGCCTGTGTCTTTCAGTGTGTGGGTGTGAAAAGACACAGTCACTCACAGACACAGACAGGCACACAAAAAACACAGAGTAATGAAACACAGTCTCTGTGTGTCTTGATTTCCTTGGAAGCTGTGACATGTCCCATGTTTACGTAAATAGTGTGTCAATCAAACTGAACTTGATTCCGATTGGTCAACAGGGGGCCCTGTGGAGAGTAGAATATATTAAGAATATGCCGTCTCAAATTAACAGGCTCTAGTCCCCTGGATTATGAAGTGTAATTTCATGCTGGGTCCACAGAGAGGTAGGTAATTAAAGCAAAGGTCAGGATTAGGCCTACCCCATGCTATGATAGTGTTGTACAATACCTTGAGGAGCTTTATACCAGAACTCGGAAAATGATTCATGCTTAATTCCAACGTATCATTATTCAACATTTATTCTGTATGCAACAGTATTTCAACATGAGATAAGGGGACAAACGTGTAGATATGGAGAGCAAGTGACAAGAGGGGTGATAATATTGTTTACGCTAGCACGGGTATCTGCCTTCATACGGGAAGGAATTATCTCTTTCTGTTGAGAAATGTCATTGAACACATTCCTCAGGTCCCCCTCATTGACATCCACGATGGTTAAAGCAAATCAATAGCCCTGCAAGGTCCAACAGCAGGAGTCAAGTAGCATTAAAGATGCACTATGCAGGAATCGCGTTTACTGTTTGTCTAATTTCAGTTTATGTGACAAAATAGGGAAGTATAGTGTAGAGAATCATTGTACCATCTAAACCACTGTGAAATATATTTTCCATAACCAAAGATATTGTATTTTCAGCTGTTTCCATAACCAAAAATATTGTATTTTCAGCTGTTTGAAGCTGGTGTACAAAACCGAAAGTAAAAAATGCAAAAACGAAACTTAAGAATGGGAAGCATAGAAAGAGTGCACATAGAACGAATCTACCGCTTCTTAGACTTGCTTTCATTACAATGACAGATCTAAAATTTATATTTCTATGTGATTATGGTCAGGTCGCCCAAAAAGTGGAAATTCAGAGTGGCGCAGCTGTCTAAAGCAGGCGTCTCTACTGACCCGAGTGCCATCCCGGGCTGTATCACAACCGGCCGTGATCGGGAGTCCCATAGGGCGGCACACCGGGTTGGTTGGGGGTGGGGGGGTTTACAAGTAGGCCGTCATGGTAAATAAGAATTTGTTAAATAAAAAAAAGTTACATATTGCAGCTTTAGCCTAGGTTATACAAATCAAAGGACCTTTTCTCCAAACCCATCCACCTCTGTAATTTGAAGGAAAAAGAAAGCCTAAACGGAAGGAGTCACAAAGCATGTTGCTGTTTGATCTGACAACAGTACAGTTTTCAAGTCCTGCATCCTGACCCTGGTGAATTAAAACGTCTCGTCCCATCAAGGCTCGGAAGGGAGAATAGATGGCGTGTATGTTACACAATCTGTCCCTGTCACATTTGGGGGAGCCTTATGTCTCCATGGCTTGTGTAAACCTGCCACCCGACGTGGGGATATTCACTGCCGATGCACACACACACACACACACACACACACACACGCACAAATGGACACATACACATACACACACTAGTGGAGGCTGGTAGGCAAAACTTTAGGAGGACGGGCTCATTGTAACGGCTGGAATGGAATTAATGGAATGGAGGTAAACATGTGGTTTCCATATGTTTGATGTGTTTATAAATTCAATTTATTCCATTCAGGCCGTTACAATGAGGCCACATACACACACACACAGGATGGTGAGATGAGTCCACCATGTTGTGGTAATATTTATTCTGGGTGTAATCGCCCTCTCATCCGTATGATTGTCTGTCCTAGTGGTCTTGTCCATAAACTCACTGGCTGTGTGGCACTATGGAATATTAGGGGGTTAATCTTGATGGAAAGATATTGAGTTGACGAGAGAATATTCTGTTGACTGGTGCTTAAGTGTATTTATGAATGTGTGTGTGTGTGTGTGTGTGTGTGTGTGTGTGTGTGTGTGTGTGTGTGTGTGTGTGTGTGTGTGTGTGTGTGTGTGTGTGTGTGCGTGCGCGTGTGTGTGTGTGTGTGTATGTGTATGTGTATATCATGTGAAACAGTGCCGCAGTTGAGATTTCTCTTACTCGGTCAGAGTCTCACCGCTGACCAAGGCAGGAGACGACCTGGATTATTTCCCAGAAGAGATGGGGAAGGAGTGGATGAAGGAGGGCCGGGTTTGAGGGGGAGGAGGGGGAGGGCACAGAGCACACCCTCTCTACAATGAGCCCTTTCCGGGGCATTTGGGACTCAGTGTGAATGTGTGTGTCTGTGTGCCTGAGTGTATTCTAACTACAAAATTCCACAATGTATGCACATGCTGATGTGAGTGAGATGATCAAGCCTGGGTTCATTTCGATTTTGGTTTGACTGCATTTATCAGAGAGTGTGTGTGTGTGTCACATGCAATTCCCCAATGTCTGTGTATGTTTGTGTTTGCTTGCCTGCATGTGTATTGTCTGTGTGTATGTGTGTAGTGTCACGTGCTGCATGCCAATAGGCCAGCTGCAGAGATGCACAGTTCTGTCTGTGGAAACTTGGCTTCTGCCTCTCAGTGAATTGGATAATACATTCACACTGTAGGAGGACCAGCACAAAATCTAACAAATTTTGACAGCAAGGAACTGCGTGTCACCAAGACAATGCTCCATTTGTCAGTATTCCAGAACTCGCTCCAGGCACTGGCAATCCACGAGTCTATTGAAATGACACACATTGCAAGTGATAATTCAGTCTAAACCGTGAAAAATGCCTGTTTCTGCTATGACTGACATTACCATTATTTTCTTTACCTTTTTTTTAAACTGACTTTACATTTCTGCCCTATCCTTATCGGAGCATGACTGTTCTTTCTGATCTAATATCTTGATATGGCACATAAACAAACAGTGAACAATGTGCGTGGAAACTGCTGAGGGAGAAAAGATTGACAGACCTATCAGCACATAGCCTACACACACACACACACACAGACACACACACACACACACACACACACACACACACACACACACACACACACACACACACACACACACACACACACACACACACACAGTGGACAATGAGAGGGTAGGGGCACAGACTGCTAGCTGAGGTTGTTGGGTAAATGGCTATCGCATTGTATATGGGAGGTGAGTGACAGACAGCGATAAGCTATTGATGGCTCCTCCCGCGCCTGGCTTACTGCACCGTTGTTAAGGGTTGTGCTTCCTCTGCCGAGCTCCAATAGTTTCCTTCCTCTCTGGGCTCTATGTGTTCTGCATGCTGATGAGGCTTCTCTTCTTGCACCTCGTCTCTCTCTCTCTCTCTCTCTTTGTCTCGTTCACTCTATCTCTCTTTCTCGCTCTCTTCCATTCTTTCGCTCTCTCTCTCTCTCTCTCTCTCTCTCTCTCTCTCTGTGTCTGTGTGTGTTGGAAGGATGTGGATTCAGCTCAGTCCTGGCCGGGGGCATGGCTCCAAAGCCACTGACCACGGGGAGTCTGTGTCAGCTCATCCCTCCCATCTATTCCCTTTTAATGAACTCACTCTGACAATTGTGAAGTCTAATACTACGTCCTTACGGGTTCGGTAGCACCTCTTTCGTCCAAGAGGTTATCTTCATAAGCAATTTCATATAGATAGGGCCTAGTCATAGGAGTGGACTGTACTTTCAAAAGTACATGAGTAGGTTTGTGTGCGTGGTGTGTGTGTGTGTGCGCATGTGTGGTCCCTGTTTCCCTCTTTACACACGGTTGGCTTCCTGTACCTATGTGACCTTGGTGGTGGAACTCAAAGTGAAAGGAAGATGTCGAGCAGTGGGCCGCAGATGGTAAAAGCAGGCCACTGTCATTTGAGTGGAAATGGACACACATTGTCACAGTGGGTAGGATTGGCCCTTGGATGCCTTTGGCTCTGTGTACCATGGTAGTGGCCATCAACCTTCTAGCCAGCCGCCACAGTCAACAGAGATCTAGGAGTATTATGTTCATCCCCAAATGGCACACAATTCCTTAATTTTTCCCTGGTCAAAAGCAGTGCACTATATAGGGAAAAGGGTGCAATTTGGGATGTGTCCTTTGTCACTTCTTCTGCTTTCAGTCGTTGTGCTCCGAGTCACGAAGGCCTTGGCACTTGCTAAATAGAGCTGTTTTTGGTTGTCCAGACAATATGGCTGCCCTCTGACTGACGTTTTATTTCATGGAGAGAGAAGATGAAGTGCAATTCAAGTGTTGTTTCGCTCTGGGGAAATCGGAACCAACACAATCTGTTGACTTTTCATTTTTTCACTTTGCCTGCCTGCCTGCCTGCCTGCCGCAGAAATAGTGAAAGTGCAGACTATTGATGGGATCTAGGCATCGTTTTAAACAGAAATGAGTGTCTAGGGTGAGATCAGTTGGAAAGACCTATTGATCCGCAGGTGTCCACCAAAGCTTGTATTGGTAATTGGCTTCTACAGCCGTCAATACGCGGAACATGACAGCCTCACTGGTGCCTGAAGAGATGTCAAGAAATCCATACCTGTGAAATTATTTGATTTGTTAAATACATGTAAGACTTGGGTTTTATGGCTGATTAACTGAATAATATACAAGGTCATACGTGGTAGTACAGTAGTATGTTGCCTGTTTGCCTTGTAGCGTGTCATACTGTAAAACGGGCTAAAATGTTAGATATATTTCTTAATTTGTTTA
The DNA here is from genome assembly GCF_901001165.1 of Salmo trutta. Classification (NCBI taxonomy): domain Eukaryota; kingdom Metazoa; phylum Chordata; class Actinopteri; order Salmoniformes; family Salmonidae; genus Salmo; species Salmo trutta. The sequence continues at coordinate 12,616,953 of NC_042966.1, forward strand.
TTTTGCTATTTGATCATGAACTATTCAAATTGGCAATAACTGAAAGGGAAGACAATTATCTGCTATGTTTACATTGATGCAACTCAACCCAATGATCCTGTGTATATGTCCCTGTGTGCGTATGTGCGTGTGCAGTATGTGAGGCGACTGTTCATGGTTGCGGCAAGCCCTCAGGCTGGGCAGCCTGAGAATAATTAATGTGGAAATTCACCCTTACATGTGCCAGCGGGCCGGCCTCTTACGTCTGCCAGCCATGAAATAAAGATGAGTGGGGAAGGCATAACGAGACGCTGTGTGCCACGCTATACAACCTGATCTCTGTTTTGCAGTGTGGAGCCGCAGATTGGAGGATGGACGGACAGAGAGACACATAGAAGGGTCAGGGCTCCACACCTTCAAACAGATCCATATCTCTATTTGGGTGTTTGCGTGTCTGTGTCAGGAGTGCATGCGTGTGTAAGCGTGTGGCAGAGAAAGAGTAAGATAGTGCCTCTTTGAGCTCTGCCACTGAGATTGTTAGTACAATAAAGGCCAGTGTGTCAAGGTTGGTGGATTATTAATTATAGACGCGACTTTTGGCACACCGGTTGAGAACTCAATTCTCTAAATGGTCAGCAGATGGCGTCGCGATCAGCTCGCTAGTTTTCTTACTGGAAGGATGTATATAAATTTAGCATTCTTCCATAGGGATTCTCTAAGAAGACATTTATGAAAATCCACTAAATTGTCCATCGTTTATATATTGGAAGAGCCTTCCGTTTGAATATCCGAGAATGGTTTTGTTGATGTAATTGAAAAAATCTCGGGTAAATTAGGTAAACTTACCCTCCATGTAATTTAGTTTATTTAGTTAGCTAACAGGCCAATATTTCATTTTTGTTGAAGGAGAAACAGAAGAATATTACAGTCTCATTCAAATGAGAAATGCAGCATGTCCTCATTGAAAATCTAAACTCAGCAAAAAAATAAACGTCTTCTCACTGTTAACTGCGTTTATTTTCAGCAAACTTAACATGTGTAAATATTTGTACGAACATAACAAGATTCAATAACTGAGACATAAACTGAACAAGTTCCACAGACATGTGACTAACAGAAATGGAATAATGTGTCCCTGAACAAAGGGGGGTTCAATATCAAAAGTAACAGTCAGTATCTGGTGTGGCTACCAACTGCATTAAGTACTGCAGTGCATCTCCTCCTCATGGACTGCACCAGATTTGCCAGTTCTTGCTGTGAGATGTTACCCCACTCTTCCACCAAGGCACCTGCAAGTTTCTGCGGGGAATGGCTCTACCCCTCACCCTTCGATCCAACAGGTCCCAGACGTGCTCAATGGGATTGAGATCCGGGCTTAGTGATTCGCCATGGCAGAACACTGACATTCCTGACTTGCAGGAAATCACGCACAGAACAAGCACTATGGCTGGTGGTATTGTCATGCTGGAGGGTCATGTCAGAATGAGCCTGCAGGAAGGGTACCACATGAGGGAGGAGGATGTCTTCCCTGTAACGCACAGCGTTGAGATTGCCTGCAATGGCAACAAGCTCAGTTCGATGATGCTGTGACACACCGCCCCAGGCCATGACGGACCCTCCACCTCCAAATCGATCCCGCTCCAGAGTACAGGCCTCAGTGTAACGCTCATTCCTTTGATGATAAACGTGATTCCAACCATCACCCCTGGTGAGACAAAACCATGACTCGTCAGTGAAGAGCACTTTTTGCCAGTCCTGTCTGGTCCAGCGACGGTGGGTTTGTGCCCATAGGCGGCTTTGTTGCCGGTGATGTCTGGTGAGGACCTGCCTTACAACAGGCCTACAAGCCCTCAGTCCAGCCTCTCTCAGCCTATAGCGGACAGTCTGAGCACTGATGAAGGGATTGTGCATTCCTGGTGTAACTCGGGCAGTTGTTGTTGCCATCCTGTACCTGTCCCGCAGGTGTGATGTTCAGATGTACCGATCCTGTGCAGGTGTTGTTACACGTGGTCTGCCACTGCGAGGACGATCAGCTGTCCGTCTTATCTCCCTGTAGCGCTGTCTTAGGCGTCTCACAGTACGGACATTTCAATTTATTGCCCTGTCCATGTCTGCAGTCCTCATGCCTCCTTGCAGCATGCCTAAGGCATGTTCACACAGATGAGCAGGGACCCTGGTGTTTTCAGAGTCAGTAGAAAGGCCTCTTTAGTGTCCTAAGTTTTCATAATTGCCTGCCCTCTGTGAACTGTTAGTATGTTAACGACCGTTCCACAGGTGCATGTTCATTAATTGTTTATGGTTCATTGAACAAGCATGGGAAACAGTGTTTAAACCCTTTACAATGAAGATCAGTGAAGTTTTGGGGATTTTTACGAATTATCTTTGAAAGACAGGTTTCTTTTTTTGCTGAGTTTATGTGTTCTATGTGCCGAGCTGTGACGCAAAACTGAAATCTAGCCATTCTCTCGTCTCCTAGCTACAGTAGCTAGCTACACAAGTTTTTAGCTAGATGGCTAGCTAACATTATAGCCCGACAACATTGACACTCAATATATTTTTGTTCTCAGCCATATCTAAGCCATGTTCAATATTTTATTCAAACCAACGTACATTATTGAAATTGTATCTGTATTCGTTAGCTGACGTTGTAATATCCGTTGCTAGCCAGGCTCCCGGGTTCACGCCTCGCCTGAGCAGTCCAGCTATGGCACAAGTATGCTAGCTTTCTAGCTAACTCATTGTACCTTGACAACATTGACCCTCAACATACTTATTTTGTTCAATTATCTCAGCCATGTTCACAATTAAATTCAAGGAAGATTAACTAACAGGTATGAGTTCAGATTGGCTACAAACATTCATTTTGTTGCATCAAACCAACCTCTCCACAATTAGTTAATCAAATCAATGCCACGACAGTTTCATCAAACAGAAGTAGAACATTATAGCTAAGTCTATTCTTTCTTTGATTGTCGTTATTAGCTACTCTTTGGCCATGTCTCCAATTTTATTTGGAGTCTCGTTGCAAAATCATACATATAAATGTCTGGGCAATTTTGTTCTGCACTAAGATTGCTGTTGACTGATGTTTTAAGCATCTTAGCCTGATTTATACTAACTTTCTGGCAATTGTGCAATCAGCACCAGTTCCAGGTCTTAGACTCCCAACCAAAACATTATTATAAAAATAAAAAAATTACTCAGTGGGGTCTCAAGTTATTATTGAGAGTAAGAATAGTAGAATACACCAGGTGCAATTTCGAAATGTGTGCATCATTATTTTTTCTCTTGTTATGTCTGTCACTGACAGCCACTCAATTAGCCATGTCAGCTAACAATTGTTAGATTGGTAGTTAGTCTAGCCAGCTACCTAAACTTGTAGTAATCATAACAGAATACCAACCGGGCATGCAGGGCCCTGACCTCCAGGGGACCCCGATTGATTTTGCTACTGTTGAGAAAAACGTGTTCCAAGGATCCAGCAGAGCTCATTATCCAGTTATTCAAGCAGTTGCAGGGGAGATCACAATTAGGATAAACCGGAGAGGAACTAAGAAATGATAGAACCACACAGTCATTATATACTTCATCTACACAAAGAGCTGCTTACTCAAGGTTCTAACCAGTTCTCACAGCCTATGTGTCTACGATAGGGGAGTGATAAGTTATTTAAATCCTATTTAGATAGAAGAAGAATTTAGCTTTGAGCTGGGCCTTTAGTGCCTTAAAAAATAAGGAGCCTGTAACAAATCACTCCTGTGATGTGTGAAAAAGGAACTGGTCAGCTGTAGAAAACATTCGTCAGATCATATTAACATGGCATAAGTCATTGCAAAATTAGTAGAATTGCATATATTTTGTCATAAAACTTAGATTATCTCTTCGCCCCATGGCAAAATTAGTAAAACCAAAATATTTCTCTCCACTGTCAAAAGAGGGGCCACTAAAATGTTTTGCCGTGAGGTGACAAACTATTAACTATTGACCAGAGCCCTATGGGCGGCATGTAGCCTAGAAATGAAGAGCGTTGGTATAACAATACCAAAACATAAAAAAACAAGTCAACCTTACCAACCTGATTGTAATACAGTCATCAGTACTGTTCATATTATCCTACAACCACAATCAAACAAGAATATGGAACAAAGATGATTAACTTTATATTAAATGATGTAATGGTGAATAAATTACACATTGTTAAACGTGGTAGCTGCAAGCTGCCTGTATTTACATCACTCTCAGTCCATTTCATCAAAGATGGCTATAGCAGAGAGAGAGAGGTTACAAGAGAAAAAGGTGGGGGGACTAGGTGGAGGTTCAGAACTCCTGGAGAGTTACCCTCCTGTAGCTTATCAACCAGCTAGTTATTAGAATCAGGTGCACTAGATTAGGGTTGGGGAAAACCTACAAGACGGTAACTCTCCAGGATAGCCCTGTATCAGATCATGCTGGATCTCGCGCCGAGACAGTTGAATCCATCTCGATCTGGTCATCCTCATCTTGGTACTCCAGCCCTCGGGGCCTGATTGGTGTCACACTTATTCCCCAGCCCCAGTTTACACACCTGATTAAACTAATTGCATTACGAGGAATAGAGTCCTTTAGAGAATTACCTGAAAAACATAAATAGTGACAAAATGACTTTGTTTTCAAACTGTAGCAACACTGAAACTTAAAAAAAAAACAAGCAATGGTCTCATATCTAGATAGAACAGCATGTCCTAATCCTGTACCTGGGGACCCAAAAGGGGTCACATTTTTGTATTTACCCTACTACTGCACAGCCGATTCAAATTATCAACTTATCATCAAGTGTTGAGGATTTGAATCAAGTGTGTAGTGCGAATGCAAAAACAGTATATCTTCCTCCACTGTCCCTGGCCCACACTGGGCTCAAACCAGTGATCCTCCGCTCGCAAACACACGTGACCGTCCTCCTTGACAGCGTACCAATGGTTTGAGTCACCCAAAAGGTACCGTCCCTGACATTTTAAGCTAGGTGTGGAGGGAGCTTCTGGCTCGTTTGGAACTCTGTTAAACATTTGTATGTGATCATGTATTACTTTGTCTATGATTCGTCTCGCGACCCACCCGCCCTTGGCGCTACTTATTCATGTCGCCTCTCTCTCCTAGACCATGATACTGTACTTACACTCCTCAGTCTTGCCTTCAACGTTCTTTAGTGAGACAAGGTGGTGGTATTGACTCCGTCTCATTCATCCTGAGGCAGGCCTCTTCAGAGGAACACTGAGGAGGGAGATAGGAAGGAGAGAAAATTGACACGGTCTTATCAGTAAGGTAGACCAGTATAAGTGGTTACTGTGTGAGTCATTGTGTGTCTTGCTGTGTCTGTCAACAGAGTGGTATACTACGAAGAAAAGTTAGATCTACTTAGGCTTTTATAAAGCTAGCCAGCTTTAGTTAGCTTCACATTCCAGGTCAGGCTTCATCCGTACTACGATGGTGGATATTGCTCACCTGCCCGCCTGCCGCTAACTCTAGCAGGCTGAAACCTATTATATAGGTCCGGGATTGCAGGAAACCAGGCCCCAGTGATGTACTGGGCCGTACGCACTACCCTCTGTAGTGCCTTACGTTCAGATGCTGAGCAGTTGCCATACCAGGCAGTAATGCAACCGGTCAGGATGCTCTCGATGGTGCAGCTGTATAACTTTTTGAGGATCTGGGGACCCATGACAAATCTTTTCAGTCTCCTGAGGGGTAAAGGTTTTGTCGTGCCCTCTTCACGACTCTCTTGATGTTCTTGGACCATGATAGATCGTTGGTGATGTGGACACCAAAGAACTTGAAATTCTCTACTCGCTCCACAACAGCCCCGTTGATGTTAATGGGGGCCTGTTCGGCCCACCTTTTCCTGTAGTCCACGATCAGCTCCTTTTCCTGTAGACCACGATCAGCTCCTTTGTCTTGCTCACACTGAGGGAGAGGTTGTTGTCCTGGCACCACGATGCCAGTTCTCTGACCTCCTCCCTATAGGCTGTCTCATTGTTGTCGGTGATCAGGCCTACCACTGTTGTGTCGTCAGCAAACTTAATGATGGTGTTGGAGTTGTGTTTGGCCACACAGTCGTGGGTGAACAGGGAGTACAGGAGTGAACTAAGTACACACCCCTGAGAGTGGCAGACCTGTTGTTCAGAGTGGCATACGTGTTCTTGCCTACACTTACCACCTGGGGGCGGCCCGTCAGGAAGTCCAGGATCCAGTTGCAGAGGGAGAGGTTTAGTCCCAGGGTACTTAGCTTAGTAATGAGCTTCGTGGGCACTATGGTGTTGAACGCTGAGCTGTAGTAAATGAACAGCATTCTCACATAGGTGTTCCTTTTGTCCAGGTGGGAAAGCGCAGTGTGGGTTGTGATTGCATCATCTGTGGATCTGTTGGGGTGGTATGCAAATTGGAGTGGGTCTAGGGTATCCGGGAGGATGCTGTTGATGTGAGCCATGACCAGCCTTTCAAAGCACTTCATGGCTACCGACATGAGTGCTACGGGGTGGTAATCATTTAGGCAGGTTACCTTTGCTTCCTTGGGCACAGGGACTATGGTGGTCTGCTAAACATGTAGCTATTACAGACTCAGTCAGGGAGAGGTTGAAAATGTCAGTGAAGACACTTGCCAGTTGGTCCGCCCATGCTTTGAGTACACGTCCTGGTAATCCATCTGGCCCCGTGGCTTTGTGAATGTTGATCTGTTTAAAGGTCTTGCTCACATCGGCTACGGAGAGCGTTACCATACAATCATCCAGAACAGCTGGTGCTCTTGTGCATGCTTCAGTGTTACTTGCCTCGAAGCGAGCATAAAAGGCATTTTGCTCATCTGGTAGGCTCGCGTCACTCGCGTCACTGAGCTCTAGCCTTTAGCTTGATGCGGATGTTGCATGTAATCCATGGCTTCTGGTTGGGATATGTACGTACGGTCACTGTGGGGACGACGACGTCGATGCACTTATTGATGAAGTCTATGACTCAGGTGGTATACTCCTCAATGCCATTGAATGAATCCCGGAACATATTCCAGTCCTGTAGTGTAGCATCCGCGCCATCTGACAACTTCCGTATTGAGCGAGTCACTGGTACTTCCTGCTTTAGTTTTTGGTTGTAAGCAGGAATCATAAGGAGGATAGAATTATGTTCGGATTTGCCAAATGGCGGGCGGGGGAGAGCTTTGTATGCATCTCTGTGTGTGGAGTAAAGGTGGTCTAGAGTTTTTTCCCTCTGGTTGAACGTGTGACATGCTGGTAAAAATGTGGTAAAACTGATTCCCTGCACTAAAGTCACCGGCCACTAGGAGTGCCGCTTCTGACTGAGCATTTTCTTTTTTGATTATGGCCTTATGGAGTTGGTTGAGTACGCTCTTAGTGCCAGCATCGGTCTGTGGTGGTAAATAGACTTCTGCGAATAATATAGATGAAAACTCTCTTGGTAGATCGTGTAGTCTAAAGCTTATCATAAGGTACCTCAGGCGAGCAATACCTTGAGCCTTCTTTAATATTAGACATCGCGCACCAGCTGTTATTGACAAAAAGACATACACCCCCACCCCTCGTCTTACCAGACGTAGATTCTCTGTTCTGCCGGTGTTTTGAAAATCCCTCCAGCTCTATATTGTCCGCGTCATCGTTCAGTCACGACTCGGTGAAACACAGGATATTACAGTTCTTAATGTCACTTTGGTAGGATAATCGTCATCATAGGTCATCCTGGTTGCATGTTGGTTGGTGGTTGCATGTTAGCAAGTAGAGTTGATGGCAATGTGAGTTTACCCGCTCGCCTAAAGATTCTCAAAAGTCAGCCTGATCTGCGTCCTCCTTTCCTCCGTCTTTTCTTCACGCAAATGACGTGGATCTGCACCTGTTCCCGGGAGAGCAGTATCACTTTCTTGTCAGACTCGTTAAAGGAAAAAGCTTCTTCCAGTCCTTGGTGAGTAATGTCCAGAAGTAATTTTCTGTCATAAGAGACGGTAGCAGCAACATTATGTTTAAAATAAGTTGAAAAATAAGTTACAAACAACACAAAAAAACGAACAAAATAGCACAATTGATTACGGCATGTAAAACGTCAGCCGTCCTCTTCGACGCCATTTTCCCATCCCTCGGGCTAATGTCCATTGCTCGTGTTTCTTGGCCCAAGCCAACTTTCTTCTTATTGGTGTCCTTTAGTAGTGGTTTCTTTGCAGCAATTCGACCATGAAGGCCTGATTCACACAGTCTCATCTGAACAGTTGATGTTGAGATGTGTCTGGTACTTGAACTCTGTGAAGCATTTATTTGGGCTGCAATTTCTGAGGCTGATAACTCTGATGAACTTATCCTCTGCGGCAGAGGTAACTCTGGGTCTTCCTTTCCTGTGGCGGTTTTTGCGACTGCACCTGAAGAAACTTTCAAAGTTCTTGAAATTTTCCGAATTGACTGACCTTCATGTCTTAAAGTAATGATGGACTGTCATTTCTCTTTGCTGATTTGAGCTGTTCTTGCCATAATATGGACTTGGTCTTTTACCAAATAGGGCTATCTTCTGTATACCACTCCTGCCTTGTCACAACACAACTGATGGCTGATACGCATTAAGAAGGAAAGAAATTCCACAAATTAACTTTTAATAAGGCACACCTGTTAATTGAAATGTATTCCAGGTGATTACCTCACAAGCTGGTTGAGAGAATGCAAAGCTGTCATCAAAGCAAAGGGTGGCTACTTTGAAGAATCTCAAATATAAAATATATTTTGATTTGTTTAACACTTTTTGGGTTAGTACATGATTCCATATGTTTTGTTTCATCATTTTGATGTCTTAACTATTATTCTACAATGTAGAAAATTGCAAAAATAAAGAAAAACCCTTGAATCAGTAGGTGTGTGCAAACTTTTGACTGGTACTGTAACTGTAAATCAACAATACAATAACACTATTTACAAACAATTAACAAACCACTCAGTACTTAGGAATTGATGATTCATCGTAATGAGATGGTAACTACTGAATGATAGTTGTGCTGTTGCATGAGGTCATGAAGGCAGATGGAGACATGGTCATCTCTATTGTGCTTTGCTGTGCTCTACCTCTTTCTTCCCTTTTTTGCTTTTCTTTTCTGGTGCCCACTCCTAAAAGAGGTTTCATTAGACTCCTTTGAACAACAAGGGAGGCTGGCCCAGTATATTACCCTCCAGCAGTCTCTAATAATGGTCACATTGTTGGACCAAATACTACTGTTACACAATGTGCTACATTAGCTTGTAACACTGTTCACTACATTAGACTAACTCTGACAATTGCAAAAGGACTGACGTCTACATCATCCCATATTACAGTACAGTCCATTTGGCCCCATTAACTTCCATTAGCCCGCTGTGTGTGTGTGTTGCACCTGGAACTGAGACCAGTCAGTGGGAATGCCCGTTCTGTGGGTGTTCTTCCACCAGCACAGTGTGTCCTGCTCATTGATGGCCATGAGAGTATTGTGGACCTCATTAAACACACAGCCTTTCTTCTTCCTCTTCTTTTTTCTTTATTATTTTTAGAGGTGCATGCTGCCACCTTTGCAGAAATTAACTTGACTCCTTCAGTCAGATTCAAATGTCTTCTCAATTTCCTACACAGGCTCAGGAGCCTGAGAGGGGGGAACCTCTTCATTCAGTATTCCCTGAACCATTTTGGTCGTGAAGTCCAAAAGATCCCAAAACCTTTTTGCCTCCTTGACAGTGATTTCTAGTTTCTTTGATTTTTTTTATTAGTTTGTCCAGTGCAATTTATCACTTGCACAATAACCACAACAAAGTATATCTTCTTCACTGTTATATCTCAGGATCCTGCTGATGAAAGACATTCAATACAGGCTGTTGTGCATCACTCTCATCTTATCTCCACTATTTGCACTGCCTCCACATAGGAGACCTAGGATAGCTCTCATCCTAGCTACTGCAACCTCTTTTTTTCTCGAACAGGTGCACTCTGGGAACTCGGGAGGTTGATTCCCATTATAATTACAGCACCGTTCATCCTCAGACTCTTCAACAACAACATATTTGTTTCTTCTGTAAACACTTGCCATGTTTCCAAATGTTTTACAATTATAACACTGAAGCGGCTTTTGTACATACGGTCTCAACGCATATCTCACATACCCACATTTTACTGTACATGAGTCAGTAGAAAAACTTAATCGAACGACAGCAAAACCGATAGGCTTTCTTCCTTCTTTCCGTCAATCATTCGGATTAAACGAAGTGTGTCTACCACTCCAGGCATGAACGCTACTTCTTCTTCTTCTTCTCTGGTATAATGGCTTCCACACACATTTAATGTGCATTCCGCCACCTATTGTATGGGTAGTAAATTGTAGAAAAAATGTCCATTGCGGAATGTAAATGCAAAAAAACATCCCACTCCTTCGGTCACCGTCCAATCCAAATCAAGTCTCTACACAGGCTCAGGGGCCTGGGAGGGGGGCAATATCGTCATTTAGTATTTCCTGCGATGCTTCGGCTGTTAAAACAACATATTTCACTGCACCTGTCCGTTGTATGTGACAATGAAAACTTCTTAATTCCTGCAGACCCAAAAACTTTTCAGCCACACCTACAATTCTGTCAAGTTTCTTAGACTTTTTGTTTTTTGGGGGGCAGAACAATTAATCACCTGCGCAATAAGCGCCACAAAATCCTTTACGATCAATATATCAGTATCCCTTAACCGTTGAGCCACATTCTGAACCAGCAGCGGGTCATCCACTGCCATAGCTTCCTCAGCTCCACTTTCTCCTTAATTGCTCCTTAACTATTTCCCTCGCTTCTCTGTAGGATACCTGTTATGCAGCTTGGATCCTTGGATCCTCCTTTACTGTAGCAGGGCACTCCGGGAATTTGGCAACGTGATTTCTACCACAATTGGCACACCGTACATCATCAGATTCTTTAACTACATGCTTATTACATTTGACACACACTTGAGACATGGCCATACTTTTAGCAATTTTGCCCTCAAATCGATCTCCCAAGTATATTAGCAAATCACACTGCAACAAGAAACCCATGATCCTTTACCACTTTTGTTATTTTTCTTCTATTTTTCGTTGCCACGGTCTTCCACTCCCTCTCGCCGAGCTCGCTCAACGCGCCGTCAGAACCAACCAGCACTTATGCTTTCTACCATGATTCCGTCCAGCTGTTGCTTCTCCAACCTTCCCTCCATATCCTCCATCGCCGCAACCTAACCACTTGCCCCCATTTCGCTCCCAAAATAGCGGTTTGAACCAGTCCAACAGCTTGTTAAACAGGGCTCTCGACCCACCGACTGTCCTGACGCTACGTTATGGTATTCACTCGCCTATGCAAAACCTCTCCCGGTCTTAATTATTTTATTTATTTATTTGCAACAAAGGAAACAAGTGAAAGACAACAACACAAATAAAAAACTATTAAAAAGTGTGCAGGTGTGGTTGGAAGCCATGAAAACCACCCCACAAAAAAAACTATGTATAATACAAAAATTAATAAAAGTTTGTTAAAACAGATAACAAAACATACAGTATTTCTATGTTATTATGGTGCCACAAACAAACCTTAGAACTGCATGTCGCCACCTACTGTACTGGACTGTGTAATCAATCATAGCTTACAGACTCAATGAATAAAGAAACAAACATTCTCCTACCTAATCCTGTACTACTAAGAAAATAAAAAAGAGCCCTACTAACGTCTAATAAACCCTCCCCCATACCCAATATCCCTGTCCAATCTCAATAACCCTACACATCAACCTGTCACTCTCTTCCACATACCGGTACTTCCAGCAATACATCAACACATGCGTCACTGTTTCATCAACCATACACTCTGTACACAAACCATTCACATGCTTGCCCACCAGATGTAATGATGAGTTCCATGTACTGTGCAATGTCATAGGCGCAACCGAGCAAACACCACCTCTTCCTTACTAATCTGGCCATTGAATCTTGGTCCACCGACTTTTCTTTGGAGGGTATATAAATACCGGCCCTTGGGCTCGTTGCCCCACCTCTTTCTGTCACACGTCTATCTCTAATCTTACACCTCCCCTACCTCTCCCAATCATGCTGTCTGAACTAACTTGACTGTGCATCATGGCCACGGCTGGTTTATTTGCTGGTTGTTTGAATCCTGGATGCTGATTGGATGAGCAGTGTTTCAAGCCATGCTGTATTGGCTGTCACAGGCACACTATGCCTGCTAATGAAAAATGACCTTTAAAAAATGTATTAAACTACATGGAATGGTGAGGACTGTGAGGGGACATACACAAAAACACGTGTACAGCACAGACACACTCTAACATACACATTATTGTTGTTGCTGTATCGTTTGTATTATTTTGTTGTTGTATTGTTTGTATATCATTGTATTTTTAATTTATGTGACTGTCCTTGTCTATCAGTGTTTTGTTGCTTGTCATGTTTTGTGTTTTTTTCTGGACCCCAGGAGGAGTAGCTGCTGCTTCTGCAAAAGCTAATGGGGATTCAAATAAACAAACAAACAGGTAAATGGTGTTGTTCGGCCCAACGCGATATTCAGAAAATCCATCATGGGGGACCTTTTATGCAAATGTACACATTTAAATCGTTACATAGTTCATAAACTAGTTATGTAATTGTAAGACCTTTTTACAGTCGGTCTAGTGTCTGTAGCTTAGACTGTTAAAGAGCTGTACCATTTTGAAAACAAACCACCTTAGGATACTATTGACAGCCTGTTGTTTTATGCAATTTCCAATAGTTATAATGCACAGTAATAACGTTTGGTGGCAGGACTTGTGCTTTTTTCAGACCTTCTGGGGGGAAAAAACCTGGAAATGAATCAAAAATATATGTTTCAAGTGAAATATAAGCTTAGAAAAAGACAGCAAATGCAAAAGCTAATTTGACCTGCAGTATGCATTAATAAGCCTTTTCAGCACAAGTTTACATTGCCAAGTACATTAATGGGGCAAACGTACTCTAAGAGTATACATTAGGCTGTTTGAGAGACGGTTGAGTCCTAATCAACACATCCAATCTGAGTACATCTGATGTTGAAGTACCGTAGAACAATAAAGCTACAGTACTCTAGCAATACTCAAGCTGCGTATGCTGAAAAGCCTTGTCAGTGCATTCGTCAAATTAGCCTGTCTTTTTCTGCTTCAGACAAAAGCTAATATTTCACTTAAAACGTCATTTTTTGTTGTTGTATTTAATTCAAACCTTGGCTATGTGTGTGCATGACAGTTTCAGTGTTGAGGATATACCTCAGTTCAGATGCAGCAACACACACCATGCCTACCTTTAGTGCTACACACTTACACACAGGTCTTAATGGAGCTAATGTGTAAAACATAGCAAAAGGTATTGCCTCTCAGTATGTTAATATGGAGACATAAAATTCATGCTTTAGCATGAGATTGAAATGGAAGGATAATGGATACTGCAGCTTGGCTAGGCTATACCGTACCATTCCCATCTCATCATATAGCATATGTGAAAGTAATTCATCCACACTGGAATAAGCTAATTGCAATTTGTCAGCATGTTTTACTGTGCAGCTTATTAATATTACATTGGTCAGAAATTATTTCCTGCTCCCCGCCCTACCCCATACCCTATGCATCATATCATACCATACCATAGGCAGTCACATAGAAACCCTGATTTGAGTTGTAGCTATGGTTGCTGGTAATTTTCTGGTAATTTACCAAAATTACAGGAATATTCAGTAATTTTGTTAATTAACAGAATCTATGGCAATATTTTGGTAATTTATACTTGAATAACTTTAAAAAAAACATATTAGTATATTTTTATCATTTATTATGTATGTGTCCATATTGTCCATGAGTTTCTAGTAGATAAACCATATGGTTGAAGAGAAAATAGCCTAATTAATGAAGAAAGCATCTAATCAACAATGACACTATCTTCAATTAACTCTGCAACTCTTCCAACTATTGACTTTCACATATGCCACCAGTGTTATTCCAGAACATCGACAACAAATACATATTGACATAGTAACATAAATAAATACAGCTTTGTAAATAAATAAATACAGCTTAGTCCTCATATTAAACACCAATGGTATTCACTAAGTTGATGGTTTATATGTAGGATAACGTTTTACAGCTTTGTCATTCTATTTTTTATCTTAAAATCATGTTATTCAATTATTTCATATATTTTACATGTGATAAGGCCACACAGAGGGCCAGAGATTATTACAGACACCTGTGATAATCTGAAGTACCCAGAAGGGCCACTATGTCTTGTGATAGATTACATGAAATCCTTGAAAGATACAAAAATTCTGGCAGTTTACCACAATTCAAAAGTTTCCAGTAATATACCCTCCCTTTGCAACCCTAGTTCTAGCTACATTTCTAATAGTCCATGTATGCAGCACTATGATGTGTGCTATCAGCATGACATGCCTTTCATCAGTATGGCCTTCTGTCCCTGTGTCTGATATGTAGACACAGCTTGAGGACCTGTGATTGCCTATATGCCATCACCTAAATCACCGTCCTCGGGATCTGCTGTTGACTTAAGATGCAGACAGTGCTGCTGCACCCAAATTGATGGCAGAAAGAGCCCACATTGATTGGATGTGTGTGTGTGTGTGTGTGTGTGTGTGCCTCCTGCTCATCCCGCTATTAAATTAGCGCTTCATCTCTCCGCACCTCTATATAAGGAGTGACAGCTTTGTCATGACAACTGAGGAGCCAGCGTTGCATCCTCGAGAGCATCCCAGCATGGCCTCCACCAGATATCTCCCTGCCCCCTTCACATCTCCATCGAGATGAATGAGAATCATTATAAGGCAATTTTCATGGTTAAACAACTCATTGGATAGGACCGGTTTTATAGACTGTACATAGCATACGATAATTGTTGTCCAAATGCCGTTTCTGTGTGTAATAATCAAATGCACTCTTTAATAAAAGTTGCCAAGCAGACAATGTTGGCAAACCTGCATGTTAGGGTGCCATACCATACTGTTACTAATTTGTATAAGGCACACAGGTGCATGAGGAGTGTCACTGTGGCCTTCAATAGGCTTCTCTTTCAATCTGGGCATGAAATAGCTTTTCACAGCTAATTGCAATGGTGATAAAAGTGTGTCTCTGTGAGGCGCAGGGAGGCTCTCCTCTGTTCTAAAATAAGCTAGACCTCATCCCTGGGGTCCCCGGGAGCTGCCAGAGCACCAGAGGAACATTGTACTTGACATACAGCGCCCTAGAAAGCTGTATCATGTCAAGTTTTTGTTCAGGGCGCTAATTTGTTTAGTGGAGAGGATGGCTCTGGCAGGCAGACAGGCAGGCAGGCAGGCAGGGCGATGCCGAGCAGAGCTGAAGCCCTCTCCAAACCCAGAAGTTGCTGATTAGAAAATGCTCAGATATAGAGCTTATTATGTTTAATTCTCTTCTCCAGCCACACCATTAAACTTACTGTATTATACTGGCTCCTTGGGTTTTTCATCAAATTTCAGCTAATCTGACAATTGAAACAAAGTGAAAGGTAACAGAGATTGTCTTTGTAACTTGTAAGAAAATTAATTATGCGGGTGGTACCGGTAAGGACGGTAATCTTGACTAGTTTCTAACAGAACCATTCTCAGATTTTCATTTGAATTTTATCCTTATCAACCAAAATGGAGGAAATTAGAGGCTTGGCTGCTCTGAGGGCTGTCATTTTCCTTTCCTGTGTCCTGTCATTCATTCACTCACTCACTCACTCCCTCTCCCCCTCGTTCCCTCTCTTTCTGAAACTGTGGCGACCCAGGAGGCCAGTAGGTGGACCTTTCATTTATAGTATCCTGGCCCGTCAGAATACTGTACTCCCACTCAGTTGACAAGGCCACTTCCCTTTTTCACAGGGACTGAATGGGAGAGAAAGAGAGATAGAGAGAATAATACATGGAGTAGAAGGCGGCAGAGAGAGAGAGAGAGAGAGAGAGAGAGAGAGAGAGAGAGAGAGAGAGAGAGAGAGAGAGAGAGAGAGAGAGAGAGAGAGAGAGAGAGAGAGAGAGAGAGAGAGAGAGAGAGAGAGAGAGAGAGAGAGAGAGAGAGAGAGAGAGAGAGAGAGAGAGAGAGAGAGAGAGAGAGAGAGAGAGAGAGAGAGAGAGAGAGAGGCAAGCCCCCTGCGATCTCTAAGTCTAGCCACAGTAGGTTAAGTGACAGATAGGTTACGTGTGCTGAACATGTAAGGGCGTTCATTATATCGCCTCTCGCTCTAATCTGGCTGCTCTCATTCCACAGGTCAGGTGTGACGCCCTGAATATGAAGGAGCAATACATGGGTTGCATGGTTATTGCATGGGGTATGGTATGCATGAGTGACACTTCAATATGGTGGTTGTATTCCCATGGAGAAGAATGTATTAGACATGCATTCTAAGTCGCTGTGCTTGTCACCAAGAGAGCAGCTATGCCATGAAGAAGTGTGATACGTGTGTCAACAAGCAATTCCATTGTTTTGTTGAACTGCGATGGCTTTATTTAGGCAAACTAATTACAAAACAAAAATCCATTATCTCCTGTTGGAAATATCATTGACGATTTAATTGCATCTCAGTGTCATTTTTCAGTACGGCAGTAGCTCTGATCTTTGACTATGTCATCTTTGTTTGCCGAGGTATTATTGCTCATATACGCGACCAAAAGTATGTAGACACCTGCTCGTCGAACGTCTCATTACAAAATCATGGGCATTAATATGGAGTTGGTCCCTCCTTTGCTGCTATAATGCCTCCACTCTTCTGGGAAGGCTTTCCACTAGATGTTGGAACATTTCTGCGGGGACTTGCTTCCATTTAGCCACAAAAGCATTAGTGAGGTCGGGCACTGATATTGGGCGATTAGGCCTGGCTCGCAGTCGGCGTTTCAATTAATTCCAAAGTTGTTCGATGGGGTTGAGGTCAGGGCTCTGTGAAGGCCAGCTAAGTTCTTCCACACCGATCTCGACAAACTATTTCGGTATGGACCTCGCTTTGTCATGCTGAAACAGGAAAGGGCATTCCCCAAACTGTTGCCACAAAGTTGGAAGCACAAAATCATCTAGAATATCATTGTACGCTGTAACGTTAAGATTTCCCTTCACTGGGGCATAGCCCGAACCATGAAAAACAGTGCCAGACTATTATCCTTCTTCCACCAAACTTTACAGTTGGCACTATGCATTGGGGCAGGTAGCGTTCTCCTGGCATCCACCAAACCCAGATTTGTCCGTCGGGCTGCCAGATGGTGAAGAATGATTCATCACTCCAGAGAACGCATTTCCACTGCTCCAGAGTCCAATGGTGGCAAGCTTTACACCACTCCAGCCAACACTTGGCATTGTGCATGGTGATCTTAGGCTTGTGTGCGATTGCTTCTTGAGGCAGTTTGGAACTCGGTAGTGAGTGTTGCAACCAAGGACAGACGATTTTTATGTGCTACGCGCTTCAGCACTCGGCGGTCCCGTTCTGTGAGCTTGTGTGGCCTACCACTTTGCGGCTGAGCCGTTGTTGCTCCTAGATGTTTCTACTTCACAATAACAGCACTTACAGCTGACCGGGGCAGCTCTAGCTGGGCAAAAATTTGACGAACTGACTTGTTGGAAAGGTGACATCCTATGACGGTGCCATATTGAAAGTCACTGAGCTCTTCAGTAAGGCCATTCGACTGCTAATGTTTGTCTATGGAGATTGCATGGCGGTATGCTCAATTTTATACACCTGTCAGCAACGGGTGTGGCTGAAATAGCCAAATCCACTAATTTGAAAGGGTGTCCATATACTTTTGTATGTATAGTGTATCATCAGCCGTTAAGTATTCCCCTTAAGTCTCCTAGTAATCATTTATAACTTCAACTGAGCTCCACTAGTGCTCTGCCTGTTCATGATCCCTGTAAAGGTGTCAGTTTAAGCTATACAGGAGAGATTTGTAGAAACTATTTCATCAGTATGATACTGACTTGATTTGACAGAACTCACCGTATCCTTGTTCTATTTCTTGTCCAAAGCTCTGCCAGCACACTGGCATATTCCTGCTCAGCCTGGTCTTGAAGGCACCATGTACGATTAGGACTATAGCAATTTCCTTACTTTTGCTTCCCATTTAACACATTTAAAGATCATTGATTTATCTTACCCAGACATTTTACATTTGTACTATTTCTATTATACTGTAAATCACTGTGATTCATATTGCAGCAAAGTGTTCCACAGTTTCTCTTAATATACGTTTTATTCGGGTGGCTTTTTTCCACAAATGGCCGGCAGCTGTGGAATGTATTTAACCACCCAAATCTTGTTGTTGAATGTGGCAAACAGTGTTTGTGTGTGTGTATGTGTGTGTGCGTGCTTGTGTGTTTGCTCCAACTTTTTTCCAGTTCCTGCGGTATGTCCCAGGTTCTGTGTGTTCATACACCCCTCTGTCCCGTCTGTGCCCTGTCAGTACTATCACCACTGGCCATCCTCTGTGTCCCTCTCCCGCCTCTCCCGCTGTGCCAAACACACCCCACATCTGCAGCTTAGCCCAACAATGCATAATTGCAATCACAGGATTAGCAATGATGGTGTCGCGTTCACTTACTGTTGTTTTGAACAGCCGTCAGCGTTTCCCGTATTCCCCCGTCATCGCGTACATCTTTAAACCCCATACACTATTTATGGCCCTAGGAGAATGCTCTTGTCTGTCTCTGCTAATGGAGAGAGGGAGAGAGATTTTTTTCTTCCCTTGGCCTGTTAGTGGCTGCTGTGTGGAGGTGCTAATATGACAAGGTGCTTGGTGAATGTTGAACAAGCTGTGGGCCTCGGTCGTTACTGCAGGCTGAGGCCGCTCCAGAGAGGTGTCATTTGTTTTGCCTGTTTTGGTTGCAGCGTGATAGTTTCGGACAAGATTACACATGGCTCTCTCCCAGGATAATGTCAATCCACCAACGTCACACAGCCTTTGAGTTTTCGTCCAGCCTCAGTTTGTTTGTTACAAGAACAAAGCATCTTCCTTTGCTTCCTTTCCACATGGAGAAGTGCATCTTCCCGGCCATGCTATGAGTAAAAAAGGCCAACCCAATGATAATATTTGACGGCGGTGATTCTCTCCTGTAACTAAACATTGGACTATTCTCATTGTCTTGTTGCACATGATGTTTGCCGGTTGATGGATTCATTACTTTACCTTGGGGAAACTAGAAATTACCTCTGCTGCCTCTTCATCCAATGTACTTTATGGAACTTAATTTGAGTCTCATTGTTGTGTATTGATGCATGCTCTCACCATACCATATTTACCTTCTATCAGAATAGAATTTCATGGGCCACAATTAAGCTTTCCATCTTAGCACTGCAGAGGTGTATTTCAATACAGAGGCATTTTTAATGGCGACTTTTTAGGACAGCTTTTGCCTGTGCTGTCACCTCTTTCCAGTCATTACTCAAAGACAGAATTAATTTAGCGGAGATTATACGGGTTGGGTCCCGGAGCAGCCACGGGCCATGCTCATACCAAGTCAAATAAATCAAATACCGAATCACCCTCCTTCAGCTCTGATGTTGTCTCAAAGGCTAAGGTCACCTCTAGAGGTACTACCATGGGATTTAGCCTAACCATTTTACTCAGGGGGCAGGTGTCAGGAAACCAGAGCAGCCCATCAGCCAAAATGGCTGACGTGGGAACCACACCTAAATGCACCCTCTCCTGTAGGCAATCTTGTTCCTCAGGGGCCCGTCACAGTGTCAAGACACTAGAACAGCCCTGGAACCAAAATGGCTGATGTGGGAGCCACACCTGACAGACCCACTCCTGTGTCTCCTTCTACCTACAGGCATGCGTGTCCCCCATTTACCGAATGTGAGAATGCTACTGGTCACGTGGAGAGTGTGCTAATGAACGTGATGGTTGTTTTTGTTATTACACTGCTACAATGCTAGTCACACTGTCAGTAGTAGGTACAGATGGGACTGGGAGGGGAGGGGAGACAGTGGCAAATGGTGCAGTCAGTGTCAATGACGCATCGTCTCATTGATACTGATCCTGGATCAGTCAGAATCACAAAGGTAGACCATAAAGTATTTTGTCATCAACAGTAATGACAAATAACCCATGTACCGTTAATGACTCTCAGGTTTGTTATGTTTGTTTTCCTCACTTGTCCAGGTGTGTAACAACTGCTGTCAATTGAGCATAAGTGGATCTCGACTGAAATGCTATAGCTCATGCTACCACTCACTCGCTCATTCCTTTTGCGCCGCCTGACGCATAGGGCATCAAAGCACACGTCGGCGTTCTGATTAAACAGTTTGGACTTCAATGTGATTAACCAGTTGACACGTACTAACAAACGGGGGTGATCATTCTACAGTGGTCCCTGCAGCTCGCACTCAAACCGGTGTGATTAGAATGTTTTTTTAGATCGCCCAGTTTCGATTGACGCAACAGTCTGCGCTTGAGCTGGCCACATTGTTTTTTCAAAGTTATATCCTGAATCTGACCAGTTTTAATTTTGGATGCAATGTTCAGACATTCACTGTAGCGACAGCATAACACGCTCATCCAAACCTTGAAAATGTAGGCTACATTAGTCTTAGCTCTAACTGAGGAAAGATTGACTTAACACAAGCGGTCATATTTAGCTAACAATTGGCTGACAGAAACCACAATATGAATTAGCTAATAGCAATTACTATTTACAATTCATCACATCACAAAATATCAAAAGTAATCCGACGATGGGTAGTTTGTGCGCTACACCGTGTTTGTTTTTTCGCATCAACCAAAGATCAGAAGAGAAGACAAGATAAGTTTGGTCAATTTGCAGTATGCATGTTGAAGGGTGTGTGTCGTCTACGATCATTCACTTCCCTTCATTCAATTCCACAAGTACTCGAAAGATGAGTTAACCATTCCTTCACCATTATAACATCTTTGGTCTGACAGACGTTTACGTGACACCCAGAATGCATTGTATAATGTCAACAAACATGGCTCCACACATAGCTAGCAAATAGCTTAGCATTAGCTCATCATAATCAGTACAACCTTGGCGAGATGGCATCGCCTCGCTTCTAGTCCTTAGGAAACTATGCAGTATTTGTTTTATTTTTAAATGTATTATTTCTTACGTATAGCCAGGAAGAACTATTGGATATCATAGCGATGTCAACTTACCAACATTACGACCAGGAATACGACTTTCCCCGAAGCGGATCCTTTGTTTGCACCACCACCCAGGGCATTTGATCTGATTCCAGAGGCTGACCAAAAACAATGTCGCCGCAGAAGAGGTAGATGGAGCGGCCTTCTGGTCAGACTTCGGAGGTGTGCACACCACCCACCGCTTCCGGGTATATTACACATCACGGACAAACTGAAATGGTCCACCCTCACAGACAGTGTGGTGAAGAAGGCGCAACAGCGCATCTTCAACCTCAGGAGGCTGAAGAAATGTGGCTTATCACCGAAAACCCTCACAAACTTTTAGAGATGCACAATTGAGAGCCTCCTGTCGGGCTGTATCACCACCTGGTACGGCAACTGCACCGCCCACAACCACAGGGCTCTCCAGAGGGTAGTGAGGTCTGCACAACACATCACCGGGGGGCAAACTACCTGCCCTCTAGGACACCTACAGCACCCGTTGTCACAGGAAGGCCAGAAAGATCATCAAGGACAACAACCACCCGAGCCACTACCTGTTCACCCCACTACCATCCAGAAGGCAAGGTCAGTACAGGTGCATCAAAGCTGGGACCGAGAGACTGAAAAATTGCTTCTATCTCAAAGCCATCAGACTGTTAAACAGCCGTCACTAACTCAGAGGTTGCTGCCTACATACAGACTTGAAGTCATTGGCCACTTTAATAAATGGATCACTAGTCACTTTAATAATGCCACTTTAATAATGTTTACATATCTTGCATTACTCATCTCAAATGTATATACTGTATTTTATACCATCTATTGCATCTTGCCTATGCCGCCCGGTCATCGCTCATCCATATATGTATATGTATATATTATTATTCCATCCCTTTACTTAGATTTGTGTGTATTACATAGTTGTTGTGGAATTGTTCGATTACTTGTTAGATATTGCTGCACTGTCGGAACCAGAAGCACAAGCATTTCGCTACACTTGCAATAACATCTGCTAACCATGTGTATGTGACCAATAAAATTTTATTTTATTTTATTTTTAAAGTATTTTGCACACATCATAGGTGTCCATTACAATCTATGCAATAATCAGAATGCATTATTTGCCATATGAATATGAATAACATATGAATAAAACTGTAAATGCATTATACATACATACATACATACATACATACATACATACATACATACATACATACATACATACATACATACATACTGTATGCTACAGTAGAAATGACAACATGGAAAACAGAACATAAGGCACTTACTTTCATAGGAACGCACACATGTCCAAAGTTATTATTTGTAAGGAAAACAACAATGAAGGTAATGCGAGCGCATGTTACTGTTGTGTTATGGTCAATCAATATATCTACAGTATGTGTCAGCTTCCATTTCAGCCATTTCAATACACGTTGTGTTCTTTCTTTATAACAATTCGGTAAATGACACACTCAACACATCTGGATTGATATTGATTGGGATCATAATTAATATAAATTGCCTCATGTCATCTTCATGAAAGTCAACTGCCTATCAGCTTTATGAAATGGATCTCCAAGTCAGACTTGTTGAACTGCAACTTTTATTTATCCAGTAAACTATTTAAAAAAAGATGCATTGTGCTATAGGACAGGAAATGTATCTAATATTACATAATGGTTCATTTATTTATTATATGAGGTTTATTTATGATGTTTGTATGAGGTAAATAAGACATGTTTTGTGTGCTGAAAAAAACATGGGCATTTCCTCAGGCATAGGAATAAAACTTTTGTTTGTTTCCTTGGTCAGTAGTTGAGAATATTATATACCTTTATATTCCCAGATATTTTCTCCTTTAGAAACAGCCCGTGGCTGTTGACAAGAAGATCAAAGTGTTTGGGAGATTGCAACACCTTTGCTCAGATATTCTCTTTTTCTGCGCACTCTAGAAGATGGAGATAAAAATGACATGCTTGTTGGGTATCTTTGGTATTACATGCAAGAATAACAAACATATTGGGACGGCATGTAGCCTAGTGGTTAGAGCGTTGGGCCAGTAACCGAAAGGTTGCTGGATCAAATTCTCAAGCTGACAAGATACAAATCTATCTTTCTGCCCCTGAGCAAGGCAGTTAACCCACTGTTCCCCGGGTGCCGAAGACATGGATATCGTTTAAGGCAGCTCCCCGCACCTCTCTGATTCAGAGGGGCTGGGTTAAATGCGGAAGACACGTTTCAGTTGAATGCATTCAGTTGTACAACTAGGTATCCCACTTTCCCATACACAAATTAACGAACGCATGATGGGAGCAATAAGTGAGTAGTAGAAATAAATCTACAATTCAATCTTTATGCCTGCATTAAAAAAAATGATTTAGCAGACACTTTAATCCAAAGCTATTTACAGGAGTGAATGCATACATTTTAATATTAGTGACCGCCGCATGAACAGAACCCACTTCCCTGGCACTGAAAGCACCATGCTCTACCAACTGAGCCACGTAGGACCACATTTACCTCATTGCAACATGCAATCAGGTGTGTTCAGTTGAGTGAAATACTGATCACAGAGAGAAATGCCCTACTGTGTTGCAACACAACTCTCTTGATACAGGCTTGCTCTTCCCCCAAGGGTGGAATATGACAATGAGAAGGGGTATTATTTCCTTTAACAATCAAACACTGCATTTAATGAAGGGTAATAGCTATTCTAAAGCATCTCTGCCACGAAATGTAATTAACTATGCTCTAAGACTTGCTCCGCTCCTGAGTGCTATCTATCCCCCTGTAGATTTTACTTCTAAATTCAGTCCATAACATTTCAATTCCATTTTCCATCAACTTTCATCACGCCTGACTTTTCTCAAGGTAGGAGAGGCGTGAGACTTTTCAGATGCACTATATATACAAAAGTATGTGGACACCTCTTCAAATTAGTGGATTTGGCTATACACCCATTGCTGACAGGTGCATAAAATCAAGCACACAGCCATGCAATCTCCATAAACAAACATTGGCAGTAGAATGGCCTTAGTGAAGAGCTCAGTGACATTCACCGTGGCATCGTCATAGGATGCCACCTTTCCAATAAGTCAGTTCGGCAAATTTCTGCCGTGCTTGAGCTGCTGTAAGTGCTGTAAGTGCTGTTATTGTGGAAACGTGTAGGAGCAACAACGGCTCAGCCGCAAAGTGGTAGGCCACACAAGCTCACAGAACCGGACCACCGAATGCTGAAGCTGTCCTTGGTTGCAACACTCACTACCTAGTTCCAAACTGCCTCTGGAAGCAACATAAAATGGGTTTCCATGGCCAAGCAGCCGGACAAAAGCCTAAGATCACCATGCGCAATGCCAAGCGTTGGCTTGAGTGGTGTAAAGCTCATGGCTATTGAACTCTGGAGCAGTGGAGACGCGTTATCTGAAGTGATGAATCACTCTTCACCATCTGGCAGTCCGACGGACAAATCTGGGTTTGCCGGATGACAGGAGAACGCTACCTGCCCCAATGCATAGTGCCAACTGTAAAGTTTGGTGGAGGAGGTATAATGGTCTGGGGCTGTTTTTCATGGTTCGGGCTGTGGCCCTTAGTTCCAGTGAAAGGAAATCTTAACGCTACAGCGTACAATGACATTTAGACAATTCTGTGCTTCCAACTTTATGGCAACAGTTTGGGGAATGCCCTTTCCTGTTTCAGCATGACAATCCCCCAGTGCACAAAGCAAGGTCCATACAGAAATGGTTTGTCAAGATCAGTGTGGAAGAACTTAACTGGCCTGCACAGAGCCATGACCTCAACCCCATCAAACACCTTAGGGATGAATTGGAACGCTGACTGAGCCAGGCCTAATCGCCCAACATCAGTGCCCGACCTCACTAATGCTCTGGTGTCTGAATGGAAGCTATAATAGCAGCAAAGGGGGACCAACTTCCTAATATTGCTCATGATTTTGGAATGAGATGTTCGACGAGCAGCTGTCCACATACTTTTTATCATGTAGTTATCTCTCAATCCCTGGCAAGGAGGCCGAGACGTAATATATCCACCCCCTTAACTACATTATACATTTAATTGTTCAATGTTCTGCGAGATTTACGACAAAGGGGAAATAGATTCTGTCCTTTCCTTTTGATATGTGTGTGGGCGTGCGACGCGTCCTGCTTTTAATACTCAAGGAGAAGAGAGATCACATTTGATCATTTTTCCTCACCTTGTACAGATAATTACATACAGTTGTCAGTCACTTTGCTTGGAGCTGCTAATCATTCTGCTCGCTGTTTAAAGTTTCATGTATGGATTTGTGATGGCTAAGGCAGTTTAGAATAGTATGGAAATCTGCTGCTTTTGAGTAGTGGTGAAAAGTAGTCATTTACAGATCTGTATCATATCTGAAGGGATTTATCTTGTGTATATTTTGGTTGACGTTTTTGCATGCAAAAATGCATGCGAGAGAGAGATATAGGAAAGACAGTAGATAAGAGAGGAGAAGAGAACATCTAAGCAATATCCAGTTCTTCTTCTAGTGACAAATTATCTTATTAGCTGAAGCCTGCAGTATGTTCCTGCCCATGTCCTCCTACAGATGTAGGATCTTAATTTGAGCCAGTTTGCTACAGCAGGAAAATAATCCTGCAGCAACTCGAATTGTGAATTATTATGTTGATTATAATTAATAGACATTTTTGCAGGGGTTGATACATTTTTCATTTGGGCAAATCAAGTCTGAATTTTCAAAGTGGAAATTACAAACTTTAGAAGTCCTTTTTAAAACTCAAATACACTACAAGTTTGTATTTCTTGCAGTGCAGGAAACTTCTCAGCAACAAAAGAGTGAATACATTAATATCCTACATCTGTATAATTTTTGAAAAAGTATACTGGGACTGGGAGACCTTTCAAATCCTCTCCACACATCCACATTTATCTGGCCCAGCCCTGAGGCTGAAAAAGCGACTGACTGCTCATTAGCATGGGAGTTGCCTGATCCTTGTGTTGTCAGAGAGGAACATTGTTAGTCGTGACAGCCAGCACAGCAACACACACAACAAAAACAGCAATGTTGCTGTGAGTGTGTGATCAAAACAAAAACAATATGGATGCTGTGTTCACCATTTATCATGCTGGGAAAAGTGGTCTCTTTGCTTGTTGTTTCTCACACACGGAGATGCCTTCGAAAGATTATGAAGTATCGCTTCTACCATCTTTCATGTGTATTTTCGGAGCTATATTAGTGGAGATACCAGAAGAAATTGGTAGCTAGTGATATGGAAGTACAACTGTTTCCTTCCAGTTGCCATCCAAAGCCATTATTACAGTATATCAACTCACTGACAAGGTAGATTAACATGATCAGTCTCATCACGGTTTTCTATGAGGTCCCGGTAGTGTGTATAATACTCAACATCAATCCTTGTTCACACATTTCAATAGGTGCCACAGAGCGGATAACAGAGGGGAGTCGGTCATCTATGCACACTAGATTAGTTTGCATTCAATGGAAAACGACACAATGAACCCAGGCTGTATAAACCAGCTCTCTGCTGTACTGTTCTGTATTGTATTGTTGCATATCCCCCTGGCATTTCATGTGCTTTACTGTTCCAAAGCAAACACAGTTTCGTGAGATAAACATGCCATGGTATTACTGTGTCTAAGAAGACATGGCAGTCACGCTGCTGCGCGTCGTTTGAAAAGAGCGAGCCAGAGACGCCCTCTGCCAGTGAAATAGTTCCCGCTCTGTTCACAGTGTGTGTGTGCAAGCTGCAAGTGTTCCTTGTGGTAAAATAAACCAAGGACTTGCGGGCTGTGGTGCCGGCATAGTGGAGAGAGAAACAGAGCGATGCAGAATGAAAGATAGACAGAGGGAGAGGGAGAGAGAGACGGAAAGAAAGAGAGGGAGGAGACAGAGAAATGGAGAGATCGAGAGATACTCAGAACGGCTCCCTCTCCTCTAACAATACTGCAGTATCATTATGGTTTACACTTTACAACGCTGCACTATTTCTTTTATTCT
Organism: Salmo trutta; assembly: GCF_901001165.1. Taxonomy (NCBI): domain Eukaryota; kingdom Metazoa; phylum Chordata; class Actinopteri; order Salmoniformes; family Salmonidae; genus Salmo; species Salmo trutta. The sequence continues at coordinate 12,644,085 of NC_042966.1, forward strand.
TTCGAGCCAAGCAGCCACTGAGGAGAACAGCCGTGCACTGTGATAGGACCCCCCCCTTACATTTCCAGTATGCCGAAGATGCTTAGTAATCATGAGCTGTGAAGAGGCCATTCTGCGTTTTGTGGGAGTCGTGCCATCTCTCCAGCAACGCTATTCACTGCGCTTCAGCCGGCCACTCTCTCCTCCCACCCTAAGTGGCAGATGAGCAGAAAAAGGCCAGGAATCTTGACACATATTCAGCTAAGTGAGGTGTCATTTCCCATCGAAGGTTGCGTGCCGGTGGTCTTGATCGTATTAGCCCAGGCTATCGCTCTGCAATGAGACATGGTCTCGCCTCGGTCTTTTCACCACGTCAGAGGAAGCCTCAGCTCCTGTGGTACGCTTTTTTTGGGGCCCTTTTCTCTGAGACTACCATAGGAGCTGAGGCGTTCTCTGACGTGGGGGACCTGCTGAAGAACCCCTTTTAGGTTCTAGATTTTTCTGAGAGTGTAATAGGAGAATCTTTCCAGTTCACCATTTTCTAAAGCTTTGTAATCCAGTGAGGTAATTAAATCAGATGAAAGTTTTTGATTTGTCTTTGACAAGAGCAAATTCAATGTGACAAATTGAATTTGACTCAGAGCAAATACAATGTTTTGGCAAAGTTAATTTGACATACCAGCATTTACCGACAGGCTATAATTTCTAACTGTAATCAAATGTTATTTGTTATCAGAGAGAATTCACGAAGTAGCAGAATGTTCCCTAAAAATCCACATTTATAATGTGGCAGGATGATGAGGAAAACAGAGGACAATGTAGCGTTTCTCATCTATTCTCATTCTGGGCTCATCCTCACTGAGAGAATGGGTACGAGTGTATATTTGTGTGCGTATACGTGTATGTGTGTGTGTGCCCATGTGTGCATGGCTGCATCTGTGAGGCCATGCATGTGTGTGTATTCGGTAGAGTTTGGGAGTGCATCTGTGAGTGCGTGAAGGTTCCCCCCTAGACAAATCGCCTTTGCCATTAGCATTCAGTCAACACAGGACCTTTGGCGGATCAGTGGAGAGGTAATGAAAAACAAAATATGTGCAAGGCGTACACACCAAGGACACAATCACTATGGATGAGAGTAACAGCACAGGGCCCAATTTTTACACATCTCCCTGCTAATACCAACACGGGTTCCCGGTTTACTCCTTGATGTCTAATCCAGCACGAACAACACATTTTTAGACTTTGATATCTCCCTACAGTTTCCCCAACAGCTGCCCCGAAACGGGGCAAAAGGAGCAGCCCTACTAATCCAGCCGTGTGGTTGGTTGGCCTGTACATGGGTCTCGTACTGCCTATCGTTCTCAGTCCTTGAGGTTATTCCCTGATACCTGCATCCTCACTCCGAATCACACACCTTGCAGTTAGGGGGATGTAGCTTAATGGAAGGAGGTGTTTACCTTCAGACTCTCTTACACCCACTTCCTGTATAGGCCCACCAATCAACTCTTACACACCAACCACAGTATCCCCTCTAGACACTAGTGGCGTGAGCCGTATTGTGGGTGTGAGACAGTGAGATACATGTAAGTGACACCCATCCAGACACCCATTCATTTCGTTGCAGGTTATTTGTGCTTGTGCATTCCAGCCCACAGACCCATGATGTCTAACCAAGTAGCATTGCACAAGCGCAAGCCTTGGTTTGTATAAGCTGGAACAGCTCACATACCTAACCAAGGTCTCTAGTAATAATTCCACATCGCCACACGTCTCAACCACACCTCCTCTCTGTCTCTGTCTCTGTCTCTGCCCTGGCTGTCACGGTCTGTAGCCCCTGGACACACTTCCTGGTGAGGAAAAAAAGCAGCAGTTGGTTTTCAACACACACACACACACACACATTGGCCTTCTCTGCAGAGGAACAGGAAATGTTGATCTTCTCCTCATTGAGGGATTCTAAAATCTAGGTTTTAATTTCAGTCATTTTTTGCTTGAGCGCACAATCAGAAGTGAGGCAAGGTGCCAGTTCTGATACATATGCACGGGATGCTGTTTAGCAAATTAAGTGCTATGTTTTGTTTAGGCTGAATCAATATGAAATCGCACACTTTTATGAGATCCAATGACTCGCTCAATTAGGCTCAGTCGAAAGGGAAGTATTGTCAGTGTTGCTCTGAGCAACAGTGCAGAAATACTATATTATAAACATTTGTGTTAAACAAAAAGTCCCTATGCGCTCGCTGGATGCTTAGTGAGAGATTACACAGGCGTGTTTTTGGACCAGTTTTATACATCATTTGTACAATTACAGGGAAGATTTAACTTACCGCAAATGTTATAAAACGCTGTTCTTCTTCAGGAGGTGGGCAGTGGACAGCAAGTAATGAAATAGACCAATCTACTGTAAGTGGCAATTCGTTTAAAAGTTCTCACCCCTTTTAACCTTGCATTGGCCTCCATTGGAGGCACAGAGAACACAGAGAGCAAAAGTAAAATATTTCAAGCGTCGGCTCTATTCATTTCCAAACCCGCCTCTGTGCAAATCCCAAATTCGCCTCTGTACTCCGCCCAGGGCAGAGCTCTCATTGTGCCCTGGACCAAAAAAGAAATAAAAAAAGAACGCCTGAGCGTTTAAGATTCCCGAAGCCAAACGCAAAGGGGAAGTTGACTTAACAAATGTCACAAGCTGCCAATACACCTGCTTATTCTCGAAAGCTCTGCGAGAAAAAAAAAATGAAATACAGGCCAAATGAAATTCAAATGTCAGCTGCTTTTATAACCTTTAATCAATAGCACAATGTCCGAGGCTGGGCCTGGAGTCACAATGGCGCTGGTTTCGTCAGATCTTAGAACGCTTTCCTCCTCCCTTCTTATTCAGACATTGTCATCGTCACCACTCTCGGCAGACACCACAGACCACGGTGAACAAAGAATGACATACACTGTATCTATCTGCATACGTATTTCCAGGAAACGGTAAGCAACGGCTGCTTATTTTTAGATGAAAACAGAGCTTGGGACCAAAAGCTAAGAAGACTGTTTGGTGTCGTTCTTTTTTTGACATGAAGCCAATTTGCGTTGTTGAAGGTATCAGGTTAAGAATAGAGTTAGAGGTTTGGCTTTGATGAATTACTTAGTCAGGAAGAAGGTGATACATTTCTGTTTCCCTCCAGGGTTGAATATAGCGCTACTGACAGGCGCAGGTGGATAGATCATTTAAATGAAATCAATACTCCTGGCACATATTAAAAAAAAGAATAGTATTGAATTGGCCTTCAGGGAAAAATTCTGTATTCTACTTAAATATTTATCATTATGGACATAGTCTGGTATCATCCAGGTAGTCTATGATGGGGATGTGATTGTTAAATATTTTCCCTTTACATTCTCCAAATGGCTGGCGAGCAATGTAGCCCAGACTCTTAGAATATAGGGTTGCAAAGAGGTTATTCAACTGTCCCCATAGGAGAACCCTTTTAGGTTCCATGAAATCTAAACGGGATCTACCTAGAACCATAAAGGGTTCTTCAAAGGGTTCTCCTATGGGGACGGCTGAAGAACCCTTTTAGGTCCTAGATAGCACCATGTAGATACGAATGATCCAGCCCAAAAAATGTACTCTCAAGGCGTCGCATCACAAATCAATCAAATCTATCACTGGGTGTACAAAACGTTACGAACAACTGCTCTTTCCATGATGTAGACTGACCAGGTGAATCCAGGCGAAAGCTATGATCCCTTGTTGGTGTCAATTGTTAATTGTTAAATCCACTTCAATCAGTGTAGATTAAGGGGAGGAGACAGGTTAAAAAAAATAAGCCTTGAGCCTTGAGACAATTGAGACATGGATTGTGTATGTGTGCCATTCAGAGGGTGAATGGGCAAGACAAAAGACCTTTGAACGGGTTACCTTTGAACAGGGTATGGTTGTAGGTGCCGAGTGCACCGGTTTGAATGTGTCAAGAACTGCAACACTGCTGGGTTTTTCACACTCAACAGTTTCCCGTGTGTATCAAGAATGGTCCAGCACCCAAAGGATGTCCAGCCAACTTGACACAACTGTGGGAAGCATTGGGGTCAACATGGGCCAGCATCCCTGTGGAACACTTTCGACATCTTGCCGACAAATTGAGGCTGTTCTGAAAGCAAAAGGGATGAAACTCAATATTAAGAAGGTGTTCCTAATGTTTTGTACACTCAGTGTCTGTGTAACCACTTAATTAACTATTTAGCAGTCTTATAGCTTGGGGGTATATGCTGTCTTGGAGCCTGTTGGTGCAAATTGAGGCTATTCTGAGGACAAAAGGATGTGCGACTCAATATTAGGAAGGTGTTCCTAATGTATTGTACACTCAGTGTATTTGGAATCTAATGGAGCCAAATTTCGTTTGCAGTGAATACGAATACCTTGCTCCATAGTGAATGCAAATGATTCTCTCAGTGCCCAGAGATGAGCCTCAAAAAGCCCATCTCACTGGCTGACGTGAGATCCAATATCTTCAGGACTATTAATGATTGTATTATTCTAGTGGACGGGCTGTTGGCGAGTGATGTAGTGATGGTGACAGCACTGCTTCTGCACCTGAAAAGGCTACATAGACTACATACCACTAGACAATGGAATAATAATTCACTACCGTAGCTCCTGCAAAAGGTTCCCCATTTCGAGGTCCCAGCTAACTCGCATACAAGGTCTCCATGACCTAAACATGACAATGAAACCAAATTATGTTAAAGGTGGCTGAAACCCCAGATAACATGGATGAAAGCTCAGAAAACCCCCAGAACTGCTACCTTTCTCTAACCCTCGCTAATGTACAGTTTAATCTGGGAGGGGAAACTAGGCAGCTGATTGTGCTGGGTACACGTTGAGAGAGTGAACCTCGGGGGGGAAGCAGGACTTTTCAAGGTGATAACACGGATTGAGTAGATCCATAAAAGCCCCAGTAAAAAACAACAATGATATGTCCTGTAATTTAAGCCAGGTATTAAAATGAAAAAAAAATGGCACCTCTTGTTTGTCTGGATGCTGCTGCATATTCAGGTGAAGCAAGGGGAATTAAAGAGTGACGCACTTTGCATATTGAGTTGGTGTGTTAGGGAAGGTATGGGTTTACTGTGCTGTGGAGAGAGAATGTCTTCTGTTGAAAGTGGAATTACTGTCTGTAACTACACGGGAAAGACTATTTCACCATCTAAATTGACATTTTAGTCATATAGCAGATGCTCTTATCCAGAGCGACTTACAGGAGAAATTAGGGTTAAGTGCCTTGCTCAAGGGCACAGCGGTAGATTTTTCACCTAGTTGGCTTGGCTACCTCCACCAATTCAACTGTTTATCTCGTTGCCTTCCTTCTCAAAAGGTCAGTGTTGCCTCTTTCCATGACAAATGTCATATTATAACAATAACTATTACAGTCAGGATTCAATTTCTAGCAGACACATCTACAGTATATCCATCGCCTAAGACCTCGAAAATTGTATGTAATTTAAAGCTTTCATGGATGTGGTAATTTAAATTGCTATCCTAAGATATTAAATATAAATTGATTTGCGGAACCTTCTGGGTATATCCATATGCGTATATGCTGCTACATTTCGGCCAACCTACATTGGTTCACATGCTTCGCACGGCCCATGAGGGTCTATTATGGGAGCCAATCAGCTTTATCAGGCTCCAACACATTTTACCAATTTAAACAGGGGATGCTGACATTCTACGGTGATGGGGATACATGTACGTCTGCCAAATGCTGCTGAGGTAATTTGTCCCGTAGTCTAGCCTGGCCCTCTAATCGGTTGAAAGGGAATCTCTCTCTCATCTCTGGACTCCAGGGTGGAAGCAACGGCCAACAGAGAGGCTCCGCTGTGCTACCGATTGTTACATTTTGACTTCTGGAGTAACAAGCTCAGCTGGCATGTGTGTGGATAACTCAGTAACTTTCAAAATAGAGACATGGAGAGAGGGAAAAAACACCCACCAAGACACAAAGATAATGCCCCAGGCTCCTCTCTCTAAGGAACAGTAGATAAAATAGAAAAAAGCTATTTTGTGCAAGCGCAGGCATATGTAAGCATACGTGCATGTGTGTGTGTGTGTGTGTGTCTCTCTAGACTCAGTAGGTGTTCTCTCATCTTCAGTAAAGGGCAGTGTTTTTGTCTTGTTGCTGACGTGAGAGGCTTTGTCCCCAGGTGTCCTCTGACCTGGGCTCCTCTTATCTGGTCAGGCAGACTGGAGGAACCTCTTTGAAAGGGAGTGCCCTGAGCTTTCGCTCGACATCATAATGTGAAAGTTAGGACAGGTCCTCCGAGACAGATGGAGAGCCAAGTCTACACTATTCATGTCCATTTCAGACACTACTGTTAGTACCAGTAAAGATAAATAGGCAGAGATAGGAAAAGGATGGCTGGTGTGATTCTGAAGATCTCGATCAAATCCTATGGGATCTAAAATGTACTTCTGATGACATTAGCATTTTGAGATGTGCACAACGCTAGCACGGGCCTCTGGGTGACGTCTCAGAGACGACCTGTGTCTATATTTACCCTGTGAGCTGTCCTCTTCCCTCCTGTCTGTGATGTTTGTTCATTTTTAGTTCTTGACTTTCATCTCTACAGCCTTGATGTTTTCTTTAAGTTTGACATCACTTCAAGGCATCACCACTCTTTCATGCCACACTTCTCCTAAAGTGTTGGTGGCAAAAATTGACTGGTGAAATGTATTCCCTGTATTTCTAATAGCAAAAACAGAATTAAACATTCTTTTGAAAGTCCTCGCCCATTACAAAGGCAGACGTTAACTGTTTTTTGGGCTGATTACTTTAGAAATGTGAGCTGTAAAGAGGTGGGTTGGTGTTTTAAACAGCCTTTCTGACTCTCGTACTTCACATTTTACACATGCACTTGTTAAGTGTTTTATATAATAGTCGTTAGCACTTTACTGTAGGTGTCCTTATTCATGCATTCATTAAGCCTTTATAACAGCTATATAACACATTACAACATTTCTCATAAGCTGTCATAAGTGTTTTTAAATAGTTATGAGAACGGCATAAGATATTATAAAGCGTGTTGTAATGGATGTTATGTTGTCATATGCTCTAGTAACAACTGCTATTATACTTTCTGCTTGACAGCTTACGTCATATGTTATTACATGCTACATAAGTGTCTCCATACCAGATGTTATAACAGGGTGTTATATAATTGACCAAACTTTGTGTCACATTATTACATTGTACATTATTATTACATTATTAATGCCTAACCCTAACCTTAAATAAAGGGATACATCTGCATGCATGTTTTGGAATATTTTTATTCTGTACAGGCTTTCTTCTTTTCACTCTGTCAATTAGGTTAGTATTTTGGAGTAACTACAATGTTCTTGATCCATCCTCAGTTTTCTCCTATCACATCCATTAAACTCTGTAACTGTTTTAAAGTCACCTTTTGCCTCATGGTGAAATCCCTGAGCGGTTTCCTTCCTCTCTGGCAACTGAGTTAGGAAGGACGCCTGTATATTTGTAGTGACTGGATGTGTTGATACACCATCCAAAGTGTAATGACTAACTTCACCATGCTCAAAGGCATGTTCAATGTAGTTTTTTATACATTTTTTACCCATCTACCAATAGGTGCCCTTTTTGTGAGGCATTGGATAATCTCCCTGGTCTTTGTGGTTGAATCTGTGTTTGAAATTCACTGCTCGACTGAGGGACCTTACATATAATTGCATGTGTGGGGTACAAAGATGAGGTAGTCATTCAAAAATATGTTAAACACTATTATTGCACACAGAGTGAATCCATGCAACTTATTATGTGGCTTGTTAAGCACATTTCTACTCCTGAACTTATTTAGGCTTGCCATAACAAAGGGGTTGAATACTTACTGACTCAAGACATTTCAGCTTTTCATTTTTAATTCATTTATACAAATTGACATTATGTGGTATTGTGTGTAGGCCAGTGGCAACAAAACAAATCTATTTAATCCATTTTAAATTAAGCCTGAAACACAATTTTTGGGGAAAAGTCAAGGGGTGTGAATACTTTTGGTAGGCACTGTATCTTCTCACATTTGTTTCTTGGAGATCCTGAATGGTTTTGGGATACTCGCAACTCATCCTGTGGTATTACGCACATTCATAACTGTTTTATAACACCTCAAATAATGTCACTTTGCTTAAGGTGTCTGTGCACTCTATAATGCCGTATGACATGGTTATGACAACCATCATCCCATTCAATTTAATGTGACACAGAGTTTAGTAAATTATATACGCTTTCATGACCTTTAGTGGTATGTAATAACATATGACATGTGTTGCCATGCAGACTGTATAATAGCAGTTATTAACAGTTGACATTAGGCCATATGACAACAGGATGAACGGTCATCTATAACACCCATTATAACTAGTTTTATAACATCTTATGCCATACTATTTAAAACCTACTTATGGCAGTTTATGACAAATATTCTAATTAAGCAATAAGGCACGAGGGGGTGTGGTATATGGCAAATATACCACAACGCATATCGGAATGCCTGTATACAGCCATTAGCCATGGTATATTGGCCATATACCACGACGCCCCAAGGTGCCTTATTGCTATTATAAACTGGTTCCTAAAGTAATCGGAGCGGTAAAAATCAATGTTTGTCATAGCCATGGTATACCGTCTCATATACCACCAAGTTTATAATGTGTTACAGAGCTGTTTGTAAATGCATGAGTATGGGCACCTACAGTAAAGTGTTACTTAATACTCTAATCACACTCACCATTGTTGAGTGATTGGTGCAATGTGTTTTCTATTATTACTGTTACCTCACATTTAACTCAGGTAGGTTGCCACGTTCTGTACTGTACAGTCCAACTAAGGAACTGAGGATCTGTAGGAGATATTCAGCCACTCTTGGAACTCAATGAAAAATAATGCTTATGATAATAACCCAACTGATTTTGTCATTCAATGCCTCCTCCATCAGGATGTCACAAACAGTGCACCACTTTTTCTCTCATTAACCATCATGTCAAAGATGCACGTTGTTATTATATACGTAACAGAAATATAAAGCATGTACATGAATGTATAGTTAAAGTGAGTAGCAGCAGCGTAAAGAGTAGCAGCAGCATAAACGTAGCTGTCCATCCACCTGGACAGGTGATGAAACTGTCTATTTCTGTCTGCTATATGGCTATAAAAACTCATTCTGATTGGCTGGGACTGACTCCCCAGTGGGTGGGCCTGGCTCCCAACTGAGTGGGCCTATGCCCAGTCATGTGACATCCATAAATTAGGGCCTAATGCATTCATTTCAATTGACTGATTTCCTTATATGAACTGTAACTCAGTAAAAATGTTGAAATTGTTGCATGTTGCGTTTTATATTTTTGTTCAGTATATATCAAACACGAGAGAGTGAAGCAGACCGCTGAGTGTCAATCTACTGGACTCTATCAACTGTTTTGTGATCAGCTCTTAACAAAGACACTAAACGACACCAAGGCCAGACGCCCCACTATGCCCGTGGTTGATCCCCTCTTTGTCATAAATGAATGTCTGTAATTAGGTATATTGATGAGGACTCTGATATCATCTCACTCATTAGTATCTCTGCTTTGTGATCAGGCTAAGTTCAGTTCTTCACAATGCAGCATCTGAATAAGGAGAGAAAGAGCCCCCTTTCATTCAGATCAGTGGTGCTTTTGTGCTTTCAAATCAGCTGGTATCCTTGGTTTAGCATTATGTTTCCTTAGTCGCTTTGATTTAGATGTGCAAGTGTTACTGCTTCGTAAAACTTTTGAGTTGTCTTCTGTGATCATGACTGCCAAGTATTGTTTCATCTCTTGTATAGTATGATTGTGAGCAGATTGGTATTCAAATTGTATTCAAATGGCCATTCACTCTCACAATAGTCTGCATTGCTTTCTGCCTGGATGGCAAGTGTTCCGTGAAGGAGATGTGAATACAGCAGTCAACAAACGGGGTAATCAGAGCATTGTATTTCACACAAAACGCTGCTCTAATCTTCTAGCTGCTCAGAATCGCACAAAGGAGTTTTAAAAAGCGTTGCTGTGGCCATGCGGAAAAGGGAAAAACAGGGCGTTGAATGCCCACTTAGAGTGGAGAAGGGCTCAGCCATCAACGTTGATTTTCTCAATGAAGTATTGTCTTGTTTTGAGAAATGATCTATTCGTCTTTTTTCTTATTAACCCTCATCAAAGAGGCTTGATATTGATATAGGGGTGATGCAGCAATAATCATGATCAAAACTTCAAATTACATAGATCAAACAATTCCCTGATATTATGGTAATTCATAGTCCTTTGTCAATACATTATTGAGATATTCCTCCCCTTCCTTCTAATAACGATGCATGTAGACTCTTTGAGCCTCTCTCAAGAGTTCTTATACTCTTATTCCCCCGACAGCCCTCTCCTGCTGTGGCCTGGAGTCCACCTTTACCCTCTCTCCCTCTCTGCTCCGAGACACACACACTGTTGCCCTTAGAGAGACTGGCTCTGTCTGTGTTCTCAAAGTCACTTCACAGGATGGAGAATTCTGAAATTCTAACCTTGTCCTACCTCTGTACATGCTTTAGAGAACTATCATTGTTATACAGCACATATACACTACATAGCCAAAAGTACCCATTCGAATTAGTGGATTTAGCTACAGCAGCCACATTAAATCAAATCAAATTTGTGGCTGACAGGTATATAAAATCGAACACACAGCCATGCAATCTCCAGAGACAAACATTGGCAGTAGAATGGCCCGTAGTGAAGGGCTCAGTGACACAGTCATAGGAAGCCACCTTTCCAGCAAGTCAGTTAGTCAAATGTCTGCCGTGCTTGAGCTGCCCCGGTCAACTGTAAGTGCTGTTATTGTGAAGTGAAAACGTCTAGGAGCAACAACGGCTCAGCCCGCAAAGTGGTAGGCCAAAGAAGCTCACAGAATGGGACCGCCGAGTGCTGAGCTCGCAGCGTGTAAAAATTGTCTGTCCTCGGTTGCAACACTCGCTACAGACTTCCAAACTGCCTCTGGATGCAGCATCAGCACAATAACTGTTCGTCGGGAGATTCATGAATTGGCTTTTCATGGCTGAGCAGCCACACACAAGTCTAAGATCACCATGCACAATGCCAAGTGTTGGCTAGAGTGGTGTAAAGCTTGCCACTATTGGACTCGGGAGCAGTGGAAACGCATTCTCTGGAGTGATTAATCATTCTTCACCATTTGGCAGTCCGATGGACAAATCTGGGTTTGGTGGATGCCAAGAGAACGCTACCTGCCCGAATGCATAGTGCCAACTGTAAAGTTTGGTGGAGGAGGCATAATGGTTTGAGGCTGGTTTTCATGGTTCGGGCTAGGCCATTTAATTCAAGTGAAAGGAAATCTTAACGCTACAGCATACCATGACATTCTAGATGATTCTGTGCTTCCAACTTTGTGGCAACAGTTTAAGGAAGGCCCTTCAATGTTTCAGCATGACAGTGCCCCCATGCACAAAGCAAGGTCAATACAGAAATGGTTTGTGTAGATTGATGAGGGGGACAAAACAGTTTAATACATTTTAAAATAAGGCTGTAACATAACAAAATGTAGAAAAAGTCAAGTGGTGTGAATTCTTTCCGAAGGCACTGTATACTGTATGTTTGGCATGTCAATGAACGAATGCAGAGAGGCACAAACAGATTGGACAACCAGGCTAGGACAGTTCTGATTGTCCCACGAGGCATTCAAAAGCCCTCTAGTGTAGGATTTGTTTTATTGTTGTATCTTTCAACTAAAACCAGACATTCCAAAGTTAATGAATTAAGTGTCTGCTTTGAACCCAATAAATGTAAAAAAAAATATAGATTTTAATGTGGTTCAAGTAAGTGGGATTATTGTGAGAGACAATGGTGTTGATGTTACATTACCCTAATCCACAGAATAGATGGTTTCAGAGACTTTGATGGAGGGTTTAGAGACAAACTAGATTAAAAGTATTACTGCATCATTTCAATTAGCCAACACATTAAAAAATATATGCAAATGTAAAACACAGAGGCAAATTGTTGAGAATTCAAACCTTCTGCAGCTATTCAGATATGAATAATTAAGAAAATTTTCTACAGCATCACTGAAATGGATTCTGAGGATAAACTGGGGTTACGTCCCAAATGGGCACCCTATTCCCTGCATAGTGCATATTTTTCACCAGGGCCAAAAGTTTTGCACTATGTAGGGAATAGGGTGCCATTTTGGACGCAGCCTGGAACACACGTCATCAGTCTGAATTTCCCCCAAACACTGCCTCCTCCTGTTTTGCTGGTGAAAAATGGCATTGTCCCTGAGATGTCTATGGGTGATGGATGAGGGCCTCTGGCATGTCTTAGTGCCTCCTCCACTCGTTAATAGATCATTACTTCTTACCAATGACGTTCCTATCCCATCCTGTGTCGTCTGTGGAATACGCTTCAAAGCTGAGGCTCATGCCGCACACAATCCGCCTGTGACATTTCCCTCTCTCAGGCTAATGAACCAAAGGAAGATTGGGGAATTAATTGGAGGAGGACACAGACAGACAGACAGACAGACAGACAGACAGACAGACAGACAGACAGACAGACAGACAGACAGACAGACAGACAGACAGACAGACAGACAGACACACAGACACACAGACACACAGACACACAGACACACAGACAGACACATTTAAGCTGTACAGTGGTTCCTCCTTTAAAAGTTGCATCATACTGCAGCACACCTTGCGGGCTGCTGCAGCATTCTATAGCGCGTTATTTAATTGTCAGCCATTTTTACGTTAATACAAGTTAGTGCTAGTTTTACCACCAGAGGGCATCTTTGAGAAGCATTTGATAGTCTCCCATATTGGCATTACTAGAGAATTTAAAACCTTTTTTGTAATAACATAGTACATGGGCTTGATTTAAAGAAATTTGGCTTAATTAATTTGATTAATATTATGGTGTTTCTATTCCGAGAAAAACGAAAAGCAAAACCCTCAGGGTTTCCATTAGGATGAAATGGAAAATATTGCGCTGTACAACGTGACGGTCGGGAGTAGGCTACAGCGCATTTCCACACCCTAATTGTAGTGTAACCAATACTCATTTCGCCTATGGTAGGCCTACAGTAAATCTAAACATGTTTTTTTCAATGACGTGACTCTCCGCCAATAATTACATTTAGAGGATTGGAGGATTCTAAATTAATATCTAAGGGGCATTTTCCATTAGGATCTGTAAGAATATCTGAGAATATCTAAGGGACTTTTATATCATTCTAAATTAATCAATAATAATAACAACAATAATAGTCACTTTGTTTCAAAAGTAACAATATTTTTGAGATTTCGTTTTCATTTAACCTAGAGTGAGCGAGAAAAAGGCATTTCTTGATCATGGGGTGAGACATTCTCACTAATTTGTAAATGAAGCCAGTTTGTTATTTAGAATGGTTTATTTCTGGAAAAACCTAACTTGATTATTTAGCAGACATCACTTGCTTATATTCAGTCAACAAATATATCTTAAGAATATCATGAACATTCTCCATGCTTGTTTCAGAGCAGCACGAAACGGGAAATACACGGGAAGGCTATATACTCTATAATGATATTTTGGAGATTTTTTTTTTTTAAATGACAGTGAGCGATTGTAATATGAATAAAGGCTAAAATAATATTTATAAAGGCCAAAATATAGCCCTGCTAATAGCCATAATAGCCATAACGCTGTACAATGTCACCAAGTGTGTTTGAAAGAGTATTTTCCAGTAAGCAACAATTTGTTTGCCTTCATTAGACAACTTTGTTCCAACATTTCTGTAATTCAGTGATATTTATTCCCATAGTAATTCGTTATGGATCCATAACTAAATCAAAATCTCCATTTTGAAAGAGTATTTTTATCATTATTTTATTATTGATAGCATAAAGATTCTGATGAAGAAATACAGTACTGCAGTGTATATGCTTTTACATTTGGATAATAAAGCATTTGAAGCATTTTGAAGATATAAGCCACCTGCATTTGTTTATTAGGCTACTGTGCAGTCTGACAAGTAAACATAGCCTACAATACATATCGTGGTAAACATGGGAAAGTGAACCCCAGGAGACCAGGGTTCAATTCCCCGAAGGGGAGGAAGGAGTAAGTTGTCCTTGTAAATAAGAATTTGTTCTTAACTGATTCCATATGTGTTATTTCATAGATGTGATGTCTTCACTATTATTCTACAATGTAGAAAATAGTAAAAATAAAGACAAATCCTGGAATGAATGCGTGTGTTCAAACTTTTGACTGGTACTTGCTTAATTAATTTGATTAATAGTATGGTGTTTCTATTCCATTCTATGACTCGTTATGACGTTATAATTACTTACATTTGCTTCCACCGTAATGTTTTGTCAGCCATCTTTGCTGAAGAAAGTCACCTGCGACGGGTGGCTCGCGTCAAATTAGTCATTGGAACCACTCGATATGATTGGGCATATAAAAACCGTGCGACCCAAATGCATAATGAGTGCTCTAACTCGCCCTTGCGGTGGTCTGGAGCAATGAAGCCATGACGCTGGGTACCTCTAAGTCCCGCAGTGTAAGCTCGCAGCTTTTAAAGGTGGAACCACTGTAGATTAGAATTTCAACCCATTGGTGCCGCATCTAAAGTGAACTGGCACTGAAATGAGATGAATCTGATTGTCTACCTACAGTAATGGCACAGGGGCCCACTGAAGTTGAAGTGAGGGCATTTGATGAACATGGAGCAGTCTACAGACTTTAAATTGTTGGAATACAGGGTCGTCCTATTTCTTGAATAAGCAATTGGGAAGATTGCCGACACCTGAGATTTCAGGTTGCATTTTCTTAGGGACGTCGTTTCCCTCTCTACTCTGTTTTGGTACCCAATTGATTTAGAGCAGATGAAACCCACTTACCATAATCCGGTGAAGCATGTGTTCAATTTACAGCAGTCTGGTGTTCCCCTCTTCTGTGAATCCAATGATATCTTCCTGGATTTCACATTAACTGGTCTTTTGAATCATGTTGATTTCCTGGCCTGATTTCCTTTCCCTGAGCATGGAGGATGAAAATTGAAAATGACATTGGGATATGTGCCCTCAGCCCTTGAGATGATTCTCTTTCCTCTGAAGTCTGCTCCCGTTCTCTCCGTTCTCCATAACATTTCTTGCGGAGTACTATTTTTGCCGCCGACCATCCCATCCATTTCTATCAAAGGTACTGTACCATGATAGAGACGTTGTATGACTCAGCAAATCGATGCTTAGAAACAGCCAGGTTGTAGTTTCCTTTGGTTTGAGGAAGGACATAGCCCACACAGAGACTGGTGGTGGTATGAAAAATGTGTATTTTATCAAGATAATTAGTTGTGATGCACACGTTAGCTCTTTTTGGAGAAAAACTAATTAGCAATTATAACACTCCAATAGGACATGAGGGGTGTGTCTAGACTCAAGAAAATTGATTACTCACTAATGGGACGCTGTGCTGGAGCCTCAATCACTAATTTGTTCATGAGGTGAGGTATTTACTGAACTACGGTGAGCTCCAAAAGTATTGGGAGAGTGACAATTTTGTTGTTATTTTAGCTCTGCACTCCAGCACTTTGGATTTGAAATAATCCAATGACTATGAGGTTAAAGTGCAGACTGTCAGCTTTCATTTGAGGGTATTTTCATCCATATCAGGTAAATCATTTAGAAGTCACAGCCCTTTTTGTACATAGGGGACCAAAAGTATTGAAAGAAATTCACCTATATGTGTGTTGAAGTAGTAAAAAGTTAAGTATTTGGTCTCACATTCGTAGCATCCAATTACTACATCAAGCTTGTGACTTTACAAATTTGTTTCGATGCATTTGCTGTTTGTTTTGGTTGTGTTTCAGTGCCCAGTAGAGATTCATGATAAACAATGTATTGTGACATTCTGGAGTCACTTTTATTGTAAATAAGAATGGAATATGTTTCTAAACAATTCTAAAATGAATGTGGAGACTACCATGATTACGGATAATCCCGAATTAATCGTGAATAATGATGAGTGAGAAAGTTACATAAATATCAGAGGCATAAATATCATACCCCCAACAAAAATGCTAACCTCTCCTGTTATTGTAATGGTGAGAGGTTAGCATGTCTTGGGGTATGATATAAACTGCTAACCTCCCCTGTTATTGTAATGGTGAGAGGTTAGCATGTCTTGGGGGTATGATATAAACTGCTAACCTCCCCTGTTATTGTAATGGTGAGAGGTTAGCATGTCTTGGGGGTATGATATAAACTGCTAACCTCCCCTGTTATTGTAATGGTGAGAGGTTAGCATGTCTTGGGGGTATGATATAAACTGCTAACCTCCCCTGTTATTGTAATGGTGAGAGGTTAGCATGTCTTGGGGGTATGATATAAACTGCTAACCTCCCCTGTTATTGTAATGGTGAGAGGTTAGCATGTCTTGGAGGTATAATACAGTACATGACCAAAAGTATGTGGACACCTGCTTGTCGAACATCTCATTCCAAAATCATGGGCATTAATATGGAGTTGGTCCCCCCTTTGCTGCGATAACAGCCTCCACTCTTCTGGGAAGGCTTTCCACTAGATGTTGGAACGTGTCTGCGGGGACTTCCATTCAGCCACAAGAGCATTGGTGAGGTCGGGCACTGATGTTGGGCGATTAGGCCTGGCTAGCAGTCGGCGTTCCAATTCAAAGGTGTTCGATGGAGTTGAGATCAGGGCTCTGTGCAGGCCAATCAAGTTCTTCCACAACGATCTCGACAAACTATTTCTGTATGGACCTCTCTTTGTGCACGTTGGCAATGTCATGCTGAAACAGGAAAGGGCATTCCCCAAACTGTTGCCACAAAATTGGAATAACAGAATCATCTAGAATGTCATTGTATGCTGTAGCATTAAATTTCCCTTCACTGGATCTAATGGGCATAGCCCAAACCATGAAAAACAGTCCCAGACCATTAGTCCTCCTCCACCCAACTTTACAGTTGGCATCCGCCAAACCTGGCATCCGCCAAACCCAGATTTGTTTGTCGGACTGCCAGATGGTGAAGCATGATTCATCACTCCAGAGAACATGTTTCCACTGCTCCAGTGTCCATTGGTGGCAAGCTTTTCACCACTCCAGCTGACGCACATGGGGATCTTAGGCTTGTGTGCAGCTTCTCGGCCATGGAAACCCATTTCGTAATGCTCCCGACGAACAGTTCTTGTGCTGACGTTGCTTCCAGAGGCAGAATGGAACTTGGTGTTGAGTGTTGCAACCGAGGACACATTATTTTTATGCGCTACACTCTTCAGCACTTGGCGGCCCCACTCTATGAGCTTGTGTGGCCTACCACTTCGCGGTTGAGCTGTTGTTGCTCCTAGACGTTTCCACTTCACAACAACAGCACTTACAGTTAACCGGGGAAGCCCTAGCAGGGCAGAAATTTTACAAAACTGACTTGTTGCAAAGGTGGTATCCTATGATGGTGCCACGTTGAAAGTCACTAAGCTCTTCAGTAAGGCCATTCTACTGCCAATGTTTGTCTATGGAGATTGCATGGCGGTGTGCTTGAGTTTATACACCTGTCATTAACGGGTGTGGCTGAAATAGCAGAACCCCCTAATTTGAAGGGGTGTCCACATACTTTTGTATATATAGTGTATTTGTGCGTCTGTAACTTTCTCTCTCATCATTATTCACAATTCATTCACGACTATCCGTAATCATGGTAGCATCCACATTACATATTTAGAAACATATTCAACAGATTTTACAATAAAATTGACTCCAAAATGACACAGTACATTATTTAATACTAATTTCTATTGGGCATAAAATAATCAGAAACACAATCCAAAAAAAACAGCAAATGCATCCAACAAGTTTGTCGAGTCACAAGCTTGATGTAGTCATTGTGTGCTTGGAATATGGGACCAAATGCTAAACTTTTGATTACTTTAATACAAATAAGTGAATTTGTCCCTATTCTTTGTCCCCGTAAAATGTTGGCACTATGTACTTAAGTGCTGTAATTTCTAAACGGTTCACCCGATATCAAATCCTAAGTGCTGGAACACAGAGCCTAAACAACAAAACATGTCTCAATGTCCCAATACTTGTGTGTGTGTGTGGACGTGTTTAACTATTCTTGAATATTAAACAAACTGGAGAGATTTTGTTAGTCCTCGCAAGGTCAAATGCTATTTCTAGGGGGATTAGAGTTAATGTTAGAATTAGTGTTCAGGTTAGAATTACGTTAAGGGTTAGGGTTAAGGTTAAGGTTAGGCTAAGGGTAAGATTACAGGTTAGGGTAAGGGAAAATAGGATTTTGAATGGGACTGAATTGTGTGTCCCCTCAAGGATAGCTGTACAAGACTGTGTGTGTGTGTGTGTGTGTGTGTGTGTGTGTGTGTGTGTGTGTGTGTGTGTGTGTGTGTGTGTGTGTGTGTGTGTGTGTGTGTGTGTGTGTGTGTGTGTGTGTTTGTAAAAGCCTGTCTGTAGGGGGATCAGGGGGCATATAGACAGTGAGCAAAGGTCCTATTGATGGAGACCCACCAACAAACCAGAGCTTTTAATTCAGTGTAACAGGAATTAACACTCAATTGGCCTTGAGTAATAGCCAGCCAGACAATGAGCAATCTCTTTTGTCTTGTGTCAGCAAGTCATTCAATGAATCCTCCTTCTCACCCCATCTTGGCCCCATTCTCTCTTTTTATTAAAAACTATTTCGCTCGCTCTTTTCCCCAACCTTGTATCGATCCCAGCCGGTTTTAGAGGCACTTTTAATTTCATTTTCATTTGACACCGTTTGGGTAGCTTTAAAACAATCAAGGAAATCCAGTTGCCAGATCCATTATGTTGGCTGATGTGGAGGTAAGGGGCCTGGGCTGGGCTCCCGGGTGTTTGCCCTGGGATGTGTTGTCACCAGGGAAGCAGGGGAAAGGAACAGGGGGGATTTTCTTTGAAAGACATGGGGAGTGAAGCAGATCAATCCCATCATGCTTTAGGGCTGTGAATAGTGCTGTGCATTCTTTGATTACTTCCTCATTAGCAGTATTTGTTTTAAAGCCAAAGCGATGCTCTTATACTCTGTGGATTCACCCAGTCCAAGCCAAGGGTTCCATCCCAAATGGCACCCCATACCCTATAAAGTGCACTTCATTTGACCAGCACCAATAGGGCTCTGTTCAAAAGTAGTGCACTATGTAGGGAATAGGGTGCCATTTGGGATACAACCCTAGTCTCTGGAGGTCTTACTTAAGCTGCTGCGGATAACGTAACATAAGCCCTCTGCAGTGGGCGAGTGTTAGTGTGAGACTGTCTTTTCTCCTTTGTCGCGGACTCGTGGTGCAGTGAACGAATGGGCTTGAGATCACTCTGAGTTCTGTGTGTCTCGTTTTTAAATCCCTCAACCGGGAATAATTTGCCCTAGCTCTGTAGGACCTCTAAAATGAAGATCAGTCAGTGCTCAAGGTTGCCAAGTCTGGCGAGGGAATGTGTGAGCTAAATAGTGGAGAAGATTCGGAAAATGGTCATACTAATTATGAGGAGAGAAGATTTTATAGGGGATTGAGACTCAGATCCCTTTATAGTTGCTGTAACGCAATGCGTAATCTGTGTCAGCTGTCCACTGTAGAACTGTCAAAGCCCACAGTCACTGTTGCATACAGTGGTTGTGTATCAAAGCTGAGGGATTGCAAAGGGAAGTCATGAAGCAATTGACTCAGTGACTCTTTATAATAACTGTTTCTTCTTATCATTAGTCTTAATCATTTACTTACGTTGACTTAAGGCAATGTGTTCAAAGCTGTAATGTGAGCATTAGTATTCACTGAAGACTAGAATTCGATTTTCATAACATTATATTTTCATGTTATGACAATATACTGTATGCGTTTTATAGTTGGATTGATGGGCTGCTTACTTTACCGTACTAATCCTCTTTCCCTCTCTCTCTACCTCTCTTTCTCTACCTCCTACCCCAGCCTGTGAGCTGATGACCCAGGGCATCCTGGCTCTGGTCACCTCTACGGGCTGTGCATCGGCCAGCGCCCTCCAATCCCTGACGGACGCCATGCACATCCCGCACCTGTACGTCCAGCGCAGCGGCGAGGGCTCGCCACGCACCGCCTGCCAGCTCAACCCTAGTCCTGACGGCCAGCGCTACACCTTAGCGGCGCGCCCGCCCGTCCGCCTCAACGAAGTCATGCTCACGCTGGTCGGCGAACTGCGCTGGCAGAAGTTCATTGTCTTTTATGACAATGAGTATGGTAAGTGTGGAGTATGGACTGGCGCCCGCTGTGGCTAGGTAGTAAACTTGCTTCAGAGCCAGAGCTTAAAAAGGATTCTGGAGCATGGTGGAGGGAGGTTGATGACGAGGGGTATGGGGGCGAGGGGTGAAGGGTGGGGTGTTTCCGGCGACACAGGTGCTCCAATCAATGGAGCCCCTCAGGGTTGAATGATCGGATGGAGTAAATGGAGCTTACTCACGGTCACATGGGAATCTCGCTGTGAGAAGAGGGAGAGAGGCTGTCTTACTCATCAACGAACCACCTGTTCCTGAGACTTATTGAATGGTGTTAATCAGGATCAAATGAGTCAAATAGTATCACATCCCCATTTGAGAACTCATGCTCACACTTTACTCCCCCCCCTCCCCTTTACTAGCTCTGACCTTGCTGATTGCTACTTTATTGAGGAACATGTACTTACTATGACTGTGGTACAGTATGTGGTTGTCCCACCTAGCTATCTTAAGATGAATGCACTAACTGTAAGTCGCTCTGGATTAGAGCGTCTGCTAAATGACAAATGTAAATGTATGATGAAATGTAATCTACAGCAGCTCCATGATTGGATCCATGATTTTACAGCATGTTCCTTGCAGCTCAATGGTTTTAGATTAGAATACTATTTCCTATTTTATATTGTTTCATTATAGGTCTGTATGTCTACATTTGTGAAGGTAGAGAGAGGCAACAGAAAAGTTCAGAAGTTCAACCTGTCTATGTTTGGTTTGCTTCAGTGATGCCCTTGAACCACGGTCTTTATCAGTATTACCCATGTTATTTCATTATTGTCGGATGACTGCTTACCGGCATGTTCACACAGGCAGCCCAATTCTGATATTTGTTCTACTAACTGGTCTTTTGACCAATCACATCAGATCTTTTCCAGAGCTGATCTGATTGGTCAAAAGACCAAAGGGTGAAAATGATATCAGAATTGGGCTGCCTGTCTAAACACAGCCTATGAGGGACTTTCAGTTCTTCACCATGGGATTTGGATTCTCAGAACAGTGTAGCAGATTGCAGTGCATGTGTGGGTGGCATAGGCCATGGTAGGGGTAAGATATTAACGTTTCCGGCTGTTATTCTGTTATTGATCAAAATCATGAGCAAGCTGATACAGCACTCTATCCATATGAAGAACAGATTAGAAACGGCTGTTATATCTTCATGTTTTGCGCTTCTTCATTTGTTATATTAGTAAATGTGGCATTTTTAATATGAGTTTTAATTGCATTCATAAACCTGTTTGTTTCACTGTATTAACTTGTGTTGCATCCTAATAATTGGACTTTTAAGAAAGCAAGTGATGTCAATTTACTTCTAAGGCAATTAAGATAGCTAGTGAATATAAAGTGTTAGTCTGTAGAGGATTGGTTTTAATGTGAATCCTTCAATATTTACCCCACAACATCTTCATATAACTTCAATTCCTACGGAGTTCTGTACACAGCTTGTTGCGTCATCACCATGTAGTTTTAGCCAATTAATCAAATCAAATCAAATTGCATTTGTCAGTGAGCCGCTTACTTACGGGTCTTTTTTCCCACAATGCAGAGTTAAAGATACAACATTGAATAAAAAATGTAAATAGTGACACAAGAAATGAACACACAGTGATTAACGAATAACAATAATGAGTAAAAATAACATTGCTAATATACAGGGAGCACCAATACCGAGTCGATGTGCAGGAGTACGAGGTTTAGGGGACCAAAAGTATTTTAGGGTTCTAAAAGTTTTGGGACAAATTCACTTATGTGTATTAAAGTAGTCAAAAGTTTAGTATTTGGTCCCATATTCCCAGCAGATAATGATTACATAAAGCTTGTAACTACAAACTTGTTGGATGCATTTGCAGTTTGTTTTGGTTTTGTTTCAGATTATTTTGTGCCCAATAGAAATGAATGGTAAATAATGTATTGTCATTTTGAGTCACTTTTATTGTAAATAAGAATGAAATATGTTTCTAACCAATTCTACATTAATGTGGATGCTACCATGATTACGGATAATCCTGAATGAATCTTACAGCGGCATGCAAATCATTACCCCCCCAAAAATGCTAACCTCCCCTGTTATTGTAATCGTGAGAGGTTAGCATGTCTCAAATTAAAGCTGACAGTCTGCACTTTAACCTCATAGTAATTGTATAATTAAAAAGAATGTGTCATGTCCCAATACTTTTGGAGCTCACTGTAGGTAGGGGTAAAGTGACTAGGCAACAGGATAGATAATAGACAGCAGCAGCATATGTGGTGAGTGTGAAAGTCTGTGTGGCGCCAGTATGCATGTGTGCGCATGTTATGTGTGTGTGTGGACATATGTAGTGCCTGGGTGTGTATGTGTGTGTTGGGGTGTCAGTGTAAGTATGTGACTGTATGGGTAGAGTCCAGGGTGTGTGCATAGAGTGAGTGCAAGAGAGTTAGTGCAAAAAAAGGTCAATGCAGGTAGTCCAGGGAGCCATTTGATAAGCTATTTAGCAGTGTTGTTTAGCAATCTTATGGCTTGGGGGTAGATGCTGTTCAGGGTCCTATTGTTTCCAGACTTGGTGCACTGGTACCACTTGCCGTGCGGTAGCAGAGAGAACAGCCTATGGCTTGGGTGGCTGGAGCCTTTCGAACAAAAAATTGGGGCTTCCTCTGACACCGCCTGACCTCAAACCTGCATACAGTTCTATTATGTTCTATTATATTTTTCTAGTATTTCAAAGAGTTTTGCGCAACACTACACTTTACAATCAAAGGTCATAACAGAGCGCAAAAAATGGTCGTTACTGAACCATCTGACTCACCAAATGAGTTGGATTATAAACAGGCATATACAAGCCAGCTTTTTCCTCCCCACAACTCCAACCCCCAAACCCAACCTCAGCAATATCCCTCCTTTTGATGAGCAAAGGCATTAAAAAGTGAGGGGAGGAGAAAAAGGCACATTTATTCAAATTAAGGTCTTTGTTTAAGTTTATTAGGAGCAGATGGGGTCTGGGTTTGGGTGTCCAGGCCTGGCTCCAGCCTGGCCCAGGCCTGACAGCTGAATGATGATGATTAAGGAGAGACCTTGGATTGCATTGCTGCTTCCATCCCATCTCCCCCTTCTCCACCCTGCCTCCGTTGCCTCCCCTGTCCTCTCTTAACCTCCATGCTCATTCTCCCTTTCATTGTTTAATTCTGTCTGTCTTGCATCCTCTCTCTCTTCTAATTCACTTTGTCTGTGTCTCTCTCTCTCTTCTCTCTCTCTCTGTTTATTTTGCTGTCGCACTCTCGCTTTCTCTCTCTTTCTTTTTCTCTGTTACTTCCTCATGGAAATCCTGCTTCGCTCCATAAAGCACAGACAATTCCCTCTTCTTGCTTGCTGACAAAAGGACAAAAGGGCAAATCCCTCTACCTGTTTTAGAAATGTGGGCAGTGATGCCCACATAGCATTTTATTTTTATTTTAAATTCAGCCCCATGAACAGTGTGTAGACAGTTTTTGGCTGGCATGTGGTTAGAAAAAACTGCTGAAACAATGTTTACTGCTCTGCTTTCTCCTTGTATCTGGCTAACACCTAACTCGAAGTCCTCCTGACTTTACCCGGGTTGCGTCAGCCAAACTAGTTGCCATCATAGCTGATTGTGAAAGCAGTCATTTTGGTTATACCATGCACAACACTTGCTACATAGCACTGCTTTGAACATGGGGTCAGTCTTGTAAAAAATAACCGAGTGAGTAATGAATTAATAAATACATTAATTAATTAAAGGTGCACTATGCAGAAATCGCTCCGCCATTTCCTGGTTACTAAAATTCGAGTAAAGTACAGAGAATCATTGTACCATCTTAACCTACTGTGAAATATATTTTCCATAACACAAAATATTGTATTTTCAGGTGTATGAAGCTGGTGTACAAAACCGAAAGTAAAAGATGCAAAAACAAAACTTAAGAATGCGAAGCCACTTAAGAATGCGAAGCCAAGAAATAGCGCACATAGAACTGATCTACCGCTTCTTGGACTTGCTTTGCCATTAGAATGACAGATCTATAACTCGCATTTGTATGTGAATTTGGTTGGGTCTCCCAAAAAGTTACATATTGCAGCTTTAATAATCGAGCCCCACTCTGCCATTGGCTGGGCTATGTCATTATCCTGTGGGAGGCGTTGGGACTCAGGATTTAGACAGCGGGTCTCTATAGAATGAAGAAATGTGGAGAGAAGGGCGAAAACACACCACCGCTACAGTTCATTGAATTGATTTACCCGTTGCATTGATCTGCTCCGTCCTTCACACAGTGCTTTGGCTCACGCTGCGGCTCCTTCGAATGTTCCACCAAGCGTGACACAGCAGCTAGTGCCACATCAAATATGGACTCCCAATCCCATACAGGCGGGCTGGGTTAAGGCTGGCTGCAACCAGGGACTGAATTGGCACCTTGTCCCCTATACAGTGCACTACTTTCGACTAGGGTCCATACACATGCTGGGACTTCCTGTTTTCATCAGCACCAATAAGAGGCACCTGTTAGCCAGCCTCCTGACTTTGTGAAAACAGAAAAAAAACAAGGGAGAGTGAGGTGAAAAGCAATGAGGGCTGGATGATGTGTGTTGACTCACAGGGTTGTGACCTTACAATGCTGTACATGGGTTTCTGCCTTCGTTTCCGCCTGATGGTTTTACAATGCTGTCTGGAGCTGACACGCTGTAGTATATCTATGCACTCAGCATACAAAACATTATGGACACCTGCTCTTTCCAAGACATAGACTGACCAGGTGAATCCAGGTGAAAGTGATGATGCCTTATTGATGTCACTTGTTAAATCCACTTCAATCAGTTTAGAGGAAGGGAAGGAGACGGGTTAAACAAGGATTTTTTTACGCCTTGAGACAATTGAGACATGGATTGTGTGTGTGTGTGTGTGTCATTCAGAAGGTGAATGGGCAAGAAAAAAAATGTAAGTGCCTTTGAGCGGGGTATGGTTGAAGGTGCCAGGCGCATCGGTTTGTGTCAAGAAATACACTACTGCTGGGTTTTTCACGCTCAACAGTTTCCCGTGAGTATCAAGAATGATCCACCACCTAAAGGAAATCCAGCCAACTTGACACAACTGTGGGAAGCATTGGGGTCAATATGGGCCGGCATCCCTGTAGATGCTTTTACCACCTTGCAGAGTCCATTCCTGACAAATTGAAGCTGTTCTGAGTGCAAAAGGTACTACAGTAAGTGCCAGGCGCACCAGTTTGAAAGTGTCAAGAACTTCAACGTTGCTGGGTTTTTCACACCCACCTGGAAACACTCAACAGTTTCCAGTTTCCTCAAGAATGGTCCACAGGACATCCAGACAACTTGACACAACTGTGGGAAGCATTGGAGTCAACATGGGCCAGCATCCCTCGGGAACACTTTCGACAACTTGTAGAGTCCAGCCCCCGATGAATTGAGGCTGTTCTAAGGGCAAAAGGGTGTGCAACTCAACGTGTTCCTAATGTTTTGTACCCTCAGTGTATTTTTATGTTGGTGATAGGTCATTTATAGGGGTCAGGGTAAGCTGGTTGAGTGGATACACAGGTTCAGGGTTCGCCACATAAGATTTTCATAATCACTATCAGAGTTGAATGCAAGGCATTGAAGTTCAGCATCAGTTCAACACCCCATGTGCCTGACCTGATGTGCAAATACTTAGCCTATTAGCACTCTAGCTTAAATTATTCATTTACTTCTAGGCTTCATAATTTTGCTTATGCGTGTACAGGTAGCTGCCCAAATAACGGAAATACGAGTAAGTGAGGGATGCATAGTATATTGAACTATTTTGGCTAACATGGCTATGCCCCCATAGGATGACAATGCCCCCATCCACAGGGCATGAGTGGTCACTGAATGGTTTAATGAGCATGAAAACGATGCAAACCATATGTCATGGACGTCTCAGTCACCAGATCTCAACCCAATTGAACACTTATGGGAGGTTCTAGAGTGGCGCCTGAGACAGCGTTTTCCACCACCATCTACAGAACACTTAATTATGGAATGACTCATGGGAAAATGTATCTTTCCCATAGAGTTCCAGACATTTGTAGAATCTATTCCAAGGTGCATTGAAGCTTTTCTGGCAGCTTGTGGTGACCCAATGCCCTATTAAGTTAGTGTTTCCTTTATTTTGGCAGTTACCTGTATTTTCCCAGTCTAGACGTTTGGTCCGCAGCAATTTCATTATATTTAGTGGTGTACCTTTATGAATCACAGGCCGTAAAGTCAGGGGGGTTATTACTGTAGCAGTTCCTAATGCCCACTGTCCTGATAGTAATGCCAGCCTCAGTATAAATAAACAAATATCAGCCTGCGGAGGTGATTTCATTTATGGACGACGAGGAGGAGAGGAGATGTCTGGATTGAAATCTGCTGAGTCACTCCTAGAACTCCTATTACCTTTACCGCTCCCTTACCCCTCGCTGTGTCATTCAAAATGAGTGATGATATTATCGAGACACCCTGCAGAATGCAGGAACGACATGAACCCAGACAGATTTATTTATACAAACAGTTCCCCCAGGAGTGCATGGCTAGGCTTTCTGAGTGGAGGAAACGGAGGACAAATCCACTCCCAAGTCAGTCACCCCTACCATCTGCCCAAGTCATGTAATAAAGTGTTATCAGTTAATTAGTCTCCATCTAGCAGATCCTATCTACTACAGCCAAACAAGTGAACTCTGCGATTGCTCATTTAACGGCAGCTATTGCCTAAGCCTGGCGAGAATGCTAAGTAAGGATGTACCCCGAACCCTTACTAGAAAGAGTTACATATTTACAGAGCATTAGTGCTTAAATAGACGCCTACTGTAGCCTTAGTCTTAAGCTCGTCTGCTTTCTTGTTAATCTTAGCTTGTAGCGTTACTAGCCTATGAATCCGGATGACACCACCTACGTGGTGATCCGAAGCCAAAAACGTGAAGCTTCAATTAATTCAAATTTGCCGAACTGCTAAACTTGGAACCAATCAGAACTCTCATACATACTCCTTGTGATGAAGGCAGCCAATGACCTGCTTCTATCTAGCCAATTTATTTAAAGCTAGCTAATGTTAGTCTGACTAGCCTAGCCAGCTACTGTAAAAGTCAATGTGTGTTTCATTAGCTATCTCTCAAAAAACGACATTTTTGAATTATGTTTTGACATGAGTATATGTCTCATTTCAAGTAAATAGCTGCAGGCTTTAAGAAACATTCAATCATGTACTTTGCATAGAAACCCAAATAAAAGCATGTAGATAGCAGTGTAGGCTGTTGAGGGGAGGACGGCTCATAACAGTGGCTAGAATGGAGTAGAGTTGGTGGAATAGAGTGAAAAAAAAGATGTTGTTGATACCATTCCATTCGCTTCATTCCAGCCAATTAATGTACACAATATATACAAAAGTATGTGGACACGCCTTCAAATTAGTGGATTCGGCTATTTCAGCCACACTCATTGCTGACAGGTGTATAAAAGCGAGCACACATCCATGCAATCTCCATAGACAAACATTGGCACTAGAATGGCCTTACTGAAGAGCTCGGTGACTCCGTCATGCGATGCCACCTTTCCAACAAGTCGGTTCATCAAATGTCTGCTCTGCTAGAGCTGCCCAGGTCAACTGTAAGTGCTGTTATAGTGAAGTGGAAACATATAGGAGCAACAACGGCTCAACCATGAAGTGGTAGGCCACACAAGCTCACAGAACGGGACCGCCGAGTGCTGAAGCGCGTAGCGTGTAAAAATCGTTCCAATAGTTCCATTCTGCCTCTGGAAGCAACGTCAGCACAAGAACTGTTCGTCGGGAGCACCATGAAATGGTTTTCCATGGCTGAGCAGCCACATACAAGCCTAAGATCACCATGCACAATGCCAAGCGCCGGCTGGAGGGGTGTAAAGCTCGTAACCATTGGACTCTGGAGCAGTGGAAACGCATTCTCTGGAGTGATGAAACTTGCTTCACCATCTGGCAGTCTGACGGATTAATCTGAATTTGGTGGATACCAGGAGAACGCTACTTGCCCAAATGCATAGTGCCAACTGTAAAGTTGGGGGGAGGAGGAATAATGGTCTGGGGCTGTTTTTCATGTTTCGACCTAGGCCCCTTATTTCTTAATGCTACTGCATACAATGATATTCTAGATGATTCTGTGCTTCCAACTTTGTGGCAACAGTTTGGGGGGGGGGGGCTTTCCTGTTTCAGCATGACAATGCCCCCGTGAACAAGGCGAGGCCCATACAGAAACGGTTTGTCGAGATCAATGTGGAAAAACTTGACTGGCCTGCACAGTGCTCTGACTGCAACCCCATCAAACACCTTTGGAATGAATAGGAATGCGAGCCAGGCCTAAACGCCCAACATCAGTGAACGACCTCACTAATTCTCTTGTGGCTGAATGCATGCAAGTCCCCGCAGTAATATTCCAATATCTAGTGGAAAGCCTTCTTAGAAGAGTGGAGGCTGTTATAGACGCAAAGGGGTTGATCAACTCCATATTAATGCCCATGATTTTGTAATGAGATGAGCATTTTAGTCATGTAGTGTATATCAAGTGCCGTGGAAGGCACAATCCTACAATGTTGCAGTCCAGAGACGAGAACTTTACCATCTATGCCAAACGCCTGTACCTCTGATGGAGACTGTAGAACTATCATCAACGCTTTCTTCAGTATTCCCCCTTCTCTCTAGGAGCATTGGAGTGCCCAGGCCCCATAGACGTACCAGAAGGATTCTACCCTGGTCACCAATGTAGCTGACCAATGTAGAGAGAGACAAGTGCCTTAGCAGAATGCAATCTAAAGTGTGTGTGGTCCAGAGACAAGCACTTTACCATCTATGGCAAAAGCCTGGACATTTTTTATTCATTTTTAAAAAATTATTAAAACCTCATTCCACTTTGACTTTATGAGGTATTGTGTGTAGGCCAGTGACACAACATCTCAATTGAATCCATTTTAAATTGACTGTAACACAACAAAGTGTGCAAAATGTAATGGGGCGTGAATACTTTCTGATATAATGCTGAGTAATAATTCCCAGAGCTGCTTGATGCTCTGAGGCAGCTTTCTCCAGGAGAGGCCAACAGAAGTCACCTCACATCACAGGTCCAGGCTGAGCCTCCAGCAGCACCCAGCTTCAAAGCAGCCCGCCAGCCCTTCTCCGTTCCTCTCCTCTGGAAGGCAGACTAGTTGACGCCTATGTGGGAGCACAGGAAGTGCTACCCTCGTTAGCATGGTTAACATCTTGATCATTTGAAGATGATGTAAATGTGTATCATAGTGAATTCACTCTGGGAATGGTGTGAACCGTTGGGGGAGCGGAGGAGAGGATAGGGTGTGCCGAAAGGAGGTGAATTATCATCAATTGTCAGGTGCCACAGTACAGATGTCCCTTTGGCGGCTGTTTCGTTTTTTTCTCTTTTGCTTGTAGTGTAGGGCCGTGCGCGTGTGAATCATTTCATTTAATGCCGCTCCATATTTCCCACGTATACCAGAGCTGCCTGAGAGAGCTCATTCTGATTTAAGCCAGCCAGACTGGATGTAAATTTTACTGCCAGACGTTTATGAAAAGTGTCAGTAATTCTGGCTTCATTTACATGTGAATGAATGTATGGCTCTCAATTGGAATCCATATCCAGTGACAGCGCTCACTCCTCATCATGTTCAATTCTTAATAGGAATTCAGTTATTTTGAGAATCCACTTAAAATCTTATGACGGCTTATACATATTTATGGCTGTATTAACTAATACACATTTTTTAAAAGCGGCCTCATTTACACTAAGCCATTGCCAGATTCACAGTCACAGTGAGCCAACAGAGAATGCCAGCCTGGTAATTATATTCCGGTCTCAGAATGGCTGAGTCTTGTTGTTAAATGTACCAGTATTGTATTCTTTGGGAGAAACATTAAAAACCTCCCATTACTTTAAGTAGACATACACTAGCCTACATGGTGCATTCTATGCTTAAAAACAAAAATCTGTGTTAGGAGAGTCAATGGCGACTTCCTTCTGCCAATTTCATCCAAAGTACTAAGAACCTTTCCTTTGACCATCTTTAACTTTGAGGCAATCATGATGACCGCTTCTACACAGTATTTCAGAGTGTAGCTTCTCATCAGTGGTCGGACTTCACAGAAGTCGAGCTGATGATGAATTCTTAGGGGATGTCGTTGAGCGGAGCCTTCATGGCCGTCAGATTCGCAGCGGCAATTTGTTGTCGCTGATTAAGCATTCAACGGGGCCTGCGAGTGATATTGTCTGGACACCTGCAGCAGCTCCAATATTTGGGCTCTTCTATTTTCTTTCTTATCGTCAATGCTTTGATGTTGCCTCTCATTATAGTCCCTAATTGGCCAGGGATCTTCACTGAGGGGAAGAGGCGGTAGCGGGAAAAAGGGACTGGGTGAGATGCAGTGTGTGTTAATGACTCCGTCTCCTTCTTAAACTCCACACACCACACTCACCTTGGGCCCTCACCATGTGACGTGGATGGTCTAGGAGACTGGGGGGTTGTGAGGGCGATAGGAGTGCTATGAGAGTAGGATAGAGATGGAGATAATGGGAGGAAGAGAGAGACATGTCAGGGGAGGTAGAGAGAGGGGGAGAAAGACATGAGATCATTGGAGAGAGGGGGGAGAGAGAGAAGGGGGGGGGCTGAGATCACCAGTCATCTCACTTTAATTTGTTCTTAACACGAACTTGAGTCCTCCAAGTCCATCCATACTGAAGTCTCCCATTACCCTCCCATTACAGGGTTTGGCCGTCATTGTAAATAATGATTTGCTCTTAACTGACTTGCCTAGTTAAATAAAGATTATATATTTTTATTACAACAACCTAGACTGAGAAAAAGTCTTAGCACTGAAGTTCTCTAGTTCTCTCTCTCAAAGGGGATATAGGTGTGATATAATATGATCTGATACGACATGAAGGCTTTTCTCACTGGACCTGGTAGATTGAGCTGAACACACTTTCACATTTGTCTTTATTAACTGTTTTTGTGTTTTGCCATTTTTTTCTCCTCTACGAGAGCTGGGTTGGGCAGTTCCCTTACAATGCCTGTCCTGTTGCGACTCATCCCACAGAAATATGGCCAAGATTAAGTGTTATGGAGACTATTCATACTGCGTCTAATGTAAAGTAATGTGATGCATTACACTGTAGCTGTCATGATAACATAATATGCAGGCTCAAATCTATAAAAACACTATATTGTAGTTTTATGAGAAAAAAAAGGATAACGGATACATCTCAACACATCATACCGACCCCTTGCCCTTTGGGTATTCACTCTGCATAAAAAAAACGGCGCCTTTCCTGCTAATAGAGTAGGGTTTGTCAGCAGACCCTTCAGTCTCTTCCCCCTCGCCTTGCCTCTCCTCAGTCAGGGACGCCGATGGAGGGAAGGCGGGAGGCACCAGCAGCCGCCATGATAAATGACACTTCTCTCCTCGCTCCCCTAGCTCCTGGGGATCCAGCCATTTGCCTGTGACAGCGAGGTGTGTTTTCAGCCAAGATATTTAAACGGGATCCCAATGCTCTTGGGGGAGAATGAGGGTGTAGGCCTAGTGTAGCTTCCACTTAGACCCTGGCAGATTACGCTGAGCTCCTCCATGTGCTTGTTGGTAGGGGCCAGGGCATTAGCCTGGTATTAGATGCGCAATTGCATTTGGCTCTCTACTCTACTTTGAAGCTGAAGTCCTTTTTTTCCCCCTCTGCCTCTTCCACCTTCGACGGCTTCTCTTCAGCTCTGAGTGAAACAGTGGGAGGGAAGAAGTCATTTGAAAGGAGTCACCGTCTCGTGCGTTCTTCTGAGATGCGCTTAACCAAGACGTGGTGAAAATGCATTTATGAAAGGGTTGTCCATATGCAAAAAAGGGCTTTTAAGAGATGGATAAAGATAGAAAGGAAGGACGATGTACCCCTCTCACCCTCTTCCTCTTCCGTACTGTGGAGTGTAGAGCCTGGAGGATGGATGAGTGTGGAGTTTCTCCACTGGACCTGAGAAGCAGAGGTGCTGTGTGCCAGCTCTCTGGAGTGAGAAAATTAAGTGAATATCAAATAGTTCCAGTCTTTGGGACTAGGAAAAGTATTAACTGGCTGGCCAGTCATCCGTACACCTAGGACATTCCGGCCTCACTCTATACAGGCCAGAACTAGCAACCGCAGGGAGAAAAAGTGACCTCACCTCATATCCAGTGTGTTGGGTATTGACATCCAGCCATTTTGACTCCAATGCTTTCCATAGTTGTGTCAAGTTGGCTGGATGTCCTTTGGGTGGTGGACCATTCATGATACAAACAGGAAACTGTTGAGCGTGAAAAATCCAGCAGCATTGCAGTTCTTGACAAAAAACAAAGCACATGGTATCTACTACCATACCCGGTTCAAAGGCACTTAAAGTATTTTGTCATGCCCATTCACCCTCTGAATGACACATACAGTGCATTCGGAAAGTACTTTTTGTGACATTACAACCATATTCTAAAATAGATACAATAATTTTTTTCCTCATAATGACAAAGCAAAAACAGGTTTTTAGAAATGTTTGCAAATGTGTAAAACTACATAACAGAAATACCTTATTTATATTCAGACCCTTAGCTATGAGACTCAAAATTGAGCTCAGGTGCATCCTGTTTCCATTGATTATCCTTGAGATGTTTCTACAACTTGATTGGAGTTCATCTGTGGTAAATTCAATAGATCGGACATGATTTGGAAAGGCACATACCTGTCTATATAAAGGTCCCACAGTTGACAGTGCATGTCAGAGCAAAAACCAAGCCATGAGGTGGAAGGAATTGTCCGTAGAGCTCTGAGGCAGGACTGTGTCGAGGCACAGATCTGGGGAACGGTACCAAAACATTTCTGCAGCATTGAAGGTCCCCAGGAACACAGTGACATCCATCATTCTTAAATGGAAGAAGTTTGGAACCACCAAGATTCTTCTTAGAGCTGGCCTCCCGGCCAAACTGAGCAATTGGGAGAGAAGGGCCTTGGTCAGGGAGGTGCTAAGAACCCGATAGTCACTCTGACAGAGCTCCAGATTTCTTCTGTGGAGATGGGAGAAACTTCCAGGAGAACAACCATCTCTGTAGCACTCCACAAATCAGGAAGTCACTCCTTAGTAAAAGGCACATGACAGCCCAGTTGGAGTTTGCCAAAAGGCACCTAAAGGACTCTCAGACCATGAGAAACAAGATTCTCTGGTCCGATGATACCAAGATTGAACTCTTTGGCCTGAATGCCAAGCGTCACGTCTGGGGGAAACCTGGCACCATCCCTACGGAGAAGTATGGTGGTGGCAGTATCAAGCTGTGGGGGGATGTTTTTCAGCAGCAGAGACTAGGAGACTAGTCAGGATCGAGGGAAAGATGAATGGAACAAAGTACAGAGAGATCCTTGATGAAAACTTGCTGCAAAGCGCTCAGGACCTGAGAATAGGGAAAGGTTCACCTTCCAACAGGACAACGACTCTAAGCACACAGCCAAGACAACGTAGGAGTGGCTTCGGGACTCTGAATGTCCTTGAGTGGCCCAGCCAGAGCCTGGACTTGAACCCGATCGAACATCTCTGGAGAGACCTGAAAATACCTGAAATTTAATCCATTGTAGAAAAAGCTGTAACGTAACAAAATGTGGAAAAAGTCAAGGGGTCTAAATACTTTCCGAATGCACTGTATACACAATCCATGTCTCAATTGTCTCAAGACTTAAACATCCTTATTTAGCCTCCCCTTAATCTTCACTGATTGAAGTGGATTTAACAAGTGACATCAATCAGGTATAATAGCTTTCACCTGGATTCACCTGGTCAGTCTATGTCATGGAAAGAGTAGGTGTTCTTAATGTTTTGTATACTCAGTGTACAGGTATATAGCCAGGAAAATGGAAGGGAAAGAATACGTAAGCACCTGGCTCCAGGGCCAGGAAAAGATTAACATTTGAAAGGGGTGTACAAGAAGGCAAAAGACGATAATAATCAGAGCAGGAATGGCACGGCGACATGTCAATTTCTTTATGTGTTGGGTGAACGACCAACTTCCTGTCCGTCGGTGGTCCTGGACAGCGCTGATACCGATGATGAGGATGCTGACAATCTGGAACTTAAAGGTAACTTTCTAGCTTGCTAGCTGACTAACGTGTTGCTATGTCATTATCTTCAAGCGATATAGCTGACGTTATTAGCTAACTAAGTGTAGATGCTATCCTGTCACCTACATTGTTAGTGTAGCTAGTTACTTCTCCATACATTAATTTAGACAATAATTATTAGTGAACTGTAATGTTTCGCAAGCAAAGTAGCTAAATGTTGGCAGTTTATTGCTGCTCAAACATGCCGACATCTCGGCAACGTGTGCCACGGTTGGTCCTATAACGTTATTGGAGAGCGTTTAGCTCAGTGGCTCCTAAACTTGGGTTTGGGGCCCAATTTGGGGTCCCTGGAATTTGAAATCTTATCTAACGAATGAATAACTTTTTCTCTGCAAATGAGTATAGAATACAACCTTTTAGTGTTAAGCAAGGGTCTTTTACATTAGAATGCGCTATGTCAATATTATGTGTTGGGGCAGCATGCATGACCTTAAATTGCTTGAATATGAACACAGCGTAACCTAGGGAATATCATTTTGGTAGTGGTAGTAGGTAGGTAGGAACTGACAATAAGCACATTGAATGCCTCTGAAAATACCTCCATGTGCCTGACAGTTACACTATTCAAAGCAATAACTGTCATGGATGCTTCTTCTTTCAGAGGATGCTCCGAGTACTGCCTCCTCGGAACCCACCACCAGTTTATTCTGCATCACAGACTCTACACCATCTCTATCCGCCCCTTCAAATGTTCCGTGACCAAGAGCACACTGATCCTGGTCCAAGCAAATCCATATCAAAGACAGAACACATCTCTGGCGAAAGTAAATTAATATCTCTTTCTAATCTTAGAATCAATCATTTTATATACACGTGTATAACTATCCTCCACCACAGCCATGTTATCTACAATTAGTTTCAAATAAGTCATTGCTAGTGGATGGTTACAGTATGTTAGGAGCTTAGATATTTTAAATGTTCAACTGTTGTTCTCCTTCCTTCCTTCTCCTCCTCTCCTCACCAGTTCTGGAGTCAGAGGCAGCAAGAAGAAAAATACAACATTTGAGAGTGCAGTTGACACCTTTATGAAAAGTATGGTAACCAACCTTCACAATGATGCTGATCTCCAGCTAAAGCTGCAAGCTGAACAACACTCGCATGAAAAGTCATCATCAATTGTTGGCCCTGGTCCGTCTTCTGTCCACCCCGGTCCTTGGGCTGCCCATCCTTGTCCGTATGCTGACCACCCCGGTCCTTGGGCTCTCCATCCTGGCCCCGGTCCGTCTGCTGCCCACCCTGCACCAAATATTGGTCATTACCATCAGCAGTGTGCTCCACCTGCACCTGCTTCCCTGCTTGACCCCTTCTACCAGCAGGGCCCCACACACCAACAACAGTGTCAGGACGACCAAGATGAGGATAAGCCAGAGTTAATGTGGTTCATTTTACGACTTTGTAGTGATACTTGTTGAGCCCGAGTTGAGTTGAGTAGAGCACTGAAAGATGCAGTACATTTGGTTTAAATTTTGTAAGATGTTTTGGATTAAGTGATGAGAATATAAATCTGTTATATGGGCCACTCAGCAGTTGCTCCATCCATTTTTGGACTTATAAATTAATGATATGTACCCATTGATTCTTGGAGAATATTACTTATAAATGCCTCATGAGGTTAGTTCGACTGTCATGCCCCATCAGAACTCAAAATATAAGATTGTTTTACCGATGTTTGTCAACAAAATAAATTAAAAATACACAATGTAGTATCAAAATATGCTTAAAACGATCAACTGAAAATGATGGTCAGTTAGTCCTTGCATTCAAAGCTTTGTTTATGATTTTAATTCCTTAAATGTCTCCAGCCCTATTTCTCAGCTTTTCCCCAAAACATTGGCAAGGGGGACTGGTTCTTTCGATGACTCTGCTTTCCTAAAATAATGTTTCAAAAATGATGTTAGTGAGAGGGCACTGCCAGATGTTGCTTACTAATCTACTCTGTCTGTACATGCTATTGTGACAAAACAAAAATATGGCTATTGAGCATCTAAATTACTCTGATGTGAATTAAACAGACTTACCTGTGTGTGTGTTTAAGGGTAAAATATGACTACAAATAAATACAAACCATAAATACATTTCAATTTACTATATACACTGCATAAAAGCCATACGTAAAAATGTCTGTTTAATGCATAATAGCCTCATTTAGCAGTAGTGGGGGAAAAAAGACAACAAACAGCACAGTATGAGAGACTTCATAACCACCTCAATTTCCCTCCGCAAGGCAATCAAACAAGCTAAGCGTCAGTATAGAGACAAAGTAGAGTCGCAATTCAATGGCTCAGACACGAGAGGTATGTGGCAGGGTCTACAGTCAATCACGGACTATAAAAGGAAAACCAGCCCCGTCGCGGACCAGGATGTCTTGCTCCCAGACAGACTAAACAACTTCTTTGCTCGCTTTGAGGACAGTACAGTGCCACTAACACGGCCCGCTACCAAAACCTGCGGGCTCTCCTTCACTGCAGCCGACGTGACCAAAACATTTAAACGTGTCATCCCTCGCAAGGCTGCAGGCCCAGACGGCATCCCCAGCCGCGTCCTCAGAGCATGGGCAGACCAGCTGGCTGGCGTGTTTACGGACATATTCAATCAATCCTTATCCCAGTCTGCTGTCCCCACATGCTTCAAGAGGGCCACCATTGTTCCTTTTCCCAAGAAAGCTAAGATAACTGAGTTAAATGACTACCGCCCCGTAGCACTCAGTTCCGTCATCATGAAGTGCTTTGAGAGACTAGTCAAGGACCATATCACCTCCACCCTACCTGACACCCTAGACCCACTCCAATTTGCTTACCGCCCCAATAGGTCCACAGACGACGCAATCGCAATCACACTGCACACTGCCCTAACCCATCTGGACAAGAGGAATACCTATCTAAAAATGCTGTTCATCGACTACAGCTCAGCATTTAACACCATAGTACCCTCCAAACTCATCATCAAGCTCGAGACCCTGGGTCTCGACCCCGCCCTGTGAAACTGGGTCCTGGACTTCCTGACGGGCCGCCCCCCAGGTGCTGAGGGTAGGTAACAACATCTCCACCCCGATGATCCTCAACACTGGGGCCCCACAAGGGTGCATTCTCAGCCCTCTCCTGTACTCCCTGTTCACCCACGACTGCGTGGCCATGCAGGGAGGAGGTGAGGGCCCTCGGAGTGTGGTGTCAGGAAAATAACCTCACACTCAATGTCAACAAAACAAAGGAGACGATCGTGGACTTCAGGAAACAGCAGAGGGAGCACCTCCCTATCCACATCGATGGGACAGTAGTGGAGAGGGTAGAAAGTTCCTCGGCGTACACATCATGGACAAACTGAAATGGTCCAACAACACAGACAGATTGGTGGTGAAGAAGGCGCAGCAGCGCCTCTTCAACCTCAGGAGGCTGAAGAAATTCACCAAAAACACTCACAAACTTTTACAGATGCACAATCGAGAGCATCCTGTCGGGCTGTATCACCGCCTGGCAACTGCTCTGCCCATAACCGTAAGGATCTCCAGAGGGTAGTGAGATCTGCACAACGCATCACCGGGTGCAAACTACCTGCCCTCCAGGACACCTACACCACCCGATGTCACAGGAAGGCCAAAAAGATCATCAAGGACAACAACCACCCGAGCCACTGCCTGTTCACCCCGCTATCATCCAGAAGGCGAGGTCAGTACAGGTGCATCAAAGCAGGGACTGAGAGACTGAAAAACAGCTTCAATCTCAAGGCCATCAGACTGTTAAACAGCCATCACTAACATTGAGTGGCTGCTGCCAACATACTGACTCAACTCCAGCCACTTTAATAATGGAAAAATTGATATAATAAATTCATCACTAGCCACTTTAAACAATGCCACTTCATATAATGTTTACATACCCTACATTACTCATCTCATATGTATATTTTTATTTTATTTATTTTATTTCACCTTTATTTAACCAGGTAGGCAAGTTGAGAACAAGTTCTCATTTACAATTGCGACCTGGCCAAGATAAAGCAAAGCAGTTCGACAACATACAAAAACACAGAGTTACACATGGAGTAAAACAACATACAATCAATGATGCAGTAGAAAAAAAATAAGACTATATACAATGTGAGCAAATGATGTGAGATAATGGAGGTAAAGGCAAAAAAATGCCATGGTGGCAAAGTAAATAAAGTATGGCAAGAAAAAAACACTGGAATGGTAGATTTGTAGTTTGAAGAAAGTTAAAAGTTAAAATATAAATATAAATAATATGGTGCAAAGGAGCAAAATAAATAAAATAAATAAATACAGTAGGGGAAAAGGTAGTAGTTTGGGCTCAATTAAAGATGGGCTATGTACAGGTGCAGAGATCTGTGAGCTGCTCTGACAGCAGGTGCTTAAAGCTAGTGAGGGAGATAAGTGTTTCCATTTTTAGAGATTTTTGTAGTTCGTTCCAATCATTGGCAGCTGAGAACTGGAAGGAGAGACGACCAAAGGAGGAGTTGGCTTTAGGGGTGACCAGAGAGATATACCTGCTGGAGCGCGTGCTACAGGTGGGTGCTGCTATGGTGACCAGTGAGCGGAGATAAGGGGGGATATATATATATATATATACTGTACTCTATACCATCTACTGCATCTTGCCATCTTGATGTAATGTATAACTAGCCACTTTAAACAATGCCACTTTTATGTTTACATACCCTACATTACTCATCTCGTATGTATATACTGTACTCTATACCATCTACTGCATCTTGCCATCTTGATGTAATGTATCACTAGCCACTTTAAACAATGCCACTTTTATATGTTTACATATCCTACATTACTCATCTCATATGTGTATATACTGTACTCTATACCATCCACTGCATCTTGCCTATGCCGTTCGGCCATCACTCATTCATATCTTTTTTTGTTGATATTCTTATTCATTCCTTTACACTTGTGTGTATAAGGTAATTGTTGTGAAATTGTTAGGTTAGATTACTCGTTGGGTATTACTGCATTGTTGGAACTAGAAGCACAAGCATTTCGCTACACTCGCATTAACATCTGCTAACCATGTGTATGTGACAAATAAAATTGGATTTGATTTGAATTTCACATGATTAATAACATTCTTTAGCATGCTTACATCTGGTAGGAGGTCACCGCTATGTCCCAGCTCGAACACCTTGGAGTTGCACAACACTTGTGCGTCATGGACGCTGCCTACCCAGCCAATGTGAATGCTGGTGAAGAAGCTGTTGAGGTTAGATATTTGATTTTGGCATTTTGAATAATAGCAATTGTCCAAAAACAGTATAGTTGTTTAACAAAATAGTGTTAGGAAGTGGAAGTCTGTAGCTTGTGTATATAACAGGTGATTTTAAACACGGCAGACTATTACCTAGAAAGGCGGTCGACAATTCCCTGAAGCACCACCGAATGTCAGCCCTTTCTGTTGTAGACATCTGTACCATTTTCTTCAGGGGATATGATAGGTCGACGTCTCCGGCACGTTGGGGGAACTTGCACTTCTCCTTGAATCTGCGCAAAACCTCCTGGAGCCGTTCTCCCTTGGGAATGCTCATGTACCTTTTACGCACAGTGTTCAGAGCTGCGGCCACCTCATGAATGATGACTTAAACAGATAACCGATCACATGGTAGCAAGATCTAGTAACATACCACCAGTGCACTACACCAACTCCACACTGGGCACACATTAGTTGAATCAACTTTGTTTCCTCGTCATTTCAAGGAACTTACGTTGAACCAAAGTGGAATAGATGTTGAATTGACGTCTGTGCCCAGTAGGTCTCTTGTGGACAGACACCAGGGCACAGAGTTGGGTATGCTGCCGACACAGATTGGGCTGCAGCAGTTCTCAAATATGAAGTAACGTATGCTTTCGCATATGAAAGTTGTGCAGCCACTGTGCTTCTGTAAAGGCTTGGAGGACAACATAGTCCCACCAATTGTGGGACCATTCTTGGGACCACAGCCTCTTCTCCACTGACACCGCATTAGCCACAGCCAAGAGTCACATGCATGAGTACATGAAGTGCCTCTGCTGTTCTCTCCTTATGAGTGCACGCCTAGTACAGGCCCGAACTCTGTTGCATATCATCCGAAACATTACAAAAAGGAGCACACATTATCCTATACCAGCTCCATTTTTTGTTGTTTTGAATAATGCGCGGTAAAAGGAATATGGAAAAGGAACTGCTGTAAAGACTGTATTCGGATAACAAGCTTGCATAACAGAGCTCGCATTAATTGTCAGGTCTGGACGAACGCAATTCGTGTTCTCATCGTATTCTGATAGTAGAAGTCACATTAAGTGTCAAGTGTAGACACGGCCTCAGTTAACTCAGCTTTGAACTCCAGCACATCTTGGAGATACCGATCATGTCATGTTATGGGTGGCGTTCTATCATGCTGCTCTAAGAATAACGTCACTCGTCAGTCACCCTTCTCCTGGTGTGCTCTCTCCACCTCTCTTCCTATCTGAGATCAGTGGCCCTGTTCGAGTACAATAGAAATACATCCTTCCTTCCTATCTTCCTTGAGGTAAGCACATACGAGTGGATAGGTGGAAGCAAGGTTACCAACCTATTACTTTCACCAATGCAAACAATCCAGGTCTGTGATTACTTCAAGAAAGCTAGTAAGGAAGGATGCATTTCTGAAGTATTCTAACAGGGCCAGTGTCTATGTAGTCTGGGAAACTGAGACCCTAGGCAACAGCAGTGTCGGGGTTTAATGACAGACTCTCTTGGTAACTTCGAAAAGAGGAAACAATTGTTCCGGGGAGGGTCCTCTTCAGAAAGACAACTCTCTCATCATATCACGAGGCAAACATGCCAGAACATCGCGATTTGAAACCAACGTTTGCAGGCAAAACCTTTGCATTTGCTTTAGTAAAGGTAGTTGATGTAAACTAGCCAACTGCAGAATGCACAAAAAAATTACCTCTGTGATTTCTATCTTGCTAGCGACTATTTTTTGTCCGGGGGATGTGGGCAACAAGCAGATAAGACAGTGACGTAGGCAGTTCCTCTATACTAGGGGTCCCCAATAACATTCAGCTGTGGGCCGATTTCTCTTTGAGCGGATGGTCGAGGGGACCGGAACATAGTTATAAATAATTTGTGCACTGCAAATTGAATGCAAGAATCCCAAAAATATATAACATTTGACAAAAACAGAATCATTTCAAACCTTGATTACATTGGCTTATGATTGCCTCTCTGTTTAATTATTTATTTATAAAAAAAAAAATGTTTACCCTTTTTCTTTAACCCGTGGTATCTAATTGGTAGTCAGTAGTTACCTGCTTGTCTCATCGCTGAAACTCCTCCAAAACACAATCCAACCAAGCCGCACTGCTTTTTGACACAATGCCCATTAACCCGGAAGCCAGCCACACCAATGTGTCAGAGGAAACACTGTACACCTGGCCACCGTGTCAGCGTGCACTGTGCCCGGCCAACCACAGGAGTCACTAGTGAGCGATGGGACAAGGACATCCCTGCCGACCAAATCCTCCCCTCACCCAGATGACACTGGGCCAATTGTGCGTCGCCCCATGGGTCTCCCGGTCGCAACAGAGTCTGGACCAGAACCCAGAATCTCTAGTGGCACAGCTAGCACTGTGATGCAGTGCCTTAGACCACTGCACCACTCAGGATCCTCTCTGTTTATGTGTGGGAATACTTGGGAACAGATTTCCGCAAAAAGTAAATCACTTTGAGCTAATTTCCTGGTGATTTACAGTCTTTTATGTCCAACAACAAAGATTATTGGAAAATCCATATATTTTTTTCTCGATTTTTGGTGGTCTCAGAAAATTTGGGGGGCCAAATAAAATCACCCGTGGGACGAGTTTCCCTATTAGGGAACCTTGCTCAATGCCAAACTGACTATACATATGTGCAACCGGGAACATTGTGGGATGCAACCAGACTTGTGTCTATGAGCTGATAGTCAGCCCACTCTGGTCCCTGTCCATGGTCCTGAACAATCTGCTATTCAGCAGATGGCTGTTGCTGGCTCACAGGCCCATGTGATGGTCTTTGGCGACAAAGTCCTCCCCTCCATCTCATCTGCTCCACTCACAGTTCTTGCCCCTGTTGGCCCACATATTGTGAGATGTGGACTGCTGGTCTCTGTCCCTGGAGCCAGGTTTCAGTGGCAGGATGTCAAGGGGAATACACATACTGTATTATATAAAAAGGATATGTTTCAAGTCATCAATCCATGAGCCATAAGAACAAAACATGTGAAATGTAGATATAGCAGTTAGTGACTTCATGGGGATTTGATTGTAGAATGGTTTTCAAATCACTCCTGGAATAGGTATTTTGTGATGCAGTTCCAGAGAAATGGATATTCCCTTGTTCTCACACAGACGACAGGTGGATGACTCATTTTCAAGCATTGCGCATTGCAGGAGTGCATCCTGGGAACATGGCCGCCACCACAGGAGCTACCGTTTCCAACAGTTTCCATTAAAACCACAGAAGGAATTGTTGGGAAACAAAATGGTGCCCAGGAAAGAAGAGTTTGATTTTCTACTCAAGCTGCGATGAACTAAGGGTGTTGTGTCGTTAATGTGCTCCCCTGCTGCTTTTCTGCTCACTTCCCCACACTGTGTACCTGAGCACTAACTGGTGTCGCAGTGGGAGAGAATCACACCCATTTTAATGGGACGTTTGTTTGTCTCTCTCCAAAGATGTGTTAACATGCTGCATCACTATGTAAGTGTTTATAGTAGTTGCTTTTCTTACCCTTGTACTTGGAGTCGCAAAGGGGTGGTGTGAGGTTTCTA
Organism: Salmo trutta; assembly: GCF_901001165.1. NCBI lineage: Eukaryota > Metazoa > Chordata > Actinopteri > Salmoniformes > Salmonidae > Salmo > Salmo trutta. The sequence continues at coordinate 12,687,342 of NC_042966.1, forward strand.
TTTCACACCCCTCTTGTGAACCGATAAACATTCAAGACCAGAGTACTGTGACACTGCGTTTTCTTGAAAAACTGCAATATCATTGCAAGAGTGCATACTTTATGTAAAGGATGTCACGCTGCTTGCTTAGCATGTACCGCTTCCCCCCGATTCAGCCCATACCTGGTGCAAACTCAGGACCTCTGCCACGCCACATCAAATGCTAGCTAATGAGGCAATGCAAGCAGGACACTTAAGGCTGAGGAGTACGTTTCACTCATCCCCATGTGCTACACATACAGTATTTACCATGTTTTAAATGTAGTCAACGCTATAGTGACATGAAGACTTTATATGACTTGCAAAAAGTTGAACATTTTTGTTGTTGAAAAAGTTTCTGTCGTTAATTTCCTGCAGAAAAGTACTTTCCAACAAAGTAGGATGTATCCCAAAACTTTGCTTTGACTAAAGTCAAAATTGTTTAATTAAAAACATAATTATTTGAAATGTACAACTAATAAAGTCATCTGTGGTGGTCTTTGACAGTTCCACTTCCTTGTCCATTGTTACCGTGACTACAGCACATAACTTTATTGGAGTGGTAGACATGTAAACTCTAATCAGCAGGTCCAGTTGACAGATGTTAAATTTATACTAATATTTAAATATCTTTAAAGCTATTTCTTAGCTTCACTGTCAGATGAATCAGTTAAAAGCTTTCCCTCTCATTAAATCTCAAAGCCACTACTTGAATTACAAGCAATATGTATTATTACTATATTCTGGTGAAAATCTGGAAATACTTTACTTGAACCTGTTATAAGGCCTACATAGCAGTGAACTAAATGTATTTTACATGCTGATCTAGGATTAGGTCCCACATGTGCATGTAATCTTATTCATTGTGATCCAAAATACAATATTGACCCTAAATAAGCACTCATGGTCCACTTTTTAGACTTGAGAGAGGTTGGTTGAAGTGGGTATGTCGGTACGCTTAAAGTTGGGAGGTTTTTACCTCACTAAATACCCTCTGTAAGTTAAGCATGGTCACCCTCGCGCTTCCCTGTGGTCCTATTCACAAACAGACAGGCATTAGCCTAGCATCTGCTTCTCAACCAAAACACTGCACTCTCATTAGCATAGCATTAGACTTATTTCCCCCCTCTCCTCCTTTTCTCTCCTCCTCTCTTATTTCATGCACTATAATGCATGGCTTAAAGGGCTCCTAGCATCTTTTAGTTGCCCTTCAACCTAATTGGATACATAACTACCCAGGTGTTATCAAACAGTACCCTCTGTGGATCCCCTTGTCTTTCCACGAGGGCTAATATTCCTGTTTACTCTGGATGAAATTAGCATTTTGTTTTCCTTTCATCCTTTTCCCACCCATCACTAATTCACTTATTTCTGTCTTATGGCTGACGTGAATATTTACAATCTACAATTTAGCTCACCGTGTTTGATTCCTATAAACCTACGGTTAATCCAAGGCAACTTCTCTCCAGGTGCTGATCTGTTCGAGGCTCCCCAGGCCAGTCGACCGGTGTCATAACACTTTGACCCTATTTGAGACTGCAGAGCTCAAGCCCCAGGTCAAGACCCAGTTTGCCTGCCCAGCCATGTGAAAGAAGGAGGAGCACTCCAATGCAGTCGATACCCCTCCATCTTTTGGAGCATTTGCATGGAACTCTGTGTAACAGAAACATGTAATTGGGGAAGGTCCTACACAGTTTTTTCATGAATCACTCAGTTGAGTGCAAGCTTTCAGTGTGACTGACAGGACCAATGATGTAGAATGCATATTTTCTCTGCGAGACCAGAATGTGCTGCTGTAAAGCTCTCAGCCTCTTAGCGTGACCACTGGTTTAATACTGTATGTACTGCACATGTAGTCCAGATTTCACAAACAACTCTGTTTTTGTGAAAGTCTTTTCAAAGGGTTATTTTAGTCTTCTCAGTCTCTTTGTCATTCCCATATTTCAGCATATCCTGGGGACTAAAGCACCTGCCCAGTAACAGTGTAATCGGAAAGTATTCAGACCCCTTGACTGTTTCCACATTTTGTTACGTTACAGCCTTACTCTAAAATGGATTAAATTGTTTTTTTTTCACTCATCAATCTATACACAATACCCCATAATGACAAAGCAAAAACAATGTTTTAGAATGTTTTGCAAATTAAAAAATATTTATATATTATATTTACATAAGTATTCAGACCCTTTACTCAGTACCTTGTTTAAGCACTTTTGGCAGTGATTACAGCCTCGAGTCTTATTGGGAATGATGCTACAAGCTTGGCACACCTGTATTTTGGGAAGTTTCTCCCATTCTTCTCTGCAGATCCTCTCAAGCTCTGTCAGGTTGGATGGGGAGTGTCACTGCACAGCTATTTTCGGGTCTCTCCAGAGATGTTCGATCGGGTTCAAGTCCGGGTTCTGGCGGGGCCACTCAAGGACATTCAGAGACTTGTCCCGAAGCCACTCCTGCATTGTCTTGGGGTCGTTGTCCTTTTGGAAGGTTAACCTTCATCCCAGTCTGAGGTCCTGAGCAATCTGGAGCAGGTTTTCATCAAAGACATCTATGTACTTTGCTCCGTTCATCTTTCCTTCGATCCTGACTAGTCTCCCAGTCCCTGCCGCTGAAAAACATCCCCCCAGCATGATGCTGCCACCATGCTTCACCGCAGGTTTCCTCTCGACGTGATGCTTGGCATTCAGGCCAAAGAGTTGAATCTTGTTTCTCATGGTCAGAGTCCTTTAGGTGCCTTTTGGCAAACTCCAAGTTTGCCAAAAGGCACCTAAAGGACTCTGACCATGAGCCTTTTACTTTGTCATGTGCCTTTTACTGAGAAGTGGCTTCCATCTGGCCACTCTACCATAAAGGCCTGATTGGTGGAGTGCTGCAGAGATGGTTGTCTTTCTCTAGAGTTATCCCATCTCCACAGAGGAACTCTGGAGCTCTGTCAGAGTGACCATTGGGTTCTTGGTCACCTCCCTGACCAAGGCCCTTCTCCCCCGATTGCTCAGTTTGGCCGGGGGGCAGCTCTAAGAAGAGTCTCAGTGGTTCCAAACTTCTTCCATTGAAGAATGATGGAGGCCACTGTGTTCCTGGGGACCTTCAATGCTGCAGAAATATTTTGGTACCCTTCCCCAGATCTGTGCCTCAACACAATCCTGTCTCTAAGCTCTTCGGACAATTCCTTCGACCTCATGGCTTGGTTTTTGATCTGACATGCGTCGTCAACTGTGGGACCTTATATAGACAGGTGTGTGTCTTTCCAAATCAGGTCCAATCAATTGAATTTACCACAGGTGGATACCAATCAAGTTGTAGAAACATCTCAAGGATGATCAATGGAAACAGGATGCACCTGAGCTCATTTCCGAGTCTCATAGCAAAGGGTGTGAATACATATATGTATCAGAATACTTTCTGAAGCGAGCCAAAAGACAGAATAGCCTGTTTTCTCTTTCCCTATGTGTGTGAGATTACAGCCCTATTCTCCCTGACTTTTCCAGTTATTGTTGATGCCAGTTGGCATAACTCTCCTACTTCTCCACTGGTCCTGATATCTAACCTTGCAGATGAGGAGCACTTTTATGGACTCAAATACTTAAGAGGATGATTACCATTCTGTCCATAATAGAGGTGGATTGAAATAATTCCTGCTGAGACTGAGGCTGTCCTAATATGGACACCGTACACCAAGTGAAAAAAGACATAAGGAGACTTTGCTCAAGACGTGTTTTTGTTGTTGTCATTAGCACTCATAAGCAGTGATTGTCTATCCCTATGGCGCTTGGTCAAAAGTAGTGGACTATAAAGGGAATAGGGTGCCATTTGGGATGCAGATGATCAGTAGCCCTCATTGAACTGTGTTAACAAGTCCTGGGGACACTCTGAGCATTTATTCTCAGCTGCAGATGGTCACAAGGAAAATAAGTTCAATGAGAAACATTTCAAAGAGACATGTCAAGCTCCTGACTAATTGGTGATGCCATTGTCACAGACTGTACAAGAAAAGATAGTACCACTGGTGTTCACAGATATCATATTAAAAACGGCAAACATTTCTCTCCACCCTATGGCAAAATGTGTAGAATTGCTGGAAACTGGCTGTAAAACACCACATTTTTGCTAGCATGGTGACCCGTGATACAAGTCAGTATTCGACATCCATCCATGTCTGAGGACTTCGGGAGATGACATGTAAACTGGCCACTAGGGGCAACAGTGAGTGTTGTTACCTTCAAGTAGGATCCAGTTTTGTTTAGGCATTGTGGACGGGGATGGCAGGTGGACGTAAGCATCTGCCTCTGATTCCAAAGGTTGCGAGTTTGAATCCAATGATAGAAAGTTGTTTTTTGAGATTTTTTTTTTAACCCTTGTGTAGTCTTAACATTCTGTATTCTCCTCTTGTCCTAAGGGTCAAAAATGACCCGCCTTCACTAAACCCCTAAAATAAAGCAGCTTAATTTAATTTTAAACCCCTAATCTATTTTGCATGAAGAAACAACCTGTCACAAACTTTGTGAATATCTGGGTTTTCCCTCTTCACAATGCAGAAATACTGCATTTAATCGGTGGACACCACTCGTTTTTATTACAACACAACTGTTGTTTTCTTTACTAAAGTAGAGGTTTATTATTATTATTATTATTGCTAAAGGTACTGCATAGGTGTAAACATAATTTTCTTTAGTAAGAGATAGCACTTCTATAGCCTAAGAAAGTAGCAGAAATGTGCAGAAAGTAGTTTTGAACGCATTTTATTGAAGGGAAACTACAAAATACTAGTCTTCTCCCATTTTTGGAATCATTGCCCCCACCCACAAGGTGTATAAACAACAACAATAAATAAGAATAAAATAAGATAATAGATAGAAAACAAAAATGTGAAGAACATAAATCAATCAACTCTAATTAGCACATGTAGGACAGTATGCAAGTGTATGTGCATGGACTTTGCAGATGTATTTCTCACATGTGCAGCACATAGTATTTGTTTTACAGTCCTTCTTTGGAGGGCAGAATTGCATCTCCTCCTCTTGCCTGCCCCAGCTGCAGCCTCATGTGGATCAGGACAAGATTCAGCCCCCTGAACAGCTTTCACAAGCGCTGCAGAGGCTGCTGTGCGGGGGAGGCGCTCTCTCCTTTGAATGTGTGGGGTTACAAGTGCCTTTCCCAGCTGCTCCAGGAACACCCTCCTCTTGTTCTGCTTATCAGGCATCCAGGTAGGGTTGATCTTGTTCCATATCACAAAGGCATTGTATGAGGACAAATCAATGATGTTATGGAAGATGACCAGGGGCCAGCTGGCAGTCATCCTCCTGCAGCTGTAAGTTCCAATCACCTTGTCCAGGTTTTCCACACCTCCTTTATTGTGGTTGTAGGCTGGCTTCCTGTCCTCATGATTACTGATCTCAGCCGTTTTGTGCAGTGTGCTCAGGAGGACCACATTCTTGTTCCTCTTTGGGAGGTAAGAAACTAGAGTGGTGGTGGGGGTGAAGGCTAACTTTGATGAGAAGGCCTCTCTCGCCCTTGTTGCGAGGATTGCAGGTGGGAGCTCAGGCTTGTTCTTTCTAACTGTGCCAACCATGGTGATCTTCCTCTTCAGGAGCTGCTGGCTGAGTTCATAAGAGGTGAAGAAATTGTCACACGTGACATTGTGCCCCCTAAGTCCATTTGTCACATCAAGGACAACCCGCATCCCCTGGTTCTTCTCCGGGCCTCCACTGGTCGGCTTCCCTGTGTAGACTTGCATCTTCCAAGTGTAGCTGGATTGTGCGTCACAGGCCACCCATATCTTGATGGCGTACTTTGCTGGCTTGCTGGGCAGTTATTAGTATCAGAGTCACAGAAAACAATCACATAAATCAATGATATTACAGCAATACATAATAAAATGGACAGTGAAAATCACTTACATTACAGATATGAAAATAAAAATGTACCTCTGAATGGAACCAGTTTCTCATCCACTGTTACTTCAGGCCCAGGGTTGTAGAGGTATGGCAGAAGCTCCACCCACTTCTCCCAGACCATCTTGTATGGCGCCAGTTTGTCTCTCACATGTCTTGCAGGTCTTGACTCACGGTTATCAAATCGTAGCATTCTTGAGAAAGTGTGAAAGACTTTCAGTGGCATCATGACACGGAAAATCACCCTTCCACTCTCTGCATTCCAGAGACTACATGTAGCCTCGCCACGGGACCTATACACACCAACTATGATTAGCAACCCTATGTAGGCACGCAGGTCAATCTCATCCATCCTTTTTCAGTTGTCTCCATATTTACAGAAACCCTCCACATTTGTCATCTCCAGGATGATTTTTTTCGATGGCTGGTGTGATGAACATGTATAATGTTGAGGCGATGTCCTGGGCATGGGCAACTGCATGTCTTGTGGGCCCTGGGGTCATCCTTATGACATTTTGTGCTGCCATCCTGCCCTGGTTGTCATATGGTGACAAGGACCATGTTATTTTGCTGTTCTTTGACAAAAATGTCTCTCTTTCAGCTCGGGGCATTTCTTCTTCATCTGCAGATGATGCATCGCGCTCTGGGTTGTACTCGTCTCCACCTTCAGATACCTCCTCCTCTTCTAAATCATTATTCTCGTTTCTCCTCGGCATCTGAAAAAATCGAACATGTTTGGCACTGAAATGTGCACTCATGGCTTTAGCAAAGAGAGAACTGGGGGGACTGTCATCTGCAGCACCTTTATAGCCTCTGACTGAATTCCCCATTAGTAAACAATGCTTTCAAGAAATGTTTATTTTGTCTGAAATGTTGTTTATTTTGAATGTGAACTTGAGTCATGTGTGGGGTCGTGGAGGGGAGTTTTAGTTTTGTCTGAGTTCAATCAGTAACACACAATCTACATTTTTCCTTGTGTCTGTGTGTCCGTGTGTCTTTGTGGTTTTTGTGGTGCGTAAATTATTTTGTAACTGCCCAGTCAAAAATTACCCTAAGACCATCTTTGCACCCTGGTGGTGTACAGCTTTCATGGAAATATGAACAAATGTTATGTTTCACTTTTTCACATTTTGGGGTCAATCTATGAATAGTCATCAAATTTCAAGTAGAAAAAATATCCTTTAGGGGGTTTTCTCTGCTGTTGAACATAGTGGCTGGTCCTTTTTTACCCTTAAGACAACACAAGGGTTAAGCATATCCCAAATCTTAACCCCTACCTTAAACATTTGGAGTTAATGGCTTAATCTAACCTTAAACACTTTGAAATTTGAAGTTTACAACAACTTCAAAATTTGACGTTTGAGAAACATGGATGAACGTCTAATGCTGACATTGGACTGGCTGTACATGGAGGCTTCATCACATACCCCTCAAGACCATTATGTCTTCTCCTGTGCCTCTCTCGAATTCTCTAACGTGACTCTGAGTTTATCTAGACCTTGTTGGCTGCCAAAATATATTTCCCTTCCGACTGATGACACCCCTGAAAACTTTCCCCCAGCTGTTGTTTCAGTGAGATGGGTACATGTGATGCAGTCTGAAAGGTGCCTTTGAGCGGGGTCTTATTGGATGTTATGGCATCAGAGTCTTTCATGTCAGACACATAGGATCCTCTCCTGCTGCTGCATCAGTGGAGGATGTTTTGGGTCCTCACAACATAGCATTTTTCATATCATTGGCAAATCATAAGATATAACAATGATCAGCTCCTTTCCCCACAAACAATATATTCGTATATGATTTTTAGGCATATACTGTAGGTCGTTATCAATAAAACGTCACAATACGGTGCAGAGCGTTACATTTTGCTGCTGGGGGACAAGGAAAACCCCAGCTCCACTGAAACCATTGACAACTACATGCCGTTGTCAAGAGATTGTCACATAAATATCATAACTATTTGATTTTAATATCATCACCTCTTCAAGAGCGTAGTCATAACTACACATTTCAGATTATTCCACATTTACAGTGCCTTCAGAAAGTATTCACACCCCTTGACCTTTTCCACATTTTGTTGTTTAAAGCCTGAATGTAACATTTATTCAATTGAGATTTTGTGTCACTGGCCTACTCACAATAACCCATAATGCCAAAGTGGAAATCTGTTTTCAGACAATTTTACAAATTAATAAAAAATGTAAAGCTGAAATGTCTTGAATCAATAAATATTCAACCCCTTTGTTATGGCAAGCCTAAATAAGTTCAGGAGTATACATTTGCTTAACAGGTCACATAATAATAGTATTTAACATAATTTTGAATGACTACCTCATCTCTGTACCCCACACATACAATTATCTGTGAGGTCCCTCCGTCGAGCAATGAATTTCGAACACAGATTCAACCACAAAGACCAGGGGGGTTTTCCAACACCTCGCAAAGGTCACGTATTGGTAGATGGGTAAAAATATATAAAGCAGACATTAAATATCTCTTTGAGCATGGTGAAGTTATTAATTACACTTTGGGTGGTGTATCAACACACCCAGTCACTACAAAGATACAGGCCTCCTTCCTAACTCAGTTCCCGGAGACGAAGGAAACCTCTCAGGCCAATAGTACTTTAAAATAGTTAGAGAGTTTAATGGCTGTGATAGGAGAAAACTGAGGGTGGATCAACAACGTTGTCTTTACTCCAAAATACTAACCAGACTGCAATTGACAGATTGAAAAGAAGGAAGCCTGTACAGAATAAAAAATATTTGAAAACATGCATCCAGTTTGTAATTGTGCACTAAAGTAAAACTGTGAAAAATGTGGCAAAGAAATTAACTTTAAGTTCTGAATACAAAGTGTTGTACTTGGGGCAAATCCAACAGAACAGATCACTGAGTACCACTCTTCATATTTTCAAGCATAGTGTTGGCTGCATTATGTTATGGGTGTGATTGTCAACGGCAAGGACTATGAAGATTTTTTTAGGATAAAAAGAAATGGAATAGAGTTAAGCACAGGCAAAATCCTAAAGGAAAACCTGGTTCAGTCTACTTTGCAGCAGACACTGGGAGACAAATTCACCATTCAGCAGGACAATAACCTAAAACACAAGGCCAAATATACACTGCACTGGAGTTGCTTACCAAGTTTACATTGAATGTGCATGAGTGGCCTAGTTACAATTTTGACTTAAATCAGCTTGAAACTCTATGACAAGACTTGAAAATGGATGCCTGGCAATGATCAACAACCAACTTGACAGAGCTTGTCGAATTAAACAAATAATAATGTGCAAAGTTTGTACAATCCAGGTGTGCAAAGCTCTTAGATATTTACCCAGAAAGACTCACAGCTGTAATTGCTGCCAATGGTGGTTCTAACATGTATTGACTCAGGGGTGTGAATACTTGTGTAAATTCGATTTTTCTGTATTTCATTTTCAATAAATGTGCTATCATTTCTATTTAATCAATTTTGATTGCAGGCTGTTACACAACAAAATGTGGAATAAGCCAAGGGGTATGAATACTTTCTGAAGGCACTGTAGCTCTATCAGCAGAGTTATACATCAGAGTTATGATCAGTAAACATCAATTGATCATGTATTTGCAGATACAGTTAAAGTCGGAAGTTTACATACACTTAGGTTGGAGTCAGTAAAACTAGTTTTTCAACCACTCCACAAATTTCTTGTTAACAAACTATAGTTTTGGCAAGTCGGTTAGGACATCTACTTTGTACAGACATTATTTCACTTATAATTCACTTTATCACAATTCCGGTGGTTCAGAAGTTTACATACACTAAGTTGACTATGCCTTTAAACAGCTCAGAAAATTCCAGAAAATTATGTCATGGCTTTAGAAGCTTCTGATAGGCTAATTAACATAATTGTAGTCAATTGGAGGCATTCCTGTGGATGTATTTCAAGGCCTATCTTCAAACTCAGGGCCTCTTTGCTTGACATCATGGGAAAATCAAAAGAATTCAGCCAAGACCTCAGAAAAGAAATTGTAGACCTCCACAAGTTTGGTTCATCCTTGGGAGCAGTTTCCAAATGCCTGAAGGTACCACGTTCATCTGTACAAACAATAGTACGCAAGTATAAACACCATGGGACAATGCAGCCATCATACCGCTCAGGAAAGAGACGCGTTCTGTCTCCTAGAGATGAACGTACTTTGGTGCGAAAGGTGCAAATCAATCCCAGAACAACAGCAAAGGACCTTGTGAAGATGCTGGAGGAAACAGGTACAAAAGTATCTATATCCACAGTAAAACGAGTCCTATATCGACATAACCTGAAAGGCCGCTCAGCAAGGAAGAATCCACTCCTCCAAAACCGCCATAAAAAAGCCAGACTACAGTTTGTAACTGCACATGGGGACAAAGATTGTACTTTTTGGAGAAATGTCCTCCGGTCTGATAAAACAAAAATAGAACTGTTTGGCCATAATGACCATCGTTATGTTTGGAGGAAAAAGTGGGAGGCTTGCCAGCCAAAGAACACCATCCCAACCGTGAAGCATGGGGGTGGCAGCATCATGTTGTGGGGTTGCTTTGCTGCAGGAGGGACTGGTGCAGTCAGGAAGTTAAAGCTTGGTCCCAAATGGGTCTTCCAAATGAACAATGACCCCAAGCATACTTCTAAAGTTGTGGCAAAATGGCTTAAGGACAACAAAGTCAAGGTATTGAAGTGACCATCACAAAGTCCTGACCTCAACCCTATAGAAAATTTGTGGGCAGAACTGAAAAAGCGTGTGTGAGCAAGGATGCCTACAAACCTGACTCAGTTACACCAGCTTTGTCAGGAAGAATGGGCCAAAATTCACACAACTTATTGTGTGGAAGGCTACCCGAAATGTTTGACCCAAGTTAAACAATTTAAAGGCAATGCTACCAAATACTAATTGAGTGTAAGTAAACTTCTGACCCACTGGGAATGTGATGAAAGAAATAAAAAATGTATAATAAATAATTCTCTCTACATTATTCTGACATTTCACATTCTTAAAATAAAGTGGTGATCCTAACTGACCTAAAACAGGGAATTTTTACTAGGATTAAATGTCAGGAATTGTGAAACTGAGTTTAAATGTATTTGGCTAAGGTGAATGTAAACTTCCGACTTCAACTGTACTTTAGGGTGGCCTACTGTATCATTTTGGCATGTAGCTAGCTAGTTAGCTAGCTAAGCAAACAACATGTCATTTAGCTTGTTTCATCAGAGATTAGGCTTTCGGAAAGAGCTTGGCGTCTTCATCCTGGTAAAGTTGTCAGTCGGACTACTGTCATCATCACTATAGATGGCAAGCAGATACAGCCATCTAGTTTATCCCCTGAAAGTTAGCTTGTTAACTAGCCTAATTGACGTGATCTGTTGTTAGCTAGCTAGCCAATTTGAGGTGGTCCTTCAATTAATGTAGCCTATCATGTCTGTCAGCTACACTCTTAAAAATAATTTTGAAAACAGGATAATGTTAACTAACTTTTGTAGGTAGACCTACATTGGTTGGAGAAAAGAGTACATTAGGTCTACTTACCACTATGTTTCGCCAACTGTACAAAGATTCTACCAGTAGCTTGCAAAGTAAACATTATCAGCTAATAGTACATTGGCAAATTCTTGACAGGCCGAGCCCACAAGAGATGGGAAACAGCTGATACTTTTCATGTGTAGTTCACTTTCACTTTAAATCACTCAAATATCCAATTAATGGTGGCCAATATTGAGAGATATCGTGATACTACCCTCACATAACTGAAATGACATGATCAATTGCTGTTTTACTGATCATGAAAAGTATGGAGTTACTTGCTGTATAACTCTGATGATAGAGCTAAATGTGTGCAATTGTTTTGCATGGAGTAATCAGAAATGTGTAGTTCTGATTATAGTCTTCAGGAGATGACGATATTACAACCAAATAGTTAACATTTATTTAACAATCCTTTAAAAACGTCACACAGTTGTCAATGGTTCCGGCGGAGCTGGGGGTCTCCTTGCCCCCCAGCCGGCAAACCAAACACTCTGAACCTTATTGTGACGTTGTATTGATAATGACCTAAAAGCACTTCACTAATCTGAGTGTGTCATACAGTGTTGTGTTCAAGACCACCTAAAGCGAGACCGAGTCAAGACCGAGACCGAGTCAAGACCGAGACCAAAAAAATGCGAATCCAATGCAAGACGATGATTGTAATTTTGTCAAATTGCCAACATAAGAGTTCAAAAGGTCTAGAATTTCTGTGTTCATATTTCTGAAGGACATATGGATTCTTTATACATTCAGAACAGTGAAAAAATGCATGCTGAGGGAAAATAGAGCCACTTTACAAATGATTACTAACCCAAACACAGTGGGGAACAATGAGGGCCTTCTATGCCTTCAGAGAAGGGCTAAGGATTTATAAAATAATAATAATTATTTTTATATTATTCTTTTCAATTATGTTCTGATTTAATCTCTTTAGTTTTTGTTGGAAAGGAAAGGATTAACACTGAAGATAAAAAAAATCCAATCAGTCAGCCATTGGCTAAGCCATCCGAAGCTAGATAGAAGGCATATGCCGTTTAACTGTATAAGGGCAAACTTTTTGAGTGACAGTGGAATTAACAAATCACATTTTGACTTGTAATGGGTGGGACCATTTTGGAAACTTATGGAAACTTCTGCCTTCTCAAAGGTCAACAGGTTACTGCGCAATAGCAAGCAGTAGTTTTCCCACTGTCTAGCTAGCTATCTTTTGTTGTAGGCTAGTTTGCAGCGGCTGCAGCAGGTGTTATCAAAGAGGATGTTGTTGCTAATTTGTTACCTTCTCCCTTTTCAAGAATACCTTTCAACAAGAAGTTAAACTTTCACTGCAGTGGGCTAAATCAGGGTCACACAGAGTGATTATTGGTAGTCTTAAACAAATCTACTTTGAAACAAAAGTATACAATTCACACACATGGTTATGGGCTTTATACATTTTTTGTTTGCGGCCCAATATTAAACTTTATATACGTCACAGAAGACTGAACTATAACAAAACTGTTTGACATAGAAACACCGGATTTTCATCTGGCTTTTTGAAATAATCTTTATTAATTATGAAATTATGAAAAATATTAATTACATTCCACCCATGAGGCCAAAGAGGGCGATTTTGGTCTTTGACTGCATGACTTCTCTATTGTACTACATAATTGATAAGCCGTATACCTCCACTACACTACTTTGATGCATATCAGTGGGGATTAAGAAGTGAGTATACGCAATGCCCACTGAAAAAAAGTGGCTATACGGACTATGTTGTATACCTGCGAATAGCCTCCACTACACCACTGGCCCTTTGTGTTTTACAAAGTTCACTGTCCTACATGAGTGCGCTCGTATTACAGTTGCTGTCCTTTCAACATCACAAACCTGTCACACACTGAAGACCTATAGGTTCACCACTGTACTAACCTGTCACACACTGAAGGTCCTATAGGTTCACCACTGTACTAACCTGTCACACACTGAAGGTCCTATAGGTTCACCACTGTACTAACCTGTCACACACTGAAGGTCCTATAGGTTCACCACTGTACTAACCTGTCACACACTGAAGGTCCTATAGGTTCACCACTGTACTAACCTGTCACACTGAAGACTTATAGGTTCACCACTGTACTAACCTGTCACACACTGAAGGTCCTATAGGTTCACCACTGTACTAACCTGTCACACACTGAAGACCTATAGGTTCACCACTGTACTAACCTGTCACACTGAAGACCTATAGGTTCACCACTGTACTAACCTGTCACACTGAAGACCTATAGGTTCACCATTGTACTAACCTGTCACACACTGAAGGTCTATAGGTTCACCACTGTACTAACCTGTCACACACTGAAGACCTATAGGTTCACCATTGTACTAACCTGTCACACACTGAAGGTCTATAGGTTCACCACTGTACTAACCTGTCACACACTGAAGACCTATAGGTTCACCACTGTACTAACCTGTCACACACTGAAGGTCTATAGGTTCACCACTGTACTAACCTGTCACACACTGAAGACCTATAGGTTCACCACTGTACTAACCTGTCACACACTGAAGGTCCTATAGGTTCACCACTGTACTAACCTGTCACACACTGAAGGTCCTATAGGTTCACCACTGTACTAACCTGTCACACACTGAAGACTTATAGGTTCACCACTGTACTAACCTGTCACACACTGAAGACCTATAGGTTCACCACTGTACTAACCTGTCACACACTGAAGACCTATAGGTTCACCACTGTACTAACCTGTCACACACTGAAGACCTATAGGTTCACCACTGTACTAACCTGTCACACTGAAGACCTATAGGTTCACCACTGTACTAACCTGTCACACACTGAAGACCTATAGGTTCACCACTGTACTAACCTCACACACTGAAGGCCTATAGGTTCACCACTGTACTAACCTGTCACACACTGAAGACCTATAGGTTCACCACTGTACTAACCTGTCACACACTGAAGGTCTATAGGTTCACCACTGTATTAACCTGTCACACACTGAAGACCTATAGGTTCACCACTGTACTAACCTGTCACACACTGAAGGCCTATAGGTTCACCACTGTACTAACCTGTCACACTGAAGACCTATAGGTTCACCACTGTACTAACCTGTCACACACTGAAGGCCTATAGGTTCACCACTGTACTAACCTGTCACACACTGAAGACCTATAGGTTCACCACTGTACTAACCTGTCACACTGAAGACCTATAGGTTCACCACTGTACTAACCTGTCACACACTGAAGGCCTATAGGTTCACCACTGTATTAACCTGTCACACACTGAAGACCTATAGGTTCACCACTGTACTAACCTGTCACACACTGAAGGTCTATAGGTTCACCACTGTATTAACCTGTCACACACTGAAGACCTATAGGTTCACCACTGTACTAACCTGTCACACACTGAAGACCTATAGGTTCACCACTATACTAACCTGTCACACACTGAAGGCCTATAGGTTCACCACTGTACTAACCTGTCACACTGAAGACCTATAGGTTCACTACTGTACTAACCTGTCACACACTGAAGACCTATAGGTTCACCACTGTACTAACCTGTCACACACTGAAGACCTATAGGTTCACCACTGTACTAACCTGTCACACACTGAAGGCCTATAGGTTCACCACTGTACTAACCTGTCACACACTGAAGACCTATAGGTTCACCACTGTACTAACCTGTCACACACTGAAGACCTATAGGTTCACCACTGTACTAACCTGTCACACACTGAAGGTCCTATAGGTTCTTCACTGAGCAAACATGTCTATAATAGATATAAAGGCTGTTAAGATACTGTATTAATGTTTGAAGAAAGGAGTGGATATATTTGGCCTGAGACACTAAATGTGGTATCTAGACTGGTCTCGAGCACTATAACACCGATGTCATAATTACTGTATGGACTTTGATGTGGATAAGTTACTGCATGTCAGATCTAGTCAGTCCCACCTCCACAGTACTTCCCCACTGTATCAAATCAAATCGAATTATATTTTTCACATGCGCCGAATACAACAGGCGTAGACTTTACTGTGAAAGGCTTTCTTAAGAGCTCTTTCCCAACACTGCAGAGATAAAAAGTATACACATTTGCAAAAAAGAAAAAGAAATAGTAACACAATAAAATAACAATAACGAGACTATATATAAGGAGTACTGGTACAGAGTCAATGTGCAGGGGAACGAGGTAGTTGAGGTAATTTACTTAATATGTACATGCAGGTAGGGGTAAAAGTGACTAGGCAATCATCAGGCAATCATGGGCAATGTAGTTGCAGCCTGAACTGAGACAAAACCACCATATCCATCACTGATAAAACAGAAAGAAAAACAATAGGAGTTGTTTTGATTACCTCTACTGACAGGTCCCCTGGCTCTATGTTTGTGCTTCCATTAGACAGACTATCTCACAAGGTGATAATGCATTTTGTATGCTACTGTCATCACATTGTATTGCAACTCTCTTCAGAGGGGACTTGTGAAAATGCCTCCTGCCTCATTCTGCATTCCTGTCATAGATCTTGTGTTGTGTGTTTCCGGGTAGGGTTAGGGTTGACCTTACAAACCACAGTAGGGAAATAAAAAAAGAACAATATAGCTATACTGTCATAGAAGGAACTATATACAGTGGAATGAGTCCTGTTTTAGCCATGTGGGGTCGGATTGCTTTCCTATCTGTCTCCCATCAGGTTCAGTCGTTTAGCTCAACCTCTATGTTTGGCCCTTACAGTTCAGTGATCTAAATAACTGGGGTGCTGAGGGGGCTGTCGCTATACTGTCACTATACTGTCACTATACTGTCAATATACTGTCGCTATACTGCCACTATACTGTCCCTATACTGTCGGCTGTCGCTATACTGTCACTATACTGTCACTATACTGTCCCTATACTGTCAATATACTGTCGCTATACTGTCACTATACTGTCACTATACTGTCAATATACTGTCACTATACTGTCACTATACTGTCAATATACTGTCGCTATACTGTCCCTATACTGTCCCTATACTGTCAATATACTGTCGCTATACTGCCACTATACTGTCCCTATACTGTCAATATACTGTCGCTATACTGCCACTATACTGTCCCTATACTGTCGGCTGTTGCTATACTGTCACTATACTGTCACTATACTGTCAATGTACTGTCGCTATACTGCCACTATACTGTCCCTATACTGTCGGCTGTCGCTATACTGTCACTATACTGTCCCTATACTGTCAATATACTGTCGCTATACTGCCACTATACTGTCCCTATACTGTCGGCTGTCGCTATACTGCCACTATACTGTCCCTATACTGTCAATATACTGTCGCTATACTGCCACTATACTGTCCCTATACTGTCAATATACTGTCGCTATACTGCCACTATACTGTCCCTATACTGTCGGCTGTTGCTATACTGTCACTATACTGTCAATGTACTGTCGCTATACTGCCACTATACTGTCCCTATACTGTCGGCTGTCGCTATACTGTCACTATACTGTCCCTATACTGTCAATGTACTGTCACTATACTGCCACTATACTGTCCCTATACTGTCGGCTGTCGATATACTGTCACTATACTGTCCCTATACTGTCAATATACTGTCGCTATACTGCCACTATACTGTCCCTATACTGTCGGCTGTCGCTATACTGCCACTATACTGTCCCTATACTGTCAATATACTGTCGCTATACTGCCACTATACTGTCCCTATACTGTCAATATACTGTCGCTATACTGCCACTATACTGTCCCTATACTGTCGGCTGTTGCTATACTGTCACTATACTGTCACTATACTGTCAATGTACTGTCGCTATACTGCCACTATACTGTCCGCTGTCGCTATACTGTCAGTATACTGTCCCTATACTGTCAATGTACTGTCGCTATACTGCCACTATACTGTCCCTATACTGTCGGCTGTCGATATACTGTCCCTATACTGTCCCTATACTGTCAATATACTGTCGCTATACTGCCACTATACTGTCCCTATACTGTCGGCTGTCGCTATACTGTCACTATACTGTCCCTATACTGTCAATATACTGTTGCTATACTGTCCCTATACTGTCAATATACTGTTGCTATACTGTCACTATACTGTCCCTATACTGTCGGCTGTCGCTATACTGTCACTATACTGTCACTATGCTGTTAATATACTGTCATTATACTGCCACTATACTGTCACTATACTGTCACTATACTGTCAATGTACTGTTGCTATACTGCCACTATACTTTCCCTATACTGTCGGCTGTCGCTATACTGTCACTATACTGTCACTATGCTGTTAATATACTGTCGTTATACTGCCACTATACTGTCACTATACTGTCGGCTGTCGCTATACTGTCGCTGTACTGTCACTATACTGCCGGCTGTCACTATACTGTCACTATACTGTCAATATACTGTCAATATACTGTCGCTATCGCTATACTGCCGCTATACTGTCAACTATCGCTATACTGCCACTATACTGTCAACTATCGCTATACTGTCAATATACTGTCGCTATCGCTATACTGCCACTATACTGTCAACTATCGCTATACTGTCACTATACTGTTGCTATACTTTCGCTATACTGTCAATATACTGTCAATATACTGCCACTATACTTTCACTATACTGTTGCTATGCTGTTGCTATACTGTTGCTATGCTGTTGCTATACTGTTGCTATACTGTTGCTATACTGTTGTTTTACTGTTGCTATACTGTTGCTACGTTTTGGCTTTTGATCCTAAAAAAATTACTTTTTGATTCAACGCCCATAGTCCTACAGACTTCAGTACAAGAGCGCCTGAATATTTAAGATGTCTTACAGGAATGATGGGTGGAAAAATAGGCTCCAGGGTATCCCTTTACCCCCTTGCACTTGTAATGTATCTTTTCTATTCAATATTTAATTGATTCATCTGATTACATTCGAATCAAATTGATCACATCGACCGTGCTTAAGCTGGCTTTGATAAGGGAATGTGCCTAGCTATATCTTGATTAAACCTTGATAAATGGTATATAAAGAAGAGCATTCATTTTCATTCGAATATCTCTATGAAATAGACAATATGAATCTAGCCTGGGCTACGCAGAATAGATTGAGCATTGCCGCTAACGGTAATCACTGTTGCTGCGGTAAAGCGTTGTGATGTGAAGTGGTTATAAGAATGCAGCATCCTCGTCTTGGGCTCTAAACCCGGGCACGGACTGGCGCAACGCCCAAATCAGTCTGAGAATAGAAATGTCCTTCAGAAGCCTGCCTCGAAAACACAGGGACAACATTGCAGAAATGGGGAGCAACAGAGAGAGAAGAGAGAGATAAATCATTGGATGTGTACGGCGGCCAGGCGAAATGGACAGATTCTTGTGATCAGCAGCAGCTCCTGTGAGTAGCCTTTCCTCTCCTTGCTCTTTATCTCTGCGTTTTGCCCTCTCCGTCTGACATCATGGTTTTGAGAGAGGGTACCACTTTTCACAGTGCGGCCTATGGCCCGACGGCATGGATGTTTAAAGTTATTTAGCAGACATTCTTATCCAGAGCAACTTACATTAGTGATTGTGTACATTTTTAGACTTATTTTCCCTTGAATTGGTCCCCCGTGGGAATCGAACCCACAACCCTGGCATTACAAGGGCCGTGCTTTACCAACTGAGCCACACATATGTAAGAGTCCTACACCAACATTTGATGCTGAGACAGATTTTGTTACTGCTAATTGTCTTGTCATGTCATCCCAGTGTATTCAAGCAAAATCTTCTCCAGGGGTAATAAAATTGTTTATTAAACAATTTTCCATCGTCTTAGGCACAATTTATCTTGCAAGCCTTCTTGACATAACAAACACGTCCCTATTTCCCTACGATTAATGGAGTGCAGTCTGGCCTCTCCTCAACACTGCAGTGCTGCCGAGGTAGCTGCCTGTTGATTTGGCAATTTGGTCCATCAACAGGCGAAAGGATGGCGTGGGCAATTACGCCTGTGCTGGTGCGTGTCCTAATGCAGTCTGGGCCTGTGGTGGTGTGAAGTGGTGGTATGGAGGGGATGGTTGAGAGCAGCAGGCGACGGTTAGCGTGGCTAGCGTCAGACAGACAGAGGTGCTGAGAGATGGACTCACCCCGCGCTCTTCCTCGGGTGATGCAGTTTAATAACACTGCCTCTCGCCACTGAACCAGTACAGCGCGCACGTCATCTCTCTCACACACACACACACACACACACACACACACACACACACACACACACACACACACACACACACACACACACACACACACACACACACACACACACACACACACACACACACAACCAGAGCAGGGGTCAAGGTTGGGCTACACAGTAGGTCAATTGTATTTCAATTAACAAAAATCTGTTAAAGTAGTCATTTCGGACCCTGCCAACAGTTACTTCTCCTAATGGCTACATCTACTCTATGTTTCTGTGGATGGCTGGTGGGAATAACCCTGTTCTGGTACAGAGATCTCCAGGCAGAAAGTACCTCTAACAACTATTTAAACTGCTCCACTCTCTCCCATTGCCTTTCCCTGCCTGCCTGGCACTTTGCATTACCGAGATTGATTGGGTTAATGGTCCGGCAATGGACAGACATCTTTTCCGGGAGTCTTAACTTGTTTTGTCTGGTGGCTGCTTCATGCCACATAAACTAAGAAGAGCTCAAGTGCTGCTGGTCTAGTACCCTACCGGCTGCTGTTAAGGCTGAAGCCCCCAGCCCCTTGGTTGAGCTTGTCACTGCAAATGTTGCCTTTACGACATGGATGGCATTCATAATGGATCTTGGGCTTAGCTAGCCCTTCAATGCCTTGCTTGTTGTTGCTCTGTCTCCCAACCTGCCCGCGGCACTGGACACAAGACATGATTCTGAGGTTGGAAAATGTTCATTTTTTTTCAAATAAAAACACCCATACATTAATTCATGGATTTCAAGGTGTGAGGTGTCTTTCTCACCTGTCAATTGACCTTCGATCTAACAACCTACCGTATATAAGTTCCATTTACCCATCACTCTTTCTACGAAAGATACAGCAGCATTTGGCCTTAGATGGTTGAAGGGAGAGCACATTGCATGCCAGACTCTTGAGTCCCAGGTGCTGCTTAAGAACAGATCTTGTATGCACACAGGCATACGCATGCACGCACACCCAAACATACACACAATTGCCACGGCCAAGCTGGTTGCTACTCCTCGTCGAACTGAGGATGTATGGCTGCAGTCTCATGAAATTCATTATAACGTGTCTGCGAGCCAGGTCTTTGTCGACGGCGCAGGATAAGTGGCTGGAAGTATGTTCTTTTGGATTCGTAAAACGTGATTATATTTCTCGGATCCTTTCATGGTCACAGGGAGAATACACTGCTAGAGGTGTTTTGGATGTTGTATCTCGTGTGAAAAGAAGGTGGAACCTCTTGTTTTTCTCTTTATCATTATTTTCTCCTGTAGCGCATTCTCCGAAAAGTTGTAATTTCTCCATGTTCGGTATTTCCTTCAGCCCTGACTTTAGGCTTGCCGATGGGAATTTCTAAGAAGCCTCTATTGATAAGCCAAAGAGTTACATGTAGAAGATGATGAGAGAACACGGGCATCTTGTTCGTAAGGATAGAGATGCATGTAGCCAACACTGTGCAGCCCGTCTTCAGCCCGTCTTCACCTCGGTCTGGCATCGTACAGGACTCCTAGTCAGACGGCTCACTAATGGCCTCCTGTGATGCCATCGGCATGGTTGCAATCCTTACTACGTCTTTCATCCGCTCGTCACGTTTCTCAAACATATATCTCCATTATGTCTCTGCGCTTCCAACACACGTACGCGCGAGGATGCGCACACACACGCACCAAAAAAACAGATGAAGATTTAGGCCCTTCCTCTTTGGTTTCCATCTGGCTTTACAGTTCATGTTTAAAAGATAATCAATAAAAACAAAACATAAATCAGTTGAAGTATAGGCCCATCTCTAAGTGCCATTTACCAGCTAATCACAAAAGTTCATCTTTTTTTTTAAAAGCGATACATTATCTCGCCTTGTATCAATTGCCTTGGTACCTTTCTATACTCCCCAGATACAATGAGTCTGGTCTTGACGTTCTCTGAGAGAGAGGGAGAGGGACGGATTTTATTGGACACAACAGTCAGTGAGTGAGTCATCCCAGAGATGCATCTGAAGAAGAAAACATCTGCAGAGAGCTGCTAGCGTAATGAAACAAGGTGTGAACAGTACCAGCGGCTAGCCCACCACTAACCCCTCCCCCACCCCCCCACCGCCCACTTCAAACTCCCACCTCCCTCTCTGTCCTCTATGCACCCACATCTCCCCTCTCTTCTCTCCTCCACTTGTGATTGTAACGTTCTAAAGGGCACTATGCAGCGACAGAAATAGATATCAGCAGAGAGAGAGAGAGAGAGCCACCCGGTGCCGTGTCCTTTTTTAGTGACGTCACTTAAGTGCAAAGGGCAAGCCGAACACAGTAGCTGTCACCTGGCTAGAAGAAGCCAACTCGTAGAGTACAGTAGCGCAGACACACACTAGCCTATAGGCTCAGGCACAAATTCAGAGGCCTTCAAAAGGCGTCCCTATAGACCAGCCTCGGGGGTCATTAAGCCGTCTCAAAAAACCCATCTCACACAAAGTAGGAGTCAGAGCGTCCATGGGATTGTCCAGAGAGCTGACATATAAATCCTGTTAATCCGGTTACATGAGGCCTGCTGGATGTCCTGGTCTGGCTGTGTTTGATATGCGGGCAGCCGGGCAACACGCATCCCCTGGATCATCAGAGGGACAAACAGACCGTGCGGATCTTTGAAACTTTGATGCAATGTAAACAGTTACTCTACTGGGAGGGTTTCATTAGTCGGTTGGCTGGGTTGATACAGCGTGATGATTTGTCTCCTTTTTTTTATTCATATTTTTAAGTGCTTGTACCAATTAGTGTTGTTTATCAAGTGGGAATTGAGCTTTGATAACCATGTGACCTTGCGGAAAGCCACACTTAGCATAATTAGCTTGCCCTCTCTGTAACTGGAAAACATTAAGACGCTTACATGATATCTGGGTGTCGTACGGTATCAAGGGTTGTTTATGCAGAGGGAAAATCGAGTTATCACGGACACTAGTTATCCTTGCCCTCACGTGTGATGTATCAGATCCCTACGATATCGATTTTTCATTGCGGTCTTAAAATGGAGCGTAGCTCTTTGATTTGATCAATTTGCATAGCGCCTTGGCAGGACATGAAAACTCGTTGAGAGAGAAGAGCTGCTACTTGAGGGGCAAATTTACATTTAGTGCTTGTAGAGTCAAAGGAGAGAACACACTGTTCAATTATACAATCTCACAATTAAATCCCACCATTCCAGGACATGCTCGTCACATTACTGCCAGGGCTCTTGTGGAAAAACATATCTTTTTTTTGCGAGAATGGCTTTCGTAAAAGGTTGATGTGTAGCATTTCTCCAACGTCAGGTAATTGGCTGTCAAAGGTGCCTTTCTCTCCTTTTTCGGTATTTTCTTCTTTCCACCTTTTTTCGGGTGAGCGATTCTTTCCCTCCTCAGTCGGCTGGTGTAGAGCGTGGCGCGTAGACAGACAGATGACATCACAGCGAGATAACACATGTCTCCAAGGTTCTTCTCTCTGTCCTGAGGGCAGATGGTGGTGACAGATTGCAGGACTAGGACAGTGTTCGCTAGCTCCTCTCTCCAGTCGGGCCTCATGCAACAACAATGTGGAAGAGACTGAGCTGAGCCCAGAGAGAAACTGTTCTCATTCAAAATGCATTGATTGGGCTTGTATTGAAATGCATGTAGCTCTTTTTCCTATGGTCATACACAATCACAGAATGGCTTTGTAAACTGAAAAAATACAACATTATTAGAGCCTAGGTAGTGCTTCGTGAGTAGATCCCTCAAAGGTAGATCATTCCTAGCATGTTCCCAGATCAGTTTGTGCTCTTGCCTATACCATTGCAGTCCTTGTCAAGCAAAACAAAAATTATTGGCATGACAATGAGTAAAAAGGAATTGGCACGATGGCACAAACAGACTGGCACTCAGGCTAGCTAGATCCTTCCAGTTTTAAAATAAGAGCTGTGTGTGTGTGTGTGTGTGTGTGTGTGTGTGTGTGTGTGTGTGTGTGTGTGTGTGTGTGTGTGTGTGTGTGTGTGTGTGTGTGTGTGTGTGTGCGCACGCAGAGGTTTGTCAACAACAACACAGCATCAACATTGGCGGCGATGTATGTCGGCTTCTATTCTATTGAATTCGATCATCTGTCTTCCATCTTTTTTTCCATCCTGTCCTCTGCTTATTACTTACAGCTGTCTGAAAGATCATACAGGGTGTTTTTATGGTTATTCAATAGCAGAAATCTCTCATCCATAAACAGACCGCTTGAACAGCCGATGAGAAATATGCCTCCCGAAGGCAAATGTCACACCTGTCAGCAGAGTTGAAAATGTAAAAGTCTCAATTATTCTTCAAAACCGCAGGAAATAGAAAATAACATGCGTAGTCACACAGAGCAACACGTGCGAGTCTCATTGAAGGGGGTAATTAAAATGCTTGTCTTTTTATGAAGATTGGAGCAAAATTAACTGTCAGTGGGACCTTCATATTCACAATTCTTCATTCCCGCGCTCGACAGTGCACAGCTGTCAGCGCCTGATGATTTCTGTTTATTTGTGTTTACTTTGATTTGCATCAATATAATGGATTCGAAACATACAGAGGGACTGAAAAGTGATTTTCCATTTGAATATTGAATAAGGCTAGAACCTGATTGTAAAGAGTTTGGGCTGTAATGTGAGCTGTGGGCTGAGTGGATCTCTGTCTTAGCTTAATCACACTTCAAATGTCCTGTCATTCATTACATCTGTGTTGAGTCAAACATTTAATCCAATTTATGTGGCATTGTTTACATGGATACTCATTTAGGACATTTCATTGATAATGAGAGAGGAGAATAGCTGTTTACATACTGTAACGGCACACTATTCCCTATATAGTGCACTATTATATGGGACCTGGTCAAGAGTAGTGCACTTTATAGGGAGTAGCGTACCATTTTGGACATACTCTGTGATAGCTTGTGATATCATCCTATGAGCTGTTGGGTTCTCCCCCTTTGATCCCTCCGTCCTTCCCTCTCTTGAGGGTGATCATTGTGTGATTTGAGGTTTGGTTGTTTCCTTTTGTTATTTAGCCCTATCATGATGACATACTGTGTACAACCCATCCACTGACATCATCTCTCTTTAGCATCACAATCATTTGATTATGTCATGCAGTGTTGAGAGGAGGGCAGGGTGATTGGAGTATTATGTCACATGAACTTCAGCTGGCTTCTCATGCATGCTTTTACCTCGATCCATTGCATTGGGGTCAGCACTGTCACACAAAAGGCCATATTTGGACTGTCAGCTTGTATCACACAGCCCCTCACCTCACCTCTGCGGTCTGTGTCTGTGGCTAGGAATAGTGTGCGTGCTTGTGCCTGTGCATGCAAGTGGATGTGTGTGTGCTCTCTGCAATCCTCACGCGGTAGTGGCAGCCCTCATGATGATTCACATAACCCACGAATAAAGAAACAGCGAGAGAGAGAGAGCGATAGAGAGAGCTACAGAGAGTGAGAGAGAGAAAGAGAGAGAGGGAGAGAGTGAGAAAGAGAGAGAGAGAGGGACAGAGAGCAAGAGAGCGAGAGAGAAAGAGAGAAAGAGAGAGAGCGAGGAAGTCACATCCTGTAAAATCCAATTTTTTTCCCGCCAGTGGAGAGACGGTGGAGATGGGGCCTCTTTGATGAGATTTGCTCTCCTGCTCCTCTTTGATTATCTCTTATGCTGCTTGTTATGATGCTCCCCTAAGTGTCTTAGTTAAATTTCACTGGGATCACAGCAGCTGTTGCTAAAGTCCATGAGGCGAAGCCAAGCAGCTTTGGAGAGCCCATCACTGCCACTCTCTCTGCAGCCGACAAAAGATTTGGGCTGTAATCTATAGGGATTAGCTGAGGAAAAGTGAGGAAAATGCAAATCTAGAATGTTCATAAACAAGGATTTCTCAAACCCACCAAAGTTATGCTTTGAATGATAAGGAGCAGTGTCTGGATCCCCCCCTCCCCCCAAGTGAAATATATACTGAACAAAAATATAAATGCCACATGAAAAGTGTTGATCCCATGTTTCATGAGCTGAAATAAAAGATCCCAGAAATTGTCCATACACACATCCCTGTTAGTGAGCATTTCTCCTTTGCCAAGATAATACATCCACCTGACAGGTGTGGCATATCAACAAGCTGATAAAACAGCATGATCATTACACAGGTGAACCTTGTGCTGGGGACAATAAAAGGCCACCCTAAAATGTGCAGTTTTGTCACACAAGTTGAGGGAGCATGCAATTGGGATGCTGACTGCAGGAATGTCCTCCAGTGCTGTTGCCAGAGAATTGAATGTTAATTTCTCCACTATAAGCCAACTCCAACGTCGTTTTAGAGAATTTGGCAGTACGTCCAACCGGCCTCACAACCGCAGACCAGTCATGTGAAATAAAAAGATTAGGCCCTAATGAATTTACTGTAACTCAGTAAAATTGTTGCATGTTGCGTTTATATTTTTGTTCAGTATAAGTGGATACCAATAGTCTCACCAATAGTCTCACAATATCCATATGGTATAAAATAACAGGAATGAAAACACGCAAAGTGGACGATGTAATGGGTTTCACAGCAAGGCCAATTCTACCTGCAGGGGTTAAACGCTAGTAAGACATTAGCCGCCCCATGTATGATTCATAGTAATCTCCCCAAGCCAAGAAGTTTGATTAATACAGATAATTGCCAGGTTCGCTCTGAGGAGGAATACACCCCCCACAAGGCACTCCTCACTGTACTCTTCAGGATGAATCAATAGCAAGTAAATGTTTGTAGTTTGTTGTTGTTTTGTAGAGACTACAACAACTGCCATTGGTGAGAAGACTTGGTGAGAACATTGTGAACGAAGACCTGTTACTATCTCCTTTTTCACCATGGAAACATAGACTAAGCAGGATTTTTGCCACTAAACTCTGGAGAGAGGGAGCTGCATAGGAGTACAGTAGACAGCCAGACACAACTTTCTACAAGCTACCTGTCACTCCTAATAGGTAGCAATGAGAGGAGAAGGAGAAGGAGAGATGTTCGAATGAACCCACCTGTCTCAGACATTTCAAATGGATCACTTCAGCGATAGCTGAATACATTATCACACCAAGAAGAGAATTCAACATGATGCAAATGAGAAGTAATTGTAGCAATGAAACCGCTCTATTCGGTGGTGAATTGTTACTCCCGGACAAAGGAAGATGACTTGTAGACAGGTGCTAGCTACCGGAGCCCCACCATAGGCTAGGACTGTGAGTAAGAGGCCCTGAGAACACAATAAAGAAAGCACTGAGTTACCCAGACCTCCTCTACCACTCTCCTCCCGCTGAACACTTACTGAACTGCCAGCAGCAGAGATCGACAGGCAGGCAATTTACTCCACAGTGTGGGGCACAATGCACAATATCTCACAATATTTCACAATGTCTGGGCCAAGGCTGCTCTGCTGTTGTCAAACCCAAAACACTGCAAACGTTTTTATTAGCCTATTTTTTAACATCTCTTTTTGCTTGTTGTTACATGTACATTCTAGACTCATTGTACATACATGTCACTTCTCTCTTTCTTTTCTTCACAGTAGTTACTGTACATAGTAGGAATATAGTTACTTGACATACATCACATCCGGATAGACAGTACCCAAACACGTACGGTATACAGTGCCTTCAGAAAGTATACACACCCTTTGAGTTTTTCCACATTTTGTTGCGTTACAGCCTGAATTGAAAATGAATTAAATTGAGATTTGTTTTTATCACTGGCCTAAACATAATATCTCATAATTTCAGGAGGAATTATGTTTTTGAAATCTTTACAAATTAATAAAAAATGAAAAGCTGAAATGTCTTGAGTCAATAAGTATTCAACCCCTTTGTTATGGCAGGCCTAAATAAGTTCAGGAGTAAACATTTGCTTAACAAATTGCATAATAAGTTCCATGGACTCACTCTGTGTGCAATAATAGTGTTTAACATGATTTTTGAATGACTACCTCATATCTGTACCACACACACACAATTATCCCTCAGTCGAGCAGTGAATTTCAAACACAGATTCAACCACAAAGACCAGGGAGGTTTTCCAATGCCTCACAAAGAAGGGTAGATGGATAAAGTTATTCATTACACTTTGGATGGTGTATCAATACACCCAGTCGTTACAAAGATACAGGCGTCCTTCCTAACTCAGTTGCTGGAGAGGAAGGAAACCGCTCAGGGATTGCACCATGAGTCCAATGGTGACTTTAAAACAGTTAGAGTTTAATGTCTGTGATAGCAGAAAACTGAGGATGGATCAACAACATTGTAGTGACTCCACAATACTAACCTAATTGACAGAGAGAAAAGAAGGAAGCCTGTACAGAATGAAAATATTCCAAAACATGCATCCTGTTTACAACAAGGCACTAAACTAATACTGCAAAAAAATTGGCAAAGTAATTACCTTTTTGTCCTGAATACAAAGTGTTGCATTTGGGGCAAATCCAATGCAACATATTACTGAGTACCACTCTCAATATGTTCAAGCATAGTGCTGGCTGCATCCTGTTATGGGTACGCTTGTAATTTTTAAGGGCTGGGGAGAATTTTCAGTATAGAAAAGAAGGGTACCTAAGCACAGGCAAAATCCTAGAGGAAAACCGGCTTCAGTCTGCTTTCCAACAGACACTTTTCAGCACGACAATAACCTAGAACACGAGGCTAAAT
Organism: Salmo trutta; assembly: GCF_901001165.1. Lineage (NCBI taxonomy): Eukaryota > Metazoa > Chordata > Actinopteri > Salmoniformes > Salmonidae > Salmo > Salmo trutta. The sequence continues at coordinate 12,715,691 of NC_042966.1, forward strand.
CTACACTGGAGATGCTTACAAAGAAGTCAGTGAATGTTCCTGAGAGACAAAGTTACAGTTTTGACTTAAATCTAAATGGCGATCTATGGCAAGACCTAAAAATGGTTGTCTAGCTATGATCAACAATCATTTTGAAAAGAATAATGTGCAAATGTTGCACAATCCAGGTGTGGAAAGCTGCAAAAGGTTCTTCTACAAAGTATTGACACAGGGGGGTGAGTACTTATGTAAATGAGATATTTCTGTATTTGCAAACATTTCTAAAAACATATTTTCACTTTGTCATTATGGGGTATTGTGTGTAGATGGATGAGAAAAAAAGTATATTTAATACATTTTGAATAAAGGATGTAACACAATGTAACAAAATGTGGAATAAGTCAAGGGGTATGAATACTTTCTGAAGGCACTATATACAGTATATGCATATAGATAGATACCGCATCCATTTCATCCCAACGGCAAAGTAAAATATTTGTATTGGATTTCCCTTTTTCCTCTTTGTTTTTTTTTTTAACACTAGGGTTGTTGCTCTATCACTTAGGCTGTTTAACACATAGGCCTATAGCACTGGGGAGGAAAGATACCGGTAGCACATATAGATTGTGTAAAAACATGATATACTTCTCGCATAGAGAAGTGCTTCCATAAGCCAGTTATCATATTGGCTCTATTGATACATTTCAGCTATAATCAGTTTAACCCTGTGTAAACCTGCCAGTTGCACGCTAGCAGAGTCAACAGACCCCGTTGACCAACACCTAACCCATTTGCTGGTGTGTATCTGAACAATATGTCCTTTGCATTAAAAAAAAGATAGTGACACCAATTGTTACAGGATCGTATAGGCCTACTCCAGTAGAGAACCTAGACAGGCTATTGACCCTCTTACTGTATCAATCGTTTATCCTATCCTAGCTCCACATTCGATCGGTCAATATTTTTCCTACCAATTCACATCTGCTAGAAGGGCAGCTACAGTGTAACAGCATTGAAGTCACAATATACCCCAATCGCTAAAATTACATTGTATCCGATCAAACTCAAAACCCAACCTTGGTTTTACCATTTTAACATTTGTACGGCCCTTCAAATAAAAAAAAGTTAGCCTCAGCCGTTTTTGCCTTCCCATAAATCCAAGACAAATGTTAAGTTCCTATAGTCCAAGGTTCCGTATTGTATGAATACAAAGGATGAGTCCATCATGCAATAATAACAAATACAAAAATATAAGATTGTAACGTGTAGTGCTGTGTAATGTTGCGTATCGGGGACTACCTCAGCGTGAGGTATCACTCATAGCCACATTGTTATCTTCGAATCCTTGAAGAATTGCTTGTTTACATACAACTTATCGACTACAAGACAAACATTCTGCTTCTCTGCTCGGAGCCTTTTGAAAGTGGGGTACAGGGCACGTTCTCTCCACTATTTCATGGAGAAATTGTTCATTAATGGAGAACGGACCGGGCCTTCCCTCCCCTCTGCCACCAAAATGATGAGCCCATCAAAAATCAATTGTATCCACCTGTTCGTCTGTTATCTTGAGATTAAGTTTCATGGCAACCTTGACTTTATTCTCAGTTGCCAGATAGTTTTCATTTTCATCCTCCTTTATTCCCATCATAACAATATTATTCTTCATACATCTGCACTTCAGATCAAGTAATTCTGCTTTCATTGTGTTATTATCATACCATAGCCTCTCCGTAGTGGCTTATAGGGAGTCCGCGGTCGTTTTCAATATCTTATTTTCAGCTCGTATTTCTTCCATTTTATTGCTGTAATCCATTCCTGATTTGAGGGCCTCAACCTCCTCCATTAACCCAGGCAATAAATTCAGCTTTTTCAAATGTTTGTTCATGCTTGTCAGCAATGCCCTATCTTCTGCTGACATTGTTGTAAAAACCTCTTCCATTGTTACATACAGATGTTTAGTTGGAGGCTTCCCTTAAATCCTGTTGAGGACAGACGTTCCACTAGCGGAACAACTAGCCAATATCCAATGGAACAGCGTGGCGCGAAATACAAAAACCTCAAAAATCCAATAATTTCAATTTCTCAAACACATGACTATTTTATACCATTTTAAAGATACACTTCTCCCTAATCCAACCACATCGTCTGATTTCAAGAAGGTTTTACAGCGAAAGCAAAACATTAGATTATGTTAGGAGAGTACATAGACCAAAATAACCACACAGCCATTTTCCAAGCAAGGACATGTGTCAATAAAACCCAAAACACAGCTAAATGAAGCACTAACCTTTGACGATCTTCATCAGATGACACTCCTTGGACATCATGTTACACAATACATGTGTGTTTTGTTTGATCAAGTTCATATTTATATCCAAAAACAGCATTTTACATTGGCGCGTGATGTTCAGAAAATGGATGCCCACCAAAAACTTCCGGTGAATTTACAAAAATACTCATCATAAACGTTGACAAAATACATAACAATTATTTTAAGAATTATAGATACAGAACTCCTTTATGTAACCGCTGTGTCAGATTTTAAAATAGCTTTACGGAGAAAGCACATTTTTCAATATTCTGGGTACATAGCTCGCCATCACAGAAAGCTATACAGACACGCGCCAAGTTCGGGGCAACATAAACTCAGAATTAGTATTAGAAATATACTCTTACCTTTGCTGATCTTCGTCAGAATGCACTCCCAGGACTGCTACTTCCACAAGAAATGTTGTTTTTGTTCGAAATAATCCATAGTTATGTCCAAATACCTCCGTTTTGTGAGTGCGTTCAGGTCACTATCCAAAGGCTAACGCGCGAGCGCAATTCGAGACACAAAAAGTCAAAATGTTCCATTACCGTACTTAGAAGCATGTCAAACGCTGTTTAAAATCAATCTTTATGGTATTTTTAACATAGAAATGTGATAATATTCAAACCGGACAATAGCGTATTCATTCAAGGAGAAAAAGAAAAAACAGCGTGCTCGCGGGACTGCGCATATCCAATCCCTTTGTTGCCAGGCAGTCCACTCAGAAACTGAGCTCCTATTATCTGCCCAGTGACAGGAGAATGCTCAAACCACTTTCTGAAGGCTTTAGACAGCCAATGGAAGCCTTAGAAAGTGCAACGTAACCCCACAGATACTGTAGTTTCGAAAGGGACTAGAAAGAAGAACTACAATTCTCAGATCCTCCACTTCCTGGTTGACTTTTTCTCAGGTTTTTGCCTGCCATATGAGTTCTGTTATACTCACAGACACCATTCAAACAGTTTTAGAAACTTCAGAGTGTTTTCTATCCAAATCCACTACTAATATGCATATTCTCATTTCTGGGCAAGAGTAGTAACCAGTTTAAATCAGGTACGTTTTTTCATCCGGCCGTGAAAATACTGCCCCCTATCCACATCAGGTTATTAAGTTTTGCTCAAGGAGAGGACAGATCTTGTTCGCTTTGATGTGTATGATTGTTGTTCAAGAAATAGTTTCAGGTTCACTATATATGTTTTTAGTTATCAGCTAATCCTCAATTTTACGTTTAATTCATGGGACAAGCTGTGCCTACCACGTTACCACTTGCCACATAATTTCCCTCCCTGGTCTTTGTGGTTGAATCTCAAAGCAGCGTGTTTGTTGTGTGTGCGTTTATCTAAATGACAGTCCTTGTCAGCATGTCAAGAATTCATTATTTGTGTATTCTAGTCATGGGTTTCAAATATGCCAGTTAACACTGGAACCACCACGGGCTAGCAATCACAGTGGAAATATTAAATTTAGTCAAATGATGCTATTGAGAGATGGAATCTGAGTAAAAAGTGCAATGGATGCTGTGGGCCATAATTATGTGGTATGTTTGATGTACTCAGAGGGCTCTGCAGGACGTTAGAGGGGTTTCCGAGTTCATAGTCAGTGGGTTTTCCGAGTCCAGTTTGTCTAACCCCACTCACCCTCCTCCTCTCCTCAGATATCCGTGGCCTACAGAGTTTCCTGGATCAGACATCTCGGCAGGGGCTGGACGTATCTCTACAGAGAGTGGACAGGAACATCAGTAAGGTCTTCTCGAACCTCTTCAACACCATGAGGACAGAGGAGCTCAACCGTTACAGGGACACGCTGAGACGGGCCATCCTACTGCTCAGCCCCCGAGGAGCAGAGGCCTTCATCCAACAGGTAAGTGAGAGAATTTAGGCCTAGGTATAACCACACGTACATACTCGTGGGTGCACTTGAACGCACACAAATCCAGGTTGCGTCACGTCAGGCCGTGTTTGGGAGTCCCATAGGGTGGCGCACAATTGTCCCAGCGTCGTCCATGTTTGGCCGGGGTAGGCCGTCATTTTAAATATGAATTTGTTCTTAACTGATTTGCGTAGTTAAATAAAGGTTACATTTTAAAAAAGAAGAAAAAAAGGTGTGAGCACACATTTGCACACACACACACACACGTGTGAGCACACATACAGTACACACATGTACTTTACATGTCTGTGCACACAAACAGAAACACCCCCAGACATAGCCTATCCTAGCCAATACTTATCAGACAAATAGTGTTGACCTCCATGAGACATTGTCAATCAATGAATCAAACAATCATATGTATTTCCTGAATCCCTTTTTACAACAGCAGTTGTCACAAAGTGCTATACAGATAACCAGCCTAAAACCCAGAAGAGCAAGCAATGCAGATTCAGAAGCACAGTGGCTAGGAAAAACTCCCTACAGTGGCAGGAATCTACTGTAAGAAGAAACCTAGAGAGGAGCCAGGCTCCGAGGGTTGGCCAGTCCTCTTCTGGCTGTAGGTTAAATGAGTTCATGGCCATTTAGGCCAGATGGTTCTTCAAGACGATTGTGATCTTCCTGATATTCCCTCTCTAGAATTCCCCCCTGGTCAACATACGGTTTGGGGGCATTGTCTATCATTAGACATTACACATGCCTCCTAATAGCTCAGTCTGTCAGTTGTCCCGGGAGATGTCTTGGGACTCAGGCTCAGCACCGCAGAGCAGAGCAGACGGCCCGTCCACAACTAACAGGCAGAGTGGAGAAGGAACACCGTTCTCATGCATATGGATGAGTCAGTTCTCCGAGCCTCAGCCCAGGCAGGCTGTATATTTTTAGAAGTTTTAATTTTAGCAGGCAATGAGAGAAGAAGGTGTAACCATGGCACCTCTGACTGGGCAGCTGCATTCTCTTTGGAATGTCAGTCAAGCTGGGCGCCGGTGGCAGCTACCTGCTTTAATCTTTAATGCCTCGTCATACTCCGACTCCCATTGCTACTCTGCCTCGGGAAATGTTTGTGAATATTTGAATTAGCTGTACTGCTCTGTAAACCAGACACGCTGTTCCATACTGTAAAATAACACTGCCTGTCTGTCTGGATTGAGTCTGGTGTTCTTACATCTATTCTGTCCAGCCTCCAGAAAGACAGACAGACAGACAGACAGACAGACAGACAGACAGACAGACAGACAGACAGACAGACAGACTGACTGACTGACTGACTGACTGACTGACTGACTGACTGACTGACTGACTGACTGACTGACTGACTGACTGACTGACTGACTGACTGACTGACTGTCTGTCTGTCTGTCTGTCTTTTGGTTGGAGGGGAGATTTGGACTTGTTTATTAGTGACGAGTGTTGAGTGCTGAACCACTGGCATTGCCCTGGATTGACAAGTGATTTTCACTTCAACTTCCCACATGAAAAAATACTACAGATTACTATAGAATACTACAGTACTTACTGTAGTATATTGTAGAATATTACACTACACACTGTAGTATCCCTCAATACTACAGTATTATCCACACACAAAAAAAACTCTTGGAAATACTACAATATTGTCCGCAAAAACACTACACTTTTTTAACATTTCCGCCATATCGCAATTTGTGCCACCCATACTGTACATGACAAACTTACATGCCAGTATATACCGTATTGTGTTCCTACAAGTAATAAAGAAAACAGAAGCGCTGAACTATCCATTTCAGACCCCAGTCCTCATTACCTACAGGTTATGGAAAATGTGCTCTTTTAGAATTTCTCCAGTAGGTTTCATGAAGGAGAAAGCCTCCATTTCTACAGTATGTCAAAGATATTAAAACAGAAACACTATACTGTGGTAAATACTACAGTAATGTCCATAAAAACACTACAGTAAATACGACAATATATTACAGTCCGCAAAAACACTACAGGAAATATTTCTGTGTACTACAATCCACAAAAACACTACATTAATTACCATGGTATGTACTACAGCTTTATTTTAAGTTAAATCTAAATATTAATACTAAATACTACAGTATTCAGTGTCATTTTTTTCTGACTACAGTGAATACTACAGTATTTATACCATAGTATACCATAGTATTATTTCATGTAGGCTGCTTAGAGTGTTAAGGCCTCTTGCTCCTCTCTGATCCCTAAGGTGTGTAGGTCATGCTGTAGTTACTAAGACAGTTCTGTTGGCCAAGTGTGTTATTGAGAGTTATTTCCTTTTCCTTCTCCTGTGGCCTTTTGGGGAAGTATAGCCGGGGTGCTGGTGGGCGAGATGTAGTCGGTTGGCCGTCTGAGGAATAAAATGACGCAGCAGCCTGTCTTGTTGTAGCTGTCAGAGATGACAGGTGAGCACTCTCACTTGATTAGACATGAGACAAAATTCAAGGTACTTTGCAAAGAGATATTCTGGCAGTTTCTTTCTGCAATCCCACACTGCTGCCGCCTGACTTCAAGTGGCTGTTGGGCAGTTGGACATTCAGTATAAGGACAAGTAACACCCCGAAGGTCTGATCCTGCAGTAGCTCTGTCCGAGAATGTGTGGTCATTGATGGAAAGAGAGTATAAAGGCACATCCGTACCACAGGAGCACACACACACCCACTATGATGACACCACAGCTTGTCTCAGTCTCAGTCTCAGTCTCGGTCTCGGTCTCTTCACGAGTCCCTGGTTCAGTGTGGTGTGGATATCTCCAGATAATGGATGCCTTGATGTAATTTATATGACACGTCGTGATACGCTTGTTCAAGGAAATCGTTGACTTTTTATTTCATTTTGATTGAGGACGGCACACGGAACATTATGTTTGATTTAGAGGTTGTATCTCGCAAATAATAATAGAAATGATAAAGCGTTTTGTCAGCAAGCACTAAAAAATTGCCTTGGTGTTCAGCACTACTGAGTGGAAATCTATGTGCACACGTGACGGGGTGGTGAGCCACTGTGTACAGGAATAGCCAGGTGTCTGCTTTGATGATTGATTCTGTTTTCCATGTCTGGGCTGTTTTGTTCCCTCGTGTGACTACGGCAAATGAGCACTAACCGACAGGCTAGGGTAAGAAGACATGGCTCACCCGCCATGTTTGTGGTCCTGTATGGCTCAGTTGGTAGAGCATGGTGCTTGCAACACCAGGATTGTGGGTTTGATTCCTGGAGCCACCTATATGTTACAATTGTTTGACATAGTAAAAGCACAAGGTGAATTGCCTCTTTATGAATGTATTATGAGTCCTTTTGAGATGTGACAAGGAAATGTTTTTTCGCTTTCAAGCGTAAATGCGCCATTCACATCCACTTGTGATTCAATAAACTATGATTCCAGACTCCACGCTCATGCTTAGTAGCCATTTTGTAAGCTGTCCATAGCCTAGGTTCCAGGACACAGGGAATGCACATATGAGAACAGTGTCTCACACAGACTACCTTGCTGAGTCTCTGATTAAAGCTAGAGTGGCTGAAAGGAGATATGTGTGATCTTTCTTCCCTTTTCCAAACAATACGGCTGTGGTTGAATATGAGAGAGAGAGAGAGAGAGAGAGAGAGAGAGAGAGTATGCGAGAGAGAGATAGAGGGGAGGCTGGTGCAGAGGTAATCCACACGGTGCTGTGAAATTTGTGGCACTCTTTTATCTCCTGCGCCTTTGCTATCTCTTTTTGTGAGTGGTAAATGCTGTGACTAAATGCAGACAGCGTCTGTTAAAGGCACAGCAAGAACCATGGCACTGCCCCCCCCCTTTAGGTACCCAGGACCCCCGCTGTGTCTCCCTTCAGTCAAGATTCAGGCTGCTCCCACGCCCACGCACACACACCAAAGCCACACACTCAGGCTTTCAGTTCTAACACTCGGTGAAGAGTCTTCAGCAACTGTGCTATACAGGAGAGGAAGCCCTGCTGCTCCTAGAAGACATACCAGAGTATACCTTTGACAGGAAGAACGAGTGATGTCCACAGAAGAGAAGGATTGATGCAGTGATTAACCAAATGCCTGCAATCGTCTCCTTTCAATCAGCGGCTTCTCCTCAGTTGTTAGCATTCACACCCAGTTTCCGTTTTGCCTCGTTCAGTTGTTTTTCTTTTCTTCCCGCTCCAGAGGAGAGGAGGTCAACATTGAACGTGTTCACTTACTTTAAACAATGATGAAAAGGACTAGGTGACTTTAATCATTTGGCGCTGAAATATTCATGTTTCCTCTCTGCTAGCTGCTGGATGTGGTAGCTAGTGGATGCTGTTTTGGCATCTCTGATGTGGGAGTGCGCTCTCTCTTCAGACACGCTGGAATCCCAAGTAGAACGACAGCCATATGTGGTCGGTAAGAGATGGCGGTCTACTAATGTCCTCGGGTGTTAAAGAGCTCGGGTGTGGTTTCCTGTACAGAGCTTTACAGAACTTGTAATCTAGTCTTTTTCTCGAGCCAAGGCAATGGTACATGACAATCCGCGTCTGTGCGTCGATCTTCAATAGAGACGTCCGAGGTCGTTCGAGAGACGTTCTATCGGTAGAACTGGCAATGATATGGGCTTACACAATTTACTGGCTGCGGAGAAAAGTACTCACGCACCACGACCTATCTCACCTTCAGAGCTGTTACACAGCTGTTGTTTTAGGGCCCAAGTTGAGGATGGAGGGATAGGTGGGTGGATGGAAAGTTAATAGAAGGATGGAAGGCACGATAAGGATGGATAAACCCCTTGCTAAACACACATTCTAGTGTAGTTCCACTAGTACAACGCTGTGTTTTCGCTCCCGTCTCTCTTCTCGGTCCCCTGTCTCTCCTGCGGAGTCTGTGAATTTCACCTAACATTCACACTGTGCAGATGCTCAGCTCACCGCAGTGCTGCCACCAGACTTACCAAGGCCTCAGATTGTGAAGTGACACCGCTTTTCATTTATTCTCAACAACGCTGTTCCCTTGTAGGGCCCTGCCAGACCCCAGTCACTGAAGGCGTACGTCCCTATTGCCTATATAGTGCACTACTTTTGGGCAGAGCCCTATAGGCTCTGGGAAGAGGGTGCCATTTGGGACACTGTCAGGGTGTTCCATCAATCCTCATTCTGCCAGTCTTCCTCCTCTTTTTCCCCGTGTTTTTTCTGCCCGCTGAGGTGAGAGGGAGGCTGGGCCGGGCTGGGGCTGTCGTGGCTAGGGAAGACAGATTGAGTGGCATTGCCCATCAGGCAGCCAGGAGATGACGGATGACACGTGGTGGGCAAGGTTCCACCTCCTGAGGAGGGGGGTGAGGAGCATGTGGAGAGCTGTGTATGTGGGTGAGGGAGGGGAGGTTCTGTGTGTGTGGGTGGAGGGACAGTGCGTGCGTGTGTGTGTTTGTGTGCACGGTAAATGACAGAATGGCAGGTTTCTCATTAGCCAACCCAGCAGCAGGAGGAGAGAGAACAGGGGTTGGGGTGAGAGAGGTATGGGGAGTGATTAAAGGAAGGTCAGAGAGCTGTGGCACACACACGGACACTCATACACGCAGTCGGGCTCAAACACGTGCGTGTGTGCGCACACACACACACAATCAAACAACTCGCAAGGATTTGCTTTTTTTTGTACACTACACCTTTTTGTCAAGGGAGGTCATTCATTCTTGCTAGACTTAATTTGGGTATAGAGGCTGAAGTTTGGTGATAAAAGTCCATTTCAGGCCAGTTGCATCACAAATTCTTCTTATACAAATTGGTATTTCTTGGTCAAGACACCTTGGGCCTGTGTACAATTGACCAAAAGTCCCCAGTGGGATTCAATCATTTAAGTTCGATTTCCAAAATATTGACAGAACTCTATGATTGCCATTCATTTTTGGTTTGTCAAAAGTTTGAGATATTTGCCAGTCTTGAACAACACAGTGACTACAGCAGCCCTGTATCCCAGCAACCCTGAATATATATCAAGACAGGCTTCCCTGCACTTAGCCTTTTTAAGTAAGGGGTAATGTTCTGCAATCAGAAAATAGGCTATCCGGGGGCTACATTTGGAGAAGAGATCAAATTATTGCATTTCAAGTACCATGAACATCTATCACCGACATGAAATGATGCTCTCTCTGTAATAAAGTATTTCTAGTTGTACCTTACTGACTTCAGGCTTGCACTATCTTTCCAAGAAGTTGTGATAGTAATGGGAGATACTTGTCTCATTGCTGTTGTATGTAAATTAAGAAACATTTTGTATGGAACACAAGTACACAATTATGTACAGGACATACAGTCCATATGTTAATTGTATTTATATAATCTAATCCTGAATGCTGATTGGTTAAAACCGCATTCCAGCCGGTGTCTATTCCACAAGTTATCACTGGTTAATTCTATGACATTACTCTGTTCCATCTGACTGCGCAGTCCACTGTCTCATCAGCCCAGCCAGGCACTTTATAACTTGATCTCCACTATAAAAAGTATCTAGAAATTATCTCACATTTCTTTTAGATTAACATTTAGTTTTCACCAGCGGAGATTTGTATAAACCTTGTTGTCTGTCTCTCCGACATCTGCAACATTGTTTCAATATTCAAATTTGATCTCAAGCTGTCCTATAGAAATGAACGTGTCGGGAGTCGGGACGAGACAAACAGGCAGGCAACGTTTCTCAACAAGTCGAAATCATGAATCAGCTGGCATCATTTTTATGGATATATACAAAGAAATGTCAATTGAAAAAAGGTCAAACAAAACGAAAGGCAGCTAGTTTGCAGTGTTTCCAGCTTCAGTTTGAAGTGATTGTGTTAGTTGTGTTGTTGGCTAGGTCCTCTGAACAACAGTGTCCTGACGGGTGAGCTCATTTTCTATGCCAAGTGAAATCGCTCCCCATTTGCTCATTGTTATGGATGTATAGAAAAGTCTCTAGAAAACAGCTTAAACAAATGCAAATGCAGCTACTTTGTTGTTATTCTGGCTGCACTTTTTGACGTGACATTTAGTTAGCTAGCACCCGAACCGATAGAAAGACCGGCCAGCCGGCTTGGGTAGCAACCGTAGATTTGTGTCGGGACTATATCTTGTGGAGGGATGAAAAGGTATAAATAAATGAATTAAAAAAAAGTTGTTGATGAACATGTCATTATTTGAATATGTTAGTAACCCGTTGTATAAAAGTGATAATGCCCTCAAAGTCGGTGTTTGGAGGATGTATTGGAATGGTTTGCCATCCCTCGAATTTGTCTCGGGCCTAACAACCCCCGTGCCAATATATCCTCGAAACACCAGCTTCTCTGCATTATCAGTTAAATAAATCACACTTCAGATCTACATAGAAGTATCACAGATGACTTGCCCTTTTTTAACATGAATCCCAGCCAAGCCAACTACCATCATCTCAGCTCTCTCTCTCTCTCTCTCTCTCTCTCTCTCTCTCTCTTTCTCTCTCCCACTCTCTCAGTCCCTCTCCTCATCCTCTCTCATCCTCTCTCCTCCTTTCCCTCACACATGTCCTGCCTCATTACTTATGCTGTCCTACTGTGCCAGCAAGGACTTATTTGATGGGAGACAAATCCCGTGATTAACAATGATTAAGAGCATCGTGCAGGGGGGATGAAACTTGGAGAAACACCCTGTCTTCAAGAATCCTCTAATCCCGCTCTGTTTACAAAGTGTCATGTGTCCAAGCCCAGTCCTTATACCTGCTTCTAATGAGTCCTGCTCAAATGTGATTTACTTTATGGCTCGTACACTGCAGGATAGTGCTGGGATGGTTTACTGAGCTGAATGGTGATTGTAAGCGGATTTGTATGCCATTTACCTTGGCACAGATATGAAATGGATGTGGTGTTTGAGACTGTATCATTCGTCACACGTGGAGATACGTGATTTGCTGTGCTGCCACTGATAAAATACATTGTTGTTCTATCACTCACAGGCCTGACAAGTCTAATCTTAAACCCTAACAGTTGTCCACATAGCGAGAACGCGTTTCCTCTGCTCCAGAGTCCAATGGCGGCGAGCTTCACACCGATCCAGCCGACACTTGGCATTGCGCACGGTGATGGAAACCCATTTCATGAAGCGCTACACGCTTCAGCACTCGACGGTCCCGTTCTGTGAGCTTGTGTGGCCTACCACTTCGCGGCTGAGCCGTTGTTGCTCCCAGACGTTTCCACTTCACAATAACAGCACTTACAACTGACCGGGGAAGCTCTAGCAGGGCAGAAATTTGACTTGTTGGAAAGTTGGCTTCCTATGACGGTGCCATGTTGAAAGTCATTAAGCTCTTCAGTAAGGCCAGTCTACTGCCAATGTTTGTCTATGGAGATTGCATGGCGGTGCGCTTGAGTTTATACACCTTTCAGCAACAGGTGTGGCTGAAATAGCCGAATCCACAAATCTCAAAGGGTGTCCACATACTTTTGTATATGTTTGATTTACAGTATCTCACAAAAGTGAGTACACCCCTCACATTTTTGTAAATATTTGAGTATATCTTTTCATGTGACAACACTGAAGGAATGACACTTTGCTACAATGTAAAGTAGTGAGTGTACAGCTTGTATAACAGTGTAAATTTGCTGTCCCCTCAAAATAACTCAACACACAGCCATTAATGTCTAAACCGCTGGCAACAAAAGTGAGTACACCCCTAAGTGAAAATGTCCAAATTGGGCCCAATTAGCCATTTTCCCTCCCCGTTGTCATGTGACTCGTTAGTGTTACAAGGTCTCAGGTGTGAATGGGGAGCAGGTGTGTTAAATTTGGTGTCATCGCTCTCACACTCCCTCATACTGACTGGTAACTGGAAGTTCAACATTGCACCTCATGGCAAAGAACTCTCTGTGCATCTGAAAAAAGATGGCCTGGGCTATAAGAAGATTGCCAAGACCCTGAAACTGAGCTGCAGCACGGTGGCCAAGACCATACAGCGGTTTAACAGGACAGGTTCCACTCAGAACAGGCCTCGCCATGGTCGACCAAAGAGGTTGAGTGCACGTGCTCAGCGTCATATCAAGAGGTTGGCTTTGGGAAATAGACGTATGAGTGCTGCCAGCATTGCTGCAGAGGTTGAAGGGGTGGGGGGTCAGCCTGTCAGTGCTCAGACCATACGCCGCACACTGCATCAAATTGGTCTGCATGGCTGTTGTCACAGAAGGAAGCCTCTTCTAAAGATAATGCACAAGAAAGCCCGCAAACAGTTTGCTGAAGACAAGCAGACTAAGGACATGGATTACTGGAACCATGTCCTGTGGTCTGATGAGACCAAGATAAACTTATTTGGTTCAGATGGTGTCAAGAGTGTGTGGCGGCAACCAGGTGAGGAGTACAAAGACAAGTGTGTCTTGCCTACAGTCAAGCATGGTGATGGGACTGTCATGGTCTGGGGCTGCATGAGTGCTGCTGGTACTGGGGAGCTACAGTTTATTGAGGGAACCATGAATGCCAACATGTACTGTGACATACTGAAGCAGAGCATGATCCCCTCCCTTCGGAGACTGGGCCGCAGGGCAGTATTCCAACATGATAACGACCCCAAACACAGCTCCAAGACGACCACTGCCTTACTAAAGAAGCTGAGGGTAAAGGTGATGGACTGGCCAAGCATGTCTCCAGACCTAAACCCTATTGAGCATCTGTGGGGCATCCTCAAACGGAAGGTGGAGGAGTGCAAGGTCTCTAACATCCACCAGCTCCGTGATGTCGTCATGGAGGAGTGGAAGAGGACTCCAGTGGCAACCTGTGAAGCTCTGGTGAACTCCATGCCCAAGAGGGTTAAAGCAGTGCTGGAAAATGATGGTGGCCACACAAAATATTGACACTTTGGGCCCAATTTGGACATTTTCACTTAGGGGTGTACTCACTTTTGTTGCCAGCGGTTTAGACATTAATAGCTGTGTGTTGTGTTATTTTGAGGGGTCAGCAAATGTACACTGTTATACAAGCTGGAAACTCACTACTTTACATTGTAGCAAAGTGTCATTTCTTCAGTGTTGTCACATGAAAAGATGTACTCATATTTACAAAAATGTGAGGGGTGTACTCACTTTTGTGAGATACTGTATATGACAATAAAAAAATCACATTTTGAGGATAACACAAAAATGTATAGAAACATATTCCATTGTGTTCCTCTTGTTAACCATGTACATCATTCACTAATGAACATCAAATTACGATTCAAAATGATTGGAATTGAGGCAGTTTGAAAAGTCAGTATGGCTTGAGTGGAGGGCTCATCGATGGTACAGCAGGGAGAACGTCAGTCTGTCAGACAAGCCAGGAGTACTTCATCAGGACCCATCGCTATATCCGATGTTCCCATTATCATAGACGCCATGCAAACATCACAAACACCATGCAAGGGCATGCAAAGGCATACACGCAGGTATGCACACACACACACACAAGGCACACACACAGAGGCTCTGTTTCCATTTTTTCTAAGGCGTCTGTCTGAATGTTCTATGTTCCTTGCTTGGTGTCTATCCTTACTTCTCCACGAGTGCTTGTCAACTCACTTAACTCTAATAAAAAGCAATATGGCAGCGTACATGATAACAGCTGCAGCTGGCTTGAACAGAAGAGGATGTCATCAGGCTTAAAGCTCAAATCCTTGAGTGCTGACAAAGTGAAATGCCGAGCTAGCTACAGTGAAAGTGCTGAGTCTAACGATGTAGCTAACACCAGGGAATAGTGTAACAGCAAAAAGCTTCACTCTGTCGATTTAGTAAGAACATGCATTTGAAATGAGTAACATGTCAACATGTTGAGAGCACAAACTAGGAAGAAACGTGTCACTATTAACTTGAATTATTGATGCAATACCCTAGATCCCCATTGTGTACAGTACATTGTTCTTTAAAACCCTCTAGAGTCTAAGCAGGGGGGGATTGTTTTAAGATGGTCATAGCAAGGATCATTTAGATATTTGATTTAGGTATCCCCCAAAAATGTTGAATATTGAATTTGGCCTTACTGCTATTAGCCCATAGAATCACATTGAATAACATATTCATAAATGGAAAAACAGATAGTAAAAAATAAATCTAAAGGAAGTTTGTTTTTAAATGCTGTCCTATATCTGAGAGATATAAAAACATCAGGAAAATATTAAAAATGTGTTTAATGAACAAGTCCAAAAAGTGCCGTTAAACAAGGCAGAGTACAAAACTCCAACGAAGGATAGAATCCTAAAAAGAGTCGGGACGCAGCACAGCAAACCCTAATGCCTAATACAGTATGGCAGAGGAAAATCAAATCCCCCCAACCTACGAAAAGACGACACAAAATAATCCCGCACAAACCCAACCCAAAAACAGACAGACTAAATACCCCACTAATGAATTAACACAAAACAGGTGCTAACCTAAACAGACATTACCAACTGAAACAGAAAAGGAGATCGGTGGCAGCTAGTAGGCCGGCGACGACGACCGCCGAGCGCCGCCCGAATGGGGAGAGGCGCCACCTTCTGTGGATGTTGTGACAACCTTGCAACGAAAGCAGCTTGTACCTTAGTTTCAACGTTTCATCTTGTCATGTATAAAGACATGCTACCATGGGGACGGTATTAACTGCTTGTTGAATGCCCGGTGTTCAGTCAGCTCAGCTTTCATACAACACAATATTCTATAACTGGCTAGTTTTGTCTCGTGTCCTCTTATGTCCGCTGTTACAGATTTCTCGGGGGACAAATCCCAGAACTACTTATATCCCTACAGGTTTAGACTATATATGGACATTTCACTAACATCACCCAGCTTGAGAGTAGATACATTTATCAAAGAAAAATTGATGGGTGTGTTTGTGTTACAAAGAAAATGTTTAAAAAAATTATTCAATAAATATCACATTGATATGCCTATAAAGACAGTATGTGGAGAGTACATCGTCAGCTGTCTAACCAGAACTAGAATGGCATTCTATTTCTAGGGTCATTTTGGCCAAATCTAGCTAAGGATTTGGCTAGCTAACCACACACTGTCATGCACAGCTCTCTGGGTGAGGTTCAAGTCTCCTATGGGTGATGAATAGGGCTGTTGTGTTGACAGTATTACTGCCACACTGGCAGTCATGAGTCATGACCGCAGTTAAATTTCTACGTGACTCACGGTAATCTCCTTTTATGCACCCTCGACATGCTTTGGTAGTACCCAACTTGCTATTGACCATGAGATCCTAATGGCCTGGTACTCAGGGCTCTATTGTCCCTCTAACCACTCTGACATGAATGCAAATGCAATCGAAAATCACATCAAACACTTGTCATCAAAACAGTATCTGTGATGATCAATTTGAAGAAAGAAGTTCAACAGCAGGTTGAATCTGAGTGTAGAACATGGTCATTGTGGATGTTGTTTCAAAGCCTAACACAACAAAATGGACAGCTCTTTCTAAGGTGATGATTAATTAACCTCATATGCATATTAGAGCTTACGCATACCCATGGGCTTATGAGCCCATGCCCCCCCCCCCCAAAAAACATATTAAAATGTTGCTTGTGCTGTTATACAATACATAGCCTACCGCGTATTACACATAGCAGAAAAACATTAAAAAAACTGATTTAAGATGTCTTTTGTACATAATTTGTCTAACCTATACTCCAAAATTAAACTAATTTGAGTAATCGCCTTTGAGTGTGGACTATTATTATGCTTATTGGATGGACTGGTTACCTTATGCTACGCTCCAAATGTTCTATCCACACGTCTGGGAGAGAACGTATAGCCCTAGGCGATGCTGTTGTTTCATTGATTGTGCAGGGCAGCTTACAGAGTTAGCCGACAATTACAGTGAATTTGTATTTGATTTTGAATAGCCTAGTAATAGGGATGTAACAAAATAAATCTTTGTAAAGTATTGTAGGAATAAAGAAATGATGGTGGCGCTCTAAATATGCACTAATTCCCATTGGAACACAACCATTTTAAAAGTGCAGGGCTTGTGCAACGTAACGAAGCTGAAGTCTCTACCTATCCATTGATGTAAATATACCCTCTGTCTGATTCCCAGTTTGTCCATTAGATAGCTGTAGGAGATCACATGACGTCTCTTGGCCACTTGAAACCAGTTGTGTCTGGTTTATGTAGTCCCAGATTCCAAAATGGCTGAATGGAAGCGTCGGGGAGCTCCCACTAGCCACTCCCTAAGGACAAGATGGGGTGTGACAGGGCCAGGATTGCTGGTTCACTGCCTATCATGGGAGAGTTTAGGGCTGGGAGTGAGCTGGGATGGGGCTTATTAGCAGCTGTAGAAAGTTGGACTGTATTAATCACACAGGGTCACCCTGGCAGAGAAGCAGGGGTTCTTCCAACCATCACTACAGAACTTCTCCCTCTCCGCTGCTTCTTCCCACTGTGAATCCAGACTGTTACACTTTTCCATCATACAGATACAGATCCCTCCACTTCTCATCCTTATGGCCAGTACAGAGAGCTATGCCCAGAGTGTCCTAGGTGAGAAATTGGAACCACCAACATCAACACCACCACCACCCCAACCAGAAACCCAACTCAGCACTTCACTCCCAACGTGCTGTGAGTCACACCTGCCTGTTGCTGCCCCCCCCCCCCACCCCCCTCCACACTACCCACCCACCAACTGACACCAGTATCCATCACTGCCACATTCCCCTGCAGGAGCAAACGGGTGTGGCCAGGAATAATTATGCACGTCCGATAGGGTTTTTTCAGAGTGGAATTTTAAGCATAGAGAAAACTCTCCCCCTACTGCGATTAAAAAAAGAGAGGAGGTTCCATTAGATCAGGCCAGCTAATGGCCTTCCCTCGGACTCGGATTACATCAATCTAAATGTCATTATCCAAAAAGGGCTCATTGTGTCCTGCTGGGGGCAATGACATGGGGAAACAGTGAACAGGTTACCTCAGCAGTGTGTGTGTTTGTGTGTGTGTGTGTGTGAGCACATGTGCACGTGTGTGCGTGGCTGAGCCAATCTATTAAGGACGATATGCAATGTGGTGTCTGCATGAGAGATGGCCTCCATTGCCCGCAATGCCGCGTTTGCAAGCACAGCCGTGAGACAGGTGGTGTCACTGTTCAGAAGCTGGCTTTGTCTGGGAGTCGGCCTGAAAGGTTGAGTGAAGCGAGCCAAATGTCATCACTTCGAAATGATCAGATCAAGAGATCTGTTTAAGTAATGAGTCTGTTTTTTGCAAAACTGATGCAGACTGATGCAGACAACCTGCCAGTGCTATAGAGATGATGATGATGATGAGGAGGATTTGATGAGGATGACGATGATGAATATGAGGATAACGGTGATTATGATGGCGATTATGAGATTGATGATGATAATAATGATGATGATGATAATGATGATGAGGAGGATGACAATGCCAGAGACAATTGATTAGTACTAATGTGGAAGTTTCGGTAAGGCACCGCTATGGTACTTTACAGCGGTTTGCTGAGTAAGCACCATAGACTTCATGGTGGTATGAGTAGAGTCAGCCTGTCAGGTTTGGCGGTAGATGAATTACAATTCTCAGTATCACCTCAGCTTACCTCAGCGTACCCCTGACTGGGCCTCTGGAGCCACTCCAAGACCATACAGGTCTCTATAACTGCTTGAGAGACCACTTGGACACCCTCTGTCCCATCCTCTGTCATCCAGAGTCTGCTAGCTGGGTGTGAAGGTGGCTGTGTGGCCCTTGAACCAGAATCTGGGTTTACAGGAGACTCTGAATATACTGATTCTCATTTAAGCCCAGGAAGCAGCCATTCATCTTGTCATTTACCAGATTTTCAAGCTTAATCATTTCAAAATGCGTTCGGTACTTACCAAATAATGGAGTTTTTACTGAAAGAATCAAAGTATTGTTTTTGACCAAATCCACCTCTTCTGCACCTCCAATAAAAAATCAATAACTACTGCCGCTCACAGGTCGGCTGATCCAGCAGCAGGGAAGGTCATTGATTTTCTCACCTACAACAGTGTATGAACACCATATCAATCTGTGGTTTCACCCGCGCTACATGGAAAGCAATAAGTAGATTAAGTAGACAATATAGGGTACATTTTTACAGTCATTGTATATTTCCAGGTAGGCTTTATTTAGTGTATTTGAATTCCATTACTAATATTACAGGTGGTGCAGAAGAGGTGAATATGGTGCATGCGCACTTGGTCAAAAACGGTACTTCGATTCTTTCCAGACAAGGCATTTTTTTTCGGTTGCATGTAACTTTTTATTTAGAAGTACATACCGGCCGTAACGACGATAGTTGCTTTTTTATTTAACCTTTATTTCTTATTTACAATGACGGCCTACCCTGGCCAAACCCTAACCCGGATGACGCTGGGCCAATTGTGCGCCACCCTATGCGACTCCCAATCAAGGCCGGTTGTGATACAGCCTGGAATCGAACCAGGGTCTGTAGTGACAACTCTAGCACTGAGATGCAGTGCCTTAGACGATACGCCACTCGGGGGCCCAAGTGCTCAATAAAACTCCATTCTTTGGTATGTACCGAGCATATTTTCAGATTATTATACTTGAAAAGCTGGTGAATAGCAAGTTGAATGGCTGCTTTCTTGGTGTTAAAGGAGAATCGGCATATTCAATGTATCCTGTAAGCCCAGTTCCTGGTTCATGTGGTCCCTATGGCATGGTGGTTGTGGATACTGTAGGGACCATAGTGTGCTTGCCAGGGTGTGGGTAAAGAGACAGGCAGGGCAGGCAACACTCCAGGCCAGCTGTGTTATGAGGAATGTGTTTCCCTGCTGCATGGAGAGTTTATCTAGCTGGCTGTCTGCTCTTATCAGGCCCCTGTGTCCTGAGGGCCCCTCGGCTGGCCCTCTTCTCCTCTACCTCATTATGATCTCCTCTGTTCCTTTTTCCGCTGTATTCTCTGGGAAAATCATGGCTGCCAACGGATCATCTATCTCTGTCTGGAGCCTCATCTTCCCCGTTTCCACCCGCTCTCACTCCCTCATACACTCTCGTTCTCTCGCTTTCTTCCCCGCTCACTCTCACTTTCTTGCGCGCTCTCTCTCTCTCTCTCTCTCTCTGTCTTGCTCTCTCTCTCTCTCTCTCTCTGTCTTGCTCTCTCTCTCTCTCTCACTGTCTTGCTCTCTCTCTCTCTCTCTCTCACTTCCTCTCTCACTGTCTTGCTCTCTCTCTCTCTCACTTCCTCTCTCACTGTCTTGCTCTCTCTCTCTCTCTCACTTCCTTTCTCTCTCTCTCTTCTCTTTCTCTTTCTCTCTCTCTCTCTCTCTCTCTCTCTCTCTCTCTCTCTCTCTCTCTCTCTCTCTCTCTCTCTCTCTCTCTCTCTCTCTCTCTCTCTCTCTCTCTCACTTTCTTGCTCTCTTTCTCTCTCTCTCTCTCTCTTGCTCTCACTTTCTTGCTCTCTCTCTCTCTCTCTCTCTCTCTCAATTTATTGCTCTCTTTCTCTCTCTCTCTCCCTCTCTCTCTCTCTCTCTCTCTCTCACTTTCTTGCTCTCTTTCTCTCTCTCTCTCTCTCTCGCTCTCACTTTCTTGTACTCTCTCTCTCACTTTCTTGCTCGCTCTCTCTCACTTTCTCTCACTCACTCACTTTTTCACACTCTCATCCGTTATTTTATACACAGGCACATACACTCACTCACATTTCTCACTCACTCACTCACTCACTCACTCACTCACATTTCTCACTCACATTTCTCACTCACATTTCTCACTCACATTTCTCACTCTGGCTATTCTGGGTGATGGAGCAGACAGTGGCCAGCAGGCGGGTCAATCTAGCCAGCCCTTTTATCCTCAGGCCTTCAGTGTGTAAGATCCCGGGCCTGTAGCAGAGCAAAACAGAGTGATGGAGCACTGCAAGGCTCTTCATGTGTGTTCACATTTCTCTCCTCTCCAGGTCCGAGACAGTTTGTCACAATCTCAATATATAAAATGGCTGAAGCAGCATCTGCTCGCTGACATCTGTGTGATGCGTTGTGTTGTGTTGTCTGCTTATAAAACAGATTGTGACTTTAATAACATGCAATGAAACTGTGTAGAAATGACAGCGTGTATAGAAAGCTTTGGAGAGCTATTGCTGAGTACTGAGCACACCCACTGAGCCCAAACTGGTCATTCATTTTAACCTCCAAAAAGGAATGTGATGACGTCGAATCAACGCGGAAAACCGATTCGATTTGAAAAAAAGTAACCAACTTTTGACTTAAATCTAATGACATGGTGACGTGTTTCGTTGATTTCACGTTGAATTCCCGTTATGGATGCACGCTTTACCTTGTTATGTTACAGTTAGAGATTCTTGAAAGCTGCGTTACAGGACAGACGGAGGGGGAACAGTCTTGGAAACTCATCAGGCAGAAATGGAAGGAAGGAATCACAGCATTTCTGTATTGGTTTGAGGCAAACATTTTTCAAAGGGGAGGAGAAAGAAAGAGCAAAAGGGTTGCTGTTGACAGGTTCTTAAGGAGATGGATTATCATTACTCTTATTTGTATGAAGTGCCCGAGACTTACTTTTAAAAGTATTCTCCCCGGATGAAACACAGATTGTTTGAAAGACCCATCTCCGTCTTTCTCCCCTCAGGGAGACGGGAGAAGCACACAAAGATCGACTTTTAGATGAGCTTCTTTTGTTTATACAGAGAAAGGAGATGTTATTTGTTCCTGGCTTACACTGATTTACTTCGTACCTTTTTTCTCTCTGTAGATTCTTATCAAAGAAAACTTCATCCCTGTCTGAATCTGGACACCTAGAACTTATTTTCTGGGGAGTAAGATTGTTATTCTGTCTCCCAGGTTTGATTGGAAGCTGAAGATAAAACGCTGATACAATGTGTCAAGCATCACAGTTGATTTAGCATGCTGGCTGACTACAGGCTGTGGAAGGTTACACTGGGTGAACATTTGTTCACCACTGGCACCTGCAGGTCGTAAGGCGATACTGCGTGTGTCAAATGGCCACCACCGGCCCACAAGCGGCACACTAGAGAAGGAGAGAGAGAGGGGAGAGGAAAGATGAGAGGAGACAGATACTCTCTGTCTGTCTGTCTGTCTGTCTGTCTGTCTGTCTGTCTGTCTCTCGCTCTCCCTCTCCCCCATTTTCCGCTCTCTCTCTCTCGTGCTCTCTCTCTCTCTCTCTTTCTCTCTCTTTGTCTTTCTCTGTCTCTATCCCTCTTCCTGTCTCTCTCTCTCTCCCCAGTGTGTCTCTGTAGGATGATGTTTGTCTGATGTTTGTCCGCTGTAGGATAATGCTAGTTTAACCACATTTCTAAAGATGAGCACACGTGCATGGATTAACACTAATTTGTTCCTCTTGCACAGTGCATTAACTCAAATGAAGTGTCCAGATCACTCCAGACTGAGTGACGTGAGTAAACATTTACATGCCTTAGAACCAATGTAACTGCAGATTTAGAAACATTCAATCACGTCTCCATTTCCCCACAAGGACACATCAAATTGACTGTCATATATGAAGATATATTTTCCCTAATCGGATTTCAACATGAGGGAAGAATAACTGCAGGTGGAATAGATAGAGTGGGTGCAGTAGGGAGTGCAGCATGTGGATCCAGGCGTAAATGTGCACAGAAACACCCAGAAACCCACCTGCAGGTGTTGAAGAAACTTGAATCCTCCAGAACTCCTCCAGAGGTCCTCCAGAGCTCCTCCAGAGCTCCCCACATCCCTGTGTCATCTCCCCTCCTACTCCTACCCTCAGCCTGGGGATAATACAGCCCCAGACTTTCACGTAGAGTCTAAAAGAGCCCCAAACAGAAGTGTTAACAGAAAGGGGATGCTGGAGGCTGCTTGGTGTCAGTGTTCGGTGGCAGTAGCCCCGCATTGTGCTGTGGAGGCTGAGGACAAAGCACCGCAGGGTGGGTGACGTCTTCCCCAGCTCCAGGTCTGGCTGCCATTTTTTTCTCTCCCTCAATCAGGGACTGGCTGTCCGGCAGGGCAGATCTTCTGAAGGGCCACCAGGGTTGTGTCCCAAATGGTTCCCTATTCCCTATAAAGGGCCCTGAGCCCCTATGGGTCCTAGTCAAAAGTAGTGCACTTCATGGAGAATATTGTGTCATTTGGTACACAGCCCAGGATAGAACAGGATCCTGTTGGTTGGGTCTCTACTTAGCACGGCGGTGCATCTGGCATAGATCCCTACCAGCCTGTCTAGCTGGATTCAACAGAGGACGTTATGGATCAATGGCCAGCCTTCAGTCACACTGCATGGGCCTATTGTCTACCAACCAGAACCTTTTCAGACTCAGGCAAGTTTTACCAGAGGCTCCCTGCAAATAGAATTTCACACAAGTTCGATTTAGGCAACAAGAGAATCAGAGTGAGAGAACACAGGAATGTTTTTGTTGTTGTTGTTGACACTTCCCTTTTTCATGAACCGACAACTGAGGTCCTGACAGTAAAATCAATGCCCTCAGCAACACTGAAAGTTCACGGCTCGACCTTCTGTATTTGCCAGAACGTGTTTTTAATTTGAGAGTTGAGAATTCCTCTACTACTGGAGAGGTGATTGTTCCTGCTATAGTTGTCAACAGATGCCAGAGGTGGGTGGCACAGTGTGGTGCAATGGGGGTTGGAGCGATTCGTCACCGTATGGGTTATATAGTCACAGGGCTAAGCCTGAGCTGGACCCCCTCTCCTAATCTGCTTCTACCGGCCCCCCTGTAGATCTGAGTGGGAGTCCTGGCCTCAGTTCCTTCTCCTAAAGATCTCAAGATGGGAAAGGGATGGAGGGATGGAGGTGGGGGTTCAGTTCTGGGGAAAAGGGAGGGAACCAATCACTTTGTTGGGAGATGTTCTCCCATACTGCATACAGTATTTTCTCCAACACCACAACCGCTATAGTTTACATCAAATGTAGGCATTAAGGTTTTATCATTTTTCGATGTATGGCGTGCTACAGCATGGCAAGTTCTGACCTTGTTTCACCTTAACTAAGCTCCTTTATTGTGTTACTTATGGTCTACCTCCCAAATGGCACCCTTGTCCTTATATAGTGCACTACTATTCCCTATATAGTGCGCAAAATTGGTGCACAAAATAGGGAATAGGGTGCCATTTGGGGTTCTCTGCTACTGTGGTACAGCAGAGTACCTTATAAATGGTAGCACCGGGGACAAAATTATGTGGCAGTGGCAGCAGTTGCTGGGTAGGGAGTGTGGCAGTGTGGCACACGGCATGCTGGCCCACGTCTCTGACATCCACATTTGCGTCACCCAGTGAAACATTGGTGTGCTCTCTCCACCTTGGCGGCGTCAGCATTTCTGGGGCAGGAGAGGCCCTCTTCAGCACATTTCCTCTGGCTGCGGTCATTGGGCATGCTGAGCCAGGTGGAGCGGCTCGGTGGAGGACTGATCGGAGCTGGCATACTGTGTTCTTGGAAAGATGAGAGATACGTACTGTAATGACCCTCGTGCATACAGAAGGAGACCTCAAAATGTGTCAGGGATCAGAGCTGTCTGGTAGATCTGAAGTGAAGGGAAGGAGGAAGAGTAACAGGGGTAGAGAGCGAGAGAAAGAGAGCGAGAGATTTGTTGAGGACAACCTTGAACTTTACATGTTAGTTTCCTCACTCTGCAGATTGTAAATAAGAATTTGTTCTTATCTGACTTGCCTAGTTAAATAAAGATGAAATAAATTGAAAAAATCCAGCGCTGCAGCCGGCAGAAAGAGTGTTATTTAGCCACCAGGAAGTAGCACTGTCTGCTAAGCTGAGAAAATGTGGTCAAGCAAGTACAAATAGTAGCCTAAAGCAACACATTATCTAACGTGTTGTGTATTATGTTAATTGTCTAATATGCCTAATGTGTCTACTTAAGATGACTAATTACAAATCGGAAGCCCTAATAAAGTGTGCTTAACCAACGCTTGTGGCTCCCTGTTTATTCTTAGCAAATAGCGACTCAAAATAGTGTGCTGTCCATTGCACTGTAAAGCTAAAGTCAGCCCTGCACGGAGCAGAGAAGGGTGTTAGATGTCATAGCACAACATGACTTCAAGGGGCTGACAGTCTCAAATGTTTTGTCTAGAAAACCAACCACAGCCCTTGGCCATTCTCTTCTCCATCTTTATCCCTCTCTTTTTTCCCCACATACTTGCTCTCGCTCTCCCCTCTCTCATCAATCCTCAGACTCCTCTCCCTCCATCTCTCCCCCCCTCCTCTCCCCATATATTTCCTTCCCTCTTCCTTCATCTCCCCCCTCCTATCCCTCTATCTCTCTCCCTGGAGAGGATGTGCCATCCAGACCATCTCCAGGCCGAGCTGGCCTGGCCTCTGTGGGCTAAGGACATTTAAAAAAAACATGTCCCTTATAAATCTCCATTTATCCTACTGCTCTAACCTGCCTCTTCTCTCGTCTCTGTGCCCTGTTCTGGGGCTGTGGCTCCAGTCTGCAGCCCGCAGCCAGCCACCTTCTCCTAGCCGCACAACTGGGCGGGGACGTTAAGCTGCAGGCAGGCAGACAGCCAGGCACACGCACACACATGACACACACATACACAAACACACAGCCAACTTTATGGCACTATCAATGCAGATGGTTTACTGGTTATCCTTCTAATTAGCACATCATGTCATCCAAAGCGTATTGTGCTTAGCTTAGGGTTTTCCAAGGTGAGTGTATAGACATGCACTGTATACACTTATAGTGTTGCCTTAGGCCACACACTGAATGCCAAAGATAAACACCAGCAGTGTCTGGGCGGATGGATGATACATAACAAACAGAAATGTTAAGGTTCCTATGAATCCCCAGTAAGCATCTTCTAGTGAGAAAATAATCAGAATCTGCGGTTGATGTTCATTTCTCTCAACGTTTGGATCGTTTACTCCCAGCCTTATGTTGTCATAGTATGTCAAATGAAACATAACGAGACGATGCAAACAGCCCAGGCTGATGTAAGCCTCGGCATCAGGACAGGGTTAAAATTCCACCCCTGGCTTTCTGTTTTGATGTTGTTAGCTGTTATGTTGCCATTGACTGGTCACTGCATAAGACTTCATTATGAGACACACTATGATGGGTGAATGCTAATGTCCCCCTCCCAAGTCATCAGCATTCCCCAAGCACAGCGTGATAGTCTTCTTCTTCACACACACACACACACACACACACACACACACACACACACACACACACACACACACACACACACACACACACACACGCACTTGGATGCACATACGCACTCTGTGTGCACATTCATGCACACGCACACATGCTTTACATGGATGCACACACACACACACACACACACACACGCAACACACACACACGCAACACACACATACACATGCACAGATGCGAACACACACACACTGCACACCCACACACACACAGACCCACACACAACCTTCCCCTTGTTTCACAATTAACCCTCATGCATATTCGTAGACCTATTAGTCATTCTTTTTCATCATATCCTTATTTTCTCATCATCTGCAAGAGTGGTGGACTGAGGGTAAACAGTAAATAATAAAGCTGTATATCAAATGCTCGAAACTACGCTGTTTCGTTAGCTGACAGTTACATGTACTGTAAGTGATATACTGTAGCAGTCTTCTCCAGTCAACAGGAACGTGGAAATATGTGGAGCTCAGTCAGCCTGTGATATTGAGACAGTCGATCTGTGCTTACTACGATACAGTCATCATGCAATGCCTCAGCTGCCTGCCATACACACCAAGACAAACACACCTCACTCACCCTAGCCTTCGGATCCTTCCTACTCTCCCATCCAATGGGAAACGCATATACGGATAAAAAATGAGATATCTCATGTTATTATAGAGATTTACAGTGGATGTTACAGAACATTCAGTGCATAAACACCCCATGACAGTGTGTGGAGTAGGTTTGACTGTAGAAGATCATGTCGAACGCAGTGGAGACTAGAGAGAGAGAGAGAGAGAGAGAGGGAGAGAGAGAGAGAGAGAGACCAATTTATTGTATAGGCCTAGCTACTGTGTCAGCTCTAGGAGCGATAACATTACTAACGTTATTTTGTTAAAGGACACGAGGCTATTGAATTTCCTTACCCCTCAGGACATGCAACAGAAAGTAATGGAATAGGATTGTAATGGAAGATCGTCTTTATACACAGTAAACCTTTGTACACTGAATGGTGCTGGTTGTGTGTCTCTCAATTTCATGCCCGGGTTCATGTTTGGAGATATTTAGATCAACCAGTCAGCCGTCTCCTGGGGGCTGACTGGTTGACTCACGCACAACCACTTCATTTCAATTTGATATATTTCTAGCCTTCAAAGCAGTGACTTCAAAAAAAAAAACATGCATTAACAATATTGCTCAATGGAATGGTTTTATGTGCAGTAATGTCCAGATAATGCAGGCGTGTGGTTAAATGTGGTACTCTGGGTCATACATATTGATCATGCATAAACTCATTCAAAAAAGAAACGTCCCTTTTTCAGGACCCTGTCTTTCAAAGATAATTTGTAAAAATCTAAATAACTTCACAGATCTTCATTGTAAAGGGTTTAAAAACTGTTTCCCATGCTTGTTCAATGAACCATAAACAATTAATGAACATGCACCTGTGGAACGGTCGTTAAGAAACTAACAGCTTACAGACGGTAGGCAATTAAGGTCACAGTTATGAAAACTTAGGACACTAAAGAGGCCTTTCTACTGACTCTGAAAAACACCAAAAGAAAGATGCCCAGGGTCCCTGCTCATCTGTGTGAACATGCCTTAGGCAGGATGCAAGGAGGCATGAGGACTGCAGATGTGGCCAGGGCAATACATTGCAATGTCCGTACTGTGAAACGCCTAAGACAGCGCTACAGGGAGACAGGACACACAGCTGATCATCCTCGCAGTGGCAGACCATGTGTAACAACACCTGCACAGGATCGGTACATCCGAACATCACACCTGTGGGACAGGTACAGGATGGCAACAACAACTGCCCGAGTTATACCAGGAACGCACAATCCCTCCATCAGTGCTCAGACTGTCCGCTATAGGCTGAGAGAGGCCGGACTGAGGGCTTGTAGGTCTGTTAAAAGGCAGGTCCTCACCAGACATCACCGCAACAACATCTCCTATGGGCACAAACCCACCGTCGCTAGACCAGACAGGACTGGCAAAAAGTGCTCTTCACTGACGAGTCACGGTTTTGTCTCACCAGGATTCACGTTTATCGTTGAAGGAATGAGTGTTACACCGAGGACTGTACTCTGGAGCGGGATCGATTTGGAGGTGGAGGGTCCGTCATGGTCTGGGGTGGTGTGTCACAGCATCATCGGACTGAGCTTGTTGTCATTGCAGGCAATCTCAACGCTGTGCATTACAGGGATGATGCAGCTAATGCAGCTGGTGGCCACAGCAGATACTGACTGTTACTTTTGATTTTGACCCCCCCCCCCTTTGTTCAGGGACACATTATTCAATTTCTGTTAGTCACATGTGTATGGAACTTGTTCAGTTTATGTCTCAGTTGTTGAATCTTGTTATGTTCATACAAATATGTACACATGTTAAGTTTGCTGAAAATAAACGCAGTTGACAGTGAGAGGACGTTTCTGTAAATAGTCCTCATTCTTTCCCTTAGAAATGGTGCCCTTTACCCCTTGGATGCAGTCCGTTTGAAAGTGAAAGGGGTGCACTGAAGTTAGAGGACTTTTTTAAGAGTTGGATTGGACAGGTCTTAACCTCCCTGAATGTGTCTTTTGGTGTCTAGTACCAATTTGCCGCTTGTCCTTGTCACAAAGAAAGTTGCTTCTTTCACTCTGCGTCTCCGTAACCCTCTTATGCTGTTGGTTAAGGGGAGAGAGGGCAGAGAGAGAGAAAGAGAGAGGGGAGAGAGGGTAGAGAAAGAGATGGAGAGATGGCAGAGAAAGAAGGAGAGAGAGAGCAGAAAAGGAGATGGAGAGGGAGAGAAGGCAGAGAGAGAGGGTAGAAAAAGAGCAAGCTCCGGCATTGTTTTGGGTGAGGTAGCCTTCTGCAGCCTGAATAGTCTCTGGCCCTGAGAAGGAAACTCAGGGAGTCAGACTTATCAGGATCTGGTGATTGTCTGTCTGAGAGAAAGTCTCAGAGTTGTGTTGGCCTGTCAGGTTTTGTCTCCTCAGATATGTAATTTCTCATTTGAACTCATTCTTGGTCAGGGTATTATGACTTCTGTACTCTCTTTGGGGTTTGGGAGTTTTTTGGATGAGGGGTTGGAATTACTTTCTATATTGTATTTACTGTTCATTAGCTATAAAATTGTGATGGTACTTACCAGGGGTTTGAACCGGTTCATTGAACAGAACGTTAAAACCGGAAAATAACTAAATTGTTCAAGGAACAGAATCAGAACTGGGAATGAAAGTGATCTATACTGTTCCAGAACAGAACCGTTAAAAGCATGGGAACCGGTTAATAACGTTGTTTTACGTTCCGGGCATTGCAACAAAGTGCCTATGCAAAGCCCTCTCTCTGTCAATCTGAAACTTCTTCCAGTGTCTGCCTACCAGTTGGAAATCTTTGCCAGTGTGTCTGTGTGTAGGCTACCTGCCCCTCCCAATCCGAAGCATAGCTGTGGTCTACTGACGTTACAAGCGTGATTCAGAAGCTAGGGAGAGAGATTTTTTTTATTAGAGTATGGAATAACTTTCAGTGCTAGTTAGGGATACTATAGTTATCACATATCGGGTAGGTCCCTGTAGCTCAGTTGGTAGAGCATGGTGTTTGCAACGCCAGGGTCGTGGGTTCAATTCCCACGGGGGCCAGCACAGAAAAAAAAAAAAAAAAAAAAAAAAATGTATGAAATTGTATGAAATGTATGCATTCACTACTGTAAGTCGCTCTGGATAAGAGCGTCTGCTAAATGACTAAAATGTAATGTAAAATGTATATCACATTGAATTTATCAACTACAAAAAAGGTAAGACGTGTTTTTAAATCCAGTGCTGCTCTGCACACTTGTCATCTACCTTCTCTGTTCCAACATTAAGCCAACTCTGAAGTTCAAAGACATTCAAAGTTTCTCCGTAGAAGCTGCTCCTCCTTAGGTATAATTCTGTGGGCTAAATTCAGATAATGCATGTCATCACAAGATGCCCAGCTTTTCAAGCCAAGCCTTCTCCTCCACCCTCTATCGCAAAATCTCAGTTGGATCTCACACCCGACACTTGTCTTTCCATCACACATGTAAACGACTCACCGAGCTATAGCTTGCCCACTCCATAGCAAGCTGCTCTATCCGCACTGCATGATTGGCGAAGTCATTTAATGTAAAAAAGAAGAAAAGAGATTTCAGAGGTTGAAAAAGGAACAGAAAGGAACGATATAAACCATACATTTATTTTGGTTAGAACTGGTTCAGAACGTTATTTTACTGGTCGGAACAGTGGAACGGAATAAAAAAGAATGGTTCTGTCAGAATAAAACGATTGGAAAATAATTTTGGTTCCAACTCCTGGTACATCGGGGAATCAACCATGGGAGGTTGATGATTGGTGCCCTGACATCTGAGCTGGTACATTTTCTGAGACAAAAACAAGCATTGTACTGCTCGAAAAACTCTGCAGTCTTTATAATGTTTTGACAATGGAAGGAAGTAAGTCGATTGGGCAATTGCGAACTACAGTATCTGGGAAAACTGGAATGACTTCCTAGATTATAACAGAGTCGTGGTAAATGTAGCAATTTTCTGTAAAAAGGTGTTTTGGGGACAGAGGTACTCAGCATATTGACGCCCATTCTGCCTTTTCAGAGTATATTTTCACTTGTTTTTTATCTAAGAAACTCACAAGCTTTAAAACGGAAAGTTTGAATGATACACTATATATACAAAAGTATGTGGACACTCCTTTACATTAGTGGATTCGGCTTTTTCAGCCACTCCCATTGCTGACTGGTGTATAATCGAGCACACAGTCATGTATCTCCATAGACAACCATTGGCAGTAGAATGGCCTTACTGAAGAGCTCAGTGACTTTCAAAGTGGTACCGTCATAGGATGCCACCTTTCCAACAAGTCAGTTCATAACATTTCTACCCTGCTAGACCTGTTATTGTGAAGTGGAAACGTCTAAGAGCAACAACGACTCAGCCGCAAAGTAGTAGGCCACGCAAGCTCACAGAGCGTGCTACTACGTAGCACACAGTACATAAAAATCATCTGTCCTCGGTTGCAACACTCACTACCGAGTTCCAAACTGCCTCTGGAAGCAACTTCAGCACATGAACTGTTCGTCGGGAGCTTTATGAAATTGGTTTCCATGGCCGAACAGCCATGGAACAAGCCTAAGATCACCATGCGCAATGCCAAGCATCGGCTAGAGTGGTGTAAAGCTCGCCACCATTGGACTCTGGAGCAGTGGAAACCTGTTCTCTGAAGCGATGAATCACGCTTCACCATCTGGCAGTCCAACGATCAAATCTGGGTTTGGCGGATGCCAGGAGAACGCTTCCTAACCTAATGCATAGTGCCAACTGTACATTTTGGTGTAGGAGGAATAATGGTCTGGGGCTGTTTTTCATGGTTCGGGCTGTGGCCCTTAGTTCCAGTGAAGGGAAATCTTAACACTACAGCGTACAATGAGATTTTAAACGATTCTGTTCCAACTTTATGGCAACAGTTTGGGGAAGGCTCTTTCCTGTTTCAGCATGACAATACCCCCATGCACAAAACAACGTCCATACAAAAACTGTTGAGATCGGTGTGGAAGAACATGACTGGCCTGCACAGAGCCCTGACTTCAACCCCATTGAAGACCTTTGTGATGAACTGGAACGCAGACTGCGAGCCAGGCCTAATCGCCCAACATCAGTGCCCAATCACACTAATGCTCTGTGGCTGAATGGAAGAAAGTCCCTGCAGCAATGTTCCAACATATAGTGGAAAGCCTTCCCAGAAGAGTGGAGGCTGTTATAGCAGCAAAGGAGGGACCAACTCCATATTAATGCCCATGACATTGAAATGAGATGTTCGATGAGCAGGTATCCACATACTTTTGCTCATGTAGTGTATTTACTCTTATTTCCAGGAACATTTATTTAGATTATAAACTTTTGGCTTAAATATTGACTATGTTTACACTCACATTGCAATGATTCTTCTCAGCACTTTACAATATAAATTGTCCTTCAACATAAGTGGTGCTACAAACGATAATGCGGTAGATTACTTCTTTTCATTTTCTATAGAAAATATGCCACTAAATGAGATGTGTAAAGCTGAGCTCTAAGTTAAGCTAGAATCCTGACAGCTATGAAATACATCATGGTGGATTTCAATTGTGGGTGAGACACCATCTAGGACAATTGTCTTCTGTACTTTATTGTCTGCTTTGAGCCTCCATATCCATAGGCTTTAAGAACAGTGGGTGTATTGCTGTAAAGAATGGTTAACTACCCTTCAGCTGTTTCAAGGCCTGTGTGAAACCAATTACTTTTTACATTAAACTATACTTTTTCATTCTACAGGCTGTATTAAAATAGCTCATACATTCCATGCGGTTATGGTTTATGTGGGCTTTTACTTGACCATGAGATGGAAAATCTCTGGATCCTAATTGTAGCCCTGTAATTAAAGCCCTGACTTGGTCCTCGTCAGATCATCTGGGCCCTGTTGATATCCAATCAAATATACAGAAATTGTTCCAAGGGACAGTCTGGAGAGACTGAGAGGAAGAAGAGGTGAGAGGGTTGCGGAGGTGGGAGCAGGTGACTGCTGCCTGGTGCCCAGACTGGTGGTGGTGTTGCTGGGGGGATTAGGGTGGGGGTGACAGGGGTAAGGGAACTGGAGGCCCTGGGGGGCCTGGGGATCAAGCCTGTGGGTGATCAGTGATACCATGCCTCTCGTCCCGCGGTATACCCAGCACTCAGCCCTGTAACAGTGCCCTCTAAGCTCATCACTATGCTCAGGACCCTGGGACTGGACACCTCCCTCTGCAACTGGATCCTGGACTTCCTGACGGGCCGCCACCAAGTGGTGAGGGTAGGCAACAACACATCTGCCACACTGACCCAAAACGTGGGGACCCCTTAGGGGTGCTTGCTCAGTCCCCTCCTGTACTCCATGTTCACCCACGACTGCAACACCATAATTAAGTATGCTGATGACGCAACGATGGTAGGCCTGACGACGATGAGACAGCCTATAGGGAGGAGGTCAGTGCCAGGACAACAACCTCTCCCTCAACATCAGCAAGACAAAGGAGCTGATCCTGGACAGGAAATGGAGGGCTGAGCACGCCCCCATTCACAGAGCTGTAGTGGGGTGGGTTGAGAGCTTCGAGTTCCTTGGTGTTCACATCATTAAGTAATTAACATGGTCCACACACACCAAAAGAGTCCTGAAGAAGGGAAGACAACGCCTCTTCCTTTCTTCAAGATTTGGCATGGGCCCTCAGATCCTCAAAATGTTATACAGCTGCGCTATTGACACCATCTTGACTGGCTGCATCGCCGCTTGGTATGACAACTGCTTGGCATTCGACCGCATGGTGCCACAGCTCCCTGCCATCCAGAACCTCTATACTAGGCGGAGACAGAGGAATGCCCGGGAAATTGTCAAAGACCACTACCACCCAAGTTCACTCTGCTACCTCATGGCAAGTGGTACCGGAGTGCCAAGTCTACGACCAAAAGGCTCATGAACAGCTTCTAACCCCAAGCAATAAGACCGCTGAATAGTTCATCAAATGGCCACCCTGAATATTTGCATTGACCCTTTTTTTGCGCTGACTCTATGCACACTCACTGAAAATCTGGCACTCCAACACACACACACACACACACACACACACACACACACACACACACACACACACACACACACACACACACACACACACACACACACACACTTTTATATTCTTTGCATATGCTGCTGCTACTCTGTTTATTATCTATCCTGATTGCCTAGTCACATTTACCCCTACTGTACCTACATGTACATATTACATAGCACATTGTCTCAGTACCAGTACTAATGTGGATATAGCCTCTATTGTGTTACTATTGTTTTTTCTTTTCCCAAATTTTTTTTTTTTACTCTGCATTGTTGGGAAAGGGCTCGTAAGTAAGCATTTCACAGTAAAGTCTACACCTGTTGTGTTGGTGCATGTGACAAATACAATTTGATTGATTTTATTTGTATACCCTGACTCAGAGGTGCCCCATGGCACTCACTGATGCCACAACATGCACAGACAAGGTGACACCAGCGGAATCTGGGAAATCAGTAGCTTTCACTTTCAATTAGCCTGCAGCTGAGAGGGGGAGTGAGAGATGGAGAGAGAGACAGAGGGAGAGGGGGAAGGGAAAGAGGGAAGGGAAAGAGGGTGAGGGATTGGAGAGAGAGAGAGAGAGAGAGAGAGTGGGCATAGAAGTGGAAGAGACAGAGGGAGAGGGGGAAGGGCAAGAGAAAGGGATGAAGGAGAGAGGAGAGCGGGGAGACGGAGAGAGAGGGCGGAGAACAGGAGGCAGTTTGAAAGAGGGGGAAAAAAGAGGGAGTGAGGGCAAAGATGATCCATTATATTGACCAGATACTGGTGCTCTAACAATGGAAAGAAATGTCTTAAAAAAATGGAAGGCAAGATCAGGTGGGACCATTCTAGCCAATGAGAGGGCAGATACGCATGTGAATAACAGGCACAACTCTGATATAAAGTGTTTTTTTCCTCAAGTAGCCTGGATGTCATGTGTCCTACTTTTATCAGTACACTTGTAACAACCTAAGCATTACGAAACTTTGATTAGATCAAATAAGTCACGCGTAGCAAATTAGCCATTACATTTTTCGACATTCTCTCATTAACCCATGTTTATATGCAAACAGTATTCCGGATATTAGCTCGTATCCCGCTTAAGGTCTTATGCACCTTTGATATCCCGCTCATGAGTATCCCTGTATCCATGAATACTCAGAATATTCCTCATTTAAGTTCATATAGGTTAAATGGAATAGTAACTGAAATCTGGACACTGACTGTAGTCTTATGACCTCTCACATGTAGCCTAAAACTTAAGTGATAATGCCCGAGGAACCCGGTTTTTAGAGGATATATTGGCATGGGAGTTGCTAGGCCCGAGACAAACTTCCTCATTGACTCCTCGTTTGGTGAGCAAAAAACCCACAAAAAAACACCATCTGCTGGAGTACACAGATTTTTTTGTCCCAGTTATCTCTCTCGCTTTGTCTCTTCCTTTCTGGTGAGGGGAAGAGAGGAGAAAGAGAGGGAGGGAGGGGGGTAAAGAGAGGAAACAAGCTGCTGTGAACTCATTGCCCTGGCTGGCATGGCAGGCTTGGCATCGGTACAGGAATTAGGGGACGGACGGCACTAAAAGCCAGCGGGGTTGTTATCAAAGCACTTTTGTTTCTGCTGCCCTATTATTTATCAGGACTAATCATTTTGAAACATTGACCTTTTCATTTGTCATTTTATCTCGATCAGAATGATGCGTGTAGGGCTTATAGAGAGAGTGTGATCAGGACGTACGTATATATTGTCCTTCAAGAGGGAAACTGTTCCATTGCTCACTACAGTTTGGCATTGGCTACACAGCAAGCTGCAGACAGTACCTCACTCAGACAACAGCAGTACATGATGCATGCAGGCTGAATTTCACACAATCCGAATTTTCAGACAACTCTATCATATTGTTCTAAATGTCTTTGGGCATATACAGTACCAGATCTCCATCCATTTTTGATCCCAAATGTAGTTTTGTATCACCCACGCATCGCCATCATCCCCATGCCCCCGCACTTCACACACTACCATGGGGGCAATGCTACCTACGCACTCCCATCCCACACAGCTACACACGCACACACCTCCCCTCTGAATGGCATTGTCAGTTAAATCCTGTGTTCAGTGTTACCTAGGGATCTTCTGGGATTATCTGGAGGCATTTGGTCGGCTTGTCACGGAGAGGGAGATGTTTATGCATACTGTACTTTCCCTTTGACTGAAGCTTCACAGTTCTATCCAGATGGGCTTTTGGATGTAGGCTTTTGTAATGAACTCGGTCATAAGTTTGCGAGAATGGCTTAGGAGGAGGATACAATCCAATTGTTGGGTCGACGCTGCAGGATGTGTATTGTCTTTCTCATTCTGGCCTCTCTCGTTCTGGCCTCTCTCCAATTTCCTCAGGTGGCGGAAATCAGTTTTGCAATGTGATTTTGGAACTCCATCATACTGTTTTAAATGTCTTTGGGCTTATACAGCACTGGTCTACCCAGAGGTCTTGAAGTGAGAGGAAATACTCGGATATCACACAACAACATCTTCGTTGATGCCAATGAGTTCATTTAATAGGCTGGCAACTGTTAATATTCCCAATCTCCTTTTGAGGTTTACTGTCGTGTGTAAGATTTGAGGATGTGCGCCTTCTGAGTGGCTTTACCATGAGCCATTGACCGGGCCAAAGTGCTCCCAAAAAAAAAAACGATTCACTGTCATGCGGTTTGAGCTATTTGACATGATTTGACATTTTCATGTACTGATATTACCAGTACTCCAATCATTTATTTTGTTTACCCATCTGGCAGATGGGAGCATTTTGCTGACTTGCACATCAAGTAGAATGACAACTACCACCCAGCCCCAAGCAGTAAACAGCATGAGCCGTGAATACTGAGGACAACATGGTGGTAGAGGCACAAGAATGTAATCACTTTCACACAGAGGCTCACCATGATGGTAGACCTGCTTGGCAGGGGAGAGCATGAGGTGGAAACACACGGGTGGAAATGAGACAAGGACAGATGAGGTGGTCCACAGCGCCCTGGCCGACCCCCTGCCGTGGCTGCTCCCTGCTCACACTGAGCAGGGACTAATAAACCTGGGGCAGTCTGGGAAAGAGGAGGAGGGGATGACGGTGATGCTCGCCCCTACCTACCGTGCACTGTAGCCAGCTGAACTTGAAGGAGCCGTCGTCGTACTGAAGTAGCACTGTTCCACTCCAGCAGCACAACCCACCCGCTAACAATTAGTGTACACCTCCTATTATTCTCCCACTTCTGCATCTCACACACCTCTGCCAGCCCCCCCCCTCCCTCTCCCAGTCCCTCAACACTCGTCCCACTCTACCGCCCCCGCAGTGTCTCACACAATCAATTCAACGAGGGCCCTATTTTCTGGCCGACCCTACCTCGCTGTATGCTCCACTGGCCAAAACACTGCTAACACACACAGGATGAGGAAATAAAATGGTTATTCCTTGTGCTGCTGGCGGGGAGTGTTGTGCCAGACAGACGCCTCTCTCTCTCTCTCTCTCTCTCTCTCTCTCTCTCTCTCTCTCTCTCTCTCTCTCTCTCTCTCTCTCTCTCTCTCTCTCTCTCTCTCTCTCTCTCTCTCTCTCTCTCTCTCTCTCTCTCTCTCTCTCTCTCTCTCTCTCTCTCTCTCTCTCTCTCTCTCTCTCTCTCTCTCTCTCTCTCTCTCTCTCTCTCTCTGTTCCTTCTCTTCCTCCACTCTCTCTCTCTCTGTATTTCTCGCCCTCTCTCATTGTCTCTCTGTTCCTCGCCCTTATTGCTGATGCGATCACAGAAATATTCAGAGGATGGAGAGTGGTAGCGTTCTGTACGGTTGTTATTGCCTCATTGGTAGACACACACACAGAGAAGGGATTCTGGTTGTGGATTATGAATGCTTTGCCACCTGACAATAAGTGTCATCTTCTGAGCATGACTTCCAGCGATTCAATCACGCTGGATTGCAGTTCAATTCACTGCTTTCAATCTGCGGTATAGCCAATGTAAAACATATCTGCAGGATAGCCAATGTAAAACATATGTGCGGTATAGCCAATGTAAAGCATATCTGCGGTATAGCCAATGTAAAGCATATCTGCGGTATAGCCAATGTAAAGCATATCTGCGTAGTCCATTGCATGGTGTAGCCAATGTAAAGCATATGTGCGGTATAGCCAATGTAAAGCATATGTGCGGTATAACCAATGTAAAGCATATCTGCGGTAGTACATTGCATGGTGTAGCCAATGTAAAACATATCTGCGGTATAGCCAATGTAAAACATATGGGCGGTATAGCCAATGTAAAGCATATCTGCGGTATAGCCAATGTAAAACATATGTGCGGTATAGCCAATGTAAAACATATGGGCGGTATAGCCAATGTAAAGCATATCTGCGGTATAGCCAATGTAAAGCATATCTGCGTAGTCCATTGCATGGTGTAGCCAATGTAAAGCATATGTGCGGTATAGCCAATGTAAAGCATATGTGCGGTATAACCAATGTAAAGCATATCTGCTGTAGTACATTGCATGGTGTAGCCAATGTAAAACATATCTGCGGTATAGCCAATGTAAAACATATGGGCGGTATAGCCAATGTAAAGCATATCTGCGGTATAGCCAATGTAAAGCATATCTGCGGTATAGCCAATGTAAAGCATATGTGCGGTATAGCCAATGTAAAGCATATCTGCGGTAGTACATTGCATGGTGTAGCCAATGTAAAACCCTAATGTAGCTTATTGCTATTTTGCTGAGCCTGTACAGATTTACTATCAAAAGAAAGTTTTACTGTTACTGTTACTTAGTATATGAATTCAGAATTAAATACTGGTCTGATTCACACAAACAATCATGTTGGTTTTAATGTGATCTTGGTGGGGGTCAGTATTAGCCTGGTATGCTTGCGAGGTCCGGATGGTTCGTACGAGTCTCGGTCCGCATAGAGTGCAGTGGGGTCAATTCCATTTAAATTCCAGTCAATTTAGGAAATGCTGAAATTCCAATTCCAATTTTCGCCAATGCTTTTCAATGTGGAAAATTTTGAAGTAGAATTTCTGGTTTACATTATAAATTGACTGGAATTGAAATAGAATGGACCCCAAACCCTGGAGTAGATCCATCATCAATAGCCTTGTTAATCAAGTAGGCTAATGGAGAATCTATGTGTATTCTACAGATGTTTCAATACTGCGGCTGGGGTTGTTCTGGAGCAGTATCGGGGCCTTGACCTCTATCTGCAATCCTACTAATATCTCTCTACTACTATTCTACCAGCTCAGATGAATGAACATAGAAATAGAGAGACCATTCTCCATCCTCACTAATCTCCATACCCTGAGAGAATCTCTTTCCATGCCATCCTGAGCAGCGTAGGGCTTCCCCTTCCCTATTCAAAAACAGGTAATTGTATCATTTTTCAAGCCTTGCCTCTGTCTGAGGCCCTAGCCAGTCCCATTAATCATACTAATGGAGAAGTAAGTGATTTGATATATAGGCTTTAATCATGTTTTCTTGCACCGCCGTCATTCAAGCTATTCGTTTATTTAATTTTTTTTTACCTCCGACGGGTCCGAAGGGGCAAAAGACATTTAGAGATTGCCTAATATGCACATTGGTTTATGTACAGAGCGATATTGTTGACTGACTGAAGCGGAGTTGAATGTTATTGCGTAATTGACAAGACTAAACGCACACGTCCAGGTGCAAATAAGTGCAGTTAGCTAATGACGTTTGGTAATGTGTGCATGACATCTCTGTCATCAGTTGCCTGTGCGTAGTCTGGCATGGCAATAATGTGTCGATGAGACTCTGAAGCTGGTGGAACTTGTTCTCATTTCCTCCACGTTAAGTGGCCTGCTGCAACCCATCTCCATCCATCCCTCTCTCCCTCCTTCCCTCTCTCTCCTGTTGTTTTCACGGAAACGAAACACGGGAGGATTAGTTTGACCGGGCCGTGCTGCAGCAAACAAAGCTGTTGCTTGTTGGGCCCTTAATCTGTCATTAAAATCAGATTAGGTCCGGAATGAGTATTAATCCGTGGCTCTTTCCTCCATCTCTCCTGGAGAGCGGCTGCCTTGGCCAGGCCACACCCCAACTGCTCTTGGCTCCCCACAGCAGCTGTGGACCGCACAGCACACAGTCACTGACCTGTCTTAGATGGAGAGAGAGTGGGGGGGTGTAGGAGCGGGGTGGAGAGAGATATAGAGAGAGGGAGACAGAAAGAGTGGGTGGAGAGAGAGTGACAAAGAGATGGGGAAAGAGAGAGAGAAAGGGAGGGAGAAAGAGAAAAGCAAGAGAGGGCTGTGATTGGAGTCCTCCAGGGGATATTTAGACACCTGACCTGTGTATTAAGTCATTTATTTAAGATGGTTTATGCCTTTTATTACAGGATTAGAGGATGCAAATGAAGGTGTTGTTTTGGCCCCTGAGGAGGCTGCTGCTGTGATTCCAGGTTTTTGAGTACACAGCACATCATAATGTTCTCTCTGGCCAGATATCCAATTAAGGACATGGGTGAAAGGAGGGAAAAAACTCAGGAATTTTGCAAGATCGCAAGATTTAGTCATCCTTTTGGACAATTACAAAAGCATATTTTCTTGAATATGCACCAAACCTTTGGCTCAAGTCTTGTAGTGGAGAGTGTGGTATGTTGAGACTTTTTTTTACATTCAGCATCATTAGGTAAATATAGTATTATTTCTAACAAAGATATCTACATATATTTCAGGATGTGGTATATCCCTGGAAATAATCAGAATTCATGTAAACATAACCGTTTTGAAAACATAGCTTTTCCCCAAAAAAAGTTAACTCTTGGCGCAAATTACCCCGGGTATGGGGTAAGATGAGCAAAGGGATAGGGTAAATTGAGCATTCTTGGGGTCCGTGGGTGATGGTGTCCTGAGTGACAGCGAGAGGCTTAAACTGAATGCCTTGGGCTCAAAAACCATGTTCCTGCAGCTACCCAGTGCTTAATTTGGGAAACTAAGTGAAATCTGTTTGAGAACATTGACAGTAACATGTTTTCACAATGAAACATATTTAATGAAACTGTTGACAGCCCCCATCTCTGTGCGCTTGAGAAAGGAATGAAGGAGAGAGGAGAAAATGGAAACGCACAGTGGTGAGACATTCTCTAGCCAAAAGGTAATGTGTCAGCCTATCAATTATCAAACTATAAAAAATTACCTATTACTAGGCTATTCAAAATCAAATACAAATTCCCTATAATTGTAGGCTAACTCTGTAAATAAGCCGCCCTGCACAATCAGTGAACCAACAGCATTGCCTAGGCCTATATGTTCTCTCCCAGACTCATGGATAGAATGTTAGGAGCGTAGGGTAAGGTAACCGGTCTATTCAGTATGCATACTGTAATAATAGAGTACACACAGTAATTTTTATTTTATTTTAGAGCATAGGCTAGACCAATTATGTACAAAAGACAACTTACATCTGTTTATTTGTGT
Organism: Salmo trutta; assembly: GCF_901001165.1. Classification (NCBI taxonomy): domain Eukaryota; kingdom Metazoa; phylum Chordata; class Actinopteri; order Salmoniformes; family Salmonidae; genus Salmo; species Salmo trutta. The sequence goes on from NC_042966.1 coordinate 12,757,060, forward strand.
ATGTTTTTCTGCTGTGCATAATATGCAGTAGGCTATTAGGCCATGTATTGTATAACGGCACAATCATTATTTTAATTCCGTTTTTTTTTTCGGGCTTGGGCTCATATATAGGCCTATACGTATGCATAAGCTCTAATATGTGTATGGGTGTTCTACGTGCAACATCTTAAATGGTTTGAATTAATCATCACCATAGAAAGTGGTGTCAATTTCATTGTGTTTGGCTTGGAAACAACATCCACATCGACCATGTTTTCCACTCAGTTTCAATCTGTTGTTGAACTTCTTAATTCCAATTGATCCTCACAGTGAGGTCAACATTTTTATTTGCATTGATGTCAGAGTGGTTAGAGGGACAGTAAAGCCCTGAGTACCAGGCCATTAGCGATATGACGGTCGTTAGCGAGTTGGGTACTACAAACGCATGTCCCGAGTGCATAAAAGGAGATCACCGTAACTCAATAGTCACTTGGAATTTGACTGCGGTCATGACTCATGACTGCCGTTGTGGTGGTAATACGGTCACCGCAACAGCCCTAGTCACATGATTACTTCTGTATATGGTTTCCTAGAAAAGGGGGTAGCTCAACTAACCCTTTTGTCTCAAATGATCCCACTCTCCCCTAATATGGCACCATGTGTTCCCTGTTTTGGGATCACAGTAGTGAAAATCAATGGGCCATTCTTCCTCCCATAGTGTGTGCAAGGTGGTAATCAGCCTCTCAGGCCCTGTAATGGAGGTGTGTGTGGAACAGTGGCAGGTTTAGGCACTATGCTCACTGAGCTCATATTCACAGTAATGTGATGATGGGTGGCCCAGTCTCAACTGAGCTGGTATTTATAAATGTGATTGATTATCACCGAAAAATAAAGGAGAGTAAAGATTTTATATCCTAATTACAGTGGCAGGTGGATGTTTATATTCCCCTCACATCGCATGCTGTGGAAAGGAAGGTGGTGCGAAGTTGAGTCTCATTCCCAGTCATGCGTATTATAGTGTCCTGCCTCAGAGAGGCTCGTAAAGGGTCAAGTGGCTCAGCCACACGCACACATGCGCATGCTCACACAAATATAAACCACTTTATTTTAATTCCCTGCCTCTGGTCTTGTGTGTATGAATGAATTGCCTTAGGAAGTAGACACATCATTTACCATAGCTTAACTGCATCTCTTAGGAAACTACTGGGCAAATGTATCTGACATGTCTGTCTGTCTGAGCATGAAAATTAAAGTAAACACTATGTACACAGACTTGGATATTTCCCAGAATAAAAGGGAATGACGCTCTGAATTTTGAATGAGTCTGGAATTGTATGACTTATTGATTTGAAATGAGTGTCGTGTACCCATTTGTCAGGAGAAGACCCAGATGGCGACAGTTTCAAAGTAACAAAAGTGTATTACTAAAACAGGGGGGCAGGCAAACGACAGGTCAAAGGCAGGCAGAGGTCAGTAATCCAGAGCAGAGTCCGAAAGGTACAGAACAGCAGGCAGGCTCAGGGTCAGGATAGGCAGAATGGTCAAAACCAGGAAAAGTAGAAAACAGGAACTAGAGAACGACAGGAGCACGGGAAAAACGCTGGTAGGCTTGACGAAACTAAACGAACTGGCAACAGACAAACAGAGAACACAGGTATAAATACACTGTGGATAATCAGGAAGATGGGCGACACCTGGAGGTTTTTGTTTTATTACTGAATGAGTTTGTTCAATGCTATGGTTTGATTCTTTAACTCATAGGGTGCGGTGGACAGCTGTGCACAGTGCTAGGCAGGTACTGTTGCAGCCTACATATCTATTTGCATACTGTCACTTACAAACTGTTTCCTAAGACAAATCATGTGTCTGATATGTCCAACAACTCAGTTGGTAGGAGCATGGTGCTTATTAACCTCTACAGGATCGGTGGGTCCCCTGCTGGACGGTTGAGCTAACGTAGGCTAATGCGATTAGCATGAAGTTGTAAGCAACAACAAAAAAATCCTGATATTGGCAGAAAGCTTACATTTTTGTTAATTTAACTGCACTGTCCAATTTACAGTAGCTATTACCGTGAAATAATACCATGCTATTGTTTGAGGAGAGTGCACAGTTGTGAACTTGAAAATGTATTAATAAAGCAATTAGGCACATTTGGGCAGTATTGATACAACATTTTCAACAGAAATAGAATGGCCCATTGGATCAGTCTAAATCTTTGCACATACACTGCTGCCATCTAGTGGCCGAAATCGAAATTGTGCCTGGGTTGAAATAATACATTATGGCCTTTCTCTTGCATTTGTATTATCTCTTTGTATTATCTTTTACCATATCTAATGTGTTATATTCTCCTACATTCATTTCACATTTCCACGAACTTCAAAGTGTTTTGCTTCGAATGGTATCAAGAATATGCATATCGTTGCTTCAGGTCCTGAGCTACAGGCAGTTAGATTTGGGTATGTCATTTTAGGCAAAAAAAAATGTAAAAGGGGCTAATTGTTAAAATAACAATTTCTTTGTGGATTTTGATGTGTTCTTGGGTATTTTATCTTGCTGGAAGATCCACTTGCGATCAAGTTTCTGTCTCCTGGCAAAGGTAACCAGGTTTTTGTCTGAAATGTTAATGGTTAATTGACCATTTCAGTCTCCAGACATTTTTGGAGTATACAGTATAGTTAAGTATTTGAATTATTTATTTTACACTGTAATTTTTCCTCATCTTTATCAAAGGTATCAGTAATTCCGTACCCCACTCTACATGTAACTACCAAAATAAAGGAAACACAAAGTGTCTTAATTGGGCGTTGGGCCATGGCAAACATAGATTGGCGTAGATTCTACAAGTGTCTGGAACTCTATTAGTTAACACATTGATAAATACCAGCTCGGTTGACACTGGCCAACATTCTTCCCCGAGATTTGGTGTTTTGTTGATGGTGGTGGAAAAAGCTATCTCAGGCACCGCTTCAGAATCTCCCATAACACACACACACTTTAAAGCCCCTATTCTCCTTTGGCTGCGTTTACACAGCCAGCCCAATTCTGATATTTTTCCACTAATTGGTCTTAGTCATGGTAGCAAAAATATTGTGCAACTGGCCATTTTTATACATGACCCTACGAATGAAATCAAGAACCACACCTGTGTGGAAGCACCTACTATTAATATACTTTGCATCTCTCATTTTCTCATGTGTTTGCTTAATTTTGGCAGTTACCTGTACATTTAAAGCAGCAGGACATTAAAAAGACAGTGTTTTTCATCCCTCTTTCTGAAGGGAATGGAAGCCAAACGGCAACATTTCATCCTGCCTCTCCCCATCCATCACTCCCTTCTATTCCTCTCTCTGCCTCCTCTATCTTCTAAAAGACTCTCCTATCTGCATAATGTAGTCAAGTGGTAGTTTCTGATGGCAGCTGCCATTCAAAGCGCTATCTGCCATCCTGGCAATCTGGCTCTGGGGGTCATCCCCTGGAGACGGGGCCATCCCCCAAATCTATTTCAATAAGGTTTCATATTTGCATTCAGTCTCTGTTGTTCATTCAGTTAAGCCTTCACTAGATTTAGCTATAATTGAGGCCAATGCTAGCCTCTCTCTTCTGCAGTCTTAACCCAGGTGCTTATTACATTTGCCATTTCAACACTCTTGTTGTGGCCATTCAATCACCTAGAATGCATTTGACTGGCCTATCCATGATTCTAAATAGATATTTGTTATAGCTCATATACTCACCAATGTCCAAAACTCCTAGGAAGAATATGATGATGAAAACAAGGTCTTTACCTTGGAAATTGGCCATTTCATTATGATCTACAGTCTGAGTGGCACCTCATCGTCAACATCTGTGGCGGAGCAAAAAACTACAGGCAGACTTCATTCAGTCAAGCCTGGGAAGAGTTTAATTCTGTATCATTCCTTCCCCACAATGAGAATACTTTCTTAAATTGATATGCAGTTTAGTTCAGAGGAGGAGCTAAAGGAGGATGGGCTCATTGTAATGGATGGAACGGAATAATTGGAATGGTTTCTAAATCCATCAAACATATGGAAACCACATGTTTAACTCGGTTCCATTAACTCCAGGCATTACAATGAGCCCATCCTCCTATAGCTCCTCCCACCAGCCTCCTCTGGTTTAGTTACATTTTGTCTACGACAGTCAACATAGGCTTCCAAAACAGTTTTAAAGTGATAGTTCACCCAAATAAAAACGTACTTATTGGTTTCCTTACTCTGTAAGCAATCTATGGACAGTTAAGATGGCAATCAATGCTTTGGTTTTGTTTATCTGGCCACTGCCTCCAAATAATTGAGTACGTTGGCATGAACTATCCCTTTACGCACCCGACATTTAAATGACACATCAACACATTCAAAGAAATAGCTTAAAAGATTTCAACAAGAAACCCCAATCACCAGTCAAAGCCATTATCTTGGCCAATCCAACACTTGATGAGGTTTTCAGCCCAGTCACACACGCAAAACGCCAGATCTGATATCTAAATAAGAATCTGAGCAGACAGACAGACTCTATAACAAGAGCTGCTGTGCCTCCTCACCAGCTGGCTGGGCTCATACAGGATGGAGGAAAGTGTAAGACTATAGCATAGACACCTTATTGTCTGAGGCAGCTGTCACTACTGTCATATTGTGCTCTTACATTGTCCCCTTTATCCCCTCAACCAGAACTCTGAGTAGCGAGTCTGGAGTCTGTCATAGTCACCCGGCTCATTGTGGACTGTTTGGGACATGATGAGGGAACAGGGGGAAGAGAGGGAAAGAGAGAATGATGGAGGGGGAGGGGAAGTTAAGAATGGGAGAGCTTATTGTGAGGTTGCTGGGAAGTTTTCTCTCCCTCAGCGGAGATGAGGTGCTCTCTCTCTCTGGGAGTGACAGTGTGCCGCAGCTGTGATGTCCCACTGGAAACACAGGCAGCCGCAGAATTATGAAGGCATCATGCAATAGCTGTCAGTCTGGATGCCTGGGCCATGTGGTGAGCAGGCAAACAGGCAGCAGATACAGGCTGGATTCAGTAGAGGAAAAACAAGTAGACTGCAGTCCACTAGTAGGCTTTACAGCACGGGAAGATTGGGCTGCAGTAATGTAGTAGGGTATGGATAATAATAGTAATAAATTGGACTGTGGCCAATGTTATTACCATAGGTTTGCAATCTTACCGACTAAATATTAGCCGGGTCAAAGTATGATGTTGTTTGTTTCATGGAATTATCTTCTGTGTAACACATTATCTTAAATAGATTATAGCTCCAATCTGTTCCCCACTCTGTGATTCACCATGGACAAAATGCCCAGAGTCTATAATCAGTGCAAAAAGGCCTCATTTTCAACAGTCAGACAATGAAGGAGTCATGATCTATTTCAAAGCCCCATTAGATGCTTTGTCTGAGCCATGTTTGTCATCCTCTCACTTCAACCCTTTCATTAAAGTCCAGCCATTCAGCAGCCCTGCCGCACCAAGATTGGATTATTGGTGGCAATGGTGTTTAATGTACAGCCTTGTTATCAGCCTAGTAGCATTGTAATAGTTGCTTATCTGTTGTATAACCTATTTATTTTTTATTAAGTGTATTGTCTTTTTTGATCCACAGGTAGTGGAGCACAGGCAGTGATGACCATATTTATCTCTAAAATATTCATTTTTAGTTTTTTCACTGTATCCAAGGAGCTTTATCCAGGTTAATTAGGTGGAGACTAGAGACAAAAATACTGTGTTCTTCCAACTGCTCAATTTCTCTGCTCCAAATCCTATCTTCTCCTCTACAAAGCGGTTTAAGATCAAATCAAATCAAATGTATTTGTCACATACACATGGTTAGCAGATGTTAATGCAAGTGTAGCGAAATGCTTGTGCTTCTAGTTCCGACCATGCAGTAATATCTAACAAGTAATATAACCTAACAATTCCACAACAACTACCTTATACACACAAGTGTAAAGGAATGAATACGAATATGTACATACAAATATATAAATGAGTGATGGCCGAACGGCATAGGCAAGATGCAGTAGATGGTATAGAGTACAGTATATACATATGAGATGAGTAATGTAGGGTATGAGAACATTATATAAAGCGCCATTGTTTAAAGTGGCTAGTGATACATTAAATCAAGATGGCAAGATGCAGTAGATGGTATAGCGTACAGTATATACATATGAGATGAGTAATGTAGGGTATGAGAACATTATATAAAGCGTCATTGTTTAAAGTGGCTATTGATACATTACATCCTGATGGCAAGATGCAGTAGATGGTATAGACAGTACAGTATATACATATGAGATGAGTAATGTAGGGTATGTAAACATATAAAAGTGGCATTGTTTCAAGTGGCTAGTGATACATTACATCAAGATGCAGTAGATGGTCACTCCCAGAGAGAGAGAGCACCTCATCTCCGCTGAGGGAGAGAAAATTTCCCAGCAACCTCACAATAATAAGAGCTGGTGTGCGGTTTTGTTCCAAGTATAGAAGATAAGAAATGCACGCACACACATACACGTGCATATATACACTAACACACTAACATACAACAGAGATGCTTTAAAATGCTCCTAACTGCTTTAAAATACTCCTAACAAGACATCATGGTCTAGAAATATGAGTCTTAAAACCCATGTCCAGGTTTCAACTACCATCAATACACCCACAAGGGGAAAAAACTTTCCTTTAGGAAACATATAAAAACATCCACCTTGGTAATTGGAAAAAATACAGGCTGAAAAATAGAGGCGAAAAATACATTGAGATTATACTGTGTGGATGGAGGCTTGCTAAGGCCTAGGAAGATGCAATTTATACAGTCTCAAACACATTTTATCCTGTGGTGGTGTCTACATTGAATATGTTTTTTATTTTACTTGTATTGTATTTAACTAGGCAAGTTAATTAAGAACAAATTATTATTTACAATGACCGCCTACCAAGAGGCAAAAGGCCTCCTGTGGGGACTGGGGCTGGGATTAAAAGTGTAGGACAAAACACACATCCCGACAAGAGAGACACCGCTATACTACATAAAGAGAGACCTTGGGCAACAACATAGCATGGCAGCAACACATGACAACAACACGGTAGCAACACAACATGGCAGCAACACAACATGGTAGCAGCACAAACATGGTACAGACATGATTGGGCACAGACAACAACACAAAGGTCAAAAAGGTAAAGACAAGAATACATCGCGGGAAGCAGCTACAAGTGTCAGTAAGAGGGTCCACGATTGAGTCTTTGAATGTAGAGATGAAGCTAAAACTGTCCAGTTTGAGTGTTTTTTTGCAGCTCTTTCCAGTCGCTAGCTGCAGCGAACTGAAAAGAGGAGCGACACAAGGATGTGTGCGCTTTGGGGACCTTTAACAGAACGTGACTGGCAGAGTGGGTGCTGTATATGTCCGTCCCTCATGTTTTCCACCATTCCTCTCCTTTTCTAGTTCTAAACTTAGCACTGGGCATGGTTAGATTGAGCACCGAGCTATTTGCAATGCCAGCATAAGAGCAAACCTATTTTAGGAATAGGTGTAGGATTAATGAAGGAAGAAAGAGAAGAAAAAGAAAGAAATAGAAAGAGAACAGCAAAAAAACAAAGGAAAGGAACAGACGTTTTTGTATGTGAGGACGGGATATCAGTAGGTGTTTATTTGACTTTGCTGTCATGACTTGTTTAGGCGGAGAGAGAAGAAGAAGCACGCCATCTCCCCTTCTGACTTTTGAGATGACGCTCGAGTCAAGAGGACATTGTGTGGGTGTAGGTTCTTACGGGGATGCAGTCACTGCTCAATCTGAAATGGACAGTGAAATCCTCTTTAAATCCAATCAAATGTTATTTGGCACATTCTTTGTAAAACAACAGGCGTAGGCTAACAGAGAAATGTTTACTCACGGGCCCTTCCCAACAATACAGAGAGAGGAAAAAAACGCGATGGGCAACAATAACTTGGCTATATACACCAGGATAGATAAACAGTAGCAGCAGAGTATGTGATGAGTCAAAAGAGTTCGTGCAAAATGGGTCAATGCAGATCGTCCAGGTAGATATTGGTTAACTATTTACATGACCCAATGCTCTTTTTTAATGTATATGATAAATTAGGATTCTGGTTCATAAGGCTTGTTAACACTAGAGCGCAGAGGCAGTCATTTGGACTGCATATTCATTTAAAATTGAAATATCTCTGCATGTCTTTGATGTGCGACTCATGGGAGACAGATTGAGTGGGTGGAATATAGTTGTTTCAAGTATACTGTATGCGATTGTAAATTCAGCATCACTCAAAAAAGTAGGCAGACGCTATGTGCCCAATTAATAATCTACTTTACATTTCAATGCATGTACATTCCGCTCACATTGAAATAACACACAGGCTAAATCAACTTAGTGAAGTTGACAGCGTTGACAGATTTTCTCTCACGACAGTGGACAGAACCTCCATCTTATTGGCGTCTGAAGTATCCGATATAATTGCTGCAACGCAAGCGCAATTGGGCATACACTGTATAATATGTAGACTGTTTGTGCTTTTGTGCATGTGTATGCATGTGCAGAGGAAACATGCTTGTCTGTGTATGGTTTACGTGTAAGCGAGAGAGAGATAGAATGGATGTTGGCATGCAGACCCGGGAGCAACTGCGGCCCCTCACGATGAGTTCAGATTTTTGTGGCCCCACCCCCATAGAAGTTGCCCGTCCTTGTTCTAGAAACTGCTTTAACACACACATTGATGAGCATTACATGCACACTCAATGTACATGATCAAGTCGAGGTCTGTTTCAATCAAACCTGACAGGCCAGTGTTTTTGCGCATTGCACGCTCATGTCTTATTCTGAGAAATGGACGCATCTGGCCTACCTATCAGTGGAGTCTACCTGTTGCTTTCACGGTACAGAGACACATTCCCTGGTTTTAGTTGACCATGTTAAAATACATACACCTAGTGTACAAAACATTAGGAACACCTTCCTAATATTGAGTTGCACCCACTTTTGCCCTCAGAACAGCCTCAATTCATTGGGGCATGGCCTCTAAAAGGTGTCGAAAGCATTCCACAGGGATTCTGGCCCATATTGACTCCAATGCTTCCTACAGTTGTGCTAAGTTGGGTGAATGTCCTTTGGGTGGTGGTCCATTGTTGATACGCACGGGAAACTGTTGAGCGTGAAAAACCTAGCAGCATTGCAGTTCTTGACATACTCAAACCAGTTCTACTGGCACCTACAACCATACCCCATTCAAAGGCACATCAATATTTTGTCTTGCCCATTCACCCTCTGACTGGCACACATGCACAATCAATGTCTCAGTTGTCCTGAGGCTTAAAAATCCTTCTTTAACCATTCTCCTCCCCTTCATCTACACTGACTGAAGTGGATTTAACAAGTGACATCAATAAGGGATCATAGATTTCACCTGGATTCACCTGGTCAGTCTATGTCATGGAAGAGAAGGTGTTCCTAATGTTTTGTACATTCAGTGAATACGTTGGCTTCTTAAATACTGTGGGCTTTATTGACTTGAGCCATTCGACCCCCATATGATGACTTGCAAACGCAAGAACTTAATCATTTGCATATCAACTCTCTCTCTATATGCTTTCTTAACGTTGTCTCGACATTTGAGCTGAAGGTCAAATTCATTATTTATGCCAGACAGTTGAGAATATAGCCCACAGATCGTGTTGAGTTGTCATCATGAACAGAGAAACGTGTCAACTAAAGATGAGCTGGCGGAGAGTAGGGAAATCAAGTGATGAAATCATCAATTCCTCGCCATTTGACAACCCTTCAGTTTCCCTCTCGTGGTGGTAAATGGCGAGACTGAAGTCGCTGCTCAGAAGCCCTTGTTATCAAGAACAAGAACAGGACCACTACTACAGGTACTGCAATCACTGTCCTCCTCGATGCCCATCCATATTGATAGTGGAAAAGGGAAATGTGTGACATATCAGCACTGGCTGGCTGCAGGGGGCTTCAGAACTATGACTCTTGTTCCGGTCTCATATCCCAGATGCCATGATTGGCTTCTCCACTAGTTGTGTTCAACATGTCAAGTAGTTTTTGTGGCGTTTTTGCCTTTTCTCTTGTGCCACTTAACAAAATAGAAGTAGAAAGGGTTCTAGTATGTAGCTATTTACAAGCCATTTCCTGCACTCTGTATTGCGCCAGCTCTTGTCTCCCTATCTTATTCTTAGGATGGCTATTCATCAACTTGCTGTTGCGGCAGATGGACATGTTGCTCCAATTTGAGACTAATATCAGCTGTGTGTATGTGTATGTGTGTAAATTCAATGCAGGTATCTGAGCAAACAGGACGGGGAAATGTACAAACAATGGAACAATCAAATCATCATATTATCAGACATTGGATCTGTCAAAAATTTCCACAAATGTGAAATATAGATACACCATTTAAAAGATGTTCACTTGAACGTTTGAGGGTAATGTACTTTATGAACGTGTGGCTTAAAGAATAGTGGCTCATTCTAATGCAGAACAGGAAACCAAACTCGGCATACAGTTCGGGCCAGTTTCCCAGACACTAAACAGGACTAAGAAGCATTGTCAATGTAGATTCTGCATTGAGACAGTTTTTTTTAATACAGGACTAGGCTTAATCTGTTTCTGGTCCCTTAATGTCTGCACCTGAAACGTCCCTCATTTTCTATTCAGTCCATTTACTGTGTAGTTTACTTAGATTCTGCTGGAAATTATTCCAATAAAAACCACAAAGAAACATCATTAAAACTTGCAAAATACAGCTTGGATGCAGCTGTGAAGACTGTTGCCATAGTTACACAATATATATTACAAGGTCTTGCTGAGGGTTTCGCAGGGCCCTCGTCAGCTTTCGGCAAGGACGCAGCAAGCAAAATCCATTTGGAATCGGGTTGGTCTGAAATGTGGTATTTCTCTCTGCCTCAATTCTTCAGAGTTCATTATGCTATTAGTGGGTTTTGTTTATGATATTTTTAAACCACCTCTGAGTGAGAAAATGACATGTGAGAATAGAATGAGTGATGCTATTGTTTTGGTTTTCTCAGTGCCACTCTCTCTGGATCTGCATACAATGCCATGATCATGTAATAGCCTTCTGAAGACGTATTACCTCCCGAGCCAGAGCCTAACCTTTTGTTCAGTGGGCTAACACAGTTGTGTGGCGCGCAGGAGACCAGGATTCAAATCACCAATCTGGCACATATGTTAATCAGAAGCATTCATTAGCATGTAAGGAACTGAGTTTAAAACTAATTTTCAATATTGTACACCTAATGACCTAAACTCCGGCGTTAATTAATCTTGATGCAAAACACATCTTCATCCTTCTTTTCTTTGGTTTCCTTTCTAAGGGAGTTGTGTGGTTTGCATATGCATGCTTAATTAGGAAACATATGGAAAGCTGTGCATGGCTGGAAATGTATTTCTTTTTTGTTCTACTTTAGTAGGAAGCATGCTATGGCACATTTTAATTAAACAGCAACATGGATGGCGCAATCATATACAGATATTAGATCTTAACTTGATCACTCTTGGTGCATCAGGGAATTCAAATGAGCCTTGTGAGTCCCTGAAAATGAGCAGTTCTCTTTCTCGTCATGGGCGGAGGTCGAGTCATTGGGATCAGGGCTCGCTATCAAAATAATTGTCACACTCACTCGCTCATACGCAAGGCTTAAGTCCTATTACTGCAACATTCAAATGTACACAAATGTATCTGAAATGCAGCAATACACATAAACAACTGTTGTTTTATATAGCTTAATAACACAAGATAGATAGACATACAAGTGTCAAGCGTATACTAAGGACAACATTCTAGGAAGTACTTTTTTTATATTGTGCAGAATGCTTGTCAAATAGATAAATCGGCCCTAGTCTGTTCAAAAAGTACTATGTTGTTCCGATTTACAATACCAAACCAGAGGGCAAACATATCTTGAAAGACTTTGGATGCAAGCAAGACTAACATTAAGATAACACCGTCTTTTTTTCTCTCAATAATTGTTGCAATTGAGATCAGCTGTGTGGGGGAATTTAGCGCATACTGATGGTTTAACGAGACATCAGCTGACAATAATCTAGTGACATCGATGGTTGCAATAGGCCCCTTGTTATTTGATTATATTCCAATAGGCTAAATTCCTTAGGCTATCCATAGTCGCGTAATAAAAGGTATGAAAACCAAAAATAGGCTAGCCTACTGTTTGTGTTTCCCTGGCTGAGTTGATGAGCTGATTTGGTCCATCAATTGATTGACAGATGTAGGCCTACTGTAGAACGATAAACTGTCCTCCAGTGTGGATGCTCAACAACATTATATAGTTAGGCTATGTATATTTTTTCTTAAATGCAACATGGAAAGTGTTGGTCCCATGTTTCATGAGCTGAAATAAAAGATCCCAGAAATGTTCCATATGCACAAAAAGCTTATTTCTCTCAAATTGTGTACACATTTGTTACATCCCTGTTAGTGAGCATTTCTCCTTTACAAAAATAATACATCCACCAGACAGGTGTGGCATATCAAGAAGCCGATTAAACAGCATTATCCTTACACAGATGCACCTTGTGCTTGGGACAATAAAAGGCCACACTAAAATGTGCAGTTTTGTCACACAATACAATCCCACAGATGTCTCAAGTTTTGAGTGAGCATGCAATTGGCATGCTGACTGCAGGAATGTCCACCAGAGCTGTTGCATGTTAATTTTCCCACCATAAGCCACCTCCAACATCGTTATAGAAAATTTGGCAGTACGTCCAACCGGCTTCACAACCGCTGACCATGGGTAACCACGCCAGCCAACCTCCACATCTGGCTTCTTCACTTGTGGGATGGTCTGAGACCAGCCACCCAGATAGCTGATGAAGCTGTGTGTTTGCTCAATCTAATAATTTCTGCACAAACTGTCAGAAACCATCTCAGGGAAGCTCATCTGCGTGCTCGTCGCCCCTCACCAGGGTCTTGACCTGACTGCAGTTCAGCGTTGTAACTGACTTCAGTGGGAAACTTCTCACCTTTAATGGCCGCTGGCAAGCTGGAGAAGTGTGCTCTTCACAGATAAATCTCTGTTTCAGCTATACCGGGCAGATGGCAGACATTGTGTATTGCGTTGTGTGGACGAGCGGTTTGCTGATGTCAATGTTGTGAACAGAGTACCCCATAATGGGCGGTAGGCATAAGTTACAGACAACAAACTCAATTGCGTTTCATCGATGGCAATTTGATTGCATAGAAATACTGTGACAAGGTCCTGTTGGCCGTTGTCGTGCCATTTATCCTCTGCCATCAGCTCATGTTTCAGCATAATTTTGCACGGCCCCATGTCGCAAGGATCTGTACACAATTCCTGGAAGCTGAAAATGGCCAGTTCATCCATGGCCTGCATACTCACCAGACATGTCACCCATTGAGCATGTTTGGGATGCTCTGGATTGACTTGTACGACAGCGTGTTCCAGTTCCCTCCAATATCCAGTAACTACTCACAGCCATTGAAGAGGAGTGGGACAACATTCCACAGGCCACATTTAACAGCCTGATCAGCTCTATGCGAAGGAGATGTGTCTCGCTGCATGAGGCAAATGGTGGCCCAACCAGATACTGACTGGTTCTGATCCACTCCTCTATGTTATCCTCTAAGTTATTTGTGACCAACAGATGTATATTTGTATTCCCAGTCATGTGAAATCCGTACATTTCGGCCTAATGAATTTATTTAAATTGACTGATTTCCTTATGTGTAATGTACCTCAGTAAAATGTTTGACATTTTTAATGGTGCATTTATATTTTTATTCAGTGTAGTTATCGTCTCTGGTGTGGACTGAAAGCTTGTATTGTGTGGCTTCAATTTTTTATTTCGTAAAGCTGTTAATTCATTTCAGGCTATCCAAAGACGATTTTGTTGAGCTGAGACACTTTTCTTTGACGTGTACATTATCAGACTATTCATTTTTACTAATTGAAAACATTTGAATGAATGCAATTAACTTGTGGCTCAGGCTGGTCACTATATCGCCCAGCACTAATGAGGCTTGGAGCCGGAGCACGCTGCTTAGACCGCTGCGTTACGGCATATCACAATGCTCTAGCAAGCACTTAGAATACTATGAATACTGATGATACATACGCACATTGTTTTAATAATTTGGTTTTAAGCCTTCCCCAATCCATAGCCTTAACCACTCAGAATGAATGCCTAAACTGTTAACCTTTGAGTTGTTTCTGTTTTGACCCTGTAACCATGGAGAATTAATATGTAGAAAATAGATGTTCATCCATGGGTCAAAGAGCAGTGGGCTGACTCTGGCATATGTGTTTTGGGTTCAGTGGCTTTAACCGCAAGAACACACGGCATTGAGGCAACCAAAATAATTATTTCTACCCCTACAAATACAGTACTGTACAAATGTTTTAGGCAGGTGTGAAAAAATGCTGTAAAGTAAAAATGCTTTCAAAAATAGACATGTTAATAGTTTAGATTTATCAATTAACAAAATGCAAAGTGAGTGAACAGAAGAAAAATCAACATAAAATCAATATTTGGTGTGACCTCCCTTTGCCTTCAAAACAGCATCAATTCTGCTAGGTACATTTGCACACAGTTTTTGAAGGAACTCAGCAGGAAGGTTGGCCCAAACATCTTGGAGAACTAACCACAGTTATTCTGTGGATGTAGGCAGCCTCAGGTGCTTCTCTCTCTTCATGTAATCCCGGACAGACTCGATGATGTTGAGATCAGGACTCTGTGGGGGCCATACCATCACTTCCAGGACTCCGTCTTTACGCTGAACATAGTTCTTAATGACTTTCTCTGTATGTTTGGGGTCGTTGTCATGCTGCAGAATAAATCTGGGGCCAATCAGATGCCTCCCTGATGGTATTGCATGATGGATAAGTATCTGCCTGTACTTCTCAGCATTGAGGAGATCATTCATTCTGACCAAATACCTAACTCCATTTGCAGAAATGCAGCCCCGAACTTGCAAGGAACCTCCACCATGCTTCACTGTTGCCTGCAGACACTCATTTGTGTACCGCTCTACAGCCCTTCGGCGAACAAACTGCCTTCTGCTACAGCTAAATAGTTCAAATTTTAACTCATCAGTCCAGAGCATCTGCTGCCATTTTTCTGCACCCCAGTTCCTGTGTTTTCGTACATAGTTGAGTCACTTGGCCTTGTTTCCACGTAGGAGGTATGTATGGCTTTTTGGCCGCAAGTCTTCCATGAAGGCCACTTCTGACTAGACTTCTCCAGGCAGGAGATGGGTGTACCAGGGTCCCACTGTTTTCTGCCAATCCTGAGCAGATGGCACTGCTGGACATCTTCCGATTGCGAAGGGAAGTAAGCATGTTGTGTCTTTCATCTGCTGCAGTAAGTTTCCTTGGCCGACCACTCCGTCTACGGTCCTCAACGTTGCCTGTTTCTTTGTGCTTCTTCAAAAGAGCTTGGACAGCACGTCTGGAAACCCCTGTCTGCCTTGACATTTCTGCCTGGGAGAGACCTTGCTGATGCAGTGTAACTACGTTGTGTCTTGTTGCTGTGCTCAGTCTTGCCATGGTATGACTTTTGACAAGAAACTGTCTTCAGCAACCTCACCTTGTTAGCTGAGTTTGGCTGTTCCTTACCCAATTTTATTCATCCTACACAGCTGTTTCTGTTTCAGTTAATGATTGTGTTTCAACCTACATATTGAATTGATGATCATTAGCACCTGTTTGATATAATTGTTTAATCATACACCTGACTATATGCCCACAAAATCCCTTTGTGGGATTTTGTGCAAGTGTACCTACAAGAATTGATGCTGTTTTGAAGGCAAAGGGTGGTCACACCAAATATGGATTTGATTTCGATTTTTCTTCTGTTCACTCACTGCATTTAGTTAATTGATAAATATAATCTATTAACTTGTCTATTTTTGAAAACGTTCTTACCTTACAGCATTTTTTCACACCTGCCTAAAACTTTTTCACACTACTGTATGTCAATTTAATATAATCCACATAAGAATTCACTCGAGACGCGCTGTAGCATGCACGTAACCTACATTAGGTACAATGTAGGTGCGGTGTGCATTGTATACAAACAGCGCTTCCAGCTGCCACCTGTGGCAATTCTAAATATTTATTCCGATTTTAAAATCCTCCTGCTCCTGAATTATTTTCCTCCTGCAACAAAAGGGATAAATTAAGATCCGACATCTGAAACATCAAAGAATGCTAGTTTTTCAGTAAATTGGTGTGAATTCTTCACCTGTAGCCTATATGTTAAGCAACCAAATTCTCCCTGAAATACATCCTCTTCAAAGCAGTGTCTTAATTACTTTTTGTAATTTATATACAAATCAGGATGTGTCTCTTTGTGAAACGGAGTAAGGCTGTTCTATATTCCTGGTGAGGCGTTTGCCAAGACACATTGATTGGAAGCAGAGTTCAAACATACTTTCACAGATTTCTAGAAATGCAGATTCCCTGATGGGATTTCCCCCCCCCAGCTTTCAACGTCCACCACCCACGCACACACTGTTTGCATAAGGAACATTTGCATGCTGTCTTGATAGCCCCACTGACCTAATAATGATACCATTATTATAAATATATATATTCTCACTTAGGTAGACTTGTGTGTTTTAGTTTTAGGCCAGAAAATCATGCATGTATTAATTTCTTTAGCTTGAAAAAAGAGACAAATAGGATGTGAACGAAAAGTGGATTTTAGAATGTGTTCAACATGTTTCTTTGTTTTATTACCGAATTGATAACATTGATTGTGTCATTTTCCTCATGTTGCAGATAGCAGCGAAGTTAAGTGCACAATATTGCTTTAAATAGTCTATCTATGCGTGTTTCATTTGTGTAGAGAAATGACTGGTTGAACTGAACAGAGTAGCCTGGCCTGACCCATAGAATAACACACATAATCTCTGTGGAATTCTAGATCAGAACCTTTTCACTGTATTAAGAGCAGTTTCTCTCCAGTGCCTCCAAACAGGTACCCGCTCAGTGGTCTCCCTTCAGTCCCTGCCTCGTTATAGGCGATTAGATCTACCAGGTCCAATCCACTCTGCCAACCTCCCTGGAGGCCTTCTGAACCACACTCAACATCACCACCCATCAGCTGCTGCTGCCCAAGTGGTGACCAGCCATGCCAACACCCACTTTGCCAGTGCCACGATCAAGAACCCCATGCTGGAGATTTCAGGCGTGCATTCCAAATGGCACCCTTTTCCCTACATACTGCACTATATAGTTGAGAGGGTGTCATTTGGGACACAGCCCTGGATTGGACAGAGAGGGGAAGGTTTTGACTTGAATGCCTCTTTATGAGGTGTTTCTAGATATCCATTGTGCTCCGCATTTGAATGACATTTGAATGACATGAGCATTTTCACAGTGATTTCCTTGCAAATGAATTTAACTGTACACCAATTTTTTATTTCACATTCATGTTAACTTCACTCACCATAATCCCCAACAACGCAGTAGTGTCCATTCTCTTCTCCCGTCAATGTTATGACTCAGTGGCACAGTCAGGGACCAAACTGACCAAGCAGTCCTAGAGTCATCAGCAGCACCTCTGATGGGCAGTGCAGCCTCAAAGATTACTCCTCATGTACCCGCAAACCACCTCACGTCCCAACAAACCACCTCAAACAAAATCACACAATGGACAGAGGGGACGGGCCAGACGTAAATATAATCTGCTTTTGGGGACATGTGCGATTATATGCAGCTAGACTATAGGCTATAGGGTGAGGAAAGTTTGTGACGACTCATAGGACTAAATAAATGGTGGCAGGACCTGGTTGGGCTGTTCAGGGGACATCTAGAGGCTGTGACATGCTCTCAATTATCCCTGATACACCTCTTATGTACATCATGCTTTCCACCTTTTGCTTTTCTCTGAAATGTCACACTGTGAATAAAACCTACTGATTCACTATAATAGACCTATATGGAGGTCTGTCTTGTGTGTAAGTAATTGGATCCATTGAGAATGAGATAGGTACCTGAGCAGGTAATCAAATGCATAAAGGTCGAACGATGATTGAGATTTGATTAGCAAGGACTTGGGCATCTCAATGAGGTCTACTGTATGAGGTCTGGAACCACTGACCTCTGTCTGGTTCAATGTTGTGGTTTAATACATAGGATATGAATCAAAGTTGCCTCATTTGACAGTACAACCAATGATTGATTAATAATTGCATACGAACCCATGTTAACTAATTGACTACTAGCCATATCCCACCTCCATGTGATTATAACAAACTAGCCATAATAGAGCAGTGAAAAGAATTATTCATGCAGTGTAGCCTACATCGTGACATTCTATGAGAGGACACTACATATTTATGGTCAACATGAACCCATGGAAGTGTTTACATATGTAACAGCCATCTTATGGTAAGGGAGGCAAATGAGGAGCCATTTGAGAACATCTGGCAGGCCTAACCAACCTGAGGACAGGAGGATCACACGGAGTGATCCATAGCTTTTGTATAGGGCACCTCAGCTGGCAGATGCTGCACATGTATTTTCTTTGTTCTCTATGATGCAATATGCTAAGCTTTTCTAATATGGACACTGTACAACCAGAATGTTTTATATGTGAGCATGAATACAGTATGGGAGGGTAAGGGTTAAACCATGTGCAGGCCTTTCTTTCTGCAAATGGCATTTTAATTAACAATTTTGATTGTACTACAAGAAAGTCTCTGTTGTGATTACCACATATGGCATATGTCGTGACGTTGTATTGATTAATGTCAACTGCTGTTCATCGAATGATTAACTGTTTATAATTACTTGATTAAAGAAATCAGGTAATCATTAACTCAGTAACCTGGGGCACCATGGGAAAGTTTGTTTTTATTGAGTTTCCATTTCCCAAATTAACTCAAAGAATATCAGATTATCGATTTTACAACAGTCGCTAATTCATTCATTTCCTCTACAGTCTCATCCTGAACGTTGCATAATCCGGGAATCTGCACAAATTTGAGTCCCACTAAATGAGTCCGTACCACACCAATTTAGCTGATTATTTATTTACTAATAAGCTAAAATGATAATATACTGCTCAAAAAAATAAAGGGAACAATTAAATAATACATCCTAGATCTGAATGAATGAAATAATCTTATTAAATACTTTTTTCTTTACATAGTTGAATGTGCTGACAACAAAATCACACAAAAATAATCAATGGAAATCCAATTTATCAACCCATGGAGGTCTGGATTTGGAGTGACACTCAAAATTAAAGTGGAAAACCACACTACAGGCTGATCCAACTTTGATGTAATGTCCTTAAAACAAGTCAAAATGAGGCTCAGTAGTGTGTGTGGCCTCCACATGCCTGTATGACCTCCCTACAACGCCTGGGCATGCTCCTGATGAGGTGGCGGATGGTCTCCTGAGGGATCTCCTCCCAGATCTGGACTAAAGCATCCGCCAACTCCTGGACAGTCTGTGGTGCAACGTGGCGTTGGTGGATGGAGCGAGACATGATGTCCCAGATGTGCTCAATTGGATTCAGGTCTGGGGAATGGGCGGGCCAGTCCATAGCATCAATGCCTTCCTCTTGCAGGAACTGCTGACACACTACAGCCACATGAGGTCTAGCATTGTCTTGCATTAGGAGGAACTCAGGGCCAACCGCACCAGCATATGGTCTCACAAGGGGTCTGAGGATCTCATCTCGCTACCTAATGGCAGTCAGGCTACCTCTGGCGAGCACATGGAGGGCTGTGCGGCCCCCCAAAGAAATGCCACCCCACACCATGACTGACCCACCTCCATGCTGGAGGATGTTGCAGGCAGCAGAACGTTCTCCACGGCGTCTCCAGACTCTGTCACGTCTGTCACATGTGCTCAGTGTGAACCTGCTTCATCTGTGAAGAGCACAGGGCACCAGTGGCGAATTTGCCAATCTTGGTGTTCTCTGGCAAATGCCAAACGTCCTGCACGGTGTTGGGCTGTAAGCACAACCCCCACCTGTGGACATCGGGCCCTCATACCACTCTCATGGAGTCTGTTTCTGACCGTTTGAGCAGACACATGCACATTTGTGACCTGCTGGAGGTCATTTTGCAGGGCTCTGGCAGTGCTCCTCCTGCTCCTCCTTGCACAAAGGCGGAGGTAGCGGTCCTGCTGCTGGGTTGTTGCCCTCCTACGGCCTCCTCCAGTCTCCTGATGTACTGGCCTGTCTCCTGGTAGCGCCTCCATGCTCTGGACACTACGCAGACAGACACAGCAAACCTTCTTGCCACAGCTCACATTGATGTGCCATCCTGGATGAGCTGCACTACCTGAGCCACTTATGTCGGTTGTAGACTCCATCTCATGCTACCACTAGAGTGAAAGCACCGCCAGCATTCAAAAGTGACCAAAACATCAGCCAGGAAGCATAAGAACTGAGAAGTGGTCTGTGGTCACCACCTGCCGAACCACTCCTTTATTGGGGGTGTCTTGCTAATTGCCTATAATTTCCACCTGTTGTCTATTCCATTTGCACAACAGCATGTGAAATGTATTGTCAATCAGAGTTGCTTCCTAAGTGGACAGTTTGATTTCACAGAAGTGTGATTGACTTGGAGTTACATTGTGTTGTTTAAGTGTTCCCTTTATTTTTTTGAGCAGTGTATAAGGTACACATACACAAACACACAGTCTAGGCTATTGATTAGAACTTAGTACAATGAAACAGGTCCCTAGCAGACCAACACAATATGACACGTGTTACACAAAATGGGGATTTAAAAAGAGACAGAGAGAGTGCACAAGAGAAAAGGACACTTGGATACATTTGTAAACTATGCTTAGTTTAGCCCTAACACCTTGCCTCGAACTGCCGCTCTTATGGGTCAGAATATGTAATTACTTGTCGAAGGTCTCCGATGGGGTGTCTCTTCGTGGACCGGGTTCACCTTCTCCTCTGATGATGGACTTCTTTGGTTACCAGGTGTAACTCTCTGATTGTCCACACGATATCAGTGTCCTTTCTCTTAATGGTCCGTTTTCTCGTCCTTGTTCTGAAAGGGGGTCTTCTGAGTACGGTCAGCCGTGTAGCTGACCATACTCAGGAATGAAAGCATTGTAAACACGATTCCTTGGAGAGTGGTAACCAGGTGGTCCTGCTTGAATTCACCCTCTTAGACACAGCTACTCATCCGTAGCATAGATTGTTAAACGGTTCCTTTGTCTTCTTCAACCTCGTGTTGCATTTTGGGGTTGCGACTAACTGTCAGGTGTGTGCATACTGGTAGTGAAGTCAGGTGCAGGAGAGCAGAGAGTTGTGAACAGGCGCACACTTTATTGAGGCAGGAGAAACCAACAGACGGACGCAACTGCGTCAAAACCTCCAGCCCATAGGCAAAAGTGCAAAAACGCGCAAAAAACAGTCACAATAATTTATGTTTAACAATAAACATCTTCGTGAACAACACGGTATAAGCAGACCACTCTGGCGCGTCAACAATTAACACGTAACACAAACAATTTCACACAAAGACATGAGGGGGAACAGAGGAATAAATGCATGCAGTGTGATTGGGGAATGAAAACCAGGTGTGCAGGGAACAAGACTAAACAAATGGATCCATGAAAAAAATGGAGCGGCGATAGCTAGAAAGCCGGTGACATCGACCGCCGAACGCCGCCCGAACAAGGAGAGGAGTCGACTTCGGCGGAAGTCGTGACACTAACTAGGACATTGGCTGCAGCGCGTGGTCACCTAGTCTGAATGTAAATTCTTAACACATGTTTTATATCCTCGGGTCAGAAAGGGGCGTTTCCGTCTTTATGGCAAGTTCTCTGGGCGTAACTAGTTACAAGGCTTGGTCTGGATTTTACTCTGATCCAATTTAGACAACTAACTTCACATTTCATCTTTACAAAAACATTCTCTTTGATCTGGAAATTTTCCACACAACGTACAGTGTGCAAACATCAGGTACATATTAGGAAAATTCTTCAAGTTACAATGTTTTCATTATAGCGTCGTCATTTAACTTTTAATCACATAACAAAAACGACATTCATTTTCATATTCCATCTATCGTCATTACCACCATTTTGGCTGACGAAACATATTGTCCCAAAGTCCATTTATTTCAATATACTGTTCTGAGGTAGGTTCTCCTTAGCCCCATCATACATTCCATTCCTCCACACTGAGAGGACAAAGGGATTTGATCTGCTGCTTTAAGATTTACAATGGGCTGGAGGTGTCATAAACCCCCCCACCTCCATACCTCTCAATCTCAATCCCGCTGGTGGGTGTGATTGATGTCTCTATCATGGGTTCTCAATCCTGGTCCTTGGGACCCAAAGGGGTGCACATTTTTGTTGTTGCCCTAGCACTACACTGCTGATTCAAATGATCAACTCATCATGAGGATTTGATGATTTGAATCAGGTTGGTAGTGCTCGAGCAAAAATAAAAATGTGCACCCCTTTTGGTCCCCAGGACCAGGTTTGAGAACAACTGCTCTGTAGGATTGTGGTCCACGGTAACCTGACACGAACAGGCCAGTCATGACAGTCCCCCTCTGGTGGGTTCAACTTGGAAGGATTCAGCGTGTTGCAACCCACCATAAGAATGACCAT
The DNA here is from genome assembly GCF_901001165.1 of Salmo trutta. Taxonomy (NCBI): domain Eukaryota; kingdom Metazoa; phylum Chordata; class Actinopteri; order Salmoniformes; family Salmonidae; genus Salmo; species Salmo trutta. The sequence goes on from NC_042966.1 coordinate 12,779,680, forward strand.
CGGATGTCCTGGTTTGTGAATCATCGTAAACCTACCAGGTTTACCCTGGTAGGATTTCTGCAAGCTGCAGATCACCACCAGAATAGACTTGGGAAGTCCGGCGGTGACTATGCATTCCTGCCCGTCGTCCGGTTGTCCCGGCTAGTGGATCTAGGCAGTAAATTGGTCAGACGTTAAAAACACACAACATGAGTGGCGTTGTGGCACTAACTGGTGGTTGTATGGGGAACTTGTCTATGGCTCTATCACTTCCTAAATGTCAAAGGAAATGGAACAAAAATTAATAAAAAAACAAACAAAAGATATACAAAATATACCTACCACACCTCAATCATCTAATTTGGACTATGTTCTATACGTCCAAGGTCTTGGCTAAATGACTCTATCCTGGCATTGTCTCTAATGTCATATCTAGGGCAATCCTACTTGAAGGTGGGTAGTTAAGGCACTTGGAAAAACGACACCCTGAATGACAAAGCTTACATTGGGGGCATTACAGGGCTGACCTAGTGAATTCGGGAGAGGAGGCTGGGGATGATGCGGATGGACCCCTGATGGGGTTTCAGGATATATTGCCAACTTTTCAAAAATCGGGATAGCTTCCGTCCCACTGGTGATCCTAGTATAAGACCTCATTAGGTCTTCCATTGCACGTGTGCGCCTGTGTACGTAGTAGGTGCACACACCAAGGGAAATAAGACCAAGGATCATGGTAACAGTCAGGATACTGTCCGCCACCGTCCAGGAGCGGGTGACAGACCAATCTTTTGGCTTGTAGTCTGTCGGTTCAACTAAAAGTGCCTCATCCAGTACGCTAAGATCAACTGTCATTGGTCCCCGTACTGGATTTGGTTTTGAATGGCTTGTGGTAACTCAAGGGAACGCTTAGCAAAAGCGTCATGCATTTCAAACTCTGTCTATCCTGTCGTCGGGAGTTGGTATAGAGCGAGGTCGTCTATGTAGATAATCACCCCCTCTGGTAGCTTAACAAAAACAGTCTGGTTGGGGAGGTTCAATTGGGTAGTTGAGTCATAGTGTTCGTAAGTCATGGTCACGGACGCGAACTGTGTGTCAACCAACCATTGATTCTCTACAACCTCCACTTGTGTGGTGGTGGCCCCATCCCTTGCTGTTAGTTTGGCTTTACAGCGTTCTTCGCTGGTGATAGGCTTAAGACCACAAAGACACTCAGTGTTATCCCTGATGAATGGTTTGCTAGGACAGAGGTAGAGTATGTCTTTGGTTAGAGTACACATTAACAGGTTAGGGGTGAGGTATAAATCTGGATTGTTTTCCTGATAAGCTACGACTGGGTGTGTGGCAATTTTTACGTGGGTACTGTTGTGCCAAAATCCTACATTTAGAACCATTTTCAATCTATAGTTATTCTCCAGTTCAACAACCGGCAGCGTCAGTAAAAATCTCACTTCATTACGATCAACATCAATGTTTATTGGGATTGCCGGCCCCAGACTATAGGCCAAATGTGACTTCAATGGCCTTATCGTGGTTGTAGTAGCTGAGGTCAATATGTCGTGCACCATTGAGAGGGGGCACTAGATATGAGAGGATTCTATTCATGGCCACGTGGTCCATAAAAGAGCTACCTTCATGGAGAATATCCTCCAATAACAATCGAACGAATTGGACATGGGCATAGTCATGGATCATGACCTCTACTAGCTTTCCTACAGACAGGAGGGTTTTGTTCAGGAGAGTAGCATGTGTGTTTACCACCAGAATAGTGTCCTGGAAAGACTTTCTCACATGTTGCAAACTGAGTGCCTGTGCTTTCATCTGTTGCTGGATAAGTGGGATCTCTTCAGTAATCTCCCTAACATTTCTCTTGACTGTGGCTAGACTGACTGCGTTGATGGCAGTGGTACCTAGGGCAAATGGTGACCCTACGGCTGCACCTATTGAGAATAGCGCCCCGACGAATCGTTTTTCTCACCTGGGCTCTGCTAGTTCTGACTGGGTGACTGTGAACTTTTGGAGTTGGGCCAACATATGGGCAGTGTCTAGCTGGGCGTGCTTAAATGCCTGGGTGGTCCAGTCAGCCCCGGACCAACTCAAACGCGCCGCAGGTGGAATGTGTTGGCAGTACACGTTCTCTGCATCTAGGATGGATGTACACCCTCTGTGTGTGTACTCTGCAGTTAGTTATAAGGAGTCCTGGATCATCACAGAGAACGAATCCCGTAGGGGGTCCGCTCGTGATTACATCTGCTAGGTTGGTTTTGACCAGGGTGCAGAGTGTCAGGATCAGTTAAAGGAACTCCATCCTGCAGAAACACATAATCAGAGATATTGTTTCAGTTATTTGCTTTTGTAAACAAAAACGTTTTTGACACAGCATTTTTTCTGCTTTTCCTATTTTGGACAGCACAGCGCAGGACAATATCAATAGTGACAAGAATGTATATCTTGAAGCTGGGAAGAGAAGAAAATATGTTAGATGCAATGTACTGATCTCCTGGAAGGGATCAGCTGAGGATACTTAAACATTTTGTTAGTACCTCTGACTTGTTGGGTTCCTATCTATTCGGTGCTGGCTAGCACCCCTTCTATTCCCATGGGGGGAGTGTACAACTTGATTTGGTTCCTGTGGACCCACTTTAACGTGGTGTTTTGTCGACCTTTGCTGATTCTGATTTGATAAGCTACAGGTGACAGCTTCACCACAATCTCGTATGGCCCCGTCCAGTGGGGCAGGACTTTGTCGCGACACCCGCAGATTTGGTGTATATGTAGTACCACACCTTATCCCCGTGGTGCTATATGGCTACACGTTACCAGAGACACCATGGCCGCCTCTGTGATTTTTGCATCTCGAGCATCGAACACCTAAGGGGTACAGTGAATTGCACCAGATTTCGCCATGCTGTCGGCATGGTCGTTGCCAAGTTTGTCACGACCAGTTGATATGGAGTGTCCTTTGACTTTCTTCCAATACACCTGCATGTCGTGTTTGGTGATGAGGTCATCGCAAGCTAGAATGAGCTAAGTGGCATAAAACGGTAAGTGGCATCCTACAATCTAAGCTTGATGACCTCGATCTCACACAAATTATCAGTGAACCTACCAGGTACAACCCCAAATCCGTAAACACAGGCACCCTCATAGATATCATCCTAACCTACTTGCCCTCCAAATACACCTGTCTTCAACCAGGATCTCAGCGATCACTGGCTCATTGCTTGCATCCGTAATGGTTCTGCCGTCAAACGACCACCCCTCATCACTGTCAAATGCTGCCTAAAACACTTCAGCGAGCAGGCCTTTCTAATCGACCTGACCCGGGTATCCTGGAAGGATATTGACCTCATTCTGTCAGTAGAAGATGCCTGGTTATTCTTTAAAAGTGCTTTCCTTGCAATCTTAAATAAGCATGCCCCATTCAAAAAATGTAGAACAGATATAGCCCTTGGTTCACTCCAGACCTGACTTCCCTTGACCAGCACAAAAACATCATGTGGCGTACGGCATTAGCATTGAATAGCCCCCGCGATATGCAACTTTCAGGGAAGTTAGGAACCAATATACACAGGAAGTTAGGAAAGCAAAGGCTAGCTTTTTCAAACAGAAATTTGCATCCTGCAGCACAAACTCCAAAAAGTTCTGGGACCCTGTAAAGTCCATGGAAAATAAGATCACCTCCTCCCAGCTGCCCACTGCATTGAGGCTAGGAAACACTGTCCCCACGATGAATCCACAATAATTGAGAACTTCAATAAGCATTTTTCTACGGCTGGCTATGCTTTCCACCTGGCCACCCCTACCCTGGTCAACAGCCCTGCACCCCCTGCAGCAACTTGCCCAAGCCTCCCCCATTTCTCCTTCACCCAAATCCAGATAGCTGATGTTCTGAAAGAGCTGCAAAATCTGGATCCCTACAAATCAGCAGGGCTAGACAATCTGGACCCTCTCTTTCTAAAATTATCCGCCTGAAATTGTTGCAACCCCTATTACTAGCCTGTTCAACCTCTCTTTCGTAACGTCTGAGATCCCCAAAGATTGGAAAGCTGCCGCGGTCATCCGACTCTTCAAAGGGGAGACACCTTAGACCCAAACTGTTATAGACCTATATCCATCCTGCCCTGCCTTTCTAAAATCTTTTAATTCATTGGAGAGTGGTAACCGGGTGGTCCTGCTTGAATTCACCCTCTTAGACACAGCTACTCATCCGTAGCATAGATTGTTAAACGGTTCCTTTGTCTTCTTCAACCTCGTTTTGGGTTTTGGGGTTGCAACTAACTACGACCTTGGCTGCAGCGGGTGTCCACCTAGTCTGAATGTAAATTCTTAACTCACATGTTTTATACCCTCGGGTCAGAAAGGGACGTTTCCATCTTTATGGCAAGTTCTCAGGGCGTAACTAGTTACGAGGCTTGGTCTGGATTTTACTCTGATCCAATTTAGACAACTAACTTCACATTTCATCTTTACAAAAACATTCTCTTTGATCTAGAAATTTTCCACACAACGTACAGTATGCAAACATCAGGTACATATTAGGAAAATTCTTCAAGTTACAATGTTTTCGTTATAGCGTCGTCATTTAACTTTTAATCACATAACAAAAACGACATTCATTTTCATATTCCATCTATCGTCATTACCACCATTTTGGCTGACAAAACATATTGTCCCAAAGTCCATTTATTGCAATATACTGTTCTGAGGTAGGTTCTCCGTAGCCCCATCATACATTCCATTCCTCCACACTGAGAGGACAAAGGGATTTTATCTGCTGCCTTAAGATTTACAGTGAGGGAAAAAAGTATTTGATCCCCTGCTGATTTTATACATTTGCCCACTGACAAAGAAATGATCAGTCTATAATTTTAATGGTAGGTTTATTTGAACAGTGAGAGACAGAATAACAACAAAAAAATCCAGAAAAACGCATGTCAAAAATGTTATAAATTGATTTGCATTTTAAGGAGGGGAAATAAGTATTTAACCCCCTCTCAATCAGAAAGATTTCTGGCTCCCAGGTGTCTTTTATACAGGTAACGATGCTGAGATTAGGAGCACACTCTTAAAGGGAGTGCTCCTAATCTCAGCTTGTTACCTGTTACCTGTCCACAGAAGCAATCAATCAATCAGATTCCAAACTCTCCACCATGGCCAAGACCAAAGAGCTCTCCAAGGATGTCAGGGACAAGATTGTGGACCTTCACAAGGCTGGAATGGGCTAAAAGACCATCGCCAAGCAGCTTGGTGAGAAGGTGACAACAGTTGGTGTGACTATTCGCAAATGGACACAAAAGAAATGCCGAACATCCCTCGGCCTGGGGCTCCATGCAAGATCTCACCTCGTGGAGTTGCAATGATCATGAGAACGGTGAGGAATCAGCCCAGAACTACACGGGAGGATCTTGTCAATGTTCTCAAGGCAGCTGGGACCATAGTCAACAAGAAAACAATTGGTAACACACCAAGCCGTGAAGGACTGAAATCCTGCAGCGCCCGCAAGGTCCGCCTGCTCAAGAAAGCACATATACATGCCCATCTGAAGTATGCCAATGAACATCTGAATGATTCAGAGGACAACTGGGTGAAAGTGTTGTGATCAGATGAGACCAAAATGGAGCTCTTTGGCATCAACTCAACTCGCCATGTTTGGAGGAGGAGGAATGCTGCCTATGACCTCAAGAACACCATCCCCACCAAACATGGAGGTGGAAACAATATGCTTTGGGGGTGTTTTTCTGCTAAGGGTACAGGACAACTTCACCGCATCAAAGGGACGATAGACGGGGCCATGTACTGTCAAATCTTGGGTGAGAACCTCCTTCCCTTAGCCAGGGCATTGAAAATGGGTCGTGGATGGGTATTCCAGCATGACAATGACCCAAAACACATGGCCAAGGCAACAAAGGAGTGGCTCAAGAAGAAGCACATTAAGGTCCTGGAGTGGCCTAGCCAGTCTCCAGACCTTAATCCCATAGAAAATCTGTGGAGGGAGCTGAAGGTTCGAGTTGCCAAACGTCAGCCTCGAAACCTTAATGACTTGGAGAAGATCTGCAAAGAGGAGTGGGACAAAATCCCGCCTGAGATGTGTGCAAATCTGGTGGCCAACTACAAGAAACGTCTGGCCTCTGTGATTGCCAACAAGGGTTTTGACACCAAGTACTAAGTCAGAGGGGTCAAATTTGCAGAGGGGTCAAATACTTATTTCCCTCATTAAAATACAAATCATTTTATAACATTTTTTAAATGCATTTTTCTGGATTTTATTGTTGTTATTCTGTCTCTCACTGTTCAAATAAACCTACCATTATAATTATAGACTGATCATTTCTTTGTCAGTGGGCAAACGTACAAAATCAGCAGGGGATCAAATACTTTTTTCCCTCACTGTACAATGGGCTGAAGGTGTCATAAACCCCCTCCACCTCCATACCTCTCGATCTCTCCCCCGCTGGTGGGTGTGAGAGATGTCTCTGTCGGATTGTGGTCCACGGTAACCTGACCCAAACAGGCAGTGATGACACATAGGACCAAGCAAGCAATGTGATGTAAAATGTAGGCTTACACAGAGCAATTATAGTATTTCAAAAAGCTAGGATGTTAGGTGCTAAAACATTTTGGCACTACCTAAGCTGCAGCTCTAAGGTGTACAAAAGGCTTGTGGTTTGGAAGGTACACTTTCTGCTGGAACGGGCTGCCAACGCAGTGGACTGTGGGAAAGGCAGTACCACCAGGAGAACAACAAACGGGAGAACAACAAAGGACATTTCAACAACACTATTTTCACAGTCAAGTCATTCTCTGGGAACATTCTGAGCTCAGTTCTTGACAGATTTGAGCTCCAGTCCAGTGAATGGGTTTTTGGAGGGTCTTTAGCTGTGAGCCTTGCGTGGACCCAATGCTGTCTGTACACCATGGTTTGCCAAGCCACATGGGTGTTATGTTTGTTCCTTGTATAATTGGATAATGACAAGACTGTAGAGGATTTTACATGGGTTCTGTTGGATAGAAACAATGGCAATACATCCAAGTCTTCTGCCCTCAATCTGCCTGTTCCCTCCGCGGTCTTAGCTGTTCACTTGCAGTATGGTAACCTCTTTTTTTCTCTCTCTCTTCCTCTCTCTTTTTCTTTGCAGGCTGTTGAAACCAACCTGGCTTCCAAGGACAGTCACTGGGTGTTTGTCAATGAGGTAGGCCAAGACAAGAGTATTTATGTCAATGCTGCTTTTAAATCTCTCTCTATCGCTGTCTGGCCCCCTCTTTGCTTCTTTTCCCTCTCTCTTTCTCCTCCTAACTACTATCTTTGCCCTCCCTCTATATACCCACAACAACAAAAACAGTGAGTTGATGATTAAGGGAAAGTCCTTTAGACATCTCTTAGCTCACTAGTCACCCACAGTGACTGAAGTTCAGTAGCACCTTGCAATGTGTGTCTTATAATGTTCAGTCACTGCACACTGAGCTCTAACAAAAGGAATGTTCATTGTTTGATGCAACGCATTACAAGCATTGCCAAGTGGTTAATTAAGGATGCCTGAGCGTTTCCTCTTTGGCTGTTTACATTTCAATATGCCTGATTCTCCCACATCCACTTAAGCATTTGCAGTTCTGGAAAAACAATTCTCATTTTATGAATTATAAATTCAAAACTGTCATCCCTTGCTTAATTCACCGGTGTTGTCACTCTGCCAGTTGCAAATTAAGAATTTAAATTCCATAAAGATCTGTTTTAACAGTTTTGGTACCGCAATCCACTTATTTAAATATGCCACCATACAGAGTCTAGGTGTGTGTCCCAAATAGCAGTATTTTCCCTATATAGTATACTACTTTTTACGAGAGCCCAATGGGAATAGGATGTCATTTTTATGACGCAGCCTAGGTCTTTGCCATAGACATAGTCTGGGTCTCTGGACCATTAGGATGCCACACTTGTTTTTCAGTATTGGCTGAAAGACCGAGACCGGGAGGGGGGCGAGGGGGCCGAGACCGAGTCAAGACCGAGACCGAGTCAAGACCAAGACCAGAACAATGCAAATCTAATCTAGTATTTCTGTGTTCATATTTCAGAAGAACATATGGATTCTTTATACATTCAGAATGGTGACATAATGCATGCTGAGAGAAAATAAAGAGTCACTCTAAAAATGATCACTAACCCAAATGGGTCTCTAAATAATAGATAAAAAGACAAAATATATAACAACTTCCTCGATCTGCCCTTACTAATACACTGCACCAAAATACCCTAGTTTCAGACTCCTAATTATCCTTACACCTCTGAAGACTCTCGCGACTTCCATGCCAGTCGTAAGAACTTAGGTGTTTTATCTCTGAACACTCAAAAGCTGGTTTCTCCACCAACTGTTGGATAACGGGAACCATGGGGTGTTAACAACACTAAGGTGGAAACTAGAGATCCTGACTGCCAATGTGTTCAGCCTGAGACATGCCATTTCGATATCCTGATGCTCACACCTCACCATTGTTACAGGCCCATCCTCTCCCTTACTTTATTGTCACATACCCCCCCCCCCCATAAAATAGAAGAAGTGTTCAAAAATCAAATGATGAAACATAACATCTCTAATTAAATAAAACATGATAAAAACAAGTATTCAAGATAAGCCAAGACATAAATACAATTTAAAAAATATATACAATTGCTCGGTAATGCCCCCCCCTCACCAAAAAAGAAGAAGTGTTCAAATAGACAAACAAATCATACAATACAACATCTCTAATGAAAACCTGTTTTTAACTAGGCAAGTCAGTTAAGAATAAATTCTTATTTACCCGTGCCGCCCTATGGGACTCCCAATCACGGACGGATGTGATACAGCCTGGGCTAGAACCAGGGACTGTAGGGACGCCCCTTGCACTGACATGCTGTGCCTTAGATCGCTGTGTACAACATAAGTCATAAGTAAAAAAATATATTCAAAACCCCGTTCCAAAAAAAAAAGTTAGGAACAATTATTTTTTTTAATTGCAAGCTCTCCTCAACAATGCCATAAACATTTATAAAAACATACACAATATGTAATAAGGAGTCGTAAAAAGAAGAGGGTAATGTTCTGTATATACAGTTGAAGTCGGAAGTTTACATACACCTTAGCCAAATACATTTAAACTCAGTTTTCACAATTCCTGACATTTAATCCTAGTAAAAATGACCTGTTTTAGGACAGTTAGGATCACCGCTTTATTTTAAGAATGTGAAATGCCAGAGTTTTTTTTTCACCTTTATTTAACCAGGTAGGCAAGTTGAGAACACGTTCTCATTTACAATTGCGACCTGGCCAAGATAAAGCAAAGCAGTTCGACACATACAACATCACAGAGTTACACATGGAGTAAAACAAACATACAGTCACTAATACAGTAGAAAAATAAGTCTATATACAATGTGAGCAAATGAGGTGAGATAAGGGAGGTAAAGGCAAAAAAGGCCATGGTGGCAAAGTAAATACAATATAGCAAGTAAAACACTGGAATGGTAGATTTGTAGTGGAAGAAAGTGCAAAGTAGAAATAGAAATAATGGGGTGCAAAGGAGCAAAATAAATAAATAAATACAGTAGGGGAAGAGGTAGTTGTTTGGGCTAAATTATAGATGGGCTATGTACAGGTGCAGTGATCTGTGAGCTGCTCTGACAGTTGGTATTTAAAGCTAGTGATGGGGAAAAGTGTTTCCAGTTTGAGATTTTTGTAGTTCGTTCCAGTCATTGGCAGCAGAGAACTGGAAGGAGAGACGACCAAAGCAGGAATAGGCTTTGGGGGTGACCAGAGTGATATACCTGTTGCAGCGTGTGCTATAGGTTGGGGGGGACTTTACCTAGCAGGGTCTTGTAAATGACCTGGAGCCAGTGGCTTTGGCAACGAGTATGAAGCGAGGGCCAGCCAACGAGAGCGTACAGGTCGCAGTGGCGGGTAGTATATGGGGCTTTGGTGACAAAACGGATGGCACTGTGATAGACTGCATCCAGTTTATTGAGTAGGGTATTGGAGGCTATTTTGTAAATTACATCGCCGAAGTTGAGGATCGGTAGGATGGTCAGTTTTACGAGGGTATGTTTGGCAGCATGAGTGAAGGATGCTTTGTTGCGAAATAGGAAGCCAATTCTAGATTTAACTTTGGATTGGAGATGTTTGATGTGAGTCTGGAAGGAGAGCTTACAGTCTAACCAGACACCTAGGTATTTGTAGTTGTCCACATATTCTAAGTAAGAACCGTCCAGAGTAGTGATGCTGGATGGGCGGGCAGGTGCGGGCAGCGATCGGTTGAAGAGCATGCATTTAGTTTTACTTGTATTTAAGTGCAGTTGGAGGCCACGGAAGGAGAGTTGTATGGCATTGAAGCTCGCCTGGAGGGTTGTTAACAGTGTCCAAAGAAGGGCCAGAAGTATATAATAATAGTAGAGAGAATGATTTATTTCAGCTTTTATTTCTTTCATCACATTCCCAGAGGGTCAGAAGTTTACATACAGTCAATTAGTATTTGGTAGCATTGCCTTTAAATTGTTTAACTTGGCTCAAACGTTTTGGGAAGCCTTCCACAAGCTTCCCACAATAAGTTGGGTGAATTTTGGCCCATTCCTCATGACAGAGCTGGTGTAACAGAGTCAGGTTTGTAGGCCTTCTTGCTCGCACACACTTTTTCAGTTCTGCCAACAAATTTTCTTTGGGATTGAGGTCAGGGCTTTTTGATGGCCACTCCAATACCTTGACTTTGTTGTCCTTAAGCCATTTTGCCACAACTTTGGAAGTATGCTTAGGGTCATTGTCCATTTGGAAGACCCATTTGCGACCAAACTTTAACTTCCTGACTGATGTCTTGAGATGTTGCTTCAATGTAGCCATATAATTTTTCCTTCTTCATGATGCCATGTATTTTGTGAAGCGCACCAGTCCCTCCTGCAGCAAAGCACCCCGACAACATGATGCTGCCACCCCCGTGCTTCATAGTGTTGGTGTTCTTCGGCTTGCAAGTCTCCCCTTTTTTCCTCCAAACATTACGATGGTCATTATGGCCAAACAGTTCTATTTTTGTTTCATCAGACCAGAAGACATTTCTCCAAAAAGTATGATCTTTGTCCCCATGTGAGGTTGCAAACCGTAGTCTGGATTTTTATGGTGGTTTTGGAGCAGTGGTTTCTTCCTTGCTGAGCGGCCTTTCAGGTTATGTCGATATTGGCCGCGTTTTACTGTGGATATAGATACTTATGTACCTGTTTCTTACAGCATCTTCACAAGGTCATTTGCTGTTGTTCTGGGATTGATTTGCACTTTTCGCACGAAAGTGTGTTCATCTTTAGGAGACAGAACACATCTCCTTCCTGAGCGGTTTGACGGCTGCGTGGTCCCATGGTGTTTATACTTGCATACTATTGTTTGTACAAGATGAACGTGGTACCTTCAGGCGTTTGGAAATTGCTCCCAATGATGAACCAGACTTGTGGAGTTCTACAATTTTTTCTTTTTTTGTCTTGGCTGATTTCTTTTGATTTTCCAATGATGTCAAGCAAAGAGGCACTGAGTTTGTAGGTAGGCCTTGAAATACATCCACAGGTACACCTCCAATTGACTCAAATGATGTCCATTAGCCTACCAGAAGCTTCTAAAGCCATGACATAATTTTCTGGAATTTTCCAATCTGTTTAAAGGCACAGTCAACTTAGTGAATGTAAACTTCTGACCTACTGGAATTGTGATACAGTGAATTATAAGTGAAATAATCTGTCTTGTGTTAAGCACAAAGTAGATGTCCTAACTGACCAAAACTATAGTTTGTTAACAAGACATTTGTGGAGTGGTTGAAAAACGAGTTGTAATGACTCCAACCTAAATGTATGTAAACTTCCGACTTCAACTCTAGGTAAAGGTGGGTGTTCTGTATTTACAGTGGCTTGAGAAAGTATTCACCCCCCTTGGCATTTTTCCTATTTTGTTGCCTTACAACCTGTAATTAAAATAGATTTTTTGGGGGGGGATTTGTATATTTGATTTACACAACATACCTACCACTTTGAAGATGCAAAGTATTTTTTATTATGAGACAAATAAGAAATTATACAAAAAAACAGAACTTGAGCGTGCATAACTATTTAAACCCCCCCACCCCCCGTCCAAAGTCAATACTTTGTAGAGCCACCTTTTGCAGTTATTACAGCTGCAAGTCTCTTGGGGTATGTCTCTATAAGCTTGGCACATCTAGCCAATGGAATTTTTTCCCATTCTTCAAGGCAAAACTGCTCCATCTCCTTCAAGTTGGATGGGTTCTGCTGGTGTACAGCAATCTTTAAGTCATACCACATATTCTCAATTGGTTTGAGGTCTGGGCTTTGACTAGGCCTTTCCAAGATATGTAAATGTTTCCACTAAGACCACTCGAGTGTTGCTTTAGCAGTATGCTTATGGTCATTTTCCTGCTGGAAGGTGAACCTCCATCCCAGTCTCAAATCTCTGGAAGACTGAAACAGGTTTCCCTCAAGAATTTCCCTGTATTTAGCGTCATCCATCATTCCTTCAATTCTGACCAGTTCCTCAGTCCCTGCCAATGAAAACATCCCCACAGCATGATGCTGCCACCACCATGCTTCACTGTGGGGATGGTATTCTCGGGGTGATGAGAGGTGTTGAGTTTGCGCCAGGCATGGCGTTTTTCGTGATGGCCCAAAAGCTCAATTTTAGTCTCATCTGACCAGAGCACCTTCTTCCATATGTTTGGGGAGTCTCCCACATGCCTTTTGGCGAACACCAAACGTTTGCTTATTTTTTTCTTTAAGCAATGTTTTTTTCTGGCCACTCTTCTGTAAAGCCCAGCTCTGTGGAGTGTACGGCTTAAAGTGGTCCTATGGACAGATACTCCAATCTCCGCTGTGGAGCTTTGCAGCTTCTTCAGGGTTATCTTTGGTCTCTTTGTTGCCTCTCTTCTTAATGCCCTCCTTTACTGGTCCGTGAGTTTTTGTGGGTGGCCCTCTCTTAGCAGGTTTGTTGTGGTGCCATATTCTTTCCATTTTTTAATAATGGATTTAATGGTGATCTGTGGGATATTAAAAGTTTCAGATAATTTTATATCCCAACCCTGATCTGTACTTATCCACAACTTTGTCCCTGACCTGTTTGGAGAGCTCCTTGGTCTCCATGGTGCTGCTTGCTTGGTGGTGCCCCTTGCTTAGTGGTGTTGCAGACTCTGGGGCCTTTCAGAACAGGTGTATATATACTGAGATCATGTGAGATCATGTGACACTTAGATTTCACACAGGTAGACTTTATTTAACTAATTATGTGACCTCTGGATGTAATTGGTTGCACCAGATCTTATTTAGGGGCTTCATAGTAAAGTGGGTGAATACATATGCACGCACCACTTTTCCATTTTTATTTTTTTGCATTTCACTTCACCAATTTGGACTATTTTTTCTATGTCCATTACATGAAATCCAAATAAAAATCGATTAAATTTCAGGTTGTAATGCAACAAAATAGGAAAAACTCCAAGGGGAATGAATACTTTTGCAAGGCACTGTAGGTAAGTGTTTGCTTCTCAAAAAGTCTCTTGAGAAGCGGGTGTGAAGAGTCAGTGAAAATAGTCTCTAAGGTAATTGTCTGTGTTCTATTGCACATCAGATGTTTTGGGTAGGGCTGCGGTAGACTTGGATGGTTACTCCGGTTTTCATTCTGATTCCACTTTTAATTCCCATAAGCCCGCTTGGCCCTTCTTCTCCGGAATGCTGCTGCGATCAAGTCCTTGATCTCAGGGGAAGTTATTAAAAATGCCGACTGGCCAGAGCCTGTGAAATTACAGAAGACAATAACTTATTTTTCCCAAAAATCTAACTGTCTTGAACACTTCAATCTCAAAGCTGAAAAAGAAAACACTAAAATCTGTGGAACAAGTCTAAACTTTTCAAAAAACTCAGTACTGTATTTAAAATGTATGGATTGGTTTACATTTATAAACAAACTTGTCTCTGGCGACACCGCCGTCACTTTTTTATGTCTTGTTTCTTTGCTCTGTCTGGGGTGTCCGACGACTTATGCCTCTCTCTTTCAGTCCAATACCAATTTGCGTCTGAGGAGCCAGTGTGGTGTATTACACTGAATATAAATGCAACATGTAAAGTGTTGGCTGAAATGAAAGATCCTAGAAATGTTCCCTATGGACAAAAAGCTTATTTCTCTCAAATTTTGTGCACAAATTTGTTTAGTGAACATTTATCCTTTGCCAAGATAATCCATCCACCTGACAGGGGTGGCATATCAAGAAGCAGATTAAACAGCATGATCATTACACAGGTGCATCTTGTGCTGGGGACAATAAAAGGCTACTCTAAAATGTGCAGTTTTGTCACATAACACAATGCCACAGATGTCTCAAGTTTTGAGGGAGCATGTAATTGGCATGCTGAGTGCAGGAATGTCCACCAGAGCTGTTGCTAGATAATTGAATTTTAATTTCTCTACCAATAAGCCACCTGCAATATCGTTTTAGAGAATTTGGCAGTACGTCCAAACGGCCTCACATCCGCAGACCATGTGTAACCACGCCAGCCCAGAACCTCCACATCCGGCTTCTTCACCTGCGGGATAGTCTGAGACCAGCCACCCAGACAGCTGATGAAACTGTGGGTTTGCATAACCGAAGAATTACTGTACAAACTGTAAGAAATCGTCTCAGGGAAGCTCATCTGCGTCCTCGACGTACTGGGCAGATGGCCGGTGTGGGCGAGCGGTTTGCTGATCTCAAAGCTGTAAATAGAGTGCCCCATGGTGGCGGTTGGGTTATGGTATGGGCAGGCATAAGCTATGGATAATGAACACAATTGCATTTTATCTATGGAAATTTGAATGCACAGAGATACCGTGACGAGATCCTGCCCATTGTCATGCCATTCATCCACCGCCATCACCTCATGTTTCAGCATGATAATGCACAGCTCCATGTTGCAAGGATCTGTACACAATTCCTGGAAGCTGAAAATGTCCCAGTTCTTCCATGGCCTGCATACTCATAAGACATGTCACCCATTGAGCATGTTTGTGATGCTCTGGATCTTTGTGTATGACAGCATGTTCCAGTTCCTGCCAACCCCTTTTTGGAGCTGGTGGAACCTGTGTGTGCTTGGGCTACCGTGAGCTTCATAGTTAGGTACCCTCTGAGCTGGCTTGGGGCGTGATTGTATGTCCCCATAGTATGTTATACAGAGTGACCGACTAAAGGGGAAAGTACAGTTATGAATATAACTACGGTTCCCTGCAGGAGGGAACAAGGTATAACATATTTTGTCCCTGCACTGTCAGGGAATTTGGGCTCGCTGAAGAGCGGTGCTAAATTGAAGAAATTCATGCGATCCCTGGTATTATAGCCAGGAAGGCGGGGCTTCCGAGAGCAGGTTTGACATCCATTGGCCTGTTGGCCATGATTTCAGTTTTCTTCAGGAGAATGTGATTGGTCACTGACTCCCCATAGAATGTTATATCTCATTCCCTCTTTCAGGGAACAGTAGTTATGTTCTTAACTGTACATTGTAGGCCTACTAAATAAATGTTTGGAGTAGATTGCTTGCTGAGCTGAACTGGGGCATGGTTTGAGGATAGACAAGGTGAAAGGGGATATTAAAACTTCTTTGGAATCGGTGTCCCTTCCACGGGATAGTTGAGCTAACGTAGGCTAATGTGATTAGCATGAGGTTGTAAGTAACAAGAACATTTCCCAGGACATAGACATTTCTGATATTGGCAGTAAGCTTAACAAGAATTTGACATGTGTAAAGATCCATGACCTACCAGAGCCGGCTAATCAAGACTGGTCAAGCTATGTTTTTATCATGTCTTCTCAATACTAAACTATTTGTTATCATTGAAGATATTTTGAATTAAATGTACACACTCGGGAACAGTTCATTTTAAACAGAGATTGTGAGTGCTCAACTTTCAAACAATTTCCCCCACTCTTCCCTGGTGGCTGCACAGAGCAAGTTTACATTTATTGGGATGAGTCTTGTCCTGGAGGCAGAGCTGAGAGATGTCCCCTAGTTGGGCCTGCTGCAAAGTAAAAATTGGCTGTATATAGTAATAATTCAGTATTTAAGGTTAGGCATAAAGTTAGCAGTGTATATGAATGTACAGGTAACTGACAAAATCATGGAGACACTTCAGTGAATGAGGGATACAAAGTATATTGAAAGCAGGTGCTTCCACACAGGTGTGGTTCCTGAGTAGGGCTGTGGCGGTTATGAAAATTTGTCAGCCAGTGATTATCAAGCAAATAACTGCAGGTCTCCCTCGAGCGCCAGGGAGGGAGAAAGGGAGCAGGCGTGACACTGTTGTAAAGAGAAACAATGTGCTTAATTTAGAAAAGTTGATAAATAAGTACAGTAGGCCTAGACTATAGAAAGTGAATGGGATCCTCCTCTTTTTAATAGAGGCCATCACTCTGTTTTCTGACGCAATTGCATAGCCTATAGAAATGTTGCGCAACATGAGCTCATGAGCTCTCATGAAGTGTTTGATTAGATTTTCGATCACATTTGCTTTGATGTCATAGTGATTAGAGGGACAATAGAGTGCTGAGTACCAGGCAGTTAGCAAGTTTGGTAGGCTGCTAATGACCAGCTGCAGCATCAGAAATTGGAGAAGCCTAATTACCCTAAACTGTCACGTATAATTTGACTGCCTTCATGACTCGCATCCTCTGGTGTGGCGGTAATACGGTCATGTAACAGCACTATTCCTGAGTAAATTAAACAATTAACATCCTATCATGCTTAAGGTCATGTATAAAAATGCTGGACAGGACATTATTTTGCCTACCATGTCTATGCCCCCATAGGATGACAATGCCCCCATCCACAGGGCACGAGTGGTCACTGAATGGTTTGATGAGCATGAATACGATATAAACCATATACCATGGCCATCTCAGTCACCAGATCTAAACCCAATTCAACACTAATGGGAGATTCTGTAGCGGTGCCTGAGACAGCATTTTCCACCACCATCAATAAAACACCAAATTATAGAATTTCTCGTGGAAGAATGGTGTCACATCCTTCCAATAGTGTTCCAGACACTAGAATCTATGCCAAGGTGGGTTGAAGCTGGTCTGGCTCGTAGTGGTCCAATGCCCTCTTAAGACACTTTATGTTCGTGTTTCCTTTATTTTGTCAGTTACCTGTATTATGAAAGGACTGTGGATGATTGGCCTGACAAAACCATTTTTAGAAGCTGACTGAATGGAAGCTGATCATTCAGAGTTTTTTTATTCCGCTGGGCTCGGCAGGTCTCAGGAAGAAATTACGATTACTCATTGTCCAAGACTGAGTCAAGACCGAGTAAAAATGTATCTGACACCGAGACAAGACACTCAATTTGTGGTCTCGAGACCGGACTCGAGACACACTGCCTACGGGTTGCTACAATATACATATATACAGTGCATTCGGAAAGTATTCAGACTCCTTGACTTTTTCCACATGTTGTTACTTTACAGCCTTATTCTAAAATGTATTAAATAAATAAAATGCTATTGTTAAATATGGGACCCTGCATGGATCATTTGCTTTGAACATCATCAGGCATAATATTTGTTGCTAATATAGAAATGTGTTTAATTAGTGCAAGCTTAGATTTTCTTTCCTGCAGATGTCATTTGTTGTTGTTAATTACATTTGATATCAGTCAAAATTAATAAGAACAACTATTCTAAATAATATGTTTCTGAGAAAAGCGTTATGATATGGATTTTCTTTAAAGAGAGATCAGAAGTTTGTGTGACTCAGATGTTCCAGAGTTGTGTAGAATCACGCAGGGGAGCTATTTTTTACATTCAGCATCACTCCATCAAGGAAAATGTAGTATTCTATCTTACAAAGATATCTACATATATTTCAGGATGTTGTATATCCTGGAAATAATCAGAATTCATGTAAACTGTATGAGATATTACCATTAGGTTTTTAAAACCACAATTCAACAAAATTACAATCTCTTTTTGTCTTGTAATAATTTTAAGCATATTTTAACACAGGCTTAAGACCTAACAAACACTTTGTACTTTTTTGTAACACTTTTTACAAAGGCACGGCCCTGTTGTTACTTCATATCTCAGCAATAATGCCTTGCATTATGCCTGGGAAGAAAGCACTTCGATTTGCTCAACTTGCCACTGACTCAACCATTGGCTCAACTTACCCTAATACAAACATTTAGACTATTAGCCCACACAGCTACAATGATGAACTTTCATGCTAGGTTTAAGACCTCATATTGAAGCTCATAGAGACACCAATTGATGTATAAAACAGTCTAAAAATGATCTACTTTGGTTTAGACACAAGCATCATGAAACCCCTAACCTCTAAATTCATTTTACTTTGTGAAAATCCAATTTTTGGACCTAACTTGCTTAGCACGTTGTCCATGTTGTTTCTTCCTCCATGAAAAGATGACCTCTTCTGAAATTTTTGGTCAAATTATTTAATTTTGTGTATAGTTTCCTAGAAGAAAAGGTGGCTCAGGTTACCCCTTAGGCTCAACTTACCCTACTCCCCCCTAATCTGTGTAGTGTGCACTGTTAATAATTTAGGTTAAAAAATGATGTTGCTTTTGAGGCTGCTTGTTAAAAACTATTTCTAGTTTTTCTGTCAGAACCAGCAAATCGTTTGTCATTGTAATATTAGCCTGCAATGTATTGCAATTGATGGTTCCAGTACCACCATAAGGCACTTTCACACTGTGTAGCTAGCTTGTCCTAGCTGAGACACTCTAACCTTGGTGTACATACTGTAAGTCGCTCTGGATAAGAGCGTCTGCTAAATGACTAAAATGTAAATGTAAATGTGTTGTACTACCAGACAGATCCTCCAGAACAATGCTGTAGCTTTACATCACTTATTCATCTGCTACAGGGGCTGCAACGGCCCAGGCCAAGATCAACACTACTCTGTCTAAATAAACATGAGTGTTTACGAAAGAGATCATGTACTTTTGCCAGGGGTAAACAGTTGTGTCCTCCATCCAAATATCCGTCTGTTATACGCTGTGTACAAAACATTAAGAACACCTTCCATTCTTGATACCTTCTTGATACACATGTGAAACTGTTGAGTGTGAAAAACCCAGCAGTGTCAAAATCTGGCACCTACTTCCATACCCCGTTCAAGGGCACTTAAATCTTTTGTCTTGCCCATTCACTTGCTGAATGGCCCACAAACACAATCAATTTCTCAATTATCTCAAGGCTTAAAAATCCTTCTTTAATCTGTCTCCTCCCCTTCATCTATGCTGATTGAAGTGGATTTAACACATTTTTGTATTTGTGCCATCAATAAGGGATCATAGCTTTCACCTGGATTCACCTGGTCAGTCTATGTCATGGAAAGACCATGTGTCCTTAATGTTTCGTACACTCATTGCAAGTCCATAGTCTGTTGTCCATCGTCCCTATCCTGGGCCACTCTCCTGTCTGGGGCTTGAGAGTCTAGAGTAGCTTGGCTCCAGTCTTCAGACCTGTTGGATGACCAGATGGTCTTCCCCGGGGGTTGGCATGATAGAGGCCCAGTCTGCACAGCACCTGCAGATGTTGGACACATCAGAGAGTGAAATCAGGAGGGGCATGGGAGGCCAGGCTCAGAAAGTGGAGAAGAGCATTAGGAGGCTTTTAGTGCTAACACCAACCCCAACCCTCCTCCTGGCCTACACTGCTGTGGGGATTTCCAGATTTACATTTACCTGAAAAAAATCAGTGTGTAAAACTCTGGCATCTTTATGTGGAGAAAATACCATTGTGATGATGAGTAAAACATTACCCACACGGCTTTGCTTCATAATTTTGTTAGAGAATCTGCACCTAACTCATATGTCAGCTCTGAGTATTATTTTATAATGCTGCGACGAGCATTTATTTCCCCTATATCACATTATAATTGTCGCATGAATGAATCATGCCAAACGGTCAGCACCAGATGTGCCTGTTATTATTACCAAATCATGCAAGAATCAACTCTCTCATTGATGTGGAAGTGATATAGAACCGTAAGCTTCCCTGCTGCTTCAGACAGACAGAAAGCCCAAGCAAGCAGAAAATATCACAAAAACAAAGAAATATGAGAAGACAAGCTAACAGCTGCGGTGGTGGGGTGAGCAGGGAGGCTGGGAACTGGCAGTGGCTGACTAACACCTATCCTGGGGGTGGATGTGGTGGGTGAGATAATGGGGCCCTGGGTCGGGTTGGTCTCCCCGGCAGGAGCTCAGAGATTGCCTGGAGGCTGAGTGAGCTATGTGTTGTCAACAACAAGCAGACCCAAGGAAAACGAAAGAGCAGAAGGAAGATGCTCTTTCACCACGAATCAAAGCATCCTTATTCCTACTAATCTAAGAGATTCATCTTAAGGATGCAGCTCCTGCAGCACTGCCACCTGCTGAGACCGAGGCTGTCCTAATATGGACACCGTACACCATAGATTTCTGAGGACACAGCTCTCGCCTAAGTTTTCCCTTTTCATGACTCTTTCACTTGGACGTCAAACACTTAAATGACCAATTTCCCTCTGACACATTCTTTCCCTCAGGGGATATTGCAGTTTCTACATGCAGAAAATTGCTTGAATATTGATTGTGGGTTTCCATTCTCATGTGCATTGTGCTGTTTAGATGGGTTTGGCCACTGTGCCCATGCCTGTTCTGAATCAAAGTGAAAGTACTCTTCAGGTACGGTGTCCATATAAGGACAGTCTCAGTAGGACTTGTCGGTCTTGTCAGGAGACTGGCAACAACTGATAAGTCTTACACTAGTCCGACTGAGACTGTTCTTATGTGGTGACCATACACAGGGACTCTGTCCACCTTGTCGTAGTAGTTACAGGCAGGACAGTTTTTGTTTCAAAATTCATCTCTATAGAGTTTTTATGCTGTAACATGTCTGTCCCCTTCTCTCAACCTCTCCCCTTCTCTCCACCTCTCGTTATAGGAGATCAGTGACACGGAGATCATGGAGCTGGCCCACAGTGCTTTGGGGCGGATGACAGTGATTCGTCAGATCTTTCCTCTGTGGAGGGACAGCAACGTGCGCTGCATGAGGAACAACCACCGTATCTCCTCCCTGCTCTGTGACCCACAGGAAGGATACCTACAGTCACTGGAGGTCAGTTCAAAAAGGGACCTTTTCTGGCAACTTCACATCAAGGTCTAACAGTTGAAGTCGGAAATTTACATACACTTAGGTTGGAGTCATTAAAACTCGTTTTTCAACCACTCAACAAATTTCTTGTTAACAAGCAATAGTTTTGGCAAGTCGGATAGGACATCTACTTTCTGCATGACACAGTCATTTTTCCAACAATTGTTTACAGACAGATTATTTCACTTATAATTCACTGTATCACAATTCCAGTAGGTCAGAAGTTTACATACACTAAGTTGACTGTGCTTTAAACAGCTTGGAAAATTCCAGAAAATGATGTCATAGCTTTAGAAGCTTCTGATAGGCTTATTGACATAATTTGAGTCAATAGGAGGTGTACCTGGGGATGTATCTCAAGGCCTACCTTCAAACTCAGTGCCTCTTTGCTTGACATCATGGGAAAATTAAAAGAAATCAGCCAAGAATTCAGAAAAAGAATTGTAGACCACAAGTCTGGTTCATCCTTGGGAAAAATTTCAAAACACCTGAAGGTCATCAGTACCCTCAAAGCTCATCACCAAGCTAAGGAACCTGGGACTAAACACCTCCCTATGCAACTGGATCCTGGACTTCCTGACGGGCCGCCCCCAGGTGGTGAGGGTAGGTAGCAACACATCTGCCATGCTGATCCTCAACACTGGAGCTCCCCAGGGGTGCGTGCTCAGTCCCCTCCTGTACTCCCTGTTCACCCACGACTGCATGGCCAGGCACGACTCCAACACCATCATTAAGTTTGCAGACGACACAACAGTGGTAGGCCTGATCACCGACAATGACGTGACAGCCTATAGGGAGGAGGTCAGAGACCTGGCCGGGTGGTACCAGAATACCTATCCCTCAACGTAACCAAGACTAAGGAGATAAATGTGGACTACAAGAAAAGGAGCACTGAGGTTGCCCCCATTCTCATCGACGGGGCTCTAGTGAAGCAGGTTGAGAGCTTCAAGTTCCTTGGTGTACACATCAATAACAAACTAGAATGGTCCAAACACACCAAGACAGTCGTGAAGAGGGCATGACAAAGCCTATTCCCCCTCAGGAAACTAAAAAGATTTGGCATGGGTCCTGAGGTCCTCAAAAGGTTCTACAGCTGCAACATCGAGAGCATCCTGACCGGTTGCATCACTGCCTGGTACGGCAATTGCTTGGCCTCCAACCGCAAGGCACTTCAGAGGGTAGTGCTTACGGCCCAGTACATCACTGGGCCAAAGCTGCCTGCCATCCAGGACCTCTACACCAGGTGGTGTCAGAGGAAGGCCCTAAAAATTGTCAAAGACCCCAGCCACCCCAGTCATAGACTGTTCTCTCTACTACCGTATGGCAAGCGGTACCGGAGTGCCAAGTCTAAGACAAAAAGGCTTCTCAACAGTTTTTACCCCCAACCCATAAGATTCCTGAACAGGTAACCAAATGGTTACCTGGTATATTTGCATTGTGTGCCCCCCCCCAACCCCTCTTTTACACTGCTGCTACTTTCTGTTTATCATATATGCATAGTCACTTTAACTATACATTCATGTACATACTTCCTCAATTGGCCCTAACCGGGCTATCTGCATTGTGTCCCACAACCCGCCAACCCCTCTTTTTACGCTACTGCTACTCTCTGTTCATCATATATGCAAAGTCACTTTAACCATACCTACATGTACATACTAACTCAATAAGCCTGACTAACCGGTGTCCTTATATAGCCTTGCTACTGTTATTTTCAAATGTCTTTTTACTGTTGTTTTATTTCTTTACTTACCTACAAACACACACACACACACACACACAATTTTTTTTCTCGCAGTATTGGTTGGTAAGTAAGCATTTCACTGTAAGGTCTACTATTCGGCGCACGTGACAATTAAACTTTGATTTGATTTGAGGTACCACGTTTATCTGTACAAACAATAGTATGCAAATATAAACACCATGGGACCACGCATCTGTCATGTCATCTGTCAGGAAGGAGATGCGTTCAGTCTCCTAGAGATGGACGTACTTTGGTGCGAAAATTGCAAATCAATCCCAGAACAACAGCAAATGACCTTGTGAAGATGCTGGAGGAAACAGGTACAAAAGTATCTATATCAGCAGTAAAACAAGTCCTATTTTGACATAACCTGAAAGCCTGCTCAGAAAGGAAGAGCCACTGCTCCAAAATCACCATAGAAATCCAGACTACGGTTTGCAACTGCACATGGTGACCAAGATCGTACTTTTTGGAGAAATGTCTTCTGGTCTGATGAAAGAAAAATAGAACTGTTTGGCCATAATGACCATTGTTATGTTTGGAGGAAAAAGGGGGAGGCTTGCGAGCCGAAGAACACCATCCCAGCCGTGAAGCACAGGGGTGGCAGCATCATGTTGTGGGGGTGCTTTGCTGCAGGAGGGACTGGTGCACTTCACAAAATAGATGGCATCATGAGGAGGGAAAATTATGTTGATATATTGAAGCAACATCTCAAGACATCAGTAAGGAAGTTAAAGCTTGGTCGCAAATGGGTCTTCCGAATGGACAATGACCCCAAGCATACTTCCAAAGTTGTGGCAAAATGGCTTAAGGACAACAAAGTCAAGGTATTGGAGTGGCCATCACAAAGCCCTGACCTCAATCCCAAAGAAAATTTGTTGGCAGAACTGAAAAAGTGTGTGCGAGCAAGGAGGCCTACAAACCTGGTTCAGTTACACCAGCTCTGTCAGGAGGAATGGGCCAAAATTCCCCCAAGTTATTGTGGGAAGCTTGTGGAAGGCTACCCGAAACATTTGACTCAAGTTAACAATTTAAAGGCAATGCTACCAAATACTAATTGAGTGTATGTAATCTTCTGACCCACTGGGAATGTGATGAAAGAAATAAAAGCTGAAATAAATAATTCTCTCTACTATTATTCTGACATTTCACATTCTTAAAATAAAGTGGTGAACCTAACTGAATTTTTACTAGGATTAAATGTCGGGAATTGCGAAAAACTGAGTTTAAATGTATTTGGCTAAGGTGTATGTAAACTTCCGACTTCTACTGCATATGCCTAGGGTCGAGAGTCTTTCCTGACCATGTTACCTGACCAGGGGCCCTAGTGCCGAGTTATTCCTGGTCAGGAGATTTGTTCAGGAAAAAAAAAATATCCCCACATATGACATTCAGAGCCAAATAGCACTTGCGCTTCATAATATGTTCAAGGTCGATCATAACAAATAAATATGAAATAACAAGAATGTGTATTGAATACAGAGTTCTATGCCAATGTTTACTATTACTGTTATCTGATGCTGCCAATGGGACAAAGTCAGTGACCCCTATCACATGTTACGGCAGTGACATCCCCAGAATGAAAGAGCCTTCTGATTGTTTAGAGTATCACTGAGCCTTTGACCTGGGGGCCCCTGAGGCCCCCTGGGGGTCAACAGCACATACTATATAGTGTATCTCCCATTGAGTGACAATGGATGATGAGAAGTTCCACAAGGCTGGGCAATTGACATGTGTTGGAATACAGTGACAGGTGTTTGGGGTCTGAAGGACAGATAAAGAAAAGTTGGTTGAGAGCATGGAAACATAATCAATAGAATGGGGATGCCAATCCTTGTGATTCTATTTCTATGGTTGAGAGGACCAGGATGCTAGCGAGGCGTTAGATACCCTGTGGTTCCTATTGACTCATTTTGTTTTGTTAGTTGTTTTGCTTTCAGTCTCCTGAGTCTCTCAACAGTCTTTTTTCAGACTAAACTTCCCACTCATATACATGTTTCTAGTTTACTCATCAAGTAACCTACACTTTATTGAAAAAATGGTTTATCAAATTTTATTCGTCACATGCTTCATAAAAAATGCGGAGAGAAAGAAAATACGTATTAATAAACAGACAATGAGTAACGATAACTTGGCTATATACACAGGGTACCAGTACAGAGTCGATGTGCAGGGGTATGAGGTAATTGAGGTAGGTAATTACATATAACTAGGAATAGAGTGACTTGGCAAGAGGATAGATAATAAACATTGGCAGCAGCATATGTGATGAGTCAAAAACGTTAGTGCAAAAAGGGTCAATGCAGATAGTCTAGGTAGCTATTTAACTAACTATTGGAGGTAGAATAAAATAAATAAATATTGGAGGTAGAAACTGTTCAGGGTTTATTGATAACAATCCAACAAATAATAGTCGGACATTCTCGCAAACTCGGTTGAGTAAACGCTGAGTAATCACTTCCTGCAGTTTATGACAAGAATATGTTTTTGAATACATTACCCCTTTTGAATACATGCAGTATGGGAATCAACAAAAATACAGTATGATGACAAATGTATCAAAGATACCCCTTTGATATGGCAGCTAGATAGCAGCTAGACATTATCAATCAACCACCCAACAAAATCACACGGATGCTGCTCTCTAACATCCCTCCCCTCTGTTCCTCATCCCTCCGCTCTGTTCCTCATTAATGTAACCAGAGGTGTCTCTGAATGGAAAAAACCTTGAACCCACCTGAACTCTCGCTATCGCTAACCGTTAGCAGATGGCCCAACTCCTCAGGGGACTCCTATCTCAATAATTCATGAAAAAGAGGGTTAAATGCTCTTTGATGTTAAATCACCTTCATGACATGGCAAACGCTGGTTCATGCTGCCGGCGAACCCCGTCAGCGGTTTATCACAAAATTTGCAATTTCAACACTACTGTATCTACTTCCCCCTGGAAAGATGTCAGTTAGCCATGTATTAACAAATTAGCCATATCCGCACCTTCAGTCTGTCGTTATTTGTATTTTGGATTTATTGTGGATCCCCATTACTACTGTTCCTGGAGTCCAGCAAAAATTAAGGCAGTAATATACAGTACACTATAATACAATTTTAAAACAGATTTAACAATAGATTAAGTGTGTGCCCTCTGGCGACCACTCTAGTACAACACACAATCCAGGTGTACGTGTGTGTATAGTGTGTATGCTATGTGTGTTTGTATGTGTGTGTTTGTACCTGTGTGTGTGACTCTTCACAAATCCTCGCTGTCCCATAAGGTGTATTTTTATCTGTTTTTTTTATCTGATTTGACTACTTCCATGGGTTACTTGATGTGGAATAGAGTTTCATGTAGCCATGGCTCTATGTAGTACTGTGCACCTCCCATTGTCTGATCTGGACTTTAGTACTGTGAAGAGACCTCTGGTGGCATGTCTTGTGGGATATGTATGCATGGGTGTCCGAGCTGTGTGCTAGTAGTTTAAACAGACAGCTCGGTGCATTCAACATGTCAGTAATTCTTACAAAAACAAGTAGTGATGAAGTCATTCTTTTCTCTACTTTGAGCCATGAGAGATTGATATGCATATTATTAATGTTAGATCTACGTGTACATTTAAGGGCCAGCCGTGCTGCCCTGTTCTGGGCCAGTTGTAGTTTTCCCAAGTTTCTCTTTGTGGCACCTGACCACACGGCTGGGCAGTAGTCCGGGTGTGACTAAACTAGGGCCTGTAGGACCTGCCTTGTTGATATTGTTGTTCTCCCCATCTTAGCTACTGTTGTACCAATTTGTTTTGACCGTAACAGTTTACAATCCAGGGTTACTCTAAGCAGTTTAGTCTCCTCATTTTAGTCTCCTCAATTTCCACATGATTCATTACAATATTTAGTTGAGGTTTAGGGTTTAGTGAATGATTTGTACCAAATACAATGCTTTTATTTTTTGAAATATTTAGGACTAACTTATTTCTTGCCACCCATTCTGAAAGTGACTGCAGGTCTTTGTTAAGTGTTGCAATGATTTTACTCGCTGTTGTAGCTGACTTGTATAGTGTTGAGTCATCCGCATACATACTGTAGACACACAGGCTTTATTTACTCAGAGCCAGTGGTAGGTCATGCTGGCGTACACCAAATCACTTCCATAACGTGGCGTTCCATTCCACTTCTCTGGGTGACATTGAGTTTGACTGAGATCGCCGATCACAGATCTCTTGATTGAGGCTTCTAAAGGGGTCACTTGTTGAACTCTGGTCGAACCTCTTGTATCAAACCTGTTGCGATCGTGAAGTAATCTGAAGGTTATCGTCAAAAACACAGAGATCAGGACAGGCCACGCACAGCTAACAACAAGGCGGAGGAGAGGACTGAAGAAGGGTGACAAGGGCACGGGGAGAAAACATAGAGAGAATGCTCGTTGTTGTTGTTCTTGTCTTCTCTAAGTGCCAGTGGTGGAGAGATTTAGGTCCAGGGGGTTGGGATTGATGGGGACGTTGTAGCCAGTGTCGCTGTCCCAGTTCTTCAGTTACAAACTACCCAGCAGATGCAGTCAGCAGCCCAGCCTTAGTTAGCCCTGCCCAGCTTTAGCCCTGCCTAGACTTAGTTAGCCCGGCTCATAGCTGTCCTTGAGGCTTCTACTCTGGCCACAGACTAGTGTAGACTGCTCTATGCATTACTACACTCTAGTTGGCCTGCATATTGTTGGTCTGATCCTCATCCATATGTCATGTTCACACTCTAAAATGACAAAAGGCATAATAATTAAGTTATCATATTATGATGAGGTGTGAATGTATGCCATAGCCCATATATAGTGTTATCATGCGGATGAAGCTCCATGTTGTTTAACCTCTACAGGATTGGTGTGTCCCCCGTGGGACGGTTGATCGAACGTAGGCTAATGTGATTAGCATGAGGTTGTAAGTAACAAGAACATTTACGAGGACATTGACATATCTGATTTTGGCAGAAAGCTTACATTCTTGTTAATCTAACTGCACTGTCCAATTTACAGTAGCTATTACAGTAAAATAATACCATGCTATTGTTTGAGGAGAGTGCACAGTTATGAACTTGAAAATGTATTAATAAATCAATTAGACACATTTGGGCAGTCTTGATACAAAATTTTGAACAGAAATGTGATGGTTCATTGGATCAGTCTAAAACTTTGCACATACACTGCTGCCATCGAGTGGCCAAAATCTCAATTGCGTCTGGGCTGGAATAATATATTATGGTCTTTCTCTTGCATTTCAAAGATGATGGTACAAATTATTATTATTTTTTTGTATTATCTTTTACCATATCTAATGTGTTATATTCTCCTACATTAATTTCACATTTCCACAAACTTCAAAGCGTTTCCTTTCAAACGGTATCAAGAATGTGCATATCCTTGCTTCAGGTCCTGAGCTACAGGCAGTTAGATTTGGGTATGTCATTTTAGGTGAAAATTGAAAAAAGGGGCAGATCCTTAATATTGCTTTTCCAATGTGGTGGAGAAGGGAGATGGCATGAATTGTCAGTGCAGAGGATGTCATAATCATAGCCTAGTGTAATGTCTGCGTCTTCTGTCTCTGAAACAGTTGGACTGCCCCGCTGCTTATTTGTCACTGTGCATTTAGTTTCTGCTCCATGGCGCTGGGTTGACTCTGGCGCTGGACTCAAATCTGGTCAAGGGGACTGTCATGCTGTGTGTCACTTTGATAGGGGCGTGTGTGTATGTGTGTCTGTGTGAGTGTGCGTGGGCGTCTTGCGGTCCTGTGTGCGTCATGCGCACCCGCGTGCGCGTGTGTGTCTGTCTGAGAGTGTGCCTGCATGTGTGTTTTGGGGGGCCTCATGTGGGGCTCATTTAGCCCAGCGGTTCCTGATGTCCCCAGCTGTGTCCCACTCCCAGTCAGAGTGCTTTCTATTCCCGGAGGTAATTAGGATTAGCACCCCTTCACTCCCCATCAGAGCCAGAGCAACATCTGTGGCGCTGCTTAGAGAAACAACCACAGAGCTCTGTTTATAAAGCTTTTCTGAACTTTGTTTATGCAGTACTTTTCCAAGTCCTCATACCGCACAAACAGACAATACCCATTGGAAATCCTGGTCCTATTAAACACATCAAAACACACCAGTCCTACCATTCCCTAATGGTGCAGCCTCAATTTTACTTTTGTACAATGAATAGGTTGTGCATCAACAATGATTTAATCACATATCACTGTTTAACTGGTTTCCATGGTCTCCAATCTCTGATGTGTGTGTTTTCAACAGAGATCCTAGAAATGTATTGTTTAATACAACATTTTACAATCAGTTTCTAGAATGACCAAGATGGTTGATTCTCAGTCATGTTGCTATGATGCCAATGTCCATTCTAGAGTTCTATATGTGATTCTATGCTGTTTTCTCCCTCCTCACTCTCTCTATGTGCCTTTTACTGTCTGTACTTCAGGTGTCCAACCTGTACCTGTATGACAGCGTGCTGGCGCTAGCCAATGCTTTCCACAGGAAGTTGGTGGACAGGAAGTGGCACAGCATGGCCAGTCTCAACTGCATCAAGAAGTCCACCAAGCCATGGAATGGAGGCTGGTCCATGCTGGAGAACATCCAGATGGTAAATTTAGTACAACATTTTAGTTGAATATTATTACATGAATATTAACCTTTTTTTATATATATATATATATACAGAGGCTTGCGAAATGTTGTTGCCTTGCAACCTGGAATTAAAATGGATTTTGGGGGGGTTGTATTTTGGGGGGGCTGTCCCAGTCTCAAATCTCTGGAAGACTGAAACAGTTTTCCCTCAAGAATTTCCCTGTATTTAGCGCCATCTATCATTCCTTCAATTCTGACCAGTTTCCCAGTCCCTGCCGATGAAAAACATCCCCACAGCTTGATGCTGCCACCACCATGCTTCACTGTGGGGATAAGGTTCTCGGGGTGATGAGAGGTGTTGGGTTTGCGCCAGACATAGCGTTTTTCTTGATGGCCAAAAAGCTCCATTTTAGTCTCATCTGACCAGAGCACCTTCTTCCATATGTTTGGGGAGTCTCCCACATGCCTTTTGAGGAACACCAAACACGTTTGCTTATTTTTTTCTTTAAGCAAACGACAAGAGGGATGAATACCTTTGCCAGGCACTGTACAGTGACTTTCATGACTTTCATCATGCTGAATACCTGAAAGGTTGTTCAAGGAACACAAGTTGTGAATCCAAGGTTTTTCCGAAGCAAAAGGGCTCAAGGCCGTGAAAATTGTATGAAGCAGAAAAGAGTAAAATAAACTGCCCTTGAATCTAATTCACTCTACATGTGTCACAACTGGAGATGCACAGCTGTGGGAGATACAGATGGTTGCCAGCCCTCGGCTTCCATGAAATTTCACCTGTTGCCATCCACCGCACTCACATCTTCATTCAACACTGGAGCTACACACTAGATTTGCGCTGCAGAATCTCCTAAGGTTTTCGGGGGCACATTTTCCAAATGTGGTCTTTAGAGCAGCGTGGGAAAACGTGTGTGCATGCCTGTGTGTGTTCTTCAATTGCATGCTCCTTTAATGTTCTATGAGCCACAGAGGGCTGTGGAGAGATATACTGTCAGGTCCAAAATGATTGGCACATTTGATAAAGATGAGTAAAAAAGACTATCAAATAAATACAAATAAATAACAATAAAAGGGACAATTTTATTATTTCATACTAACATAATTGCTCAGAAAAGGAAAATAACATCAAAGATAAACCACGATATTTAAATGTTTTATTTTTTTTAAATGTATAATGCATCCTTCTTTCGACGCAATACTCACCACTAGTGTGCGGCCCAAAGAGCTCTATTGTCATGTGATCTGACCATAGCACCGGTTCCAATCCAACTGCCAATGCCGTTTAGCAAACTCCAGGCGTTTACATTTGGTGAATTACATGAAAATAGAGCTGTTTGGCCAAGCACACCAGTGTTAAAATTTGGTGGTTGTAAGGGGTGCATAACTGGTGGCAGCGAAGTCAGACGTAGGAGAGCAGAACTGGGTAATAACCGGAGCAGTTTAATATATATATATAACCACCAGCATCCAGAATAATAAAGAATGGGTACAAAACCCGTCGTGCACCAGACAACAATGTGCACATGCACTTACAACAAACAATACCACACAAAGACATGGGGGGAACAGAGGGTTAAATACACAACACGTAATGAGGGAATGAAAACCAGGTGTGTGGGAAAACAAGACAAAACAAATGGAAAATGAAAAATGGATCGGTGATGGCTAGAAGACTGGTGACATCGACCGCCGAACACCGCCCGAACAAGGAGAGGAACCGACTTCGGCAGAAGTCGTGACAGTGGTGGATAATTAGTATTATGAGGCTAGCTTGCTTCCGCTGGTCCTGGGCCCCCTTGTTAAAAGGATAGTTCACCCAAATTATAAAATTGGATATTGTTTGCCTTACGCTCTAAGCCAGTGGTCACCAAATGGTCGGTCGATCTTCAAGGCATCCCTAGCCGATCACCAAACGTTTCTGTAGAAAAGCCAATGATAAAGCTGTGCGCTCCTTTTTTTAATAAATTTTTTTTGTATTGCGCTGTTGGCAGTAGGTGCACTTATTTCAGAAGCCCTGCGCGCCATGAAGACAGTGTTCCCATTTTGAACCATGTCATTTGTTTGATGGGACAAACTCCGCCTACCCGGTGGACCAGGAGAGCTGTGGCTAAATCAAGTGTGCTTACTGTGCTGGCCAATTGGAAAGCCCAAATCACCGTACCTACATCTTCCACGACCCCACAGCAAAGTTTGATACTAGCCTATGTGAAATTTCATGATGTTTAAAACCATGACCAGAAAGAGTCTGTCAAAGAATATAGCAAAGAGCTGCTGTTTTTATGAGTGAGTTAATGTTTGTTTTTATTCAGCAATGTTCAACACTTTTACAAAACATAAAACGTGCTTCTTATTTGCATTAACAGCTCGTCGAGTCTATTTTAATATTGAGGAATATTTCATAGTAACAACATGAATTTGTGCATGAAGCAGGAATAATGCGATGCGACTAGATTGGTGACGGTGTCCCCTCTCTCTGTTCAGGGTTAATTAATTCTCTGCCGATTTTGTTGTAAAACGTTTCTTAAACAGAAGCAAACTGAATGAAACAGGGAGAGACCTACCTCCATTTGTCCAATAGAAACTCTTGTTTTAGTTGCAAAACGAAACGATTTGCAACTCTTTGGCGGAATGAATACACCCCAGTCTCACCTGAGGAAAAGAGAGAGCAGGACCGTGAGAGGCGGAAAGGAGAGAGCAGGGACCGTAAGAGGCAGACCCTCTGCTGTTCTCTCCTTCCACTGAGACTGACCATCAGATGCAGGTACCATCAGCCCAGTAAAATAAAAAAGCTAATTATTTGGTAATTATTTCAGGCCAAGAATAGCATTTATTAGGACTACTGTATTAGGCCTACTGCACAAACCTCATTCCCAAATAACTGTTTTTATTAGGTTAATGTTGCACAGGCTTACATTTGTTAAATCATGTTCAAAGAAAAATTATCTGAGTGGAAAATTCCAGCATGGTCGTTAACTGCGAAAGTGATCTTGACTCAGAAAAGGTTGGTGACCACTGCTCTAAGCAGTCTATGGACAAGGTACGACACTAATCCATCCGTGCTTTGGTTTAGTTTCCTTGGCACTGTTTTCACATGCTAATGTGACACAAATCCCATTCAAGTCATGGGACCAATATTAGCATTTTTTGGCGCATCATGTACAAATCATCCAAATGTATCTAAAATTGTGAAGCTCAACATAGTCACTTATATGATGACTGGAATGGGATTTGTGCCACATATGCTAAAATGTTAGCATGGTAAACTAAACTAAACCATGAATTGCTGTCATACCTTGTCCAATGAATGCTTACAGCGTAAGGAACCCGATGTGTCATTTTGTAATTTGGGTGAGCTATCCCTTTAAGGTCAATAACATCATAAACTTTACCCAGTACCAGGACATTTTGGCCAAACACCTGGTTGCCACTGTTACGAGGCTGAAACTTGGCAGCAAGTGGATCTTGCTGCCAAGATAATTGGCCAGAAAATCAACATCAATCTCTGGACTTGAACCCCATTTTAAACCTGGGTTTTGAATTGAAGAAAGCAGTACATAAGCATAGACAAAGGATGTCAAGGATCTGGAAAGATTCTTTATGGAGGAATTGTGTAAGATCACTCCCAATGTTTTCTCCAATCGCATAAAACATTTTAGAAAAAGGCTCAATGCCGTTATCCTCGCAAGATGAGATGAGGTTTTGAAAACAGGGTTGTCAATAGTTTTGACCCCTATACATTTGCAAAAATAAACTATTACTTGTTAAACAAATTCTCTTTCTCTGAGTAATTGTATTAGTCTAAAATAATATAATTTTCCAATTTCTTTGCATACAATATAGCTCAGTATTTGGATTATTTCTCACCTACTGTCTTTTATGCTCACCTTTACCAAGAGTGCCAATAATTTTGGGCTTGACTGTATTTGTCTTAGAGAAATTGGCCAGTCCCTAGCACAGTGACATTGATTCAAACATGCAAACTGATTCAACCACAATATTAATTGTCTCACATGCTGACCAGAGCAGACACGTAGTGTGCGAGAGCGTCGCAAAATACATTTAGAAATCCATGTTATTCAATTAATGCACCCACACTGCTCGCGTGCGCCAACGAGCGTCTACGATGCCAAGGGCTAAAATAGAAGTCATTTCTATTTCTGATGCAGATCGCACTGCAAGTCCTGCCTCTCCCATCTCCTCATTGGTTTATAGAAGCAGGTACCCACGTGCCATCTCCTCATTGGCTATACCCACGTGGGTGATTGAAAGACGAAATGTTTTGCCGGTCGTCGTGGTAATACTATGAAAGTGTAGATGCCAATCACCATGTAAGTTAAAAAATGGAAAAGCCTGGAAGGAGGAGAGATGACTAGAAACGATTCAGTTGGCCGTTTTATGTGTGGATTAATTGTCGGAGTAGAGGACCTTGTGCATTTCAGGTAAAATAACTACTCAATGTTTATATCCCAGGTAAACTAGCTAGCAACAGCAAGCTAGCTAAATAGGACAAATTAGCTAGCAAGTGCAAGATAACTAGCTAAATTGCCATACATGTTTAAGGCTTTTCGACCTGTCCCCAAATTAATGTCATTGGTTCAGAGTTTGTTTTGATATTTTTACCTACATATCGTGATCGCGTTTGGTGTAGGGGGAAAAAATACATTCATGCACGATAGCGCACGATGGCGCACGTGTGAAGCCAGTTTGGGTTCCGTGTTAGGGAGTGCACCGATTTCATTATGAACTTGATATTAAAGGACTTGGTAAAGCAGGATGGCACCGACAGAGATGGTCGCCTTGCTTCGAGTCCTTTGGAAACTTTGCAGTATTTTGTTTTTTTTATGTATTATTTCTTACATTGTTAGCTCAGAAAATCTTAAGTGTTATTACATACAGCCAGGAAGAACTATTGGATATAAAAGCGACGTCAACTTACCAACATTATGACCAGGCATACGAATTTCCCGAAGTGGATCCTTTGTTCAGACCACCACCCAGGACATTGGATCTAATCCCAGCAGCCGACCCAAAACAACGTTGCCGTAAAAATTCCCTTTCTTAGTTAGGATCACCACTTTATTTTAAGAATGTGAAATGTCAGAATAATAGTAGAGAGAATGATTTATTTCAGATTTTATTTATTTCATCACATTCTCAGTGGGTCAGAAGTTTAAAGTGTTTAATTTGAGTCAAACATTTTGGGATGCCTTCCACAAGCTTCCCACAATAAGTTGGGTGAATTTTGGCCCATTCCTCCTGACAGAGCTGATGTAACTGAGTCAGGTTTGTAGATTTGAAGACCGATTTGCGACCAAGCTTTAACTTCCTTACTGATATCTTGAGATGTTGCTTCAATATATCCACATAATTTTCCCTTCCTCATGATGCCATCTATTTTGTGAAGTGCACCAGTCCCTCCTGCAACAAACCACCCCCACAACATGATGCTGCCACCCCCGTGCTTCACGATTTGGATGATGTTCTTCGGCTTGCAAGCCTCCCCCTTTTTCCTCCAAACATAATGATGGTCATTATGGCCAAACAGTTCTATTTTTGTTTCATCAGACCAAGAGAACATTCCTCCAAAAAGTACAATCTTTGTCCCCATGTGCAGTTGCAAACCGTAGTCTGTTTTTTTATGGCGGTTTTGGAGCAGTGGCTTCTTCCTTGCTGAGTGACCTTTCAGGTTATGTCGATATAGGACTCGTTTTACTGTAGATATAGATACTTTTGTACCTGTTTCCTCCAGCGTCTTCACAAGTTCCTTTGCTGTTGTTATTGGATTGATTTACACTTTTCGCACCAAAGTACGCTCATCTCTAGGAGACAGAGCGCGTCTCCTTCCTGAGCGGTATGACCGCTGCATGGTCCCATGGTGTTTATACTTGCGTACTTGGAAAAAAAGGCATTTGGAAAAGGCATTTGGGAAAAAAAAGGCATTTGGAAATTGCTCCCAAGGATGAACTAGACTTGTGGAGGTCTACAATTATTTTTCTGAGGTCTTGGCTGATTTCTTTAGATGTTCCAATGATGTCAAACAAAGAGGCACTGAGTTTAAAGGTAGGCCTTGACATACATCCACAGGTACACCTCCAAATGACTGAAATTATGTCAATTAGCCTATCAGAAACTTTTTTGCGATACAGTGAATTATAAGTGAAATAATCTGTCTGTAAACAATTGTTGGAAAAATGACTTGTGTCATGCACAAAGTAGATGTCCTAAATTACTTGCCAAAACTATAGTTTGTTAACAAGAAATTTGTGGAGTGGTTGAAAAACGAGTTTTAATGGCTCCAACCTAGGTGTATGTAAACTTCAAACTTCAACTGTACATATTATTATTCGTCCCTTTAGATGTGTTTATTAGGTAGTTGTTGGGGAATTGTTAGATTACTTTTTATATATTACTGCACTGTCGGATCTAGAAGCACAAGCATTTCACTACACTCACATTAACATCTGCTAACCGTGTGTATGTGACCAATCACATTTGATTTGACAGTTGGTCTTGTCATGACACTGAGACCTCACTCTATGAATTCAAACTATATTATCTTTCTCTCTCTCCTCACAGGGACATATCACGGGTCTCACAGGAACAATGGATTTCAAAGCGAATGGATCCAATTCTCATGTTCAGTTTGAAATTCTGGGCACCAGCTTCAGCGAGACATTTGGAAAAGACGTGAAAAGGGTGAGTATGATGATTCCGCTACTGATGTGCATTCCTCCTTTGGCTCAAGATGGCTTTAAGTCTGACAGATGTTTTTGAGTTTGTTCTTCTCTGCGCAGTTCTGAAGCTACGGACCTCTGTGGTACTACCCAGTGGTATTGCAGCACAGCAAGCCTCTACAAAGTAGTCAGTAAACCATTTCTTTAAAACAGAGGAGGTTATGGCCCATAAATTGCTGGCAGCGATTTCTGAGGTGTCTTGGGTTGGGTTTCTTTGCACACAGAAATTGGAGTGTGGAAACCCTGTGGAACATACTGCAGTCCTTGAGGCAAAGCATACACAATAATCTGCCAGGATACTGTTGGTTGTCTCTTTAAGTAATATACTCTACAATATCTAGGTTATTTATACATTGATGGAAAAAAATAGGTTCACCGGCATGATCGAAATTCTCTATGTATTCTATAATGCAAATTGTCATCAGTGGTGGAAAAAATACCCAATTGTCATATTTGAGTAAAAGTAAAGACACCTTAACAGAAAATGACTCAAGTAAAAGTGAAAGTCACCCAGTGTAACGATGTGTGCTGAGAGTCGGGAAGCAAGTTCAGGGAGTGAGTGTTTTAAAAAATAAACACAACATAAGATAAAATAAGAAACAAGAACAACGCACAGACATGACACAGGAACAGAAACAATAAGGAACCAAAGGGAGTGATATATATAGGGAAGGTAATTAAGGAAGTGATGGAGTCCGGGTGAGTCGGATGACGCGCAGGTGCACGTAACGATGGCGACAGGTGGGCGCCATAACGAGCAGCCTGCTGACCTAGAGGCCGGAGAGGGAGCACACGTGACAGTAAACCCCTCCCCGACGCGCGTCTCCAGCCGCAGGACGCCGTCCAAAATGACAATCCCGGGGACCAGGAGCGGACCGGTCACCCCTGCTGATGCGTGGTAACCTGTCGCCGGCTGGGGTGCGGGAACCTGACAGACCGGCTCAGGCAGGGGAGCCTGGCGATCCGGTGAAGGCATGAAAGCCCGACGAGCCGGCTGAGGCAGGGGAGCCTGGCGATCCGGCGGAGGCAGAGGAGCCTGGCGATTATTTTAACTTTATTTAACTATGCAAGTCAGTTAAGAACAAATTCTTGTTTTCAATGACAGCCTAGGAACAGTGGGTTAACTGCCTTGCTCAGGGGCAGAACGACAGATTTTTACCTTGTCAGCTCGGGGATTCAATCTTGCAACCTTTCGGTTACTAGTACAACGCTCTAACCACCAGGCTACCTGCCGCCCCTTAGGCATGAGAGCCTGTAGCGGCTCCCGGACCCGACGTCATTCCCATTCGTCATATCAGAGTTTACCTATTTGCTTATGGTTTTGCCTACATCTAGTGACCTGCTTTTTAAATTATATGAACAAAAAATATTCAATTTTATTTGGAATGGCAAGCCAGACAAATTTAAAAGTGCCTATTTATATAACAAATATGAATTCGGAGGGCAGAAATGATTAAATATTAAAGTATTAGACCTCTCACTAAAGGCATCAGTCATACAAAAGTTATACTTAAATCCAAACTGGTTCTCTAGTAAATTGATAGGAATGTCTCATCCATTGTTCAAGAATGGCCTTTTTCCCTTTATTCAGATTACACCTGCTCACTTTCGGTTGTTTGAAAAGGAAATAATCTCAAAAATATTACCACAAAAATGGAAGAGGCAAGTAGAAGGGGAAAAAAGTAAGCAACTTCTATGTCAGCCCTGCATTAAATGGTTAAAGAAAAGTGTAATAATTAAAAACATATACAAATTTCATTTAAGGACCAAAAAACGGACAGCTGTGCCATATAAATTGCAAAATATTTGGGAAGAGATTTTCAATGTATCCATTCCATGGCACATGGTTTATGAATTGATACGCAAAACAACGCTGGATTCAAAACTTCACATTTTTCAATTTAAATTACTATACAAAATTCTTGCAACCATAGAACATTATATATATGGGGGATACAATCTTACCAGCTCTGCAGATTTTGCAGTGAGGAGGCAGAGTCATTAGATCATTTATTTTGGTATTGTCCATATGTAGCTCGTTTTTGGTCACAGTTCCAGGAATGGCTGAAGAATTGCAACATTTGCCTAGAACTAACGCTGCAGATAGCAATACTGGGTGATTTGAAAAGCCATAGTCAATCAATCAATAATATAATTATTATTTTAGCAAAAATTTGTATTTTTAATTTACAATCTGTAGAAACTATGAGAATAGAAAGATTCAGTACTTTTGTGAAGCATCACAGCACAGTTGAAAAATATCTGGCAAATAGAAATCCAAAATGGATGGTGTTAAGCGATAAATGGGAGGGGTTGAATGGAGCTGAAGGGTGGGACTAATAACAAGATAACCAATGTAAAACATACGGGGTCTGTCAAATGTATATAGGTTCAGAAGTTTTGTGAAATAGCACAGTTACAAACTGGATGGACATCAGAAATAGAGTAAGGACTAAAAACAAACTAAATATAACTATTGTAAAATAGATTGTGTCTGTAAAATGTGTATAGTATGTATAAACTGAAGGTAGAAGCCTAAGTGTTATTGTTTATTGGTTTACTCCAATTGGGGGAAGGGTGGTAGGGTTTGCGGGGAATAATAAAGGTATTTTCAAAAAAAAGTATGTGTATCTATATAGGTATGTGTATGTATGTATGTGTATATGTATGCATATGTGTATGTACGTGTATGCATATGGATATATATATTTACCAAAAAAAGATATGGGGGATTGGAAATGATGCAGACAATTACATTACTGGAAGCAGCAATCTTTCCGCAATATTAAGCTGATCCTACCCTAAATAAAAAATAAAATATATATATAATATGTAAATAGGGAAGGTAATCAGGGAAGTGATGGAGTCCAGGTGAGTCTGATGATGCGCAGGTGCGCGTAACGATGGTGACAAGTGTGCGCCATAACGAGCAGCCTGGTGACCTAGAGGCCGGAGAAGGAGCACACGTGACTCCCAGCAAAATTCTACTTGAGTAAAAGTCAATGTATTTGATTTTAAATACACTTAAGTATCAAAGTAAATGTAATTGCAAAATATACTTAAGAATCAAAAGTAAAAAACATTTTAAATTGCTTATATTAAGCAAACCAAAACGGCACAATTGCATTTTATTTTTTTTAATTGTGGATAGCCAGGGGCACACTACAACAC
The DNA here is from genome assembly GCF_901001165.1 of Salmo trutta. Classification (NCBI taxonomy): domain Eukaryota; kingdom Metazoa; phylum Chordata; class Actinopteri; order Salmoniformes; family Salmonidae; genus Salmo; species Salmo trutta. The sequence continues at coordinate 12,819,088 of NC_042966.1, forward strand.
TTCGACATCAATTAAAAAATAAAAATGTGTGTTTAGTGAGTCCACCAGATCAGAGGCAGTAAGGATGACCAGGAATGATCTGTTGATAAGTGTGAAAATTTGAAAATGTTTTTTTCCTGCTAAGCATTCAAAATGTAACGAGTACTTTTGGGTGTCAGGGAAAATATATGGAGTAAAAAGTACATTATTTTCCTTAGGAATGTATTGAAGTAAAAGTTTGTGAAAATATAAATAGTAAAGTACAGACACCCCCAAAAATGTATTAAGTAGTACTTGAAAGTGTTTTTACTTAAGTACTTTACACCACTGATTTAACAAACATAGAAATGACATAATGCAATATTAATTTTCATAAATAAGTCCTAGTAAAACACATACAGGGCGTTATATGAGTGTAGAAACATTAGGAACACCTTCCTAATATTGAAATGCACCCCCCGTTTTGACCTCAGAACAGCCTCATTTCATTGTGGCATGGACTCTACAAGGTGTCGAAAGTGTTCCACAGGGATCCTGGCCCATGTTGACTCCAATGCTTCCCACAGTTGTGTCAAGTTGGCTGGATGTCCTTTGGGTGGTGGACCATTCTTGATAAACATGGGAAACTGTTGAGCATGAAAATCCCAGCAGTGTTGGAGATCTTGACACTCAATATTAGTGTTCCTAAAGTTTTGTACGCTCAGTGTATATAAACACAGGGAGAATCAAGTTTTTGACTGCACTGGACCTTTAAGACATAAACACACCAATGACAGGCCTCTCATATATTAACATACTACTATACTGCTGTGCCATTATTGCATTTCTATTGCACACATTATTTCAGCTAATGTAGTACTGTGCTTTTTTTCTGATCAAACACCAGTCAGTACAGTGTCAATCATCCTGTAATGACGACTGTAGGACAAGCAGCAACAGGGTCACTGTCAACACAGCTCACACTGTATATGGCTGGGGAAGCACACACTGTAGGCCGTCTCTCAAATAATACCCTATATTCCCCATATAGGGCATTATTTTCGACAAGGGTCCTATTCAGAACCCTCTGTGTGTCTAGTCAAAAGAAGTACACTAATTTGGGAACAGGGTATTAATTGAGACACAGATGCTGGCTGCTCCTCTGTCCCATTGGGGAGACTCCTCTGTGTCTCCTCAGTGACTAGAGTGTATTATGCGGCTACGCTCTTATTCTGAGATGCCTTCACTGGCGCTTGCTCAGGAGAGGATGGCCATCATTAAAAGGAGGGATGCCTGTCAGATGTAAACGTCTCCATAAGACTCGCCCAAATAACAAGTCCATGCTCCATGACTGGGAGAAATGTCAGCCATCGCCCAATGGCGATTCGTCTTTGAATTGTTAGGGGGGGAATGTGTCAAAGAATACTGTGTCTAGTAAATAGCCTGGTTTCAAGTGCTTTTCTTCTTTATATATTTGTTATTTTGTGACATTTTATAGGTTTTTCGTATTGGTCGGTTTGTGTACCTTCCATCATGGAGAATAAGTACAATAAATTACGTGGAAGTGGAATGAGTCAGACCCGTGGTAATGAAGATTTAATCACCCGGCATTCCAACTTGAATTATGAACCCAGTGTATCACATTATGGCCATTAGGGTCCACGGGCCCAAAGCCATAAGCCACACATATGCACTCACACACACACACACACACACACACACACACAAGCACACACACACACCATTTTACTGTGGCTCCCCTTCATCCCATGGACATTTATTATGTGTATTGAAAGGAAAGGACAGCTAATGGCACGTCAAGTGCACTCAGTCCTGTTGTTGTTCATTATTACTGGGCCGGTCTCCACCACTTTCCAACAAACTAGGCTATTACCCTCTGAGAAGAGATGAATATATTTATCTAACTTAATCCTGCCTCTGGTATGGTTTCTAATAGTCCTATATCTGTTGTTTGACATCCGTCACGTAACCTTAGAAGTGTGGAGCGGTCAACACACAAAGGTATAAACCGGTGACCAAGTGGTTACATACACTGAGAGATTTTTAATGTTGTGTCACATGTTCCAAGCGGAAAATGTCTGTTTGGTTTCTTAATATTTTGCTCATCTTTGATTTTTTCACATTCTCTTGATCTCAATCTCCATCTCCGTCTGTACCTGTCGGCGCCTCTACCATGCTATTTATCACAAAGCAAACGTTTTGCTCCGATGAAATGTCTCCATAGATTAGACCTAAATAGAGATTGAAATGTAAGTCCCTATTTCTGTCTGTTCACTTCTCTCCCTTTTGGCCACTCAATGCATCCCAAACAGGGTTGACATTTTTCGCTTTGCTACCAGTTTCTTATTTTTCGACAGTTCTATTTCTGACCTACCCTTCTATTTCTCACCTACAGTTTTATTTTATATCCTCTTCTACCCTGCAGTATAACGTTTCAGGCTTTGAGCTCGGCACTACTGTCGTTGAGTGTAAATAAACACCCAAAACCTCTGTATTTGCTTAATACGAACCATTATTAGAATATATGATGCGTCATGATGCATGTTGTTTACACCAATACGTGTTCACACATACACATATACTGAGTGTACAAATCATTGGGAACACCTTCCGGATATTGAGTTGCACCCCCTTTTGCCCCTCAGAACAGCCTCAACTCATCGGGACATGGACTAAAAGGTATAGAAAGCATTCCACAGTGATGCTGGCCCATGTTGACTCCAATGCATCCCACAGTTGTGTCAAGTTGGCTGGATGTCCTTTGGGTGGTGGACCATACTTGATACACATGGGAAACTGTTGCGCAGTTCATGACACACTCAAACCAGTGTGCCTGGCACCTACTGCCATACCCCATTCAAAGGCACTTAAATTGTCTTGCCATTTCACCCTTTGAATCGTCTCAAGGCTTAAAAATCATTATTTAACCTGTCTCCTCCCTTTCAACTACACTGTTGAAGGGGATTTAACAAGTGACATCAATAAGGGATCCTAGCTTTCACCTGGATTATCCTGGTCAGTCTATGTCATGGAAAGAGCAGGTGTTCCTAATGATTTGTACACTCTGTGTATATGTTTAGTAATCCCCAGCATCAAACCCAAGTGTTAAAGTTCAAGCTCACCGCAGTTGAGTGCAGGAAGTAAGGTAGGTGAAAGCCTCTGTAAGTGTTAACCATGAATTAGAAGCATTAGAATAGAGGATGTGTCACGATGCACATTGTTTACAACAGTACATGTTTACACATACAGCATCTGCTTACCCAGGCTCAGTAATCCCCAGTACTTGGCCCAAGCATGGCAAGACCTTGCTAAAAATGGAAACGTCACTCCAACATTCTCTCCTTACCGTCATTAACCTTTCGGGATTGTGACTAGGCCATTAGGGCAGTAGACTAAGAGGGGTTAATGAGCTGACTACTAATAATTAGCCTAATATATCTTATTTTAAAGTCATGACACTCACTACCAATGTATTCTCTGTTCCCTACGTAACGTGCAATAACGCTTATCCCTTTATTACAGTCGGATTCAAAAACGGAGCCATATATTCAGAAGAATAACGATGATTCAATACGAGGATTAGCACCAGTGTAATGAAAAACCAAGCGCATAGAGGGTAGGAAACTAGGAAAAAAAAGACATAGAATCAGATCGCTCTTCAATTCTATTTAGCAGTCAACGGGTGTTTCTCAATATGCATACTATCGTGCTCCACACTCTCATGCTCCAAGTGCATTCTCCGAGGACGTTCTCTTGAGTACGTTGCTGTGAGGAGGAGAGTGTGGCGAACGCATAAACCATTTCATTTGAGAAACACCTGCACTCCCCCTACTGTTTTACCTCATGCTGCATCTCCCCATTCACTGAACCTTATTCCAGCCAGGACAGTGGCAACAATAGAGTCAAAATAAAATATACACAAAGCAAACGTTTAATTGCATAATTATCAGCTAGATATTATCACGTTTCAGGAGAAGACCCAGATGCAGACAGTGTCGAAGTAACACAAGTTTATTACTAGAACAGGGCAAAACGACAGGTCAAGGGCAGGCAGAGGTCAGTAATTAGAGTCCATAAGGTACAGAATGGCAGGCAGGGTCAGGGCAGGCAGAATGGTCAAAACCGGGGAAAACTAGAAAACAGGAACTAGAAAAATACATGAGCAAGGGGAAAACGCTGGTAGGCTTGATGAACAAAACGAACTGGCAACAGACAGAGAACACAAGTATAAATACACTGGGGATAATGGGGAAGATGGGTGACACCTGGAGGGGGGTGGAGACAAGCACAAAGACAGGTGAAACAGATCAGGGTGTGACAGATATATGTGAATTGTGAGCCAGCCAGCCAGCCAGCCAGCCAGCCAGCCAGCCAGCCAGCCAGCCAGCCAGCCAGCCAGCCAGTTAAACAGGCAAAAATAATCTACAACAGTCTCGCTCCAGCTCAAGAAAATGTTTGTCATTTTTACGTGGCTGCATCATATTTCTTTGCATACTTTCCGTTGAAGCTTGCATGGATGCATGCTTCAAAATATGTACAAATGGAGTACGCATTCGAGAAGTGTCCTCCGTGTTCCGTTTCGCATACTTTGATTTGGACTCATACTCCGACACTCCCGTGCTCCGATTTGCATGCTCCGAGCACGGTAGTATGCATTTTTGAGAAACAGACAATATTTATCTGTTGAAAAATTAACCCATGATGTCACTGGTAGGCTAACAGCGCGAGTCAAGTATTGCGTGCAGCCAAAGTGATTTTATCTTTAGTGCTGCAAGTATCATTCACATCACACAATTACGTGCTTTGAAGCGACTAGGCTAGCAGGTACAATGCAGTGTGGTGTACTAGAGCTGTATGGAGCAGATAGGTCGGTGTTGCCTTTTGTCTGCATTGTGGGGAGTCCCTACTGGGAGAGAGAGTACAAAACAACATGGCTCAGCCACAGAGCAAGAGTGGATCCCACCGGTGGTTCTGGGCCTGTTGATTAGATCTCAACCAGGACAGAGAGGTGTAATCTCCGTTCGTTTGACACAGCGATAACGTTTTTGATTGGGGTTAAAGGAAAGGGGGAGAAAGTGATGGGAGGCACAAGTGTGTTAGACGGTCTCTGTACATAGGTGTCTTGGTTTTTCAATGGCGAAACGGAGATAGGTATCCATCAGTGGGCTATTTCAAATATGAAAAGGGCTTATCGCCTTGTAGCACAGCTTTGATAAGATTTACAGGGATCCTGCTGGCTCTGAAGCCAGATAGGCTTGTTACAGTGGCAGCTCTGCCCACCAACAACCAAAACATACAGGTAGATGTGCATCTCTTTTCTGGAGCAGAGCTGAATTACACAGTCATTTGGAACATAATGGGATTTGACTGAATAGAAGTCGTTCTGAAATGAGTGCATTTCAAAGGAGAAGAAAAAGCAGGGCTTTCGTGATCATTTAAATCTCTAACAATAACAATTTGCTATTCAGAAATCCCAGGTAATATATGCAAAATAATGACATGGGGATATTGTTGATTTTGCTTTTCACTGTTAGTCCCTAATAATATTTTGTGATGTCTTGATGAGTTGAGCTAGGTCTGAAAATGTGAAAAATAAACGAGAGCCTGATAATTTGTTTAAATTCAATGTAATAGATGTGATATTGAATATCTCTGATAAATTTAAATCTGCAATAATTCGTACTGCGGTAATTAAAGAAAAATAAACAGCGCACCTAAGCCACATCTATTGATGGTGGCAGTATTGTTATTTTTCCTCCCCCGCCTGCATTTAAATGAACAAAGCACCACCAGCATTCTAATAATTTCAATTCTTGCCACACGCTAATTACACTTAGTTGGCAATGCTTTTCTTTGAACTGTCTCCAGAGATTTAACTTCCTGGGGAGACTCAAAGATCAGAGACAGTATAATAATGAAATACACAGGAGAGGATTCAACACGAATACACCATTTCATCAACAGTATATTCTTTGTCTTCTCAGAGTAGTTTCTGTATGCTTTCCAAAGAAGTGGAGAGTGGAGTTGATGTTCCTCTTTAAGCCTATACTTTCTATAGCTAGAAATGAAGGTGCCCTGCCTGATTACATTGTTAGAGAAGGCTGGGGGTTTATGAACATTGACGGAAGAGAACATCAATTAAATGGTTGTGCTTTTCTCTCTCCGCCTAGACTCAGAGCATGACTGAGTTGAGCCACATTGGACCTGATGATGCACACTTAAGCAGCGCTGCCACATGGCTAAGGGAAGCATTTAATCATTCACTACCGGTTAGTTTCTTGTAAACAAACATAGTATGACCAACACTTACTTAGCCTGTCTATTTCCATTAACTATTAATTAAAAATCGAGTGATTTTCTGTCTTCTAACAATTGAAATATATTCATAACTCCCCCTTTCGTTTTATGAAATCGTTTTACACATTCATCCAGACTATCTTCTCTGTCATAGCAGTAATCCATCAAAACCTCAATGTAATTTTGATCATCCGGGAAAAATTGGCCAGCGGGTGTGTGATACATTGACGTGGGGTTCAGCTATCCTGACAGATAGTCACACCAGTATCCTCTCAGCCTCGAGCAGTTTTTAGATCATTTCTGTGAAAGGACATGTATTCGGGACGGGCACAGCAGGTGTGAAGTGGAGGCAAGCAGGGCATTTAGCTCCGTCGCCCACTCAAAGCAACATCACAGTTGACTGAGAGTCCTGACGTTTTTACAAAGGGAAGAGGGATGGAAGCGCATGCTTGGCGATGCATAGACCCACCATTGAGCTGTCCACCTTGAGAACAGGATGCGCTTCCATCCCTCAGAGCCTAGTTCCTATCTAGGTTTCTTCCTAGGTTCCTGCCTTTCTAGGGAGTTTTTCCTAGCCACATTATAAGTACTTCATGACAACTTCTGATTTAAAAAGGGCTTTACATTTGATACATTTGATTGATTGATTGTCTGGGCTGTATGTCTGACCTGGCTGCTGATCAGAAAGTGTTCCCTGTGGACTAGGGTAGCAGTCTAAAGGCGTCAGCATGCTTCAGTTCAGTAAATGACAACAAAGACTTTATTGAAGAATCCCTACTGTTGACCAATCACCAACGAAGGGGCGTGAACTTCGGGTTCCAAACTTCGGCTTGTCTCCAGAAAAAAATGTGTGTGCCCGAACAACCGAAAAAAAAACCCTGATCGAAGTCCTAAACAAACAAAAGCATCACAATGTCGTCATAATATATGCACGAACTCTACCGAACTGTTTCGGCTTGGAAGCATGCGGACGCCTTAAGCCGCTGCCTCCAGATCACATATCAGCATGCGTTCCAGTCCAGCCCATTGTTAATTTAGCACACTCTCCTTTATATTTCCTATCAACCTCTGTCCTATCCAATAAAACAAAAAATATGTGAGTAGTGGGACTTCCCCATTCCTTTAAAAGGAAAAGAAAAAGAAAACAGAGCGCTCCCATACAATAGGAGGATATGGGACTTCCTGTAGAACAGGAAATAGTACTCTCATGGCCATACTGAGAGTCAGTGGTGTCAAGTACAATGCTAGGGGCTAATGATGACCATTGACCACTAAGCAATTGGCACTGGAAAAGCTAGCGGAACTGACTTTCCTCTTAAAACATAAGGGTACATTATGAAATGATATTCTGTCCTTTACACATTTCTGAGATTCTAGATTATGTGCACAGAGTTCATCAGGATTTGTGTTCAAACAGCTGTTAGAACCCTAGAGTTTGACACGACATCACAGTTGAGTTACCTTCCCGAGGCAGAAACCATGGTCCATTCATGTACCATGGTCCATTCATTATAAAGTTCAACATGGTGGGTCACAATGAAAGCCATATATGAAACTCCATTGAAAAGTAACCCATGTGATCGGATTTGATCATTTATGCTGCTTCCTCACTACCGTTACTATGAGGCCTTCATTGTGGTTGAGGCCTGACTTTGAGTCTGGGGTTGTAGTAGATATTGACTTTATGCTGTGAGACTGCCACGGGTTTAAAGCAGTAGGCTTCAGAGCCACTGATTTCTCTATGATTTTCTATAGGTGTTTTGCTATTTCTGTTTTGCTAGATCCATGTATTTGTTCTTCAAGAAAACTCACTTCCTTTGATGAATACGTTGCAGTTTGCAATGTGACTGCAGGGCATACAGTGCCAATAACACATTTGTAAAGTGAATCACTCAAAATGTGATACACTTTAAAAAGGCAGCTGATTTAGTGTATCATTTTCCCTGGGCCTCTGGCTTGGAAAGTAATTGTTTCAATTAATTAAAGAAAGAAATTAATCATAATCACAGAGGTACAGTGGTAGGCTATAGTTTCATTAGTTGACATAGTAGTTTCGACATCTTAAGTATGGTTTTAACAATTCCATGGTGTTTGGTACTGCTGTAGGCCCTAAATGTACATAAATCCCTAATGACTTAGAGATCAGCAAGAGGACAGCTGCGAATATCTGCATCGGAAAAATGGTCTTCTCTCTGAACTCAGGCTGCTCATAGGGAAGCGATATTTTCCTAGTTAGCCTTTCTTTATATGCCTGTGGGGCTACAGTAGCTCAGGCACATTCATCTTGCTGAAAAGGAGTACATTAGCATATGAAGAAAGCATAGAACCCTTTACATTTAAGATGGTTACCATGATGATACACACATGGCGATGTTTTCACTGACTGGTGAAATTGTTGGCAATATACACTCACCTGCTAGTTTATTAGGTACACCCATCTAGTACCAGGTCGAACCCCCTTACCCTCCAGAACAGCCTGAATTATTCCCATCCGTGACAAGGATCAACGAGTCGTGCGTTCCGAGATGTCGTTCTGCTTGTTAGCTTGCACGATTCTTGCCATTCTCCTTCGACCTTTCTCATCAACGAGCTGTTTTCGCCCAAAGGACTGCTGCTAACTGGATGTTTTTTGTTTGTAAACCCTAGACACAATCATACGTGAAAAGCCCAGGTGGGCAGCCGTTTCTGAGGTACTGGATCCGTTGCGCCTGGTACCGATGATCATTCCACGCTCAAAGTTGCTTAGGTCACTCGTTTTGCCCATTCTAACTGAATGCCTCGATGCCTGTCTGCTTGCTTTATTTACGAAGCCACGGCCACATGACTCACTGTATGTAGGAGCGATGCATTTTTGTGAACAGAGTGGTGTACCTAATAAACTGTATATATTGTGCTGTAATATACACTGAGTGTACAAAACATCAAGAAAAACCTTCCTAATATTGAGTTGCCACCCCTTTTGGCCTCAGAAAAGCCTCAGTTCGTCTGGGCATGGACTCTAAAAGGTGTCGAAAGTGTTCCACAGGAATACTGGCCAATGTTAATTCCAATGCTTCCCACAATTGTGTCAAGTTGGCTGGATGTCCTTTGGGTGGTGGAGCATGCTTGATACAGTGTACAGCAGTGTTCCTGGCAGCTACTACCATAACCCCTTCAAAAGGCACTTAAATATTTTTGCTTTGACCATTCACCCTCTGAATGGCATACATACATACACAATCCAGGTCTCAATTGTTTCAAAGCTTAAAAATCCTTCTTGAACCTGTCTCCTCCCCTTCATCTACACTGATTGAATTGGATTAAAGTGACATTGACATGGGATCATAGCTTTCACCTGGATTCCTCTGGTCAGCCTATGTAATTGATGTCAATGTGTTGTACACTGGGTGTAGTTCAGTAAACATCTGTAGAGTGACTGCATGCGTATGGCTTATAACTGAGTGTATGTGTCACGTCCTGACCATAGAAGCTTTTATTTTCTATGGTAGAGTAGGTCAGGGCGTGACGGGGTTGTCTAGTTTAGATTTTGTATGTTGTCATGTTCTTGTTTCTGTATTTCTATGTTGTTGTTTTTTTGGATAATCTCCAATTAGAGGTCATTGTTGTCTCTAATTGGAGATCATACTTAAGTAGTTGTTTTTCCCACCTGGGTTTGTGGGAGATTGTATTTTGAGTAAGTGTATGTTGCATCGCTTCGTCACGGTTTGTTGTGTTGTTTATGAGTTTATTTGTATGTCTTGCATAGTTTCACAGTTGAAATAAAATGTGGAACAGTACACACGCTGCGCTTTGGTCCCATTCTTCAGACAGCCGTGACAGTATGTGTGTTTGTATCTCCCTATGCTTGTTTATGTTTGTGTACTGCATGCCTCTATGCTTGGAAGTCCTGTAAAATAACAATGATCCTACGTGGTACGTTTAATAACGTAATAATGACGTTAGGCTGAAGATTAAGTTGGAAATTAACTGTTATTAAATCTGAGGGTTAATCTTCGAAATCAGGTCATGTGTAAGCATTCTTTCAAATGAAAGTGAACCGTTTTATTGGGCTGGATTGTGTTTATTGATTTTTGAATGTGTGTCACATCATTGTGTGAAATTGTTCATAAAATGATATGAGTTTAATCAGCTGTTATTGCTGTGGCGATGGGTCACACACACATTCGCGCATACAAACACACACACACACACACACACACACGCACAACCTGTGAATGGACCTCTTAGTACTGTAGGTAAGCCATGATAAGATAATCTGGTATCCATGACACACATACACCGAGTGTACAAAACATTAAGAACTCTGCTCTTTACATGACATAGACTGACCAGGTAAATCCAGGTGAAAGCTATGATCCCTTATTGATGTCACTTGTTAAATCCACTGCAATCAGTGAAGATGAAGGGGAAGAGACAGGTTAAATAATGATTTTTTTGAGACAATTGAGAGATGGATTGCGTATGTGTGCCATTCAGAGGGAGAATTGGCAAGACAAAAGATTTGTGTCTTTGAACGGTGTATGGTAGTAGGTGCCAACTCAATATCAGGAAGGTGTTCCTAATGTTTGGTATACCCATTGTATGGAGGTGGCCTGTTCAGATTCAACTGACCGAACGGTTTGACCAGTGAGCCCAATCCTCTCTGTTTGTGTTTAATTTCAGCCAGAGGACTTGTCCACCTGGCCATGCTGTCAGAAACACAAATGTCATATCAAGTAATCAATGAAGCAGCCTTGTCGGTGGACTGCAGTAGGCCACCTGAGCAAAGCAGATTTCTCACCAGGATCAAACATGGTTGTAGGACAGACACCACACACACTGTAGCGTAGATCAAGAGAGGGAAATATGTTTATTTCATTTGTTCTTCTTTAACTTTGAACTATAACTCTGTGCATTAGCATGGCTCTACCTCAGTCAGCTGTTACCAAGGTAACCGTTTTTTCCTCCTTCTATCACTCACAGACCAAATTCTAAAAAACATGTAAATGGATGAAATTAGTAGTCGACGATGCCCTTTTCATATTACAAAATTAATTACTGTGGAGTCTTTAAGAGGCTTCAATATCAGCTTTTCTTTGGTTGGCATATCAAAAGGTGTCTGGTGGAGATGGATTTTGGTGGGTAATTCTGTGTGATTGACAGCCTGATAGATAGAACTAGGCCATGGAGAGATTGCTCTCTTTTCTGAGAAAAGCATAATTGAACACTTGCTATCGACACACATTTATGAAAGTCTCGATCGCTCTGTCTCTCTCTTCTCTCTCTTAGCTTGCTACGTGGGACTCAGTCCATGGTCTGAATGGGAGCTTGAAGGAGAGTCGCATTGAGAACGGCATGCAAGGAGTGACGGTCAAAGTAGTAACACTACTGGTAAGGAACAACTTATGACTGTGTTACCACCCATGTGCTGTGAATTGTAAACATGATCTGTGGGCTTCCGCATGTGTGGAACACTGCTGCTGAAAACATTAGTATCTGATTCAGCACATGCACCTGAATTCATGTTGTAAACCTTTCGATGTGATATTGTGTTTGATTTGGTATAGGAGGATCCCTTCGTCATGGTGGCTGAGAACATTCTTGGTCAGCCCAAGCGGTACAAAGGATTCTCCATCGACGTGCTCGACGCCTTGGCCAAGATCCTGGGCTTCAAGTACGAGATCTACCAGGTGGCCGACAGCAAGTACGGCTCGCAGCTGCCTAATGGCTCCTGGAATGGAATGATCGGGGAGCTTATAAACAAAGTAAGGCTTTCTATATGGCCCGTGTAACCTTCCAACCTGCCATATTACCCCCAGGACAAGAATGCCATTTGAGACCACTAACCAACAGTTTCAACATGGTTTCAGTCCCAACTCATCCCTGACTGACCGGGGGATGTTTGCTATAATTCTTCTCTGTCTGTCCCCGTAGAGAGCTGACCTGGCCGTGTCAGCCATTACCATCACTCCAGAGCGGGAGAGTGCGGTGGACTTCAGTAAGCGCTACATGGACTACTCTGTGGGGATCTTGCTGAGGAAACCAGAGGAGAAGATCAACATCTTCTCACTGTTCGCTCCGTTTGACCTGGCCGTGTGGGGGTGTATCGCTGCAGCCATCCCCGTGGTGGGAGTTCTCATCTTCCTGCTAAGCAGGATGCAGTCACTGAGGACCCAGAATCCTCCAGGGCCACACCAGCAGCCCGCCACACAGGCGTCCAACTCCTTGTACAGTGCTATCTGGATAGTCTATGGAGCCTTTGTACAGCAAGGTAGGACTTACAACTCTCCTATATACTCATTTAGCTTTTATCTAAGGCAACATAGGCCATTTTACAGTAGAAAACGAATGATGTAATTTGTATGCATCAAATATTTAATGGGAAACATAAAATGTTCATGTGCTTGTACTGTATGTGTTATTTGTGGGCAACATTTAAAAATGCATGATTCATTCAAAATATCCTGTGACTATTTATGAACTATTTATCATAAGATGTTTCTACTTTCTAATGCAACGATAAACATCTAAGCCGATTTAGGTAATGAAAGTGATCCTATGCATTACAATGCCATCCATAAAGTTGCATATACGGTGAAAAAGTCCACACAGCTGTTTCTGAACCTATGTTGCTGTCTCATACATGTCACACACATTTGTACAGTAGAGTTCTCATTGGACCTGAACATTTGAGCTCGGTCCAACTCAAGCCCGGTGAGCTGAAGCCCGAACCCAGGCCCGGGACATCATCACAGAAATGAAATGAGCCCGAACACCCAAAAAAAATACAGATTTCTAGAACACAGTATATTGATTTAAACTGGTGTTGAGAATAATGCGGCGGAGGTGGGCGGCAGTGGAGTGAGGAGACGAGGAGAAAGCCCTTGGGCCAAGAGAAAGCGCAGAGTGGAAAACTCTTAGTTATGATTGACTGAATTACGAACATATTGGTATGAAGTAAACTTATGCAATTGAAGGCATTTATCAAATTCTTGCTTATACTGAAACTCCCCAAGTCATATCCAACCGTAATACTAATTTAAAGCAAGTCATGTGTGGTCACCTAGATTATGATTTCAGCACCGTTTTGATTGGGACAGCACCGCCGCGCTGCTTTGAGACGAGTGGGGGACTTGTCTTGATAAATCAATCAATGTCCGATTTTTTTTTACTGGATCTCCGTTTGGATATTTGTTAAGAATTAGGTTGGGAAATGTTAGCGTAAGTTGAGGTGAGTGCTCATGATCATCTTTATTCTAGTTTGCTCATATATTAGCTGATCAGAACATAATTCTATCATGTTATCTAGTTTAACAAGTGGATTTTGCTCTTCAGTCACGTAGTAGGCTGTCCAACTCTCAACCGAAAGCCTGTGACTTGTCTGATAATCAATCAATGTGATTTTGTTTTACTGAATCTCCGTCTGTATATTTGGTTCATTGATTTCTGGCTGTGCAAGTGAAGGTGGTAGCTGATTTATTTGTTTGCTCATCTATCACTGATCAGAAGCATATAGCATGAAATAATGTAGCGTGAATCAAGTGTATTATTTTGCTATTGACTCCTGTATTAGCCTTAATTTATCCACCATCGAGCTGCAAGAGCGTGTCCTGTTTTATCTGTCTTAACGTAACTTAGCCTACTTCAATATAATCAATCAATCATTACATCATTACACAGCGCATGAGTCATTCATAACTTTAAATACAATCAAGTATTTTTATTTTGAAATGAAATAAAGAAGCCTTGAAAAATTAAACAATAAATAAATAACTACATTTTCTGCCAAGCATCCATTTGAATAAATTACTCAAAAGCCCTGTGTCTTGAATGCATATTTGATTAGGAAAACAATTGGATCAGTTAAGGGTCTACTTTTGACAGTTTACAAGGTCCAGCAAGGCACATTAGCAGGACAATCATAGGGTGTATTTTGTTAGGGTGTACCGGCGTTAACAGATGCCATTGGAATATGGGCTTCTCCTGATACTGAGATGCGCTGCATGTCATGGTCTTGTGCATCATCATTCTCCCGAGTGCACTCCACCCTATTCATATCGCAATTGGAAAAACTGAAAAAAATCTGGAAAAAAAGTTTGTCATGGCCACTGATTTCTCTGGCCCAGCCAATATTGGAATCCTGGCGCCTCTAGTGGCTGCTGCAGCTGAGAGAGAGACGGAGTAGGCGTAAAGGACACACAGTATTTTTCTTAACACAGCACGGCAAGCCCGAAACCGACCCGATTCAATTCACAGAATTTGAGGCCGGCCAGGTCTTATAAGTGAATTGATTCCTAATCAAACATGCTTTAAAAAAAAAAAGCCCGGGCCGGGCCGTCGGGTTCCGTCAGGTTCAGGCTGAGAACTCTAGTATACAGTCCATGTAACATAGTGATTGCATTTCAAGCTTGTTAAGCTCACAAGAGCACAGTTAAGGTGCCTTTGAATGAAGAAAAGATAGGATATGTTGGTTGGAATCCAAGACTGGCAAAAGGACTAAATGAGTGTGTCAGCAAGTCCTGTTGAACCCCCAGCTACATCTATTACCTCCTGGCGGAGAGCCCATTGAACCCTTTTAAGCCTCTGTCCTGTTGGTCCTTCGCTACTGGACACTATTTCAAGTGGACACTTTTTACTGTATGGGAAAGCAATGGTTCGTTATAACCCCATTTTTCCTTGAAAGTTATGGAACCTTTTTTTTGTGAACAATTGTTTTTCATTGGGTCACATACCTCTGGCGGCCCTACCCTATCGCCAACCCATAATATATATTTAAAAAAATGTATTAAAAAAAGGTTTTAAATCAAATTAAATAAACCACACGCACTTCACTAGAATACACACAGCGAAGTAATTTGCTAAAATAACACCATCAAGTATGCATTTTACATCACACACCTACATCATATCCAACAGTTTAGAGATTTCTGAGGCGCCTGCTTTCCATGTTTCCAAAATGCTAGGACTGGCTTTATTCATACGGGCAGTGGATAACTCCAACATAATAACATCCTGAAAGTATGCTAGCCATTTCCTCATACTGTATGAAGGTCATGTGATGGCAACCAGCACTGAACAACATTTTTTGGGGCAGCAGTCAACCCAGCCAGCCAAACTTTTCACTGTTTCTCATTCAGCTGCATACCTGTATCATCATTAAGCAACAGCGAAATTGGTTCAAGGGGTACAGTTTCACCAATCATGTCAGAGAGAATATACAACACTTTCCTCCAAAACTCATAAACCTCAGGACAATCCCATATCATATTTTTGTATGTAGCAAGTGTATTGAGGTTAGGACACAGTATGGGCTTTGAGCCTGTTTTGCATGACATCTTACTAATCGTTTCCTGTACGATCTATGACAAAGTTTAAAATGGATTAATTGATGTTTTGGGTTCATTGATGAGTGAAATATATTTTCCCAGACATTCTTCCAATCAATACTTTTATTAGTTATTTTTTTTATTTAACCTTTATTTCACTAGGCAAGTCAGTTAAGAACAAATTCTTATTTACAATGACGGCCTACCCCAGCCAAACCCTAACCCGGATGACGCTGGGCCAATTGTGCGTGGCCCTATGGGAATCCCAATCACAGCCAGTTGTGATACAGCCTGGAATCGAACCAGGGTCTGTAGTGATGACTCTAGCACTGAGATGCAGTAGCTTCATCACCACGCTGTCCCCTCCCCTCCAACAGCCTCATCATAGACAGCCAAATAATATACCCATGTTTTAACCATTGAAAGATCTTTCTGCTATAGTAGTTGAAGATGAGAAGAAATAGCAGACACAAAACCTCTGGATGGGAACGTAAAAATCCACTCTATCACCAGGCGCCTTCCTAAACTTGTACCCCATGGGACCCCAAAGGCACGAAGCACTGACCGCAGTCTAAGATATAGAAAGAATGACGACCCTGGCAAATCAAAACGAAGAGTACCTGAAAACTAAAGAGACCCTTTGAGTGGAACATATCCCCTAGATTATTGACCCCTTTTGCAGACCAGGCTGTAGACTCAAAAAGGTTTATTACCGGAAATTATAGTCTTGTTATGCCGTAGAGGGGTACGGAGATGCAACTTCCAATTACCACCTACACACTTCTCAACCTTCCTAAAATTCTCTATTGTATTAGAAATAATAGGACCAAAATACAACATGCATTTCTTATTAGATATACCAGAAAGTGACACAACCTGCAATCTAATAGGTGAAACAAGTTCTTCCCAAATAGTTCTCCAAGAGAATGATGTAGACGGATCAAACAATGATATGAGTGGGCATAACTGTAAATACAACAATTTGGTCATGTAAGTCCACCATTACACTTCTGTTGTTGTAACACCTCAAACCTAATCTTTGGATGTTTGCCATTCCAAAAGGTATTTACGCATACGTTTATCAATCATTCCCCAATAGCCTACTGGTGGAGGGAGCGGGATCATCATGCTCAGGAAACTAATATGTGGCAACACATTCATCTTTATGACAGCGACACTAGTTTGTAAAGAAGCAGGCAACTTCTCCCAAACGGTTAAATCTCGTTCAACCTCCTTGAAAATATTCTCATAATTAAACTTCACCAGACCATGCAGAGATGTTTGTAAACTAATACCCAAATAAGGGAACTGTGTTTTCATAGGAATTGTTGCGGGAAGTGAAACTTTCTTGGCCGCTTCATTAAGCAACATTAATGCTGATTTTGTCCAATTTATCTTATACCCAGACAGCAATTTGAATTCTTCGAATGTGGATAATAACGATTAAATAGAATTCTGATATGTGACACATATAGGAGAATATCATCCACATATAGTGATATGATATGAGAGGAAGATTTACATCCGTATAGGCTACGCAATTACATTCTGCCTTAGATGTAGTGCCAAAGGCTCTAGCGACAGAATTAATATCGTTGGGGATAGGCCGTCCCCTTGTCTACATCCCCCAAAAATAGGGAATGGACGTGAGTGTATACCATTAGTAGACACCGTACCAACAGGGTTAGCATGTTGCACATGAATCATATTGGTAAAATAATTTCCCAAACCAAATTTCTTCAAGTTATGGAGCCTTTGAAGTTGATCACTCTTGCATTATCTGGATTTGGTCCAGATATTCTGTTTTCTTAGTACAGTATATTGTCAAGCAAATGTGTTATGGGACGGTGAACAGACCTCAACCATTCACCAATCCTTATTAGCCTTTCCTGTCACAGCATTTTCTATATACATCCACCCACGTTACCAACTACTTGTTCCTCCTCAACCTATTAGAAACCTCATTACTGTAGATGCTCTATCTTCCACCCAGTCGGGATATTGACATGTCCTTTCTCTCCCTCTATAGGAGGGGACAGTGTGGTGAGCTCTGTGGCCCTGAGGATCGTCATGGGCAGCTGGTGGCTCTTCACCCTCATCGTATGTTCCTCCTACACGGCCAACCTGGCAGCCTACCTCACCGTCTCCCGCATGGACAACAACGTACGGTAGGTCACTCCTCGCCACTCTCCACGCCATGACTCAATTTGATCCCCTCCTGCATTAAAGTGTCAAGGTATTGTTAACCTGGGTGATCAAATCATGAATGACGACTTTGACTCTCCCCGCTGTGGGACTGGCTAATGTTCTGTCTTCACTAAGGGACTAGAAAGAACATCCAGAGGGGAGTTCATTGGCTTTTGTTGTCGGCAGTACATAGAGTAAGGTTTTCACAACAGTGTTGTCAGTCAGTGTTTTATGGGGGTCAAGCATTGTGAGTGGTCAATGTAGTATGCACTGTAATACAGTAGATGTTCGTAAAGCCTCACAACAGACTATTATGCATCTAGGGTGTTATGTTGAATAAAGAAAAACTTTCTGTTGAATTTCCAATCTATTTACAGGTATATTAGGGATGTGAACGTTTAAAAGTTTAAACGTTTAAACGAAAATGGAAGCGTTAATGTTAAGAAAAAATCCTTAATCAATATTTTATTAAAATGTTATTAAAATCACAGTGCAGTTGTCAGAAAACTACCAGTAACAGTTCCCGTTCATCATTATAAAGAGAAAATACAAATTAAACTTATACCTAATGCAACAACGCGTTAGATATAATGCTTCTTTATTAACCAGATCTGTAATGCAGAGCATTCATCCTATAGCAACATGGGTGGCAGAACATATAGTACAGTACAAATCTAGACAGTGTCATCCACAAAATGTTTAACTGAACATGACTTGAGATGTCTAATGCATTATTGCAGTGTTCGGTAGCATCTAATACAGCATCTTCCTTCTGAAGGTGATATTCCACAACGCTGGCATATGCCAACTGTTTCAAATGCCAGACAAACATCATGGCATCGTCCAGTAGAATCCATGTTTAATAATGATGTGCCTACATTGCCATCCTGCTCACAAATACACAGACACATGTACACATGGAGGCATGAGGTTGGATCTTTCAAGATTACCATCCCATCTTTGTTTGCCTTCGGATCTGCAAATGTTATCCACCGCTTATCCCCGCACAATGTATATTTGCTCGGGCACTGTGGCTTTGATGTCCGATTGTATGTGATTATGTTGATGTTGTGCAAATGGTGTGTGAAAAAGAGTGCCACCGTGTAGTGGTCTCCGAAATGGTTAGGTGAGACAGCCACATATTGAACTTGTAGTAACTCCATTTTTCCTCAGTAAAGTAGTTATCAGCAAAGTCAGTGGTAGTAGGAAAAGACAAGTGCAAGCTTTTTTGTTTGCGGGGGGGTGGCATAAGAGTGTGATGCTTATTTAAGATAATCTTTGAAGATGTTTTCAGAACATTGTTTCTGTCTGTATTCTTGGTACACTATGTTACAGAGACAATGCTCTAGCCATTATGTTGATGCTGCTGTTGGGAGAGGCTCTTTATTTATAGCCATTCTGATCATTCATCCTACTCCTGTCAGTGGAAACCATGGCTGAATCAGACACTGGGCTCTTGCAACTGTCGCTGTGGATTTATGTCAACCTGACCCAGAGTTAGTGGAAAGGGTAGGTAGTGGTTGTGGATAGCTTGTGGAACGGGTAGATACTGGAAACAGTGCCTATCATAAGTATTGACCTTCCATGGATTTCTTCAGATTTTATTGTGTTACAAAGTGGGACTAAAATGTAGTAAAATGTGTACTTTTTTTGTCAACAATCTACAGAAAATACTCTGTAATGTCAAAGTGGCAGGAAACTTATAAGATTCATGAAAAATAAAACAGTAATATACTTTGATTAGATAGGTGTTCACCTGCCTGAGTCAATATTTAGAAACACAGTAGTTACAGCTGTGTTCTTGGGTAAGTCTCTAAAAGCTTTGCACACCTTGATTGTGCAATATTTGCCCGTTATTCTTTTCAAAATTCTTCAAACTCTGTCAAGGTGTTGGGGATCATGGTAGACAGCAATTTTCAAGTCTCGCCATAGATTTTCAAGCAGATTTATGTCAAAACTGTAACTTGTTGTAGGTTATTGTCCTGCTGAAAAGTGAATTCCTCTCGCAGTGTCTGGTGTAAAGCAGACTGAAGCAGATTTTCCTCCAGGATTTTGCCTGTGCTTACCTCAATTCTGTTTCTTTTTATCCTGAACAACTCCCCAGTCTTTGCCGATGTTAAGCATACCGATACCATGATGCAGACACCACATGCTTGAAAATAAGGAGGTAGTTGCTTAGTCATGTGTTGTGTTGGATTTTCCCAAAACATGAGGCTTTGCATTTAGACCAAAAAGTATATTCCTTTGCCGTGATTCCCCCCCATTTGTAGAAGGATGTAGAATTTTCTTGTCACTGAGTATTTTGTGTCGATCAATTATAAAACAATCACAATTGAGTATATTTCAATCCCACTTTGTAACTTAACACAATCTGAAGGGGGGCTGAATACTTATGATACGCACTGTGTATATTGGAAAGTACATTGGACGCATGATTCCCATCCCACACCTATGAGCCTCTTTCTGAAGGTTCTCCCATTGCACTTTTTAGATTAGAAGCTACAGTACAACCAGTGGAAGCTTTTACCAGGTGTTAATAGTGATGTATGTGCATTAGCCTGTGGCATCATGAGTAGCCCCATGAGTTGCTCCTCTGCACCCCAGTATCTCTACTTGCACATTCATCTTCTGCACATCAATCACTCCAGTGTTTAAATTGGTATATTGTAATTACTTCAACCACCATGGCCTATTTATTGCCTTTACCTCCCTTATCTTACCTCATTTGCACACACTGTAGATAGACTTTTTCTACTGTATTATTGACTGCATGTTTGTTTATTCCATGTGTAACTCTGTGTTGTTGTATGTGTCGAACTGCTTTGCTTTATTTTTGTTCAGGTCGCAGTTGCATATGAGAACTTGTTCTCAACTAGCCTACCTGGTTAAATAAAGGTGAAATAAAAAAGAAATAAAAAGCCCCCACTCATGTAAAAACACACGTGTGCATTCACGTTCACACACTAACGCAGAGTTTGAGAGTGTGTGAATTTAGTATCATATGTCATTTGAGAGGTTTTGTACTCCAAACTTTGAGTAATGGTTTAATCAATTAATGACTTTAGATTTTGTTGTCCATTTATTGAAACACAGGAAACAAGTGCTCGTAAGTTCTGTGAAGTGGGTGCAATATATTTGAGAAGGTGTCAAGTGACAGAGGCAAAAGATAAAACAAGAACATTTTAGGCATCCAAAAACCAAAAGCTGGTGAGGCATTGAAGTCATAATTATCTTTTCATCCTGATTTTTGCAGCTTTGTTCTCTCTGTTCCCTCTTATCCTTGATCAGTGGATTATGTAGATCTAACCAACCTTGTTCAAACCTCATTTGTATTCGCAGCCCAGGCAGCCACCACAAAGATGCTCACAATGTCCAGTGGGTAATTTGTCTGGCAGCCCACAGTGTATTTCTTATTCACATTTTGAATACATGTGTTGAGAATGCAAAATATTTAACTGAATAATTGATTGATTTTAAAGTAACCTCTAATGGGGAGAGAGAGAAGGGGGGGGGGGCGTTGATTGCTTCAATTTTTACCATGGGAAGATGCTTGGCAAACAACAAATAACTCCTGTACATGTGTTCATGTACTAGTACAGTGCAAATGTGCTGTACACTCAGTGGCCAGTTTATTAGGTACACGCATCTAGTAATGGGTCAGACCCCCCCCCCCCCCCCCTTGGCCTCCAGAACAGCCTGCATTCTATGGGACATAGATTCTATAAGGTGTCGGGAACCACGGGGATGTTGGTCCATGCTGACGTGATGGCGTCACACAGTTGCTGCAGATTGGACGGCGGTACATTCGTGCTGTGAACAGCCCGTTCCATCTCATCCCAAAGATGCTCTATTGGGTTAGTTCAGCAACAATGTTCAGATATGCTGTGGCGTTCAATCGTTGCTCAATTGATATCAAGTGACCTAACGTGTCAGGAAAAAATTCCCCACACCAGTGCACTACCGCCACCAGCCCTTACATTTGACACCAGGCAATGTAGGTCCGTGGATGTAGGTCACTAGTTTTGCCCATTCTAACTTTCAATCAAACAGTAATTGAATCCGTCAATGCCTGTCTGCCTACTTCATATAGCAAGCAACGGCCACGTGACTCAAAGTCTGTAGGAGCGATCCATTTTCTTCAACGGGGTGGTGTATCTAATAAACTGACAGTGAGTGGTTTTCCTGATAGAAAAAGGCATTTAATCTACACACACTCATTCAACATTACACAAGTTTGACATCAATCATGTCCTTAATATGGACATTTGTTATTATCATGGGAATGTTACAGTCTGGAATGATTTTGATTTCTGAAATCTGGGTTTTTTGATTGTACGTCAAATGTTTAATTTAGTATCCTCCTTTAAAGAATGTCATCAAGCCTGTCACGTCAGATATCACTGAATGTCTGAATACTATGGTGACATGCCAAATTCCCTAGCTGCTTCTTTTACCTATATTCAAGAAAATCTAATCCAAGATGACTTTCCATCAGTTCATCTTCAATACATTCTTGTGTTGCAAAATAAATTGGTATATTTATTAAAGTAGACACATACAGCAGATATCCTTACTCACTTGTTTTGGTGCTTACTCAAAGTACACCGACGACCAATATATTCCTGAATGTTGAAGTGTAGTTTTGCATATGTTGAAGGCCTCTTCAAAAAGCACTAAGCAACACACATCTACAGTACCAGTCAAAAGTTTGGACACATCTACTCATTCCAGGCTTTTTCTTTATTTTTACTATTTACAACATTGTATAATAATAGTGAAGACATCACTATGGAATAACACATATGGAATCATGTAGTAACCCAAAAAGTGTTTAACAAATCAAAATATATTTTGTATTTTAGATTCTTCAAAGTAGCCACCATTTTCCTTTATGACAGCTTTGCAAACTCTTGGCATTCTCTCAACCAGCTTCACCTGGAATGCTTTTCCAGCAGTCTTGAAGGAATTCCCACTTATGCTGAGCACTTCTATCCTGCCTTTTCTTCACTCTGCAGTTCAACTCATCCCAAACCATCTCAATTGGGTTGAGGTCGGGGGATTGTGGAGGCCAGGTCATCTGAGGCAGCACTCCATCCCTCTCCTTTTGGGTCAAATAGCCCGTACACAGCCTGGAGGTGTGTTGGGTCCCTGTTCTGTTGAAAAACAAATGGTAGTCCTACTAAGCGCAAACCAGATGGGATGGCGTATAGCTGCAGAATGCTTGTTAGCCAATTTTTTATAATTCAAGGCATTCAAGGCACACTCACCAGCAAATTACCATCACACCTCTTCCTCCATGCTTCACAGTGGGAACCGCGGAGATCATCTGTTCACCTAATCTGTGTCTCATATAGACACGACAGTTGGAACCAAAAATCTCAAATTTGGACTCATCAGACAGATCAGGACAGATTTCCACCGGTCTAATGTCCTTTGCTCATGTTTCTTGGCCCAAGCAAATCTCTTCTTATTATTGGTGTTTAGTAGTGGTGTCTTTGCAGAAATTTGGCCATGCAGGCCTGATCACGCGGTCTCCTCTGAACAGTTGATGTTGAGATGTGTCTGTTACTTGAACTCTGTGAAGCATTTATTTGGGCTGCAATCTGAGGTGCAGTTAACTCTAATGAACTTATCCTCTGCAGCAGAGGTAGCTCTAGATCTTCCTTTCCTGTGGCGGTCTTCATGAGAGCCAGTTTCATCATAGCGCTTGATGGTTTTTGCGACTGCACTTGAAGAAACGTTCAAAGTTCTTGACATTTTCTGAATTGACTGACCTTTGTGCCTTTAAGTAATGATGGACTGTTGTTTCTCTTTGCTTATTTGAGTTGTTCTTGCAATAATACGGACTTGGTCTTTTACCAAATAGGGCTATCTTCTGTATCACCCCTACCTTGTCACAAACGCATTAAGAAGGAAAGAAATTCCACAAATTAACTTCTGACGAAGCACACATTTGAATACCTGCTACAATGTAGAAAATATTAAAAGTAAAGAAAAACCCTTGAATGAGTAGGTGTGTTCAAACTTTTGACTGGTACTGTATATATATATATATATATATATATCCCATGTATTCTATACTAACAAAACCCTGGGTGCTGTTGCACCGCATTTCTTTGTGGAATTCGATGTGTGCTTGGGGTTATTGTCTTGCTGGAAGATACACTTGCAGCTACAGCAAGTTTCAGCCTCCTGGCAGAGGCAACCAGGTTTTGAGCTAAAATGTCCTTGTACTGGGTAAAGTTCATGATGCTGTTGACCTTAACAAGTGCCCCAGGACCAGCAGAAGCAAAATAGCCCCATAACATCAAAGATCCACCATCATATTTTACAATAGGTATGGGGTTCTTTTCTGCTCATCCCATCCTTCTTTTTACGCCAAACCCACCACTGGTGTGCGTGGCCAAAGAGCTCTGTTTTCATGTCATCTGCTCGCTCCTGTTCCAACCGAAGTGCCAGTTCCATTTAGCAAACTCCAGGCATTAGCATTGGTTTAACAACATGAAAATAAAGCTATTTGGCCACACACACACCAAACTACCTGACATGTGCTATTAGCTTTAATCAGCTTGAATGAGGATAGTCCAATAGACATGTTTAATTTCAACCTATTGTGAATCTACTCACCCCAAAAAAGAGATGTTGCTTAATGCAACACAACTAACGGTCATCACTTGATCCCTTGAAATGTTAGTTGATATGAAAGTATTAACATACTACATACCAGTGTATGAGACCGTAAACTGATCTGACCATCAGTTATAATTAGGGCTGACCCCAATTAGTCAACTGGTTGATTGTTTGGTCGAAATTCTGTCTTGTGCGCGATTTTCGGCCACGATTTTCTTTAGTCAAGCAGTAGCAAATATATCTACTTTTTTTTATGGCGCATAAGGCTGATTCACGCCCATCTCAGTGAACTAATCCATTGCGGAGGCTGAGACTAATCCATTGTGGAGGGCGCGTGGATGGCACAATCCAATAAGAAGGGGAGTGTGGCTAAAATGTGCAATGCATGTCCCTCCCCAATGCGCTCTCTCCAAATTGTGTACATTCATTGTTTCATAACTTCATTGTGTGAATTGTTTGCCTTGATTGTTAATGTCTATCAATTTCCCATTACATATAGTATATCACCAGTAGTAGCCTACACTTACCATTAATTCCTATAGTGCGGTCTAATGCACTGCACTGCTGTGCTAGAGGCATCACTACCAACCCAAGTTCGATCCCGGGCTGTAACACAACCGGGTGTGATCGAGAGTCTCATAGAGCGGCACACATTTGGCCCAGCGTCATCTGGGTTAGAGTAGGGTTTGGCAGGGGGGATTTACAAGTAGGCCATTATGTTAATAAGAATTTATTATTAACTGACTTGCCTAGTTAAATAAAGGTTAAATAATAAAACACAACATCTACAATGTTTGTTCGGTTATGCTAATTTCTGTTAATGCAGCAAAACAGTTGAAGTCGGAAGTTTACATACATCTTAGCCAAATACAATTAAACTCAGTTTTCACAATTCCTGACACTTAATCCTAGTAAAAATTCCCTTTCTTAGGTCAGGTAGGATCACCACTTTACTTTAAGAATGTGTAATGTCAGAATAATAGCAGAGAGAATGATTTATTTCAGCTTTTATTTCTTTCATCACATTCCCAGTGGGTCAGAAGTTTACATACACTCAATTGGTATTTGGTAGCATTGGCTTTAAATTGTTTAAGTTGGGTCAAACGTTTCGGGTAGCTTTCCACAAGCTTCCCACAATAAGTTGGGTGAAATTTGGCCCATTCCTCCTGACAGAGCTGGTGTAACTGAGTCAGGTTTGTAGGCCTCCTTGCTCGCACACGCTTTTTAAGTTCTGCCCACAAATTTTCTATAGGATTGAGGTCAGGGCTTTGTGATGGCCACTCCAATACCTTGACTTTGTTGTCCTTAAGACATTTTGCCACAACTTTGGAAGTATGCTTGGGGACATTGTCCATTTGGAAGACCCATTTGCTTCAATATAGCCACATAATTTTCCCTTCCTCATGATGCCATCTATTTTGTGAAGTGCACCAGTCCCTCCTGCAGCAAACCACCCCCACAACATGATGCTGCCACCCCCGTGCTTCACGGTTGGAATGGTGTTCTTCGGCTTGCAAGCATCCCCCTTTTTCCTCCAAACATAACGATGGTCATTATGGCCAAACAGTTCTATTTTTGTTTCATCAGACCAAGAGGACATTTCTCCAAAAAGTACGATCTTTGTCCCCATGTGCAGTTGCAAACCGTAGTCTGGCTTTTTATGGTGGTTTTGGAGCGGTGGCTTCTTCCTTGCTGAGCGGCCTTTCAGGTTATGTTGATATTGGACTCGTTTGACTGTGGATATAGATTATTTTGCACCTGTTTCCTCCAGCATCTTCACAAGGTCTTTTGCTGTTGTTCAGGGATTGATTTGCACTTTTTGCACCAAAGTACGCTCATCTCCAGGAGACAGAATGCATCTCCTTCCTGAGCGGTATGACGACTGCATGGTCCCATGGTGTTTATACTTGCGTCCTATTGTTTGTACAGATGAATGTGGTACCTTCAGGCGTTTGGAAATTGCTCCCAAGGATGAACCAGACTTGTGGAAGTCTACAATTTTTTTTCTGAGGTCTTGGCTGATTTTTTTATATTTTCCCATGATGTCAAGCAAAGAGGCACTGAGTTTGACGGTAGGCCTTGAAATACATCCACAGGTACACCTCCAAATGACCCAAATGATGTCAATTAGCCTATCAGAAGCTCCTAAAGCCATGACATCATTTTCTGGAATTTCCCAAGCTTTTTAAGGACACAGTCAACATAGTGTATGTAAACTTCTGACCCACTGGAATTGTGATACAGTGAATTATAAGTGAAATAATATGTCTGTAAACAATTGTTGGAAAAATGACTTGTGTCATGCACAAAGTAGATGTCCTAACCAACTTGCCAAAACTATAGTTTGTTAACAAGAAATTTGTGAAGTGGTTCAAAAACAAGTTTTAATGACTCCAACCTAAGTGCATGTTAACTTCCGACTTCAACTGTATGTTATTAAACTAGTCTTTTACCGTTCCCATTGTCAGAGTGGACACGTTGGTTGCAGAGTGCACAACCTATGCAACACTTGTGAGAAACACGTTTTGGTTTATTTCATTCCATTTAAGAATTTTGTCAATTTAGTCATTGTCATTTGTTTAGAGCGCTACTGTCAATGTTGAGTAAGGACATGCACCTGATTATGCATAGAGGTAGTCCTATAGGCTACCTGACCTGAGCGCAAATGTAGGCATATAAATGTGCACATTTGGTGATCTGATAATATTTCTGATTGGATTAATGCAGTACCACTAATGAGTTGTGGAGCTTCTCCACAGCAATGCTTTCTTCACCTCAAACAGCGAGCAAACAAAGTAAGTTTTTACATCCATTGAGAATGACAATAGCTCCTCAATGTATGTGAAAAATCTTTTTAGCTCTCTCCCTTTCGATAACCACTCAGCGTGAAAGGGAAAAATGTCATACTCTGATCCAGTGGAAATGTCATAAAATAGGTCTAACTGATGAGCTCTTATCCCTTGCACAAAATAGCCTACAGCTGTGTCTGTCCCATGCTCACTGGCACCGGAAACTCTGAGGGCCCAGAATATTTTATACACTTGGGAGCTTCAGTCTGGACCCAAGTTAATAGCTGATACAATGTTTCAAGTTCATTGCAGACAGGCCATGTGTAGCAATGTGATTTATAAGATTTTATCAGGATATTTTTTTACATGCAGGCTGCAATGTTTTTATTTGTTGGCTTTATGTTGGCTATTTTTACATGGTAGGCATTGGCAATATAAGTAACTTTTAGGTTTGTATTATTTTCATTTCGATTTAGATAGTTTTAATTAACCACATGACAATGATTTTGAGACACAAAGTTAAAATTGAGACACAAAGTTAAAATTAAATTCAACTGTTTCACGAAAATGTGCATATGAAAACCATAACTGGCATTGTGATCGGTAGAAATGTTAAGATAAATTGGCTTTCCACATGAGAAAGTTTGCCAACTCCTTGTGTAGCCTATTGCTGGCCCCTTCAGGAGTGTAATGGCAGAATCTGCGAAAACCAGCAGGAGCGGGAGGAGGATGGTTGGATCATGTTAAGGTTTTTCTCTTTTGGTTATCTTGATCTCTGGCTCCCTCTTGAGTGATCTGTGTCATATTTCACCAAACAGCATCAGACAAGCATATCGTTGATTTTATTAAAACACATAGGGTGTATCTATATAAAAATAGACATTGTAAAATATTGACCAATCAACCGATTGCTAAAAAAATACAGATGACTTTCGGTCGACTAAGATTATATTTAGTCGGGGACAGCCAAGTTATGATATACCTCAATTAAAGCTGTCAATAGTGACTATATGCTCAGGGCTCATTCCAAAATGCAAACCATCCATGTGCCTTTAAACAAATATTTATTAGCTGTGAAATACACAACCGTTGCATTACAAATGGGCATGAATTCTTCTTCTAAACCAGAGTATAGCGACCGGTGAAGATTGTGGCAGGCATGCCCTTTAATAGCATTTTAGTTTGAGATATGCATTTTTCAGACTGACAGCAGTTTGCTAAACTGTAAACTAATGATTGTGTGCAATTTATTTTATTTAACCCTTATTTCACCAGGTAAGTTGACTGAGAACACATTCTAATTTACAGCAAGAACCTGGGGAATAGTTACAGGGGAGATTATGAAGGCCAGATTAGGAATTTAGCCAGGACACCAGGGTTAACACTCTTAGAATAAGTGCCATGGGATCTTTAGTGACCACAGAGAGTCAGGACACGCGTTTAACATCCCATTCAAAAGACAGCACCCTACACAGGGCAATGTCCCCATCACTGCCCTGGGGCATTGGGATATTCGTTTTTAGACCAGAGGAAAAAGTGCCTCCTACTGGCCCTCCAACACAACTTCCAGCAACATCTGGTCTCCCATCTAGGGACCGACCAGGACCAACTCTGCTTAGCTTCAGAAGCATGCCAGCAGTGGGATGCAGGGTGGTATGCTGCTGGCTCAATGCAATGCTCACTGGTAACTTGGCATAGATACACTGCTGTGTGATTTGGTGACTGACCCAGAGATAGCCTAGCAGCAATGCTGATACAGTGCCTTCGGAAAGTTTTCAGACCCCTTCACTTTGTTACGTGACAGCCTTATTTTAAAATGGATAAAATTGTTCAATCAATCTACACACAATACCCCATAATTACAAAGTGAAATCTAGGTTTTTTTGACATTTTTGCAAATGTATTAAAAATAAAAAACTGAAATATTACATTTACATAAGTATTCAAACCCTTTACTCAAGTAATTTATTGAAGCACCTTTGGCAGCGATTACAGCATCGAGTCTTCTTGGGTATGACGCTACAAGCTTGGCACACCTGTATTTGGGGAGTTTCTCCCATTCTTCTCTGCAGATCCTCTCAAGCTCTGTCAGGTTAGATGGGGAGCGTTGCTGCACAGCTATTTTCAGGTCTCTCCAGAGATGTTGGATAGGGTTCAAGTCCGGTGTCATAATCCGTGTATGTAGGTGGCAGGGAAGTCAGGCGCAGGAGAAACCAAAGTGGTTAAAAAAAATGGAGTATTTATTAAAAAAACTAACTCCAAAACCAACTTAGAAAATAATCCGGGTAAACAATAACCCGTCGCACACCGATACAGAAACAACACGTACATAACTTAACAAACAATCACCAACAAGGATATGAGGGGAAACAGAGGGTTAAATACACAACATGTAATTATTGGGAAAAGAAACAGGTGTGTAAGGAGACCAGACAAAACCAATAGAAAATAAAAAAACTGATCAATGGTGGCTAGAAGACCGGTGACGTCGATCGCCGAGCACCACCCGAAAAAGGAGCGGCATCGACTTCGGCAGAAGTCGTGACAGTACCCCCCCCCCCCGACGCGCGGCTCCAGCAGTGCGACGACCCGGAGGACGAGGTGCAGGGCGATCCGGATGGAGACGATGGAACTCGCTCAGCATGGAAGGATCTAACACCTCCTCCACCGGAACACAGGATCTCTCCTCCGGACCGTACCCCTCCCAGTCCACGAGGTACTGAAGACCCCTCGCCCAACGTCTCGAATCCAGGATGGATCGAACGGAGTACGCCGGGGCCCCCTCAATGTCCAGAGGGGGCGGAGGAACCTCCCGCTCCTCGGCCTCCTGGAGCGGGCCAGCCACCACCGGCCTGAGGAGAGACACATGGAACGAGGGGTTAATGCGGTAATTGGGGGGAAGCTTTAACCTATAACATACCTCGTTCAATCTCCTCAGGACTTTAAACGGCCCCACAAACCGCGGACTCAGCTTCCGGCAGGGCAGGCGGAGGGGCAGGTTTCGGGTCGAGAGCCAGACCCTGTCCCCCGGTGCGAACACCGGGGCCTCACTGCGGTGACGGTCTGCGCCAGCTTTTTGACGTCGTACGGCGCGCTGAGGGTGGACGTGAGCTGCGTCCCAGGTCTCCTCCGCGCGCCGGAACCAGTGGTCCATCGCAGGAGCCTCGGTCTGACTCTGAGGCCAAGGGGCCAGAACCGGCTGATACCCCAACACATACTGAAATGGAGTGAGGTTAGAGGAGGAGTGGCGGAGCGAGTTCTGAGCCATCTCTGCCCAGGGCACAAACGCCGCCCACTCCCCGGCCGGTCCTGGCAATAAGACCTCAGAAACCTACCCACATCCTGATTAACTCTCTCCCCCTGCCCGTTACTTTCGGGGTGAAAACCTGAGGTAAGGCTAACCGAGACCCCCAGACGTTCCATGAATGCCTTCCAGACCCTTGACGTGAACTGGGGCCCTCGATCAGACACTATATTCTCAGGCACCCCGTAGTGCTGAAGGACGTGGGTAAACAGAGCCTCCGCCGTCTGTAGGGCCGTAGGGAGACCGGGCAAAGGGAGGAGACGACAGGACTTAGAAAAGCGATCCACAACGACCAGGATCGTGGTCTTACCTTGTGAAGGTGGAAGATCGGTTATGAAATCCACCGACAAGTGCGACCACGGCCGTTGTGGAACGGGTAAGGGTTGTAACTTACCTCTAGGTAAGTGTCTAGGACCCTTGCACTGGGCGCACACTGAGCAGGAGGAAACATAAACCCTCACGTCCTTAGCTAAGGTGGGCCACCAGTACCTCCCACTAAGACAGCGCATCGTCCGACCAATCCCAGGATGACCAGAGGAGGGTAACGTGTGAGCCCAGTAGATCAATCGGTCGCGGACAGCGGACGGAACGTACAGACGTCCAGCTGGACACTGTGGGGGAACGGGCTCTGCACGTGACGCCCGCTCAATGTCCTCGTCCAGCTCCAATACTACCTGTGCCATCAAACAAGAGGCTGGGATGATGGGAGTGGGATCCATGGACCGCTCCTCTGTGTCATACAGCCGGGACAGTGCGTCTGCATTGACGTTCTGGGAACCTGGTCTGTAAGAGAGGGTAAACACAAAACGGGTGAAAAACATGGCCCACCTTGCCTGACGAGGATTCAGTCTCCCTGACCAAGGCCCTTCTCCCCAAATTGCTCAGTTTGGCTGGGCGGCCACCTCTAGGAAGAGTCTTGGTGGTTCCAAACTTCTTCCATTTAAGAATGATGGATGGCACTGTATTCTTGGGGACCTTCAATGCTGCAGAAATGTGTTACCCTTCCCCAGATCTGTGCCTCGACACAATCCTGTCTCAGTGCTCTATGGACAATTCCTTAAACCTCATGGCTTGGTTTTTGCTCTGACATGTACTGCCAACTGTGGGACCTTATATAGACAGGCATGTGCCTTTCCAAATCAGGTCCAATCAATTGAATTTACCACAGGTGGACTCCAATGAAGTTGTAGAAACATCTCAAGGATGATCAATGGAAACAGGATGCACCTGAGCTCAATTTCAAATCTCATAGCAAAGGGTCTGAATTTTAGTACATTTGCAAAAATCTCTTTAAACCTGTTTTTAATAATTTTTGAATAAGCCTGTAACGTAACAAAATGTGGAAAAAGTGAAGGGTGAATCGTATACACAGAGTGTATGATATGCACGGCATATTTGAATTACTCTTCCACACATTGGTAACCAAGTAGCAATGTGTTTCGCTCATAATGAAGAGCTTAATTTAATTGCACACTCGAATCAGAAATCTTTCACTGCATCACAGTGAATACTCCTAGCTATCAAGTTCAATTAGAATTGTTAGCACTCTTTTATAAAACTGATGATAAAGTAGGTGTGGACGTTGCCTGTCACCTTATAGAAAGGCAACTAACTATTACAAAGTTGTGGGTAGATTTCTCTACAGGATAGAGTAAGATGACATGTTTTAGACACTCGATTGTTCTGTAAGGTTAGAGGTTTGTGTTGCTCAGTGTTTATTACATGATAGCTGCTTATCTCACTCTCTTTGAGACAAATGAGGTGTGTGTAAATGATGTTATTGGCTTTTTTGTGATACCCTGATCTGATCCAGCACAAAAGTAATTCATTTGTTTAAGAGTCCGTTTTTATTAAAAGTCAGGCTTTCCCACCTTTAACGTTAAAACAATGTCCCTTTACCACTTCTCTTAAATGATTTCCTGTATCTCATCTGGTGTTTACAGACTAATACGCTTACAAACAACTCATCAGCATCATTATTCCCTGTCTTGTGATGTCCATAAGACATTTTGACCTTCATTTCCCCTGGACTGTTGTTATGACACAGACCAGCGAGTGTCTAAACAGAGCGCTGCTATGCAACAGCTTGCCCACCTGGAGCTGTCTCACACTGAGAGCATACATCTGACATCTGCATGTATATAGGCCTATCCTCAATTTGCTCTGTTAATTTTTTACATCTTTTTCAACTTGAAAAGTTAACAAGTTAATGTGTTGCTTTGAAATACTATATATACAAAGGTATGTGGATATCCCTTCAAATTAGTGAATTTGGCTATTTCAGCCAATTTTTTTACCTTTATTTATTTAACTAGGCAAGTCAGTTAAGAACAAATTCTTATTTTCAGTGATGGCCTTGGAACAGTGGGTTAACTGCCTTGTTCAGGGGCAGAATTACATATTTTTACCTTGGCAGCTTGGGGATTTAATCTTGCAACTTTTCGGTTATTAGTCCAACGCTCTAACCACTAGGCTACCTGCCATCCCAAATTAACATCCATTGCTGACAGGTGTATAAAATCGAGCACACAGCCATGCAATCTCCATAGACAAACTTTAGCAGTAGAATGACCTTACTGAAGAGCTCAGTGACTTTCAACGTGGTGCCATCATTCCGCTACCCAAGAATAGCAGAGCACCTTTTAATGGTTCAAACAGCTGACCAATCAGCCTGTGACAAGTGCTTAGCAAACTTTTGGAAAAATTTGTGTTTGATCAAATACAAAGTTATTTTACAGAAAACAAATGAACAACAGCATGCTTATAGGGAAGGGCACTCAACATGCTCAGCACTGACACAAATGACTGATGATTGGCTGAAAGACATTTATAGTAAGAAGATTGTGGAAGCTGATTTGTTAGACTTCAGTGCAGCTTTTGATGTCATTGATCATAACCTGTTGCTGAAAAAACGTAGGTGTTATGGATTTGCATCCTCTGCCTTATTATGGATTGAGAGTTATCTGTCTAGGGATTTCGTTATTGGACTCTCTCATTCAAATTCAGTTGAATGTGGTGTACCGCAGGGCAGCCGGCTATGGACATTATTGTTTTCTGTTTTTATAAATAACCTGTGTGTCTATGTACGCTGACAACTCAACAGTATACACATTGGCTGCAACAGTAAATTATATAACAGAGACACTTAACATATAGCACCAGACAGTTTTAGAATGGGTAACTAGCAATAGGCTGGTGCTAAATATCTCAAACTAAAACCATCATCTTTGGGACAAAGCACTCACTCAACACTAAACCTTGTTTAGATCTATTATTGAATAATGCGACTATTGAGCCAGTTGAGGAGACTAAACTGCCACAAAAGCTCACCGAACGGGACCGCCGAGTGCTGAAGCGAGTAGCATGTAAAAACGTCTGTCCTCGGTTGCAACACTCACGACCGAGTTCCAAACTGCCTCTGGAAGCAACATCCTCACAAGAACTGTTCGTCGGGAGCTTCATGAAATGGGTTTCCATGGCCGAGCAGCTGAACACAAGCCTAAATTCACCATGCGCAATGCCAATCATCGGCTGGAGTGGTGTAAAGCTAGCCGCCATTGGACTCTGGAGCATGAATCATGATTCACCATCTGGCAATCCAACACACTAATCCTGGTTTGGTGGATTCCAGGAGAAAGCTACCTGCCCCAATACCTATTGCCAACTGTAAAGTTTGGTGGAGGAGGAATAATGGTCTGGGGCTGTTTTTAATGGTTTGGGCTAGGCCTCTTAGTTCCAGTGAAGGGAAATCTTTACGCTACAGCATACAATGGCATTCTAGGCAATTCTGTGCCTCCAACTTAATGGCAACAGTTTGGGGGAAGGCCCTTTTGTTTTTTAGCCTGACAATGCCGCTGTGCACAAAGCGAAGTCTATACAGAAATGGTTTGTTGAGATTGGTGTGGAAGAACGTGACTGGCTTGCATGAACTCTGACCTCAACCCCATCGAAAACCTTTGAAATGAATTGTAGCGGTGACTGCGAGCCAGGCCTAATTGCCAGGCCTAAGTGCTGACCTCACTAATGCTCTTGTAGCTGAATGGAAGCAAGTCCCTGCAGCAATTTTCCAACATCTAGTGGAAAGCCTTCCCAGAAGAGTGGAGGCTGTTATAGCAGCAAAGGGGGGATCAACTCCATATTAATGCCCATGGTTCTGGAATGAGATGTTCAACGAGCACATACTTTTGGTCATGTAGTGTATGTCAATTCAGGGAATCAAGTTCAGTTGACAGAATCTGCTATTATATTAGTAACATTTTGAGTAGTGGTCATCTTTATAATTGAACACCCATGTAAAAAGTACTTGGAGGTGCTCCCAATTTCATGATATGCAATTGGTAGTTAGTCTTTTCCCATCGCTGCAACTCTCGTATGGACTCGGGAGAGGCAAATGTCCTCCGAAACACAGCCCTGCCAAGCTGCGCTGCTTCTTGACACACTGCTCGCTTAATCCGGAAGCCAGCCGCACAATGTGTCGGAGGAAACAACGTACATCTGCCGGTCGTGTCAGCGTGCATGCGCCCAGCCCACCAAAGGAGTCGCTAGAGCGCGATGGGGCAATGACATCCCGGGCCCGCCCAAACCCTCCCCTAACCCGGACAATGCTGGGCCAATTGTGCGCCACCTCATGGGTCTCCCGGTTGCAGGTGGCTGCGTCACAGCCCGGGATCAAACTCGGGTCTGTAGTGACGCCTCAAGCACCGAGATTCAGTGCCTTAGACAGCTGCGCCACTCGTGAGGCCCCAAAGTATATTTTACAGTGTACTTTACTGTACATACAGTATCTGTTCTTGTAAAACACTTGACTTGATGTATTTCTCTGTGTTCTTCCCTCTGTCTCTACAGAACATTCCAGGACCTGTCCAGGCAGATGGATGTGTCCTACGGCACTGTGAGAGACTCAGCCGTCTATGAATACTTCAAGAACAAGGGCACCAACCCGCTGGAGCAGGACAGCACATACGCAGAGCTGTGGCGGACCATCAGCAAGAACAACGGCCATGACTACTCTGTGTCCAGTCCCTCAGAAGGCATCCGCAAGGTAGGTTGACGAAGACAAAACAGGTACATGCCAATAAAGAGAGGATGCCTAAGTACAGGCTGGCAACTCTTTTAAGTAGTAATTGCATAGCTACTGTGTATTTCAAAAAAGAAAAAAAAAAGTTTCATATTTGGCAAAAAAAAACAGTCTTTCCATTGTCGTTTCACAGTATGAAGTCATACTGTTCTCCCTTAAACTGTGCCTGTAGTTCCACAGTATTTCAAACCAATTAGACAGGCAAATTCAACATTATCTTTCACTATCTGTCTGAATAAACTGCAAGTGCTGTTTTGTGACATTGTCACAATTATATTGGTTAATCTCATATACTGCCCGTAATAAATGGCCAAGAAAGAACAATACTTTGCCTGCCAATATGCTGAGAAGTAATATTTCATATCATAGATCTTCACATTTGTACTGTGTACACATTTTAATTAGCTTTCTGTCACATTTAGTCTTTATACTACAAAACAAAGGCTTTTTGTCTCAAACTCAGCTAAATGAGCCTTTTAGCAGGATGGAAGATGTATTTGTGTTAGTTAACTGTAAGAGGTAGAAGTTACTTGGATACAACATCAAAACACACATCAGGCACCTTCTGTCTCTGGACTCTATTTTGACAAACTTAGCGCAATGGTAAATCTTAGCGCTGGTGGTAACGCTATAGGTTTGCGGTTTGTCCGAAATATTTTTGGTATTTTCACAACCAGAAGTATGGGCGCAGTAGCTGGCTGTGGTGCGAAAGGGCTAGTTTTGATGAATAAACAAGTTCTAGGTGTGTCAAGGCTTTGACCTTTCACTGGCCAATCAGAACGTGCTCCATGGTTCCATTTGGTTGTTATTTACAGTCTTGTATGTATTGCATTGTCATCAACTTCGAATATTAGTCCGTTATAGCCTAGTTTGTTAAATAGCCTACAGAAACAAAATAACAAAATGTCGACCTATCCCCTATTTGCTGTCATGTTGAACATGTTTGCAGTCCACATTGTTCTAAGTAATTGCATGGCATCATTATAGAAATATATTGTTAAACGTTTCATTTGCACTGATATAGGCCTACTGTAAACTGCATTATGTCTGAGCCATGGACATGCCAAAGGTTGTCAATAAGCAAGATTAAATTCAGTATTGATAAGACCTAAAAAAGACATTGAATAATTAAATTATAATAAAAGGGAACATCAACTTGTTTTAATTAAATAGGCTATGTCTAAATTCAGTTAGAGGCACCATAATTGCTCCCCGTGGGCATATAATATTAGGTCTAAGACAATGTAGACTATGGCGGATTTGACACACATCCAAACTTTTCACAGGAGCTGGAAAAATATTCAATATAAAGAGAATGGGGAAATGTCCTAAAGTCACTGATCCCTTTCATGCAGTGGGCATCCCACATAATGAATATAAACTTTACACAGAAGCTGGACAAAAAATTATGCTCAATATAAAGACTGTATGACTGTTTTGCTGCTCGTGATATTTTAAGAACACATGGGTGATGTATATAAGGCCTCTGGCAAAATCCATGCCATGACCATTTATGTTACCACTAAGACCAGCTTTTGGTCAGTCTTAAAGAGCAACTGAATGTAATAAGAAACTTATTATTTTGAAAACGGCCTATGTGGCATTGATATGAGTCAGAGACATGTATTATACAAGCCATACCGTGGGGTGCTGGACCCAGTCAGGTCTTTGACACAACAATATAACAAGCCATACCGTGGGGGGCTGGACCAAGTCAGGTCTTTGACAATAATATAACAAGCCATACCGTGGGGGGCTGGACCTAGTCAGATCTTTGACAACAATATAACAAGCCATACCGTGGGTTGCTGGGCTCAGTCAGGTCTAACACATTCACCCTCTCTCCCGCTGAAAGATCAGTCACAAAATGTTGGCATCATTGTAACAGGTTGTAATCAAGCCCTGGTGTCCAGCATGGGAACTGAAGAGGAGTACCTTGTGCGGTAGTCTCCGGGGCTGTAGGACTACTCCATATCATCTCGGCTCTGACACACACATGCAAACGCAAGCTTTGCAGTTCCATCAATCCATCTACATACCTCTCACACCCTACAGTAGTAACCTGTGTATCATGAGAACCTTCATAAATCAGCAGAACAAGTATAACATATTTATTTACACTTTATATTGTGTCCTGTAATACTTTGAAATGAGACACCTTCGGTCATAACACATCCATAAAGACTATATCGCATGACACTGTACTTAGTATAAAGTCAGACACCTTTAGTCATTCATAACACATTCATAAGTACCTTATTATATGACACTGTACTTACTATAAAGTCAGACACCTTTGGTCATTCATAACACATTCATAAATGCCTTATATCAAATTACCTTGTACTTACTATAAAGTCAAAGACCTTTGGTCATTGATAAGACATAGAAAAAGGCTTAATGATGTAAACACAAATGTGTTAACTCTAAAGGAAGTATCACTAACAGCTCAAATATATAAACATTAAAATCAAGTTTAAACCATGCATTTTCTTTTATTTATACATGTTTAAAACAATACAAATACATTACATTGCAATAAGTCTAGCAATGCAGTTTCATTGAACATTACACAGGGCTGTGAATAGTGTAGCTTGTCCCCTGAGCTGGCGGACAAATGGTTATTGCCTCATCTGCCTGCTGGAGGTACTGCATGTTGGCTCCAACCTTAAAAGTAACAACAAATAAAGTTAGCGGATCTGTTAGCTAGCTAGCAATTGCTGTGAAGTCACAAAAATAATTTTAAATAACGATTGAGGTAGCTATGTAATCTAACTCAACACTTATATAACTACTACAGATCAATTGAAATTACAATAAATAAAGTTGAACTTGCTTGTTTTTCGCTGTGCAGTGGCACCGCAAGTGGGCATTTGATTTGCATACACACTGAATTAAAGATAACGACACAAAAAATACATTCCCCGACGTGGTATAAGCATTCCTGTGAACACAGAAAATCCTAATTGGTTTTTCTATTAAAAACTGGGGTAAAACGAGAACAAAATGGGGGAAATCCAAAACCTGGAAAAACAAAACCGAGAAAACGCAATATGGGAAAAAAACTGAATTAGGCAAAAAATACATACTGATTTTAAAGCACCCTACCAACGTTGTTTGATGTGCATGACTGCACTTTAGAGTGTGTGTAATCCTGCAGCACAACACGTTTGGGAAAATTGAGATCAGGTCCAGTCAGGTCCATTTATCCAAAGCGACTTAGTCATGCATGCATACATTTTTACATATGGGTGGTCCTGGTAATCTAACCCACTATTCTGGTGTTGCAATGCTCTACCAAGATGCATGACAAGGTCATAAATGCTTTGTGAAGCCTCAACTTAATATGATTTATAAAGACTTTATTAAGCGGTGCTTATGTCATATTTTATATAGTGGGTTATGTCACATTTGAAATTGATGGTTATGTCACAGTCATTCCACATTTATGAACCCTTTATAGAGCATGACATGTGGTTAGATGATTTGTAACACATTTATGTAGTGCTTATGAAGGCATTATGAAGGCTTTATGAAGCCTTTATAAGCTGAACATTAATTTAAAGCTGACCGGAAAAAAATATATATCACAGAATGTACTGTAGCAATTTTTCTTGGGTTGTGTTTATTTCAAACCTGCCCACATGACCGTGACTGGCAGCACCCAAGTAATCATCAATTCGGAGCGCAGCTGCACGAGACACGATCGTAATGTCCATGGTCAATTTGGTTTGACATTCGATATTCCTATGGGGCTAATTAAGGACCATCAGTAAATTACCTTTGCAAAGTATTCAGACGCCTCAACTTTTTCCACATTTTGTTAGGTTACAGCCTTATTCAAAAATGTATTAAATTGTTTTTTCCCCTCATCAATCTACACACAATACCCCATAATGACAAAGCAAAAACAGGTTTTTAGAAATGTTTTATCATTTATAAAAAAATAAATAACATAAATATCACATTTACATAAGTATTCATACCCTTTACTCAGTACTTTGTTGAAGCCCCCAATGGCAGCAATTACAGCCTTGAGTCTTCTTGGGTATGCTGCTACAACCTGGCACACTTGTATTTGGGGAGTTTCTCCCATTCTTCTCTACAGATCCTCTCAAGCTCTGTCAGGTTGGATGGGGTGCGTTGCTACACAGCTATTTTCAGGTCTGTCCAGAGATGTTCGATAGGGTTCAAGTCCGAGCTCTGACTGGGCCACTCAAGGACATTCAGAAACTTGTCCCGAAGCCACTCCTGCGTTGTCTTGGCTGTGTGCTTAGGGTCGTTGTCCTGTTTGAAGGTGAACCTTCGCCTTCAGTCTGAGGTCCTGCACTCTGAAGCAGGTTTTCATCAAGGATCTCTCTGTACTTTTCTCCGTACATATTTGCCTCGATTCTGACTAGTCTCCCAGTCCCTGCTGCTGAAAAACACCCCCGCAGCATGATGCTGCCACCACCATGCTTCACCGTAGGGATGGTGCCAGGTTTCCTCCAGACGTGATGCTTGGCACTCTAAGAAGAGTGTTGATGGTTCCAAACGTATTCCATTTAAGAATAATGGAGTTCACTGTGTTCTTAGGGACCTTCAATGCTGCAGAAATGTTTTCAAATCAAATCAAAATGTATTAGTCACATGCGCTGAATACAACAGGTGTAGACCTTACAGTGAAATGCTTACTTACGAGCCCCTAACCAACAATGCAGTTTAAAAAAAATATGGACAAGAATAATAAATACAAAAGCAACAAGTAATTAAAGAGCAGCAGTAAAATAACAATAGCGAGACTATATGCAGGGGGTAACAGTATGGGGGGGGGGGGCAATGCAAATAGTCTGGGTAGCCATTTGATTAGGTGTTCAGGAGTCTTATGGCTTGGGTGTAGAAGCTGTTTAGAAGCCTCTTGGACCTAAAGTTGGTGCTCCAGTATCGCTTGCCGTGCGGTAGCAGAGCGAACAGTCTGTGACTAGGGTGGCTGGAGTCTTTGACAATTTTTAGGGCCTTCCTCTGACACCGCCTGGTATAGAGGTCCTGGATGGCGGGACGCTTGACCCCAGTGATATACTGGGCCATTCGCACTACCCTCTGTAGTGCCCTTCCCCAGATCTGTGCCTCGATACAATTCTGTCTCGGAGCTCTACGGACAATTCCTTCGACCTCATGGCTTGGTTTTTGCTCTGACATGCACTGTCAACTGTGGGACCTTATATAGACAGGTGTGTGCCTTTCCAAATCATGTCCAATCATTTGAATCCACCCCAGGTGGACTCCAATCAAGTTGTAGAAATATCTCAAGGATGATCAATGGAAACAAGATGCACCTGAGCTCAATTTCGAGTCTCATAGCAAAGGGTCAGAATACTTATGTAAATGTGATATTTGATTTAAAAACCTGTTTTGGCTTTGGCTTTGTCATCATGGGGTATTGTGTGCAGATTGCTGAGGATTTTTTTTATTGAATACATTTTAGAATGAGGCTGTAACAAAATGTGTAGAAAGTCAAGGGGTCTGAATACTTTCCGAAGGCACTGTAGACGGGACAATATTCTTCAATGTATAGCTCCGTATTTCAATTAATTAAAAACCTCAAACCAACTATACATTTTAGAAATGCATATACAAATATTTAAAGCATTTAATGAGACAACTAAAAGGTGTTGAACACATTGTGTAATTTATTGATGGTCCCTAACTAGCCCCATAGAGTATCCAAAGTCAAAACAACTTTGCCACGGTCGCATATCGGCCGGCTGAAGCTAATTGGTGAAAGAAGATGGCTAGCTTGCTAGCTAGTCTAGGCTACTTGGGGCGGCAGGTAGCTTAGTGGTTAGAGCAATTGGGCCAGTAACCGAAAGGTTGCTAGATCAAATCCCCGAGCTGACAAGGTAAAATTCTGACATTCTGCCGCTGAACAAGGCAGTTAACCCATTGTTCCTAGGCCGTCATTGTAAATAAAAATTTGTTCTTAAATGACTTGCTTGGTTAAATAAAAAATAAAATACTTCCAAACAGAAGACCTGGTTACACTGTTTCAAGTTAATTAGAAGGGTGAGTAACTGTGTACTGTTTTGGGAGAGTGAAAGTACAAATACTTCCCACTTTAGATCACACACACAAGAGACACCCACAACAAAGCACACCTCCAAAACCCAAATCTCGTTCTCAGTCGCATTTCCTGATTAGGAGAATTGAAACCGAGGCTAAATCAGGAAGTTCAGCCCCCCCGCCACAGCGCAAGCGAGCTGATGTTAGACAGGTAAATTGTTGAACGTGGTGTAAGGGGTGGAAAATGCCAATGCGCCAGTTTTTACTGTACATGATGAAATTGCAAACTAACTTACGTTTGACACTTGCGCCTCTCGCAAAAGCTGAAAATAGAGCCCTCTGAGCTAAAAGGTTTTTCAATCAAATGAGCAAATAGCGCAGTCTACAATGAGACTCAAACTAGAAAAGACACCTTTACAGGAAATGTATTGAAGTATGTATGTTTTCCACATGTTCATTAGAGTACAACACTTTCTTGGAGTTGGGATACTACAGTATAGTCACAGCAATTCCCACATGTAGGCCTTCTATTGTCCTTTAGGTTCTATCATGGAAAACAATGATTGCATAGAGGCAGAATGTATAGCGTCTGGATCATTAACTGGGTCATGACTGTCATTCCTCTGCAGGCAAAGAAGGGCCCGTATGCCTTTCTATGGGACATGGCTGTGGTGGAGTACGCCGCACTGACGGACGATGACTGCACCATCACTGTCACAGGAAACAGCATGAGCAGCAAAGGCTACG
Source organism: Salmo trutta (assembly GCF_901001165.1). Lineage (NCBI taxonomy): Eukaryota > Metazoa > Chordata > Actinopteri > Salmoniformes > Salmonidae > Salmo > Salmo trutta. The sequence continues at coordinate 12,861,442 of NC_042966.1, forward strand.
GCATCGCCATGCAGCATGGGAGTCCATACAGAGACCTCTTCTCCCAGAAGTGAGCAATGCCACCAACATCTCTCCTCATCATACACCATCTTTGCTCAGTATACCAAACATGACCAACATTCAAAACATTGAGTTGCACCCCCCCTCAAGCACCACCTCCATTTAGCCCTCAGAACAGCCTCAATTCGTCGGGGCATGGACTCTACAAGGTGTCGAAAGCGTTCGACAGGGATGCTGGCCCAGGTTGACTCCAAAGCTTCCCACAGTTGTGTCAAGGTGGCTGGATGTCCTTTGGGTGTGACCATTCTTTATACAAGCGGGAAACTGTTGAGCATGAAAAACCCAGCAGCGTTATAGTTTTTGACATAAACCCATACCCCGTACCCCATTCAAAGGCACTTACATTTTTTGTCTTGCCTATTCACCCTCTGAATGGCACAAATACATAATCCATGTCTCAATTGTCTCGATGCTTAAAAATCCTTCTTTAACCTGTCTCCTCCCCTTCATCTACACTGTAGATTTAACAAGTGACATCAATAAGGGAGCATAGCTTTCACCTGGATTTACCTGGTCAGTCTATGTCATGGAAAGAGATGGTGTTCTTAACATTTTGTATACTCAGTGTATATTGTAATGACCCTGGTGTTGAGAAGCACAATTAACACTCCCCAAAGGGAGCTTTCTTGGAGCAGCTGTAACATGTCCGGCTTTGCGACCCAAGGGTTGCAAGTTCGAGTCTCGCCTCGGAACCCCGTGCTATTCCCTTGTTTCATTACAATATTTGTGAATTATAGATATACCGTCACTTTTTCAACAGTTCTATATAGTATGTAATTCTCCTCCCCTCTCCCTCTCCTTTCATCCCCCCATCTCTTCCTTCCATCACCTTGAGGAAATATCCTAAGTCTAAGTGCATATGGTTTAACGCACACATCCTTTGATTCCTAATTACTTTCTCTGCTTCATAAGAGCCATAAACATAATCACTGAAGGTTGACGGTGCCTGAGGGAATTGAGCACCGTAATTGGCTGAGAGGTCATTCAGTGGTTAGACTCAGCCATTTTAGGAGGAGTTTGACGAGGGAATTTTTTTACATTTTAATTTTATTTCACCTTTATCTAACCAGGTAGGCTAGTTGAGAACAAGTTCTCATTTGCATCTGCGACCTGGCCAAGATAATGCATAGCAATTCGACACATACAACAACACAGAGTTACACATGGAATAAACAAAACATACAGTCAATAATAGAGTAGAAAAAAAGAAAACAAAAAAGTCTATATACAGTGAGTGCAAATGAGGTAAGATAAGGGAGTTAAGGCAGTAAATAGGCCATGGTGGCGAAGTAATTACAATATAGCAATTAAACACTGGAATGGTAGATGTGCAGAAGATGAATGGGCAAGTAGAGATACTGGGATGCAATGGAGCAAGATAAATAAATAAATACAGCATGGGGAAGAGGTAGATAGATGGGCTGTTTACAGATGGGCTATGTACAGGTGCAGTGATCTGTGAGCTGCTCTGACACCTGGTGCTTAAAGCTAGTGAGGGAGATATGAGTCTCCAGCTTCAGAGATTTTTGCAGTTCGTTCCAGCCATTGGCAGCAGAGAACTGAAAGGAAAGGCGACCAAAGGAGGAATTGGCTTTGGTGGTGACCAGTGAGATATACCTGCTGGAGCGCGTGCTACGAGTGGGTGTTGCTATAGTGACCAGTGAGCTGAGATAAGGCTGGGCTTTACCTAGCAGAGAGTTGTAGATAACCTGTAGCCAGTGGGTTTGGCGACGAGTATGAAGCGAGGGCCAACCAACGAGAGCGTACAGGTCGCAGTGGTGGGTAGTATATGGGGCTTTGGTGACAAAACGGATGGCACTGTGATAGACTGCATCCAATTTGTTGAGTAGAGTGTTGGAGGCTATTTTATAGCTGACATCGCCGAAGTCGAGGATCGGTAGGATGGTCAGTTTTACAAAGGTATGTTTGGCAGCATGAGTGAACGATGCTTTGTTGCGATATAGGAAGCCGATTCTAGATTAACTTTGGATTGGAGATGCTTAATGTGAGTCTGGAACGAGAGTTTACAGTCTAACCCGACACCTAGGTATTTGTAGTTGTCCATGTAGTTGTCCACGTATACTAAGTCAGAGCCATCCAGAGTAGTGATGCTGGATGGGCGGGCAGGTGCGGGAAGTGATCGATTGAAGAGCATGCATTTAGTTTTACTTGCATTTAAGAGCAGTTGGAGGCCACGGAAGGAGAGTTGTATGGCATTGAAGCTCGTCTGGAGGTTAGTTAACACAGTGTCCAAAGAGGGGCCAGAAGTATACAGAATGGTGTCGTCTGCGTAGAGGTGGATCAGAGAATCACCAGCAGCAAGAGCGACATCATTGATGTATACAGAGAAGAGAGTCGGCCCGAGAATTGAACCCTGTGGCATGACCAGCTCTGAAACCAGATTGCATAGCGGAGAAGGTACGGTGGGATTCGAAATGGTCGGTAATCTGTTTGTTAACTTGACTTTCGAAAACCTTAGAAAGACAGGGTAGGATAGATATAGGTCTGTAGCAGTTTGGGTCTAGAGTGTCACCCCCTTTGAAGAGGGGGATGACCGCGGCAGCTTTCCAATCTTTGGAAATCTCAGATGATACAAAAGAGAGGTTGAATAGGCTAGTAATAGGGGTTGCAACAATTTCAGCAGATCATTTTAGAAAGTGAGGGTCCAGATTATCTAGCCCGGCTGATTTGTAGGGGTCCAAATTTTGCAGCTCTTTCAGAACATCAGCTATCTGGATTTGGGTGAAGGAGAAAAGATGGGTGCTTTGGCGGGTTGCTGTGGAGGGTGCCGGGCAGTTGACGGGGGTAGGGGTAGCCAGGTGGAAAGCATGGCCAGCTGTAGAGAAATGCTTATTGAAATTCTCAATTATAGTGGATTTATCGGTGGTAACAGTGTTTCCTAGCCTCAGAGCAGTGGGCAGCTGGGAAGAGGTGCTCTTATTCTCCATGGACTTTACAGTGTCCTAGAACCTTTTTGAGTTTGTACTACAGGATAAAAAATTATGTTTGAAAAAGCTAGCCTTAGCTTTCCTAACTGCCTAACTGCCTGTTCCTAACTTCCCTGAAAAGTTGCATATCACAGGGGCTATTCGATGCTAATGCAGAATGCCACAGGATGTTTTTGTGCTGGTCAAGGGCAGACGTCTGGAGTGAACCAAGGACTATATCTATTCCTAGTTCAACATTTTTTCAATGGGCCATGCTTATTTAATATGGTGAGGAAGGCGCTTTTAAAGAATAACCAGGCATCGTCTACTGACGGGATGAGGTCAATGTCATTCCAGGATACCCCGGCCAGGTCGATTAGAAAGGCCTGCTCGCAGAAGTGTTTTAGGGAGCGTTTGACAGTGATGAGGGGTGGTTGTTTGGTCGCAGACCCATTACGGATGCAGGCAATGAGGCAGTGATTGCTGAGATCTTGATTGAAAACAGCAGAGGTGTATTTGGAGGGCGAGTTAGTTAGGATGAAATCTATGAGGGTGCCCGTGTTTACGGATTTGTGGTTGTACCTGGTAGGTTCATTGATAATTTGTGTGAGATTGAGGGCATCAAGCTTAGATTGTAGGATGGCCGGGGTGTTAAGCATGTCCCAGTTTAGGTCACCTAGTAGCACGAGCTCAGAAGATAGATGGGGGGCAATCTATTCACATATGGTGTCCAGGGCACAGCTGGGGGCAGAGGGTGGTCTATACCAAGCGGCAATAGTGAGAGACTTGTTTCTGGAAAGGTGCATTTTTAGAAGTAGAAGCTCGAATTGCTTGGGTACAGACCTGGATAGTAAGACAGAACTCTGCAGGCTATCTTTGCAGTAGATTGCAACACCGCCCCCTTTGGCAGTTCTATCTTGGCGGAAAATGTTATAGTTAGGGATGGAGATTTCAGGGTTTTTGATGGTTTTCCTAAGCCAGGATTCAGACAGCTAAGACATCCGGGTTGGATGAGTGTGCTAAAGCAGTGAGTGAAGCAAACTTAGGGAGTAGGCTTCTAATGATAACATGCATGAAACCAAGGCTTTTACGGTTACAGAAGTCAACAAATGAGAGCACCTGGGGAGTGGGAGTGGAGCTAGGCACTGCAGGACTTGGATTAAACTCTACATCACCAGAGTAACAGAGGAGAAGTAGGATAAGGGTACGGCTAAAGGCTATACGAACTGGCCGTCTAGCACGTTTGGAACAGAGAGTAAAAGGAGCAGGTTTCTGGGAACGATAGCATAGATTCAAGGCATAGTGTACAGACAAAGGTAAGGTAGGATGTGAGTACATTGGAGGTAAACCTAGGCATTGAGTAATGATGAGAGAGATATTGTCTCTAGAGACGTTTAAACCAGGTGATGTCATTGCATATGTAGGAGGTGGAACAACATGGTTGGTTAAGGCATATTGAGCTGGGCTAGAGGCTCTACAGTGAAATAAGACAGTGGGTTGCTGACTGATAGCTGGTAGGTAGTTAACTTAGCTGGCTAGCTTCAGTTGAGGGATTCCAGATCAGAAGTAAATAGAAATACTTTCGTTTTTTTTTTTATCCACGCCACATTGGGTGAGGCGGGTTGCAGGAGAGTATTTAGAAGTTGAGGTTTAGGAAAATATTTTAAAAAGATATGCGAAGAAAAAGATATAAAAATAAGGGACACGACAGGACAAAGACAAAGACGTCTGACTGCTACGCCATCTTGGAAATGCAAGGCCCACTAACATATGTTTTTACTACCGAGTGACTTTATAAAAACACTAAGTGAAAATGCTTTTTATAAAGGTCAGGAGTTACCGTAGTTTAAAGACTCATTCACAGAGGCTTAATGCATGATTGTAATGCCCTTGTCTATATGTTTATATATACACATGCACACTGAACCAAAACATAAACGCAACATACAACAATGTCAAAGATTTTACTGAGTTACAGTTCATATAAGGAAATCAGTCAATTGAAATAAATTCATTAGGCCCTAATCTATGGATTTGACATGACTGGGAATTGTAGTGGAAAAAGTACCCAATTGTCATACTTGAGTAAAAGTCAACATACCTGAATAGAAAATGACTCAAGTGAAAGTTACCCAGTAAAATGTTACTTGAGTAAAAGTCGAAATGTATTTTGTTTTAAATATACTTAAAAGTAAAGTTATTAATAATTTCAAATTCTGTATATTAAGCAAACCAGACGGCACCATTTTCTAGTTTTTAATTTATTTATGGCTGTGCGAAGTTGCTGGATATTGGCGGGAACTGAATGGCACCACAATGGGCCTCAGGATCTCGTCACGGTATCTCTGTGCTTTCAAATTAGCATAGATAAATGCAATTGTGTTCGTTGTCCATAGCTTATGCCTGCCTGCCGATACCATAACCCCACTCTACTCACAACGTTGACATCTGCAAACTGCCCACCCACACAACGCCATACACCATCTGGCCGGGATTAATCCGTGAAGAGCACACTTCTCCAGGGTGCCAGTGGCCATTGAAGGTGAACATTTGCCCACCAGGTCAAGACCCTGGTGAGGACGATGAGCACGCAGATGAGCTTCCCTGAGACGGTTTCTGACAGTTTGTGCAGAAAGTCTTTGGTTGTGCAAACCAACAGTATCATCAGCTGTCCGGGTAGCTGGTCTCAGACGATCTCACTGATGAAGAAGTCGGATGTGGAGGTTCTGGGCTGGCGTGGTTACACGTGGTCTGCAGTTGTGAGGCTGGTTGGACATTCTCCCAAATTCTCTAAAACGACGTTGGAGGCAGCTTATGGTAGAGAAATGAACATCAAATTCTCTGGCAACAGCTCTGGTGGACATTACTGCAGTCAGCATGCCAATAGCACGCTACCTCAAAATTTGAGACATCTGTGGCATTGTGTTGTGTGACAAAACTGCACATTTTAGAGTGCCATTATATTGTCCCCAGCTCAAGGTGCACCTGTGTAATGATCATGCTGTTTATTCTGCTTCTTGATATGACACATCTGTCAGGTAGATGGATTATCTTGGCAAATGAGAAATGCTCACTAACAGGGATTGAAACAAATTTATAGACAACATTTTTGAGAAAAAAACTTTTTGTCCATATGGAACATTTCTGGGATCTTTTATTTCAGCTTATGAAACATGGGACCGACACTTTACATGTTGTGTTTATATTTTTGTTTAGTATATATACATTTCCTCTTTCAATTATATATACTGCTCAAAAAAATTAAGGGAACACTTAAACAACACACCCTAGATCTGAATGAAAGAAATAATCTTATTAAATACTTTTTTCTTTACATAGTTGAATGTGCTGACAACAAAATCACACAAAAATAATCAATGGAAATCCAATTTATCAACCCATGGAGGTCTGGATTTGGAGTCACACTCAAAATTAAAGTGGAAAACCACACTACAGGCTGATCCAACTTTGATGTAATGTCCTTAAAACAAGTCAAAATGAGGCTCAGTAGTGTGTGTGGCCTCCACGTGCCTGTATGACCTCCCTACAACGCCTGGGCATGCTCCTGATGAGGTGGCGGATGGTCTCCTGAGGGATCTCCTCCCAGACCTGGACTAAAGCATCCGCCAACTCCTGGACAGTCTGTGGTGCAACGTGGCGTTGGTGGATGGAGCGAGACATGATGTCCCAGATGTGCTCAATTGGATTCAGGTCTGGGGAACGGACGGGCCAGTCCATAGCATCAATGCCTTCCTCTTGCAGGAACTGCTGACACACTCCAGCCACATGAGGTCTAGCATTGTCTTGCATTAGGAGGAACCCAGGGCCAACCGCACCAGCATATGGTCTCACAAGGGGTCTGAGGATCTCATCTCGGTACCTAATGGCAGTCACGCTACCTCTGGCGAGCACATGGAGGGCTGTGCGGCCCCCCAAAGAAATGCCACCCCACACCATGACTGACCCACCGCCGAACTGGTCATGCTGGAGGATGTTGCAGGCAGCAGAACGTTCTCCACGGCGTCTCCAGACTCTGTCACGTCTGTCACGTGCTCAGTGTGAACCTGCTTTCATCTGTGAAGAGCACAGGGCGCCAGTGGTGAATTTGCCAATCTTCGTGTTCTCTGGCAAATGCCAAATGTCCTGCACGGTGTTGGGCTGTAAGCACAACCCCCACCTGTGGACGTCGGGCCCTCATACCACCCTCATAGAGTCTGTTTCTGACCGTTTGAGCAGACACATGCACATTTGTGGCCTGCTGGAGGTCATTTTGCAGGGCTCTGGCAGTGCTCCTCCTGCTCCTCCTTGCACAAAGGTGGAAGTAGCGGTCCTGCTGCTGGGTTGTTGCCCTCCTACGGCCTCGTCCATGTCTCCTGATGTACTGGCCTGTCTCCTGGTAGCGCCTCCATGCTCTGGACACTACGCTGACAGACACAGCAAACCTTCTTGCCACAGCTCGCATTGATGTGCCGTCCTGGATGAGCTGAACTACCTGAGCCACTTGTGTGGGTTGTAGACTCTGTCTTATGCTACCACTAGAGTGAAAGCACCGCCAGCATTCAAAAGTGACCAAAACATCAGCCAGGAAGCTTAGGAACTGAGAAGTGGTCTGTGGTTTCCACCTGCAGAACCACTCCTTTATTGGGGGTGTCTTGCTTATTGCCTATAATTTCCACCTGTTGTCTATTCCATTTGCACAACAGCATGTGAAATGTATTGTCAATCAGTGTTGCTTCCTAAGTGGACAGTTTGATTTCACAGAAGTGTGATTGACTTGGAGTTACATTGTGTTGTTTAAGTGTTCCCTTTATTTTTTTGAGCAGTATATTATCAGACAGAGTGCATTTAGAAAGTATTCAGACCCATTCACTTTTTCCACATTTTGTTACGTTACAGCCTTATTCTAAAATTTATGAAACATTTTTTTCCCCTCATCAATATACACACAATACCCCATAATGACAAAGCAAAAACTGGTTTATATAATTCTTTGCTAATTCATAAAAAATAAAACACTGAAATATGATATTTGCATAAGTATTCAGACCCTTTACTCAGTACTTTGTTGAAGCACCTTTGGCAGAGATTACAGCCTCGAGGCTTCTTTGGTATGACGCTACAAGCTTGGCACACCTGTATTTGGGGAGTTTCTCCAATTCTTCTCTGCAGATCCTCTCAAGCTCAGTCAGCTTGGATGGAGTGTCGCTGCTACACAGCTATTTCAGGTCTTTCCAGAGATGTTCAATCGGGTTAAAATCTGGGCTCTGGCTGGACCACTCAAAGACATTCAGAGAATTGTCCTGAAGCCACTCCTGCATTGTCTTGGCTGTGTTCTTAGGGTTGTTGTCCTGTTGGAAGGTGAACCTTCGCCCAAGTCTGAGCTCCTGAGCACTCTGGAGCAGGTTTTCATCAAGGATCTCTTCATACTTTGCTCCGTTCATCTTTCCCTCGATCCTGACTAGTCTCCTAGTCCCTGCCGCTGAAAAACATCTCCACAGCATGATGCTGCCACCCCCATGCTTCACCGTAGGGATGGTGCCAGGTTTCCCCCAGACGTGACACTTGGCATTTAGGCTAAAGAGTTCAATCTTGGTTTCATCAGACCAGAGAATCTTGTTTCTCATGTGTTGTCATGTGCCTTTTACTGAGGAGTGGCTTCCGTATGGCCACTACGATAAAGGCCTGATTGGTGGAGTGCTGCAGAGATGGTTGTCCTTCTGGAAGGTTCTCCCATCTCCACAGAGGAACTCTGGAGCTCTGTCAGAGTGAACATCAGGTTATTGGTCACCTCCCTAACCAAGGCCCTTCTTCACCGATTGCTCAGTTTGGTCGGGCGGCCAGCTCTAGGAAGAGTTTTGGTGGTTCCAAATGTCTTCCATTTAAGAATGATGGAAGCCATTGGGTTCTTGAGGACCTTCAATGCTGCAGACATTTTTTGGTACCCTTCCCCAAATCTGTGCCTCGACACAATCCTGTCACGGAGCTCTACGGACAATTCCTTCGACATCATGGCTTGGTCTGTGCTCTGACATGCACCGTCAACTCTGGGACCTTATATAGACAGGTGTGTTCCTTTCAAAATCATGTCCAATAAATGTAATTTAGGATGCACCTGAGCTCAATTTCTAGTGTCATTTCAGTTTTTTTATTTTAATAAATGTAAAAAAATTATCTAAAAACCTGTTTTCACTTTGTCTTTATGGGATATTGTGTGTAGATTGATGAGAATAAGGCTTTAAGGTAACATAATGTGGAAAAATGTAAGGGGTCTGAATACTTTCCGAATGCACTGTGTTGTAGCACAGTTAGAATGGGTTTGTATAATGCTTTTAGTTTGGATTACTTCTCACTAAACCACCCTTGAGGAGCTACTTGTTGTATTTGAATTACAGAGTAGGAGATCACTGCAACATGTCCTTGAAGGCTCTTGACTCTGTGTATCATGCTGCTCTTCATTTTGTCACCAATCAGAGACATCTAACTCATCATTGTGATCTCTACGCTGCTGTTGGATTTACATCACTAGCAACAGGCAGGCTCAAACACTGGTATATTGTTATTTATAAGGCCATTTTAGGAAAACTGCCATTTTATCTATCACCCCTTCTAGCTCGGAATGAAAACACATATAAGCTCAGATCTCAATCTTGTTTTATGCTAAGAGTCCCAAAACCTAGAACCGAGCATCGAAAAGGTCTTTCCATTACTCATTCCCGTGGTCTTGGAATTCCCTCCAAGCCAACCTAAAACCCCAGGACCTGGTGTCCCTGGAGGAGTTCAAAGGACAAATTGGTTAACAGTTTGTTGAGACATGTAGTTCTTCCTAGTATCCACTAGTTTGTGTTGCCTTATGTAAGGAAGCATGTTGTGTTACTTCACACACCACACACATGCCTGCACGCGCACGCACACACACACACACTGTTTATTTGCTGTTGTATTTGTGCTGTTGCCAGTGTCTTCTGTGTTGTCTTTTTTTGTCATTGTTTTTTTAATGTTTTTTTTAGCCCAGCCCCCGTCCCCACAGGAGGCCTTTTGTCTCTTGCCAGGCCATCATTGTAAATAAGAATTTGTTCTGAATTGACTAGCCTGCTTAAATAAAGGTTCAATCAAAAAATAATATTTGTTTTACTATATCAGCACAGGTTGCAATCCATAAATACGTTGCATGTTCCAGCTGAGTTGCCTTTATGAAATCAACCTATTATGAATTCATAACAGGCGTTGGTTTGGATTAAAGAATAATCATTCAACATGAGTTAACATGATTCTGCTAATTACTTCCATGAAAAAAGGCTCATAATGAATAGTTTAACTAAATACTGTACTTGGGCATTGACTTCAACTTTTCACAACGTTTGAAAGTCTTTGGTCATTAGTTGCAGGATGCTGACTGGGTAAATCGGTCCATAATCACATGAAAGCTACAGGACTGTTTCGCTTGCACAGACTGGAATATGTTCCGGGGATTCATAACATTGAGTTTACTACATCAGTCACCGGCATCATCAATAAGTGCATCGACGACATCGGCCCTACAGTGACCATACATACATGTCCCAACCAGAAGCCATAGATTACAGGCAACAGCTGCACTGAGCTAAAGGCTAGAGCTGCCACTTTCAAGGAGCTGGACACTACCAGGATGCGTACTCAGAGCCTGCGCTGACCAGCTGGAAAGTGTCTTCACTGACATTTTTCACCTCTCCCTGACCCACTCAGTAATATCTACATGTTTCAAGCAGAACACCATAGACCTTGGGCCCAAGAACACCAAGATAACCTGTCTAAATGACTATTGCCATGTAGCACTCACATCTGTAGCCATGAAATGCTTTGAAAGGCTGGTCCTGGCTCACATCAACACCATCATTCCAGACACCCTGGACCCACTCCAATTCACATACCGCCCCAACAGATACACAGATGATGCAATTTCTATTGCACTCCACACTTACCTCTCCCACCTGGACAAGAGGAACATTTATGTGAGAACGCTGTTCATTGACTATAGCTCAGTGTTCAACACCTTTGTGCCCTCCACGCGTACACCCCCTCTAAGAAACGCGTACACCCTCTCTAAGAAATTATCATGGCCCACACACACCAACACAGGCGTGAAGAAGGCACGACAACACCGCTTCCCCCTCAGGAGGCTGAAAAGATTTGGCACAGGCCCTCAGATCCTCAAACAGTTATACAGCTGCACCATTGAGAGCATCTTGACTGGCTGCATCACCACTTGTTATGGCAACTGCTTTGCATCCGACCACACGGCGCTACAGAGGGTAGTGCGTAAGGCCCAGTACACCATTGGTCTGAGCTCCCTGTCATCCAGGACCTGTACACCAGGCAGTATCAGAGGAAGGCCCTAAAAATTGTCAAAAACGCCAGTGACACGGCAAGTGGTACCGATGAACCAAGTCTGGAACCAACAGGACCCTGAACAGCTTCTACCCACGAGCCATAAGACTGCTACTGTAAATAGTTAGTTAAATAGTAAACCAATAGTTACCCAGACTGTGCATTGACCCTTTTTGACTCATCATATATGTTGCTTCTACTGTTTATTATCGATCCTGTTGCCTAGTCACTTTATCCCTACCTATATGTACATATCTACCTCAATTACCTCGTACCACCACACATGGACTCGGTACTGGTACCTCGTGTATATAGCCAAGTTATCTTTACTCATTGTGTATTTATTCCTTGTGTTATTATTATTATTTTTCTATTACAGTATTTTTTTCTTTTTTCTCTCTCTATATTGTTGGGAAGGGCCCGTAAGTAAGCATTTCACTGTTAGTCTACACCTCTTGTTTATGAAGCATGTGACAAATACAATGTGATTTGACCAACTAGGACTGTGTAATCATATTGGCCAAGGATTTACCCAAAATGAATCCCAAAATCACTGTCTTGACTGCATTCCCACACATCTTGTTTTGATTCTTCTCAGTTATAAAAGCTCCAAAGCATCCATGAAAACAACCCAAAATGTTTCGTCACACTATCTTTTAGATAAGAAATCTAACACTCTTCAACGCAGTGAAAATAAACAAAAATGAGTGCCATCCCAACTCCACAAGCAGAATGAACTGCCGTTCTAGTGACTAAAACGCAGGTCTTAGGATAGGAACAATGATCCTTCTACAAAGCAGAACCAGTTTCAACCAGCTTGATCAGGTTTGATCTGGGGCTCTTGGAGGCCACACGCCCACACCTTCGATAAGTCACCAATGCGGTGGAACATTTAAATCCTCTCCACTCTTCCGAGGTGTGCTACGTCAGGGCCCTTCAGAGTGCACACTCAGTACGCAGGGCCACAGCAAGTGAAGAGTGGGGTCAGAGCTTAAGGGATGAGGTCCCTCCGCGGAAGATCCTCAATAATGCCTATTCCTACGACACTGAACTGAACGCTGTCCCTCTATCTACGCTCATGATGGCCTGAATGAATATCCGTCTGGGAAATTCAGGGCTAACAGAGTGGTGGGGGTGGTGGGGTGTGATGTGCTTCTAGGACAGCTGGGAGGCTGCTCAGGGGGTAATAACAGGCTGAACCAGAATGTCACCTCCTCTACAGAGACGGATTCATCTTACTTGCCACCGACCCCTTCCCATCATCATAATCCATTTCCCTCTCTCCTTCCCACTCTCCGCACCCTCGTCTATCCATAACCTTACAAATTCGCCATGGGCTCCTTTTAATCTCAGAAATTGCTGTGGCGGTAGGGTTTGCCCACAGGGGCGGTTCTCTGATAATGGTCTTTTCCTCTTTGCCATGGCTAATTTTTCTTTTAATTAAGCATTTCTTCCATCTGTTTTATTTTGGATTTCATTTGTGGCAATGAAGGAATACTAAAGCTGACATTTAATGAAGTTTACTGTCGGGTTTAATTCATTGAGCAGGCATAATTCAAACAAATCACACTTAAAATGCTGTGCTGTGGGAATTGTAAAAAATGAATGCATTCATCTACGGAAGATAAAAGCAGGTCTATTTTTCATTCTTCCTTTAGTGCTATGATAGCATATGAGTAGTAGATATGCAACTAGGGTCCTAGTCCTTAGTCTCAATTCTTTGCGTAACAGCCTTAACTTAATACAAACAGCCTGTTTTGAGCGAAGCAGAGGAAGCATATGTCTCTTACACCCAGATATTTCCCCTCCTTGCAGGATCCTGGAGCTGCAGGAAAAAGGAGACCTGGACATCCTGAAGCAGAAGTGGTGGCCGCGTACGGGCCGCTGTGACCTCAACAGCCACTCCAACACCACGCCCGACGGGAGGTCCCTGAAGCTGCACAGCTTTGCCGGGGTCTTCTGTGTCCTGGCCGCCGGACTGCTGCTGGCCTGCCTGGTTGCCGGCCTGGAGATGTGGTGGAACAGCAACCGCTGCGGGCAAGAGCAGCCCAAAGAGGTGACCGAGCACAGAGCCCGGAGGACAGGGCAGCAGGGGGAGGACACTGCCACACTCTACTTTAAGGATCCAGCCGCAGACCACAGTCCCGATTTAGTCGAGCTCCAGTACACGCAGTTGTAGATTGTGCTCTGATTGAAATCAAATTTGGTCCCTCTAATCTATCCCCCCTCTTCTCTGAAACCAAATCCATCTGTTTTTGTATGGCATACGTACCTCACACAGCTCACAGATAAAGACGAATCCCCCTTATCATTTTCTTACTAATATATTTCCATCTTGATTATTGATATTTTTTGGAAACTCTTCGAATTTGATCATCGCTGTATGTTAATCACATCATCGGTGTATGTTAATCACACATCATCGGTGTATGTTAATCACACATCATCGGTGTATGTTAATCATAAACCCTTAAGCTGCCTTCAGGATAACAAACTGCCCAACCAATATGTATTTTTGAGATAAGCAATTCCTGCATTTTTCAAGTCTCTTAGTAATATGTCAGAACAACTGATTTGGGACAGTGATGAGCATCAGTCCCCAGCAAATTTTCCAGTCACATACTTTGTATTGAATTATTGTCAAAACCTTTTTCACTCAGCCAAAGTTTCGCCATTTTCAATTCAGCAAGATTCTCTGTAGGGATATTAACTAACTATATCCAGATGAAATGCATAGAAATAGAATGAATAGAACAGACAAATCACTGACTTGAATGGTTATACCCATTCAGTTGATTCAATTTCTATGCATTTAATCCTATCCGATAGGTGAAATCGAGAAATATAACTTTTGAAAAACTGGTCCCAGAGGATTACACTTTCAAAGGGAGATTTGAATACCTTTTTTAATGCCTTATTTCAGAGTAGATCCATGTATCTATTTGATTCATGTCAATGTGAATCAGCCAAATATGAAATATGACATTTCTGAGAAAACGTCAGTATCGAGTTTGTTTTAAGTTCCCTATAACATTAGTGTTCCTGAAATAATCAAAATCCATTGATTACCAACACAGTTCCTTACCCTGAATTGTAAACACATCTACACTGCCTACCACAGAGAACCATTTTAATTGATTCTCGTAAGACTTTCCCCTGCTAAGTGCCTGCTAAACTGATTGACACCGATTACACCTTATACCTCATTGCCAGTTCACGTTAAGCCTTTCTTATTAGTTTATTCCACTCAAGTTACTGCGATGATGTGAACATGTCTAAAGAGGTCTCTCACATGAGAGAGTTACTCTCCCCTTGCATGTGACATGAGACAGGTTAAGGCTTGACATGGATCCGTAAACTAAAGTGTGAGCAGAAACAGGATGTTTGCATGGGTCTGTCACCCCACAGCAATAAGAGCCACTATATCTGTCCAACCCAGTCCATAATCCCTAGTAATTCCCTGTGTGACGTCTTATTGCAATTATATGTCAATGTGGACATCCATACGTTTTTATTCTTGACTGTTCTATGATCTCGTGCAGGTTACTAAGGATTACAGACTGGCAAGGGTTTCTGGTCCATTGACATATAATGACATTACCACTGCTTCACCGGAAGGGAGGAAGGACATTTGGACAGAGAGAGAAAGAGACTGGGATGAAGCAGAAGCTATTGACACAGGTCAGAATAGAGCTCCTAAGATCTGATTTGTGCTGTTGCATTAAAGAGGCACTCTGATCTGTCCGATTGGGCTTGGAGGGGAGGGAGGGGGGCATCTTGATCTAAAACTTCACAACACCATCTCATCTCTGGCAATCTTCTATTCTCTGATTGTTATTCTGTTTCTTCCCCATTTTTGGTTAGTTGCTTTTGTAGTGGATGGATGCGTGCATGACAAGGGCTTGTCTCTCACCCTCACATAGAAACATTGTATGGGGAATAAGAGGAAGTTAATTCAGCGACATTTTCTATGAACTACCTCACTTTGATGCTTTATGAAGGTATTTATTATGCCTTTTACAAACATTGTTATAACACTTGTTATACGCAGTCATGGCTGTTTGCATACATATCTCTATGTAGGTGGTGTATAGAACGTGTTACAGATACAGAGATGAGCCACAATACAGGGCGTATGCGTAATCATCATAGTCTTACGCATACGGAGGCCACTTTGAAAACAGCGTACTCACGCCTCGATAAATCCTTCAATCAAGTGTCAGGCCACCATGGATGGATAGAGTGGCTTTCTAGTTTTATGTTTTACGAATTGTTTTTGCATTACGAAAGCGTTCACTCTGCAGAGCATGTTGTTATTTCCCCTCAATATAAATCAACACGCTCTTATTAAAAAACACTGGTGCAGTGGTTTGATTTTAGGCAGTTATTTGTTTAGGCGTGCTGCCAATGCGACAAAATTATAAACATATTTTAATGTGGCGCCAGTCTGCTAAAATAATAGCCTTGGCTGAGATGTTTTAATTAGCTGTACGAGTTTTTTATGATACAGAGTTGATACTGTTGTAAATTCATTCCTTCAATCAATGTCTCTGTTGATAAAGTCTTCAGAACATATGAAATCAAGATTACATTTGTACATTCCGGAAGGCTCAAGCTGATATGGGAAGCACTGAGGAAACACAGTTGTTTGTCTGTAACTTGTCATTGATGAAGGCCGTCATTCTAAATAAGAATTTGTTCTTAACTGACTTGCCTAGTTAAATAAAGGTTCAATAAAAAGACGTTTAAAAAAAAGACATTGGTCTATCAAGATTGACTAAATGGCTTAGCATTTAGGACCTCCTCTGGAAGACATTCTGTTGTGTTATAATGGTATAATGTGCTTATGACAGGCAGTTGATATTGACAAGAGGAAGAGTAAATGATGTAGAATCACAGTGGAGTTTAAATACACTGTTTGATGTGGCACTGATTCCATTGAAAGTGCATGGCTTCTGATGGTCAAATGACTAACACACACAGTGTGTCGTTATGAGAGGAGTCAGTTGATTTCAAGGTATTTCTGCATCTGTTGCCAAACAACATCCATTATAATTGCATAGTAAAAAGGATACTCTGTATTTCCAGTGCATTAGGGTAGTCACTAGACTAGAGAGTTTCCATAAAATTGCCTAAAGATGGTTGAAATATAGGAGTTCTTCATTTCCCTAAGTGCAATATAATCAAGTCCAGCCTTTCTTTCATTTGTCGAGCATGTAGTACCTAGCATAAAATAGTAAATCATCATCGGTCTTCATAGAAACACATTTCTGATTATGTCTTCCATTCCAAAACATGTCTTATTTTCATTGGTTGGTTTTGTGCTCCACATATAGAATCTTAACCTCTGCAGTTTGTTGTGTTGTATATGTACTGCACATAAGAATCAACTTGGATTTTGTCTCCATATTCAGTTTTTTACTAATATCATTGTTGAGTCAGACCATTACTGGAGCCAAGTTATGCCTGCCTCCAAAGTAGCCTTTTGCAATAGTGTAGTGTAGCCTCCAAGTGCTAGGACACATCTCCTGATTGGCTAGTGATACCTGCTACCCTGAAGTATGTTTTGTCCTCTACCTTTAAATGTCCCAATGTAGCATTTTTGTCAGCAACGAACCTCAAGTGTCAATTAGCTTATAACACGTATGCATAACTACAGTCATCCAAAGACACAGACACATCTGTCAGCCTCAGCAGCTCAGATGTATTAAATATATTGATCTGATATCAGATCGATTCACCTGGCCAACATCAGTAAGTAATTGATTGAGAGGTAGTGCTGAGCGATTAACCAAAATGTTGGTTATTTTTCGTTTTTTAAATAACTAATTGGCCGAAGTCAGTTTAATTATTTGAATTCCATTTCCTTTTTTTCTGCTCAGTTTCTGTAGAGATAAATCAGATAAAGCTCAAACTGTGTGATGTTGTAGTTTCCAATAGTCCAATATTCTTCGTAGTTTAGAGCAGAAAACCTGGTAATTAACTACAATGACCATAATCCATTGCGCGCCCGTTTACTTGTCCGGTCTGTGTGGAGCAGACACAGAGACCTCTTTGATGGAGAGAAGAGAGAAGGTGCGAGAGGGATAGAGAGCAGTTGCTTTGTGAGGTAGCTCTACCTGAAAATACATGATCTAAGTGATTGATAGTTGGTATTCAGCAGTCATAAAAGTATGCCATATTTACTTTGCAGAACCACTAAAATAGTGATTTTGTCAGACAAGCAGCAGCTCTATAGAGATTAGATGATGACTTGGAATGAAATAAAGTCATCAAATAAAACAAATATTTTATTAAAGTAAAGTAATGTCAATAAATTATGGTTAATAAGTGATAAGCAGTAATGGGCACATTACCCACATAATGTATAGTGCATTTAATATATAACAATTTGAATAATTTTTTTTAATCGAAGACCGTGCACATTTTTTTTTATAACAAAATCGAAATTGAACCGACCTCAAAAATCACTAATCGCTCAGCACTACTGAGAGGTAGAACAGACACTGTAAAAGCCCATATGTGGCCATCTAAATAGGACACCAATACATTACCTCAACTTTACTTCAATATACTGTAGCATCAGCAATGAAGCCTAAGGTTACATGGTGCCCCAGATCAGTCAGTAGAGGTTAGGATGTAGCTTGGCTCCAGCATTGGTGTCGTCTGTCAAAGATTTGACACCTCTTACTAAACATCAAACTGTCTATGTCCACTGGCCAAGTTTGATTTCAAGGTGCACATTCCATACACCTGTAATTGAGTCACCTCAATTCCAATTGGGCACTTAAAACAGACATTACTCAATCAGCATGTTGAGTGAAACACTCAGAGGCTTGGGAAACAAACCACCTCAAAAAAGCTAAGGAAGAGGAGAGGGAAACTAAATGCATGGAGCTGGTGAAAAGCCTGAGAATCCCATGGAGAACAGCCCATCTCAGCCTCTGTGTCCCTTCCTCCCCCTCTCTCTTTCACCCTCTAGGACAAGGAGGTGAATCTGGAACAGGTGCATCGGCGTATGAACAGTCTTATGGACGAGGACATGGCGCACAAGCAGATCCCTGGCCCGTCTATCGAGATCTCTGCGCAGGACATCGACAGCATGCAGCCCAGCCGGCAGCTGGAGTCTGTGCGGGACTACCCGGGCACGGGCCTGTCTGTGAGCACCTATCTCCCGGGGGAGGGCCATGGGGTGGGCCTGGGTCGGACACTAGCTCAGGGCCCTGGCAGCACACTCCCCCACCACCCCCCCAGCAGCTCCACCATCCCCTCCATTCAGTGCAAACACAGAGCTCCCAACGGGGGGCTGTTCCGACTGAGTCCCGCCAAGACACCCATGCCAATGTCATACCAGGGAGTTCCCGGAGGACCCATCCCAGAAGCCATTGAGCCCACCCACAGTACATCCATCTGATGGTGCCTCAACGTCACATCTCCTACCCCTCACCTGATTTTTGTGGGGTATTATTTGTGGGGGGAAAAGTAAATAAATAAAAAAATTGGGAAAGTGTGCAAACAAGAGAAATAAGAGATTTTTATTACCTGTTGAACAACCGACATCAAAGGAACAGCAACATTTTTTTGTATATATTTGTAAATACTGAGAGAACGAAGTGAAGTTATAGTGTATTTTGAATATTCTCAATTTTTCAAGTTGAGTTATAAAAAAACTAAATAAGATTAAAAAAAAAAAAAAGTAAAAAAAATGACTGTTTGAATGGCTTTGTAAATTTTGTTCTATATGAATAATGACGCAAATTCATTGTGATTGTTTTCTAAGTGCCGAAAAAATGTCTCTCCACAGTTCATTCTTAGATTACCATTCACCATAGGACATAATGTTGAACTCCAACTGTTATGCACCTCTTTAACAACCTTATACTTCAGTATCAGATAAGAATATTCCATATAGATGGAATCATTTTGTTTGTAAGACATATATACATTTTTCAATTATTATTTTTTTTTCTAACTTAAAGTCTTGGTGAATCATTGTTTAAGGCTGAAACTGAAGTAAACATTGTTTCTCATGAGTTCTACAGATTTATGAAATGGATGGTATTTCATAGAGCTCAATTTCAGCGCTATGTTGTCAAAGACAGAGGGAGATACAGTCTCAGTCAGCCCCCAACAGCAAAGAAAGGCAGTCCTAGTGGTACTAGTGCCGTGTACAGCCTAACATCAGCCACGTTAAGGGAATGTTCAAAGGGAACCTTTAACTGACATAAATCATGATTGAATCATGTCCCTTCCAGTGTATGCTACACGTTTCCTTGATTGAGTGGGAGGGATGTTTAAAACAAAACTTTTAATTTTACATTTAACAAAAAAGGCTCATTTTAGGAAAAAAATATGTATTCATTTCGTACTTAAAGATTTATTGTTGAAAATCTGTATACAGGTTCTCCTTTCAGAGCAGTGAAGTCATTTGAACTGCAGAGGGAGAAAAGTAGATATATAATAGCTCATATTTATCATTTGTAATAGAGCAATTATCACCAAGGGAGATGGAAGATAAAGGAGTGATATCAAAATTATGAACTATTAGTGTTGGTAATAGCAGTTCAGGTGGCATATTCTAATGTCTACATTATGATGGAGCTCTGTTCATAAAGTAAACCGAATTTTCCCATCAATTAACCTGGGCACTTTGCAGAGCTGCAGTTTATGTCACATTTCCAACTAAAGATGAACTGCAAAACTTTACCAAGACTTTCATAAGTGCAATTAAAATGCAAGTATGTCCTGCAGTATACTTTTTGTTTCTGTTTATTTCCTTTAGCCTGTCATTCTGGAAAACTCCTTGCTAGGAAGTGAGATAGTGAATGTCAATCTCAGTGGTTATATTGTGTTGTCGTTCGTCACATCCTATATGCACAATACAACGTGTACCAGGAGTACTGATAGGTGATCTATACTCATACTGTTCAAAAGGTTTTCATTTACTGGATTGTCCGTACCTCTTGGAAAATGTAACCAATTTCCCTGCAGAGCCATTGAGGGAAAGCAAAGAACGATAATTAAGTGATGTCATGAGAATAAACAGAACTACCATACCTCAAAGTGAGAGAATCATGTTTCGCATCACCCGTTCTCCGCTCATGCTTCTCAAACAAAATTGGCGAGGTTATAAGCCTGTGTATTTTGTACAAGTACTAGTACTTACTAATGTGAACCAAAGTGATCTCATTTTACACTGTGTTCTGCATACAACCTGTGGCTCTGATCAGCTAACAGTGGTGAAAAGGAAGTCCCACGTTACTGTACTGTAAGGGTTTAGTGTGTTTCACTGCCTTACTATATTACCCCCCCCCCCATTACTGTATCAATGCCCACACCACAATATTAAAGAAAATATTATAAAAAGCTATCATACCATATAGTCTGTAAAAGTACATCTAAGGGAGACTTATTTTATTTATGAATATGCTGCTTGGAGTTTCTTAATCTTTAATAAAGAAATATGGTTTACATATGTTTGTTTCTATGATTCACGGGCATGTGACGATAGATAACCCGTACAGTACATTTGCATGTGCCAGTATTATAAACCGTTTGTCCTATATTCATTTATTTTTAAACATTTTGAAAACATTAACATTTTATTTGGATCTTTGAAAACCAATTCTCGTACTAACTGATATCATAGAAGTCATGTCTGCCTTGCTTTATTTGCTTTAATGCTCTCGCTATGATATAAATGAAAATCATCCCTTTGAGGTGGTGCTCTGTTAACGGGCCAACATGAAGAAAGTGATTCCAACAGATAGCTGAGAATGACAGAATAGACCCATCAACAAGTTCTCTTCATTACAACAGGGCCTTTACTTACGCCTAGGGCTGTTGCGGTGACCCTATTACCGCCACACCGGCGGTCACGAGTCATGAAGGCAGTGAAATTCCACAGGCTTCTCCAAGCTCTGATGCTGCTGATGGTCATTAGTAGCCTATCAAACTTGCTAACTGCCTGGTACTCAGCACTCTATTGTTCCTCTAATCACTCAGACATCAACGCAAATGTATTTGAAAATCTAATCAAACACTTCATGAGAGCCCATGAGCTCATGTTGCGCAACATTTCTACAGGCTATGCAATTGCGGGAGAAAACAAAGTGATGGCTGCTAATAAACAGACGAGGATCCCATTGGCTTTCTATAGGCTAGGCCTACTATATTTATTTCTCAACTTTCCTAATATTAAGCACATTGCTTATATTTACAACAGGAGTATAGCCTACCTGGCTGGCATGAAAATAAACCACAGGGAAAAGCGTCCTCCATTCGCTATTTAAGTGCATAGATGACGTATTTCTTCCGCTGCCCCTGTTTTGAGACAGGTGCATGATAATGGTCCATTCTTCATCAAAACAAATGTCACACATATATGATGTAGTATATGTAAAGATTAAATCCAAAATAGTCTGATGGGTGACAATATTAGCCTATCACTTGTGAATTATATATGATCACTTGTGAATGATGCCCAGCATAAGAAGCAATGCCTTTTTTGCGACTTTTTCTCATTATAGTCGCACACCTCATGTAGCCTAGCCCATAGGCCTAAAGGTTTTAATAAGGTTTGTATCATAACTAAAGTGGCCAAATAACGTCTTAAAATTAAGCACATTAATCCTCTTTACAAGAGAGGTAGAGCCTACTGGCATATATAAGCAGCGCATGAGTTTCAAGTTTGGGGAAGACCATTTTCACCATAAAAATGCACCTTCAGAATAAAAGCAGTACATGCATAATTGCTTTTGCGGTCACTTTTGATAATGGTGTTTTCTGCTGTTGGGTTCTGAGAATATGAAATATTGAGTGCAGGGAAGCGATCACATGTGGCAGGCATTGATAAGGGGAAAGAGCCATGGATTAGTGATGAAGGGGGGGTCGAGATCAGGTCAGGTGACGTTAAGGGAGAAATAAAGGTTTATGGCCCGTATCACTTAGTGTCCTGCCTAGCAGTAAAGACACAAAGCTTGTACAGATGTGTAGGAGGAGACTCAGCCTAGGAGGAAGGATTAAATGTCAGTGCTTGTATGAAAATGTTTTTGTCTAATGCAGCTGTATTGACCTTCTGGGAAGAATAAACTTGGTTAACCTTTCATAGTGTCCGTTGAGTTTTTTACTCAGAGAATTGGAACCTAACAGTTGGCGCTGCGAGCAGGGTTCACCACGATTTGTAGTCAAACCAGAGAGTCCAGATCAGTGGAGCAGGAGCTGGCAACAAACAAGGTAGGCACAGTTCCTACACCTGTTTCCACTCATTTTGACATCTTGGGGAGATGAGAATCATTGGCTGAATAATTATAGGATACGGACCTAGAAAGCATAAGTTTATTCAGTAGGCCCATTGTGTTTTATTCAGTAGGCCCGGTCGTAGCTTTGTGGTATATAGTAGGTTGGTTCCGGCTAGTACTATAAAGTATAGGCTAAGTCCCGGAAGGTAAACTCGAGCAGGCTGGTACGTGTACGGTAAGTCCTAGGGGGTAAATCCCGAGTGGGTTAGTTCATGTGACTATAAGAATAGGGTGAGTCCCGAAAGGTAAGCCCAAGCAGGCTGGAACCTGCGAAGGGTAAGTCCTAGGGGGTAAAACCTGGGTGGGGTTGGTTCCCTGCTAAACCTGTAACGAGAGGGTGAAAGTCTCAGCCGCAAAGGCCATGTGGCAGTAGAGTGTGTTTGGATGGATAAAGTGACATCCTTGTGTACTAGGATAAAAAGTTGCCATTCAGGGTTAAAAGAAAAGCAATAAGATATCCGAACACTGTTGGATTTGGGTGTATTAGCAGTAGCAATAAAGAGAGGTTGATTGTATGCCCTGTTTGGGTGGTAAACCATGACAGATTATGTGGAAATAGGAAGACAAGTGTGAATAATTTTGGTAATGTGTGTTATCAACAACAATATTTGAGGCACAATACTGGAATAAGACATTAAGTAATCCGTATTCTCCAGTAATACATATACAGATGCTATAGTATTGGTTCTAATACAAGGTATTAAGTACCGTGACCAATTAATAGGCACAAATACCACAACTATTCTCCAGGGAAGTGGGTAGCGCTACCTTGGAAAATAGTTAGTAGAAGGTGTGTATTATAGACGGGAATAAAGAAATCTTAAACATCTTGGACAACGTCGGTAGAGGTTTAAGAATAATAAGTATTGATATGGTGACAGACCTCCCCAATTTTCCTTGTGAAGTTGAGCTAGAGGATTTTAAATAAACCATGGAGGCAGTGAAAGAAGCGCACAAGCATTCTACCAATTTGGCTCGAATATGGGAAATTAGTTGAGGTACTCAGCTGCAAAAAGACTGGGTACGTTGGTGCATTGATAGAATTTGTACTTCGGCTTTGATGGCAGGTTTGAAACCTGTGATCAAAATGATAATTACAGGGGTTGTGGATGAAATAGAGCAAGATGTTTTGAGAGTGGAATATAACTCTGCTCACTTCGCAGATGTGTGAGGGGTTAATATGGCCACAGTGAAAGTCACTAACAGTGGTTTCAATGGCCAAGATAAGACAAAGAAACGTAGCGAAAAAACAAAGTGTAAGGAGATAGCCCCACATCTAAAACAGGGAGCTATCAGACATTGGAAGAATGAGTGTAAAGTGGGAATGGAACCTGCTGCAGAGTAAATGCCTCTATGCAAGTGTTTGCATCTTTTTCAAAAGAGCAACAACGAATCCTCCGGAAAGTAGCAGGACAGGAACTTTCACATATGGCATCGGTTCGATCGATAGTGGTTCATAGAGATTACAGTTTCTATGTGAAGGAAGACTATGAGATCACGTCTTACCCAACTTTTTAATA
Organism: Salmo trutta; assembly: GCF_901001165.1. Classification (NCBI taxonomy): domain Eukaryota; kingdom Metazoa; phylum Chordata; class Actinopteri; order Salmoniformes; family Salmonidae; genus Salmo; species Salmo trutta. The sequence goes on from NC_042966.1 coordinate 12,885,613, forward strand.
GATGCCAGGATCAAATATTGAAGATTCCTTATGATGAGAAATTGACTAAGTTTGCCACAGAGAAAAGTAATTTACGGTTGAAGGATCTAGGCAAAATGCCAGGGGAATGGATTCTAAAGAGGTAACACATTTAAATGAGCTGGACAAACACTCCTTGCAAACTCAGAAAACCTTGTTGTTTTTTTTGATCTCATGAGATATTTTATGTGGTTTTATTATGAAATAGATTTACATTTTATGTTGTCTTATTCTGAAATAGATTTCTGGAATGGACGAAAGGGGGCAGGGGTAACGAGGAATTAGCAAAGGGGTTAAACCTAAAATGAACCTAAAATGAACTTTACATTTTTTTTGTCCATGAACATTGGAGTGACCGCTAACATAATTTCAATCGGTGGCGTCACTTGCTCTGAGACCTTGAAGTAGTTGTGTCCCTTGCACTTTTGTGGAGTGATGGGTAACAATGTTTCGTGGGAGGCAGTTGTTGATGTGTGCAGAGGTTCCCTTGTTCGATCCCTGGTAGGGGTGAGGAGAGGGACGGAAGCAATACTGTGACATTGATGCTGTTGACCTGGATCACTGGTTGCTGTGGAAAATGAGGAGGTCAAAAGGGGAGTGAGTGTAACCGGTGTGAAATTGCTACTGTAGCTAGTTAGCGGGGTGCGATGGTGATGGTGGACTCGGTGGCGAGATAAAGTCGCCGTGTTTAAGGGTAGTACATGCTAAATAAAAGATACATAAATTATGGGGTGGATTAAAACAAACATTTAATGATTGGAGTAAGGACAGTGGAATTACCATTATCATGTATGGTTTGTTATTAATACGTTCAGATTGCTGTTTAAGATGTAGCATAGTGAATGCTAACAAAATGTACACTTTCAGATCAGTAAGGCTGGTTCATGTGTGTTTGTGACCTATGGTTCACCAAACACACACACAAGCACGCACACACAAATTACCGGTTATGATTATACGTTAGTGGTGTTGATACTGTGGAGTTTATTTTTTGGGGTCTTTTCAATTCAGTTTTAAATTGGGTATGCAAAGGGATGTAAATGTTTGGATGGTTTTTAAATGGTTTCGGAAGGACAGGAAAAGAAAAGGGAGAGGAAATATCCAATATTCTCGAATGCCCGGTATCCGGACTTTCTGGTGAGGCCTGATCAATCTCACTAGAAATGATCGAAACAGGTGGGATTTAATTATAAAATAAATGAGAAACCCCAGTTTCTATTCTATTTTACCATTACTTCATGAGATACTATTATTTCCTTATGGAGTTATCAAGAGTTGCAATTCTAAGTTGATTGGTTATTCAAATTTGTTTATTTTTTATTTAACCTCTTTCATCTAGACGTTCCACTAGCGGAACACCGCTCCAATATCCAATGATAGGGCGTGGCGCGAAATACAAACTCCTTGAAAATCCGAAAAATTAAATTTTTCAAACATATGACTATTTTACACCATTTTAAAGACAAGACTCTCCTTTATCTAACCACACTGTCCGATTTCAAAAAGGCTTTACAACGAAAGCAAAACATTAGATTATGTCAGCAGAGTACCCAGCCAGAAATAATCAGACACCCATTTTTCAAGCTAACATATAATGTCACAAAAACCAAAACCCCAGCTAAATGCAGCACTAACCTTTGATGATCTTCATCAGATGACACTCCTAGGACATTATGTTATAGAATACATGCATGTTTTGTTCAATCAAGTTCATATTTATATAAAAAAAACAGCTTTTTACATTAGCATGTGACGTTCAGAACTAGCATACCCACCGAACACTTCCGGTGAATTTACTAAATTACTCACGATAAACGTTCACAAAAAACATAACAATTATTTTAAGAATTATAGATACAGAACTCCTTTATGCAATCGCTGTGTATGCAAGCTTTTCGGTGAAAGCACATTTTGCAATATTCTGAGTAGATAGCCCGGCCATCACAGGCTAGCTATTTTGACACCCACCAAGTTTGGCACTCACCAAACTCAGATTTACTATAAGAAAAATTGGATTACCTTTGCTGTTCTTCGTCAGAATGCACTCCCAGGACTTGTACTTCATCACCCAATGTTGTTTGTTCCAAATAATCCATAGTTATATCCAAATAGCGCCGTTTTGTTCATGCGTTCAAGACACTATCTGAAGGGTAACGAAGGGTGACGCGCCCGGCGCCTGGGACAGCAGAGTCATCATTCAACATTCTGGCGCCTTCTGAGAGCCTATGGGAGCTTTAGAAAGTGTCACGTTACAGCAGAGATCCTCTGTTTTGGATAGAGATGACAAAGAAGGCCAAGAAATGGTCAGACAGGGTACTTCCTGTACAGAATCTTCTCAGGTTTTGGCCTGCCATTTGAGTTCTGTTATACTCACAAGACACCATTCAAACAGTTTTAGAAACTTTGGAGTGTTTTCTATCCAAAGCTACTAATTATATGCATATTCTAGTTTCTGGGCAGGAGTAATAACCAGATTAAATCGGGTACGTTTTTTATCCAGCCGTGAAAATACTGCCCCCTATCCATAACAAGTTAACATGTTTTTGAATCACGATGTGAATAATTTGTTCAAAGGGAATATTACCAGTTTCCTGGGGTCCTGGTCCTTGGATTGGGACTGCTGGAATGGAGTGTGGGATTCCCCGCAGGGTTAATGTGCTAACTCCCTGATCTGGTAACTCTTCCAACAGGTCGCCAGTAAAATAAGGGAGTATGAACTCATTTTGAAAATGGTTTCAACAGTGACAGTATGTTGTTATGCTCTTTGACATTTGTCATAGAGATAATGTTACAGAGAAAATTGGGAATGTAATCATTTGTCATATAATCTGTGTCTGGATTTCCTGAAACAGAAATGAATTGAGCTAAACTGTTGTTCTGATCTGTCCTCTCTTGAGGTTATCACGAAAGGTGACGTCAGATGGTGTCTTAATGCATGTTGAAATAATACGGCCATAAACAGTGTGTGAACCTCAAAACCCTCCATAACCGGCTGAAGAAAGAGTGACAAAGGCGTTCAATGCGACAGTGACTTTTAACACTTCTATCTGAGTCCAAGCCATTAACCTGGTACCGGCAGCAGGAGTGCACCAGAGTCCTGAGACCGCGCATGTGGAGTGAGCGTGGAGAGAGATAACATACACATTTCTCTCATGTTCCTGGGTGCTGGAGGGAGAAATGGACCAGACAGGATGGTGATAGCTGCTCAGGTGAGAGACTCGTGTACGTGGGAAAAACGAAGATGAACTGTAACGCTATCTGAAGAAGACAGGCTGGAATGATAATTGCCGGGAGAAAGGGGGTGGTCTACACACTGTGAACAATTTAGACTAAGTATGCATTGAGATACTGATCTTTCATTACCAGGCCACTCGTGACAGGAAAACAGGGAAAAAGGAAGGTTATTAGAGAACTCACTGGATGGTAGCTTGGGTCAACCATGAAGGTTTTTTTAGTTTTCTTTTGTTTTACCACATCATCAGAATTTTTATGTTAAATCACATCGATATATAGAGATTGCTGGATGATCTGGTACAATTAATTGCATACAAAGCTCATAGTCTGTGTTTTTTTGCAATAACATTCAAGGATCAAAACGAAGGCGAGGGCATGGAGACCAGCATCACATGGGTATAGAACATAACGGATGGACGGTTATTTCCCCAGTTTTAGTGTGGTGTGAAATTATTAAACATGTACTTTTTACTCTTTCCTTTTTAAGCCAATATGTTTTTAGGTTCCGTGGAACATAAGAGTGATCATTGTTCTAGAGGAGGGACTGATGTATATCGACTAATTGATTTGAGAATGGTTTAGTATGTTTATAACTGTAGGAGTGGTAACTAGTGTGTTATGGGTTAGATGGAATGATATATGTGCAAATGTATCTGTAGCAGGAGGCGAGGTACACATGAGGCCTGTGTTTGAGAAGGAATGTTTACATAGGGCTGTTAAGTGGGATGGAATGTGATTGCGGTAGAGATCTGTGGGGGCTCATAAATTAAGGTTATGGTGATAGAGGGATATCAATCCCAGAGACTATGTATATTGTTACAAGAATTAGCTCATAAAAGAGGGACAGCGAACTGTGCAATATAGGGACTATTATGAAGTTAAACTGAACGTTACACATACCCAGATCATGGTGAGAGTAGCAGAAATAGTGTGGGCAGTTCAGACTATGGTAAGCTTTCAAGAAACCTGTGACCCAGAGTTTTGTTAGGTTGGATATTCTTCCAACTTCATTAAATATCTTTCCCAATTTCTAACAGCCGCCGAACACTTGACAGATTAAATGCTGTAGTTATTCTCACGGCAGTCGCTGTAGGGACAGTAAGTGAAGGACGCTATAGGCATGGGCCATGTTAGTTGTAGCAGGGGTTACTTTAGTAGCATCGTTGGGATATCAGTTTATAAGGACTCATGCCACATGGCTTGGTAGCTGGTAACTGGGAGACCGATGGGAGTACCAATGGGCTGTTATTCAAATGCCATAAATTAGTGACTTCGCCATAAGGGGGAGTCTGTGTTGTCAGGAAAGGAATTCACCCTGCTCTGGTGAAAGCAGCACATGAGGAGCAGGAGATTGAGGGCACGGGCTGAATTCTGGAGATTGAGTGTACATCAAGATACACCAGGCGGAGGTGTTGGGACAGTGTTGGTCTTGTCTACACACAGTACTCCTTACAGCACCTGCAGCGGTAAAGATCTTCATGTCTCTCCTCGGTGGGTTCTAATGGGAAGTGAGGTCCAGCTGCAAAATGGGCGAGCTTGAAGATTCCATGACAGAGGAAGCGGAGCTAAAAGAGAGAGACTAGATTCCACTGTAGACATGCAGATGGGTTGGGTCTGGGAGCTACTTTCAACATCATAGTTGGTTTGGGTTAGCTGCTTTATTGGTTAATGTGTAACAGTGTAGGTTCCGTCCCTCTCTTCGCCCCAACCCGGGCTCGAACCAGGGACCCTTGCACGCATCAACAACTGACACCCACCGAAGCACCGTTACCCATCGCGCCACAAGAGCCACGGCCCTTGCAACGCAAGGGGAAACCCTACTTCAAGTCTCAGAGAGAGTGACGTCACCGATTGAAACGCTATTAGCGCGCACCACCGCTAACTAACTAGCCATTTCACATCGGTTACAAATGCATCATATGAAAGGATAGATGTTCGGGTAATTGTACTCTAAACAAATTTTGGAGGCATTGATGTGAAAGTCCATACAGTGCTGAGTTACCTCAAGAGGATGTATTGTTGATTAGAGATACTCATTTGCCTATCAGGTGACGTGCCTATCAGGTGGCAATGGAGGAGATGGGGGAACAAAGTGCAAATGACATGGCTTGGGAACACCTCTCGGAACCGGGGTCCGGAAAGGGGAAGACTGGGCGAAAGCATGAGGCTTTTTAGGGCTTTCATTTCGGTGGAATCCAGCAGAAAAGTATCCTGGAGGCACAGAGTCAGGTGAAGAGAGTGTGGGAATAGTCATGGCCTCAGACTGGTTTTCATGCATATACAGTTGAAGTCAGAATTTTACATACACCTTAGCCAAATAAATTAAACTCAGTTTTTCACAATTCCTGACATTTAATCTGAGTAAAAATTCCCACTCTTAGGTCAGTTAGGATCACCACTTTATTTTAAGAATGTGAAATGTCAGAATAATAGTAGAAATAATGATTTATTTCAGCTTTTCTTTCTTTCATCACATTCCCAGAAATGTACATACACTCAATTAGTATTTGGTAGCATTGCCTTTATATTGTTTTACTTGGGTCAAACGTGTCGGGTAACCTTCCACAATAAGTTGTGTGAATTTTGGCCCAATCCTCCTGACAGAGCAGGTGTAACTGAGTCAGGTTGGTAGGCCTCCTTGCTCACACACGCTTTTTCAGTTCTGCCCACACATGTTCTATAGGATTGAGGTCAGGGCTTTGTGATGGCCACTCCAATACCTTGACTTTGTTGTCCTTAAGCCATTTTGCCACAACTTTGGAAGTATGCTTGGGGACATTGTCCATTTGGAAGACCCATTTGTGAACAAGCTTTAACTTCCTGACTGATGTCTTGAGATGTTGCTTCAATATACCCACATAATTTTACTTCCTCATGATGCCATCTATTTTGTGAAGTGCACCAGTCCCTCCTGCAGCAAAGCACCCCCACAACATGATGCTGCCACCACCGTGCTTCCCAGTTGGGATGGTGTTCTTCGGCTTGCAAGCATCCCCCTTTTTCCTCCAAACATTACGATGGTCATTATGGCCAAACAGTTCTATTTTTGTTTCATCACTCTAGAGGACATTTCTCCAAAAAGTACAATCTTTGTCCCCATGTGCAGTTGCAAACCGTAGTCTGGCTTTTTTATGGTGGTTTTGGAGCAGAGGCTTCTTCCTTGCTGAGCGGCCTTTCAGGTTATGTCAATATAGGACTAGTTTTACTGTGGATATAGATACTTTTGTACCTGTTTCCTCCAGCATCTTCACAAGGTCCTTTGCTGTTGTTCTGGGATTGATTTGCACTTTTCGCACCAAAGTACATTCATCTCTAGGAGACAGAATGCGTCTCCTTCCTGAGCGGTTTGACGGCTGTGTGGTCGTATGGTGTTTATACTGGCGTGCTATTAATTGTACAGACGAACATGGCACCTTCAGACATTTGGAAATTGCTTCCCAGGATGAACCAGACTTATGGAGGTCTACAATTTTTTTGTTGAGGTCTTGACTGATTTCTGTTGATTTTCCCATGATGTCAAGTAAAAAGGCACTGAGTTCGAAGGTAGGCCTTGAAATACATCCACAGGTACACCTCCAATTGACTCAAATTAAGTCAATTAGCCTATCAGAAGCTTCTAAAGCCAATACATAATTTTCTGGAATTTTCCAAGATGTTTAAAGGCACAGTCAACTTAGTGTATGTTAACTTCTGACCTACTGGAATTTTGATACAGTGAATTATAAGTTAAATGATCTGTCTGTAAACAATTGTTGTAAAAATGGCTTGTGTCATGCACAAAATAGATGTCCTAACCGACTTGCCAAAATGATAGTTTGTTAACAAGAAATTTGTGGAGTGGTTGAAAAATGAGTTTTAATGACTCCAACCTAAGTGCATGTAAACTTCAGAACTCAACTGTATAATTATGTATAGCTTACCACATTGTTTTTACTGTTATGTTTTGTGTTTCTCATTGCTTTGCAAGTTTTGTGCTATCATTTTCTTAGGAAACGTTGAACTTGGAGAAGTCAACAGATCCATGGGACACGTTATTGTCAGTGGTCTATGAGAGATGGAAATAAGATTGTGTATGGTGTGATCATAGAACAGAGGCCATAAGTCTCTGAGTTTGTAGACCTCACGGTCATTGTTTGTTGATTTAAAAGTAATTTCCAAGTTTAAGTAAGTTTTACAGTATTCAAGAGGAGGGACTGTTGGGTTCTGAGAATTTGAAACATTAAGTCCAGAGAAGCGATCACATGTGACAGGCATTGATAAGGGGAGAGAGCCATGGATTAGTGATGGGGGGGGGGGGGGGTTGAGATCAGGTCAGGTCACGTTAAGGGAGAAATACAAGTTTATGGCCTGTTTCACTTAAAACCTCTTACATCTACACGTTCCGCTAGCGGAACGTCTGCTCCAATATCCAATGATGGGCGGGGCGCGAAATTCAAACTCCTCTAAATCCGAAAACTTACACTTTTCAAACATATGACTATTTTACAGCTATTTAAAGACAAGACTCTCCTTTATCTAACCAAACTGTCCGATTTCAAAAAGGCTTTACAGCGAAAGCAAAACATTAGATTATGTCAGCAGAGTACCCAGCCAGGAATAATCACACAGCCATTTTTCAAGCTAGCATATCATGTCACATAAACCCAAACCATATCTAAATGCAGCACTAACCTTTGATGATCTTCATCAGATGACACACCTAGGACATTGTGTTATACAATACATGCATGTCTGTTCAATCAAGTTCATATTTATATCAAAAACCAGCTTTTTACATTAGCATGTGACGTTCAGAACTAGCATTCCCACCGAACACTTCCGGTGATTTTACTAAATTACTCACGATAAACGTTCACAAAAAGCATAACAATTATTTTAAGAATTATAGATACAGAACTCCTCTATGCACTCGATATGTCCGATTTTAAAATAGCTTTTCGGATGAAGCACATTTTGCAATAATCTAAGTACATAGCCCGGCGTTACAGGGCTAGCTATTTAGACACCCTGCAAGTTTAGCCTTCACCAAAATCACATTTCCTATAAGAAAAATGTTCTTACCTTGCTTGTTCTTCATCAGAATACACTGCCAGGACTTCTACTTCAATAACAAATGTAGGTTTGGTCCCAAATAATCCATCGTTATATCCAAACAGCGACGTTTTGTTCGTGCGTTCTAGACACTATCCCAACGCTAAATCTCGGCCACGAGCATGACGCAAAATATGACAAAAAATTTCTAAATATTCCATTACCGTACTTCGAAGCATGTCAACCGCTGTTTAAAACCAATATTTATGCAATTTATCTCGTAGAGAAGCGATAATATTCCGACCGGGAATCTGCCTGTCTGTAAACTGAGGAAAAAACCGAAAGCCGGGGGCGGGGCGTGTCACGCGCCTAAGGCTTAGTCCATTGACTGACCACTCAGCTTTTGCTCTCGTGTGCTTCAGCCAGGGCTTTGAATTACGTCATTCCTGTTTTTCCCGGGCTATGAGAGGCCATTGTTGACGTGCGAAGTGTCACGTAAGAGCAGAGATCCTTTGTAAACGACAGAGATAATAAAGAAGGGCAAGAAATGTTCAGACAGGGTACTTCCTGAACAGAAGCATCTCAGGTTTTTGCCTGCCATAGGAGTTCTGTTATACTCACAGACACCATTCAAACAGTTTCAGAAACTTTGGAGTGTTTTCTCTCCAAAGCTAATAATTATATGCATATTCCAGTTTCTGGGCAGGACTAATAATCAGATTAAATCGGGTACGTTTTTTATCCAGCCGTGAAATTACTGCCCCCTAGATGTAAGAGGTTAATGTCCTGCTTAGCAGTAAAGACACCTATACAGACTCCTATACAGATGTATAGGAGGAGACTCAGCCTAGGATTTGCGATCTATTACATCGTACAACTGTCCCAGACTATGTTTGGAATATTTATTTCTTGCACGGAATAAAATAGGTCGACTTTTGTACTATGGGCGATAGTAGATTGACTTATGCTTGTGCTTTTGCCTTTCGTTAGGCCTACACATCTTGTTGGCTGACGAAAGTAAGCGTGGACCTCAGAATTGGATAGGGACGCGCACAGTTGTCTGACTTGTAGCCTTTGAGAAAGGCCCGATCATGTGATGGAGAGCCATGTGAGAGACGCTTCGGATTGCGCAGCACAGTCAGGGAGAAGGGCACCATGCAGCACTCCGGGCCGCAAAATGCATGTTTTTTTTAGGGTACATTATGGCCACAAAGGGGATGCGGCCGTGAAATTAGAGGTATTGTGAATGTGTACAGCCTGAGCAAAAAAACTAAGCAGAGCTCATGCCTTTCAAGTGACTTTTTCAAATCATCATTAGAGTCTCATCATGCAGCCTTACAATGTATTAAAAATCAAAAAATATAGCCCAACGTTTGTAGAACAACTAAAGTTACATTAATAACTCTAAATTTAAGCATATAGAAGTACCCATTCCTTTGTTAACCGCTCAACAATAGCTGCATGTGCGCACACCCTCAACTTGTTTGGAGAGAATATTTATATTTCATTCACCTTTGTTCAATTGTATTCTTCATACAATAAGATAATATAAAAATAATGCCACAGAACTATAAGCAAATCTTAGTCTGATAAATGAACTAGTGTAGCTCACGGCCATTTGGCATTGCCACATCAGGACCTAACATAAGGACAACTCAGAGTATGTTATTATTTTTTTCTGAAATAGACTACATTTTCTTCATCATGTTTCTTTAGACCTGTCTAAAATAAATAATGGATTTATTGTGAAGGTGTAGGCTAAATTACATGGATTTATTCGACTTTTTAAAAAGGGCTTGTAGGATATGTTTGGAAGCCCGGAAATGATAAATGTATTTAAGTTAATTAACGGTCAATTACTGTGAGATCGATAAATATTTGCTTGACAATAACCGGCTGATGAAATTTTGTGACCGCCACAGCCCTACTTAGGCCTAGATTCAATCAGATCAAGCATTAGCCGGCAATAGCCGACACCTGCATAGTTGCATAGTTTATGTTTTGGCGGTGTCAGAAGTGTACCTGCATTGGATCTGTCAAATTGGTGAGCAGCTGCTCTTGATCATTGTCACAAAGCCCCACCCATCCCACTCGTTTTAGAAGGTCAGAACGAGAAAGTGTAGGCTATTTAGAAATAATGCACTCAAATTGAAAATTATTCATCAAAATTATGATTTCTATCAGTCTAATCGAGGTGTAGAACTTGGGATTTAGGCTGCAAGACTGCATGGGATTTATCTTAATGCGAAACCGTGCAGCTAATGGCAATGTCCGCTTTAGACATAATGCCAGGAGCCACTTGTGGAATTGACAGCTCTAACACAGTTCTGGCCACGACGTCACCAAAACAAACGCTATTTGGATGTCGGCTACAGCGGATCTGACTGAACAGAGACCTTTAACATATTTATGGGCGTCACCCCAGTGACATCAGATAAAATGCAGTGATGTAATAGAAGCTGGGGAGGTCGACATTACCATGCATCTTGTGTGCTGTAGGCCTAACATGACCTTACATTTTCAATGTAAATAATCCTGAAATAAGGCACTGTATAAAGTCTTCCTTATTATAAGTGGTGGACGAGAAGATACTATATCCTTTCAAATGCTTTCGAAAAGCCCAGCTTTTAGCATCTTCTATTGTGAAATACTCACAATAGAGGATAACCTCTCTTGGGTAGCGGGCGGTATTTTGACGTCTGGATGAAAAGCGTGCCAATAGTAAACTGCCTGCTACTCAGGCCCAGAAGGTAGGATATGCATATTATTAGTAGATTTGGATAGAAAACACTGAAGTTTCTAAAACTGTTTGAATGATGTCTATGAGTATAACAGAACTCATATGGCAGGCAAAAACCTGAGAAAAAAATCCAACCAGGAAGTGTGGAATTCTGAGGTTTGTAGTTTTTCAAGTGATTCCCTATCCAATATACACTGTCTGTGGGGTCATTTTGCACTTCCTAAGGATTCCAAAAGATGTCAACAGTCTTTAGAACGTTGTTTCATGCTTCTACTGTGAATGGGGAGAGAATAAGAGCATATGGAGTCAGATGACTGAGAAAATGACATGAGCTCAATCGCGCGCACTCCCGTGAGAGTTAGCTGTGTTCCTTTTCATTTCTGAAGACAAAGGAATCGTCCGGTTGGAATATTATGGAAGATTTATGATAAAAACATCCTAAAGATTGATTCTATACATCGTTTGACATGTTTCAACGAACTGTAATATAACTTTTTGGACTTTTTGTCTGAACTTACTGCGCGTGCACAGTGCATTTGGATTACTCGACTGAACGCGCAAACAAAATGGAGGTATTTGGACATAAAGATTAACTTTATTGAACAAAACAAACATTTATTGTGGAACTGGGATCCCTGGGAGTGCATTCCGATGAAGATCATCAAAGGTAAGTGAATATTTATAATGCTATTTCTGAGTTTTGTTGTCTCCACAAAATGGCGGGTTTGGTTTTGTGACTGAGCGCTGTACTCAGATTATTGCAATGTGTGCTTTCGCTGTAAAGCTTTTTTGAAATCTGACACAGCGGTTGCATTAAGGAGAAGTGTATCTATAATTCTTTGAATAACAGTTGTATATTTTATCAACGTTTATGATGAGTATTTCTGTAATTTCACCGGAAGTTTTGGGAGGCAAAACATTTCTGAACATTACACGCCAATGTAAAAAAAATTTTTGGGGATATAAATATGAACTTTATCGAGCAAAACATATATGTATTGTGTAACATGAAGTCCTATGAGTGCCATCTGATGAAGATCATCAAAGGTTAGTGATTCATTTTAGCTGTATTTCTGTTTTTTGTGATGCCTCTCCTTGCTTGGAAAATGGCTGTGTGGTTTTTCTTGTCTAGATGCTGTCCTAACATAATCTAATGTTATGCTTTCGGCATAAAGCGTTTTTGAAATCTGACACTGTGGTTGGATTAACGAGAAGTGTATCTTTAAAATGGGATATAATAGTTGTATGTTTGAGAAATTTGAATTATGAGATTTTTGTTGTTTTGAATTTGGTGCCCTGCTATTTCACTGGCTGTTGGCGAGTGTGTCCCTCAGGTGGGACGCTAGCGTCCCACATACCCCAGAGAGGATAAAGGACCTTTCACCCACCTCCATTCCCGATCAATGATTCATTTTAGATTGCATTGTGTACCGTGGTCCTCTTTCTGTCAGTTTACATGCCTACCCCTTTCAGCAGGTGTGAGGTATGTGTTTAATCACATGGCCAAGCGTGCCATCCGCTAAAACCAACAGTGGAATACATCCTTTATACATTCTCTTTCTCGCGCCCTCGCACATGTGCTCTCTCTCTCTCTCTCTCTCTCTCTGTAATCCCTGCTCTATCAATTAGGGATTTAAGCAGGAGGTGCAGGATGTCAGCTGTCCTCTGTGTTTAATCTCAACCATTCTTCATCTCCCCGACTCACCATTGCACATATCTTTTATCACTACTTGCTCAGTAGATTTCCCTCAGGAAATGTAGAATCATATTCTTACCTTCACAGGTGAGCATGCTCTGATAAATCGACGGTCTTTCCAGAGGGTATGGACGACAGCAGCGTCACAGCCTTTGAGATAGTGGGTGAGAATGGGAGTTTTGATTTTATTAGCCTTTATCTAGGAAATCCCGTTGAGGTCAGAAGACTGTGGTGGATGAATCAGAATTAGTTGGGTAACATAGATAAGACATCTTAATTATCTGCATAATATGCTGATGTGATATACTTGTTATTAGAATGTATCCCTTTGGACTTTGGTGTTGGCAGTTGCACTTTTCCCTCAGCTGGGGCTCAGTCACTTGGGGCCCAGAGAGGGGAGAGGTCAGGCGTGTCTTTCACATATCTCTGGTGCTATGCAGAATATCAGAAAGGGAAGAGGAAAGGATGGAACATTGTCTTCATATGTGAATGTGTCTTTACCTATTCTTAAATCTTGTGAAGGGATGGCGTGATTAATGGGGAACCAATTACTTGTCTTCACAATGTCTGTGCGCAAGTCACTCCCTCCTTTCCCATTGGGGGAAGGTGTATGGCAGTGTCTGGAACCATTGTATGTCCTCTCTGATGTTGCATTTATCCTGGGACAGTGTATGACATAGAGGCTCACTCCCCTCAGTGAATGTGTCCAGGAGAGGGGTCAAGAAGGGGTTTTACTTTAGATGGGTGTATCTAGAGTTGACAATTGATTTATGCCATTGGATGAGTTGGTGTTTTTGTGCTATGAAGTACCAGGAACGATATTAGAAACTCATCTCGGGGACCAAACTGAACGATAATTTATAGCGAATGCTATCTGGCTACAGGATACTCCTTTCTAATAATAAAGTCTTCCTTTGTGACCATTCTATGTATCTGTGGTTCGTCATGAAGGTTGAGAGGGGTGTATCTTGGCTATAAAAGATCTTTGTACTTTTGTGTTGTCACTATGAACGGTTCATTAGAAATGGCGAATCATTGAAAGTCAGTGCTATCTTATTATTAAAGATGTAGTTTAAGTATAACTCTGACTGGTGTGTGAAGTTTGTAACTCTCCTCATTTGGTAATGCAGAAATTAGCCACCACAAGACCTCTTTTACAAGGGAGACCTGGCCACAACTAGATGTCACTTTGATTGTGTCCCCAGGTTTTTTATTTTTTCAGTAGGTAGTGTCACATTGCCTCTTGTCGCAGGAGTTAACAGTGTTGTTGACTGGGGTTGTAGACACTGACTTTCATAATGTAAAACACTGGGGGTGGTCTTAATCTGTTCCTTTGGGATGTGGTACACAACCTTAAACCTTTGGGGATTACTTGACCAAAGAATATGTTATACAAGTGGGCTACGCTACAATGTACATATGGCTTTAGTGTCTGTTACCACTAAACATCTTCACATTTGGACATATTAGTAGTTGTATTTGACAGATTCCCCTGCAGCCTCTGGCTCTGCCCCTGGAGTTTATTGTAGATGAAGTACCTCATTACAGATTTATCTCAAACAGCTGGGAGAAATAAAAATGTAAATGAGTCTCTCCCTAACAGAGTTGTGAGGAAGTGTTATGGATCATTACATGATATGGCCTAACCCTTTCTCCTCATCAGCTGACAAGGGGAGCCAGAAATCAGAACAAACAGAAGCAGTCTGTGACCTTGGGATTATAATGTTCTATGTGCGCAAAGCATAGTTCTGTGACATCGAGCATCAAAGTTTTCTCATCCCAGATCTCAGAACTGTTTTGTAGTTCATTCTTCTTTTATAACCCATTTAGGTCTTTGCCTTAAAACCTCTTATGTAAAGTCCCCTGTTTTGGGGTTTATGTAGATTACATTCTCGATTACATTTAGTTACATTTAAGAGTTAAAGGTACCTAAAGTGCAGAGTATCAAAGTCCTAAGACATTCCTACAGTTTAGGGGGGTGCAATTGCAGACCATTATAGTTCTGAAATATCAATCTGGGTTCAGTAATAACATTCTATCTGGCACAGAATGTTACAATTATTTCAATTAAAAAAGTACAGATATTTAATAATGAATCACATCAAAAATATCTAAGCGATAGTTTACTAAAATGCAAATAAAATATATCCTATAGAGAACTAGCAACATTGCTGAAGTTTAGCTCTGGTCTCTGACACCCAAAGTCGGTAAACTACAGATAACTGGCAAAATAAAGAAAAACCCAAGTATAAATCCTGTTTGGGAAAGGGGGCAGTATTTTCACACCCGGATGAAAAGCATGCCCAGTGTAAACTGCCTGTTACTCAGGCCCAGAAGATATGCATATAATTGGTAGATTTGGATAGAAAACACTCTAAAGTTTCTAAAACTGTTCAAATAATGTCTGTGAGTATAACAGAACTGATATGGCAGGCGAAAACCTGAGGAAGATCCATCCAGGGAGTGCCATTATTTTGAAATGGGTGTTTTTCCATTGAAAGCCTATCCACCATATAAAGGGATATGACCCAGATTGTGTTCCCTATGGCTTCCACTAGATGTGAACAGTCTTTAGACATTGTTTCAGGCTTTTATTCTGAAAAATAAGGGAGAATGACCACTTTGAATGAGTGGACAATAGAAAGTCCCAGACCTGTTTTGTGAGTGCGACCGAGAGCGTGACTTTCGTTGTTTTTCCTTTATATTGACGACGCTATTGTCCGGTTGAAATATTATTGATTATTTAGACAAAAAACAACCTGAGGATTGATTATAAACATCGTTTGACATGTTTCTACGAACTTTACTGGTACTTTTGGATTTTTCATCTGCCTGTTGTGACCGCCTTTGAGCCAATGGATTACTGAACAAAATGCGCCAACAAAACTGAGGTTTTTGGACATAAAGTGGGACTTTATCGAACAAAACGAACATTTATTGTGTAACATGGAGTCTTGTGAGTGCAACCATCTGAAGATCATCAAAGGTAAGTGATTCATTTTATCGCCATTTCTGAATTTTGTTACTCCTCTACTTGGCTGGAAAATGTTTGTATGGTTTTGTACGCGAGGCGCTGTCCTCAGATAATCGCATGGTATGCTTTCGCCATAAAGCCTTTTGAAATCTGACACGGCGGCTGGATTAACAAGAAGTTAATCTTTAACCTCTCTGGCGCATGTGGGACGAACTCGTCCCACCTACGTAACAGCCACTGAAATCCAGTGGCGCGATTTTTGAATCGTTAGAAATACTATTACTTCAATTTCTCAAACATATGACTATTTTACAGCTATTTAAAGACAAGAATCTCGTTAATCTAACCCCACTGTCCGATTTCAAAAAGGCTTTACAACGAAAGCAAAACATTAGATTATGTCAGCAGAGTGCCCAGCCAGAAATAATCAGACACCCATTTTTCAAGCTAGCATATAATGTCACATAAACCCAAACCACAGCTAAATGCAGCACTAACCTTTTATGATCTTCATCAGATGACACACCTAGGACATTGTGTTATACAATACATGCATGTCTGTTCAATCAAGTTCATATTTATATCAAAAAACAGCTTTTTATATTAACATGTGATGTTCAGAAACAGCATAACCCCCGCAAACTTCCGGGGAATTTACTAACAGTTTGCTAAATTACTCACAAAAAGCATAACAATTATTTTAAGAATTATAGATACATTACTCCTCTATGCACTCGATATGTCCGATTTTAAAATAGCTTTTCGGATTAAGCACATTTTGCAATAATCTAAGTACATGGCCAGGCATCACAGGGCTAGCTATTTAGATACCCACCCAGGTCAGCCTCCACCAAAATCACATTTCCTATAAGAAAAATGTTCTTACCTTGCTTGTTCTTCGTCAGAATACACTGCCAGGACTTCTACTTCAATAACAAATGTTGGTTTGGTCCCAAATAATCCATCGTTATATCCAAACAGCGACGTTTTGTTCATGAGTTCTAGACACTATCAGAATGCTTCATCACGGTCTCGAGCATGGCGCATTGGCGTGACAAAAATGTCTAAATATTCCATTACCGTACTTCGAAGCATGTCAACCGCTGTTTAAAATAAATTTTTATGCCATTTATCTCGTAGATAAGTGATAATATTCCGACCGGGAATATGCATTGAGCCTAAACAGCCGAATTAAATTTCTCCTCAGGAGCGAATCGTGCACGCGCCTCATTCAAAGGTCCTCTGAGCCGCCACTTGCCAAAGCCGATAATGTGTTTCAGCCTGAGGCTCCCTCGTCAACCTTCAGTTATTTCCCGGGTTCTGAGAGCCTATCGGCCCTGGGAATTGTCACGTTACAGCTAAGATCCTTACTTTTCAATAAACAGATGCAAGACGCACGACTCCTTGTCAGACAGGGTACTTCCTGCTTGAAACCTTGTCAGGTTTTTGCCTGCCATAGGAGTTCTGTTATACTCACAGACACCATTCAAACAGTTTTAGAAAATTCAGAGTGTTTTCTATCCAAAGCTGAACAATAATATGCATATTCTAGCTTCTGAGTTGGTGTAGGAGGCAGTTGAAAATGGGCAGATATTTTTCCCAAAATTCTCAATACTGCCCCCTATCCCAAACAGGTTAAACCGATGTATAATACTTGTATGTTTTATGAATTTTTATTATGAGTATCTGTTTTTTTAATTTCCTGCACTGCAATTTCACCGGATGTTAGCCAGGTGTGCCGCTAGCGGGACGCCTTTCCCAAACAGGATGTGACGATCGTCAAAAGGAGTAGACCAAGGTGCAGCATTGTAAGTGCTCATATTTCTTTATTGTAACTCAGAACACTAAATCAAAATAATAAACAACGAAAAACGAACGTCACGTTCTGCAGGCTTATTGAGCTGTACAAAAACAAGATCCCACACTGAAGGAGGGAAAAAGGGCTGCCTAAGTATGATTCCCAATCAGAAACAACGATAGACAGCTGCCTCTGATTGGAAACCATACTAGGCCAATTAAAAGAAAAAGACAACATAGAAATATATCACATAGACTGCCCACCCTAACCTAACAAAATAGAGAAATAAAACATCTCTCTCAGGTCAGGGCGTGAGACAGGATAACAAATTACTGTAGCTGTTACATTGATCAAGTTTGATCATAAAATTACTGTTTCGTGTTTAGTTTAGTTTATTATTAATTCGACCATTTTAAAAAACAAGCACACATAAATCTTGAAAAAGCCATACACGCACATGAATAAAATCATTGAGGATAACACACAATAAAGTCTGGAACTTATTTCCATTGTGGTCCTCTTGAGACAAAATCGAACACAGTATGGCAGTGAAATAACAAAACAAAAACAGAGAAGTAGAACATCTATCTCATCATTCCAGTTACATCATAGGGGTTATTCATATGGGCACAGAAGACATCAAACATATTTTTACTTTATTTTTAAAGCTGCCCAGAGAGGACGTTAGAGGCAACTCATTCCATTCTGAGACTCCAGTGTACAAGAAAGTACCTTTCCCAGCATTACTCCTGAACCTGTATATATTCGGTGAAATCGGAGCGCGCCAAATTCAAAATACAAAATCGTAATATTAAACATTCATGAAAATACAAGTGTCATACATGATTCTTTAGCTTAGAATCTCGATAATCGAACCGCATTGTCCGATTTACAATAGGCTTTATGGCGAAAGCATAGCATTCGATTATCTGAGGACAGCGCCCCACAACAACATATGTTTTCAAACCAGCACAGGTGTCAAAAAATCATAAATAGCGATAAAATAAATCACTTACCTTTGAAGATCTTCCTCTGTTTGCAATCGCAAGGGTCCCAGCTACACAATGAATGGTCGTTTTGTTCAATAAAGTCCTTCTTTATATCCCAAAAAGTCAGTTTAGTAGGCGTCACTGAGTTCAGTAAACCACCCGTTCAACATACCGACAAAGAAGTCCCAAAAGTTACTGGTAAAGTTCGTCCAAACAAGTCAAACGACGTTTCTAATTAATCCTCAGGTAGTCTAATATCTAAATAAATACTAATATTTCACACTCAGACTAGTATGTTCAATAGGAAAGGAAAATAACGAGGAGCGCGCCCTCGTTCACGCACGCAGAGAGACTACTTTTGCCTTCGTGCTCCCCTTGGAGAAAAAAAACCCGATGACTTCCCCTTGGATAAACTACCATTGGGATTTCAAAAACAAGCCTGAAACCATGTATAAAGACTGTTGACATCTAGTGGAAGCCATAGGAACTGCAATCTGGGAGGCGGAAGTCATAGTTTTCATTTTTGAAGTGGCTGGGAGCTCCAAAGAAAATTATTCCGGATGGATTTTCCTTGGGTTTTCGCCTGCCATATCAGTTCTATTATACTTACAGACATTATTTTAACAGTTTTAGAAACTTCAGAGTGTTTTCTATCCAATTATACCAATTATGCATATCCTAGCTTCTGGGCCTGAGTAACAGGCACTTTACTCTGGGCACATCAGACAGGCGGAAATTCAGGAAACTTGACCGTGCGCTGAAAGGATAAGCACACATCAGCAACACCTGATCTGGTGCTGTGATTGTGTGCATCCCTAACACGAGGAAAGTAATCACTTAGATATCTGGGCGCAGGACCATAAATACTCCTGTAAACCAAACCTAGTCTAATCTGGGACACCCTAGCCTCAACAGGCAGCCAGTTTAGTTCCTAAAAGCAGCTCCTGCCTATGTGAGTACGTGTGCTCACCTTCAATACTACCCTGATCAGCTTATTCTGGGCTATCTGGAGCTTCCCCTTCATAAGTTTCGATAAGCCCCCAAACCAGGAAGTACTAGCATAGTCAAAATGGCATTGAATGAGGACAGTAGCTAGCACTTTCATGGAGTCCTTATCAAGCAGCTGGACTTTCTAGCCAAAAACTTAGTCCTGGCATTAACCTTCCCAAGCACTTTATTGGCCATGCTCACACCTCCCAATCTTCCATCAAGGATACATCCCAAGTAGCTAACAGAGGTTTTAGTAGTCAGCACCTCATCCCCTAACTCACTCTGATTTCAGATAACCTACACAATTTAGGTCTGGATCCCAAAAATAATTGCTTCAGTTTTCCGTAAGTGCAGAGATAGCTTATTATCTCCAAGCCATTTGCTAATGTTAGTAAGCTCTGTGCTAAGTATGCTCTCCAACATAGAAAAAGACGGCAAGAACAAGCATCTTTCATATCATTAATATTCAATAAAAACAGCAGAGGCCCAAGCACGCTCCTCTGCAGAACGCCACAACTCATTGGTTTTGCCTGAGACAGTGAACCATTAACCTCTACTACACGCTCCCTTCCTGATAAATAGGAGTTCACCCAGCCTAGAGGGATACTGCTTAACCCCAGTGCCTCCAGTTTGGAGATTAGGAGACAGTGGTTAACTGTATCAAAGGCCTTCTGTAGGTCAAGCAGTACCATTCCACACAGATTTCCCTCATCAATCTCTTTCCTGATGAAGTTTGTCAAGTAAAGTAGACATGAATCAGTGGAGTATGTTTTTCTAAAACCTGACTGCAAATCATACATTAGACCCTGTTTGTTAACATATTCATACATTTGCTCACTCCACCTTCAATGCTGACACACCCCGCAGGTACAGCACACTGACAGCAATGGTAAGCTTCATTGACCCTGTGCCCAAAGCTAGGATCGCTGCATTTTAGATGAATCCACTGCGCACATTCCAAACATACCAAAGCTTTGTTGTTACTCTTCATCCAACGTTCGCAAGATGAACATGGGTGCATAGGCCATTTGATGGGGTTCGTGATAAAGTGAGGTCCAGGGCATTGATGGATATCCCCCGATAAGAGAAGGCATAGAGTTATTATAAGATCTCCACCATTAATTTGCGATTTCAGACTGAATTTTGATGATCGTTTTGGTTTGTGCCAAGGTGCTAGGCAAGTTTGGTATATAACATTCCTTCCAAATCCGAAGTGCTGGATTCCATCAAAAGTTTTAGCATGACAGAAGTTGCTGAGAATTGATTATTCTTTCATCTAAATAGCGGATGCAATTATTTCCAGTAACATTTAAAACAAACACATAAAATAAAAGTGCTGCCACCATGCTGAGCTTGCCGGTCTCCATCTTGTCCGAAGGTGATCCTTGGTAAAGATTGCCACTCCTCCACCTTTCAAGATTGCCGTTCCCCCGTGTCAAACACTTGGATTCAGGAGGCAGGCATAACCAAGGATTTACTTCTGGGTTTTTGCAACGTCACATGAAGCTGGAAATGTAAAACACCAATGGTAGCGTCTTATCATCTTACAGTAACTGTAACTGATGTCACATGAAGCTGTACCATCTTAAAACCATAATCACAAGTGCGCCTACGCCTTGCTTTGGCTAGCTAGTGGTAACTAGCTCAAGCAGAATGTACGACCAAAGATACTGGTTAGCTAGCAAGCTACTTACCAACATTCTGGCAAAAGCACACTGTGTTGTGACTGGTTGCCATAGTGTAAAATGTATGAAGAAATCTGACAGCAGTGGCTTCTTTTCATTTCAGATGGATAGGCTACACCAAAAAGTATGATCACGCGTGTGCAGTGCTTTGTTAATTGGGGAGAACATTCAATGGGTCTTGCCAGGAAGCTAATCCTGAACACGGATGATGTACCATCGTTGACAGTGGATCTTACTAGCGCTGACCATAATGTAAGTATCAGAGTTTGATGAGTGACACGGTAGCCAAAAATTGTTTTTTTGGGGGGGGGGGATCAGGGGGTGGGGGGATCAGGGGGCTATTGTTAGATAATGCAACTGTGGCTGTGGCTGCTTTGACTTGTGAACAGTATATTTTCTGTAACACACCTGATAGTCATTATATGGTTGTTGTACTACTAGCCCTTAGTTCGCTACATTGAGTCTTAGAACTGCCAGCACACAGCTGGCATGAAGGAATGTTGTGCTCAAAAGAGTTGCGGTGTGTATAGTATTCACCAAATTGACCATATATTCTGTCTTCACAGCTTCCCAGTCAACCACCCCAGCAGGAATGCTGTGATATAATATCAGATTTCCAAGGCAAAGAAGGGGGATATGCTGTGAAGCCTGCTGTGAAGACAGACCCAACATACTGTCATAGTTATTCATTTAAAATCTGCATCAATTGAGCATTTCAGGCACACAAAAATTCCAAATACAAACACTGAAACAAAGTTTCCCCCCAAAAGAGGACATTGAAATATTGCCATTTTAAAATTGAGTAAAATGAATCATGTAATAATTAACTCATTAGCAACCTTGGGGCACCACGGAAAAAGATTGTTTAATGAGTTACCGTTTCCTGAATTAACTCAAGAATATACTGAATATATTGCTATCATATTAGTCATCCATCAATTATTGTTACCTCATATCAGTCTCATTCTCAACATTGTTGACTTCAAATCTGCACGAACCCTAGTCTAAATGATGATTCAGCGATAGACAAATTGGCTTAATTATTTATTTACTAACTAACTAAATAATCACAAAGAATGACATAAACACACAGGATATAACTAAATAATCACATAGAATGACATAAACACACACACAGGATAGATTATATGTTGATTACTAACATAATGCAATGAAAAGTAGCTAGTGGACTAACCTGCTATGACGGCTTGGTACACAATGAAAAGGGAGGGGCATGTAAGGAGAGGGAGAGACAGAGAGTCAACTTATTGTGCATACATGTGGAAGCTATGCTCATGGGAATATGAATACTTTGCACATGAACGATTACTCATTCGAAAATAATTGCAATGTATATATATTTACGCGTGTATGTCTTTGTCATCTATCTGTTGAAATCACCCGGTCTGTCTGTGGAGAGTGGTTCGACAGAAGTCTCTGGTTGTGTAAGTCTCTGGTTGTCCACCAGAGGTCACAATGTCCTCAGTTGTAGTAGTAGGCTTTCTTTATTCTGGAAGTGTTCGTTAGAATGGATACATTAGATGGTCGTTTGATAAGATCTTCCTGGTGTCTTTGGTCAAAGTTCTAGACTACTTTACATGCAGAGCTGCGGGCGGTGCATGTCTTAGTCTAGTCTTCTTCACTTGGTAGGTTTCAGAGGGGCATTTGTCACATATTCAGCTCGCGCTAGACATATACTGGTCTAGCAGTTTTAAACCATTTTACACACCAGTAGCAACCCGGCAATGTATTGGTCTGTAGAGATTCCAACCATTTCAACGTGTGGATAATCCTCACTTTCTCTGGTCTCAATGGTTGATTATTCAGGGTAGAGATAGAACAACTCTACACACCAGCAGCAACCTGGCATGTTTTGGTCTAATATGTTAGTTATTTAGGAGTCCTTTATAAGCACGTTGTCCGATTTCAAAAAGGTTTTACAAGGAAAGCATAAAGTTAGGTTATGTTAGGAGAGTACATTGACAATAGCTGTGTGTAATGCATTGTCGATTCAAAGACAGGCGTCACCAAAACCATAAAATCAGCTAAAATTATGCACTAACCTTTTACAATCTCCATCAGATGACACTCCTAGGACATTATGTTAGACAATGCATGCATTTTTAGTTCTATCAAGTTCATATTTATATCTAAAAACAGCGTTTTACTATGGCGTTGATGTTCAGGAAATCGTTTCCCTCCAATACCGGCAGTCAAGTCATGACAACAAAATAATTAATTAATATTAGAAAACATTGGTAAAATATTATATTGTCATTCAAAGAATTATAGATTTACATCTCTTGAACGCAATGGACTTGCCAGATTTAAAATTAACCTTACTGGGAAATCACACTTTGCAATAATCTGAGCACTGCGCCCAGAAAAATACGCATTGCGATACAGACTAACCGCCATGTTGGAGAGATCTAAAATCGAAAATACTATGTAAATAATCCATTACCTTTGATTCTCTTCATCAGATGTCACTTCCAAAGAATCCACGGTCCATAACGAATGTAGTTTTGTTCAAAAAAGCTCATCATTTATGTCCAAAAACCTCCGTGTTGTTAGCACATGATCTAAGCTAGCCGGACTTCACTTCACGAACGGAAAAAATATATTTACGTTCGTTCAAACATGTCAAACGTTGTATCGCATAAATCATTAGGGCCTTTTTTAACCAGAACATGAATAAAATTCAAGGCGGACCATTGGGTTCTCTTTTAAAACGTTTCGGAATGAGAGTACCCACCATCAACTCGCGCGCAAGGTGTCTAATGGGCCATCACCGTTCCAAGGCTCTTGTTCGGTTAGATCTCACAGTATAAGACTCAAAACACTTTGTAAAGGCTGGGGACATCTTGTGGAAGCAATAGGAAGTGCCAAAACATTCCTCAGCCCCTTTGTTTTTCAATGGTATAGGCTTAAAGTCAATTCAACACATCAGGTATCCACTTCCTGTCAGAATCTGTCTCAGGGTTTTGCCTGCCAAATGAGTTCTGTTATACTCACAGACACCATTCAAACAGTTTTAGAAACTTTAGGGTGTTTTCTATTCATATATAATAAGTATATGCATATTGTAGTTACTGGGTAGGATTAGTAACCGGATTAAATCGGGTAAATTTTTTTATCCAGCCGTGAAAATACTGCCCCCAATACCCTAACAGGTTAACCTCTAGGGGCTAGGGGGCAGTATTTTCACAGATGGATGAAAAACGTACCCAATTTAAACAGGTTACTACTCTGGCCCAGAAAATAGAATATGCATAGTTTCTAAAACTGTTTGAATGGTGTCTGTGAGTATAACAGAACTCATATGGCAGGCAAAAACCCTGAGAAAAATTGAATCAGGAAGTGGGAGAAATTAGAAATGTAGTTTTTGTTTTGAATCCCTTGAAAAACTACAGTGACATAGGATTTACGTTGCACCTCCTAACTCTTCCATTGGCTGTCAACAATCTTTAGGAACTGGTTTCAACCATCAGCTGTTACTGGGCAGATCATTTTGGCTCAGTCAATCATTGGCCAGTCTGGACATGACTTCATCGTTTTTTTTTTCTTCTGGGATGAATACGTATTGCCCGGTTGTAAAATTATCGCAATTTTACGTAAAAAAATATCCTAAAGGATTTATTGTAAACATCGTTTGACGTGTTTCTACAAACGGTAATGGAACTTTGAATATTTCGTCTATGGATTTGCGTCCACGCCACATGGCATTGTAAAGTGTTCTGGATGGGTCAATAAAATGGACGTATTTGGACATAAATGATGGACTTTGCAGAACAAATGAACATTTCTTGTGGAAGTGGGTGCCCATCCGAGTGCATTCCACCGAAGATCAGCAAAGGTAAGTAAATATTTCGAACATATTGTTAGAGATTTGTCGACGCCGTGGTTGTAGGCTAACTGTATAGCTTAGCATTGAAGGCTAAGTTCTGTACTCAGAATATTGAACAATGTGCTTTTTCTGTAACGTTATTTTGAAATCTGACAAAGTGGTTGCATAAAGGAGTAGATTATCTCTAATTCTTTAAATAATTGTTATACATTTTATCAACGTTTATGAGTTCTTCCGTAAATTAAATGTGCCTATTCACCGGGGGTTATGGGGAGAAAACATTTTCTGAACGTCATGCGCCAATGTAAAAATTGGGTTTTTGGATATAAATAAACTTGATCGAACAAAAAATGCATGTATTGTCTAACATGATGTCCTAGGGGTGTCATCTGATGAAGATTGTCAAAGGTTAGTGCTTCATTTTAGCTGTATATCTGGTTTTGTGATGGCTATCGTGCTTGGAAAATGGCTTTTCTTTTTTTTTTGCTGAGGTGCTATGCTAAAATAATCTAATGTTTTGCTTTCACCGTAAAGCCTTTTTGAAATCGGACAATGTGATTGGATTAACAAGTAGAGTATCTTTAAAATGCCGTATAATACTTGAATTTTAATTTTGAGATGATTTTGTTTTGAATATCGCGCCGTGCTATCTCAATGGTTGTTGTCCAACCAATCCCGTTAACGGGATTGTATCCTCAAGATTAATAAATATCAAGACTCAAACCACCTGCCTCCCGTGTCTGCATCTGGGTCTCGCCTTGTGCCCTTATGAAGGGCCATTCCATCCTTTTGGCATAAAGTCTGTGCTCACATGGGCTTGGTTACTGACTGGGTAAAACTTTATATAAAAAAACTATCTCATTTAGAAGGCTAAAATCACATTTAATCTTCTCACAAATGGTTTCATATTTAGTCATATATGTTTGACAACATTTGAAGTTACAATGTTTCCGATGTAACGTCTTTAATGATATAAGAAAAACGAATTATCTGACATGATTGTTCTTTAACTTCTCTAGGGTACGTGGGACGGTAGCGTCCCACCTCGCCAACAGCCAGTGAAATAGCAGAACGCCAAATTCAAAACAACAAAAATCGTATAATTTCTCACACATACAAGTATTATACACCATTTTAAAGATAATCTTCTCGTTAATCCAACCACACTGTCCGATTTCAAAAAGGCTTTATGGCAAAAACATAACATTAGATTATGTTAGGACAGCACCTAGACAAGAAAAACCACACAGCCATTTTCCAAGCAAGGAGAGGCATCACAAAAACCAGAAATACAGCTAAAATTAATCACTAACCTTTGATGATCTTCATCACATGGCACTCATATGTCACGTCCTGACCAGCAGATGGAGCTGTGGTAGTAGTTTGGGGGTCAGGACATGGCAGTCTTGTGTGTGTCTTGTGACTCCTAATCAGGAACAGCTGGGAATCGTTGTTCCTGATTGGGAGTCATATATGTAGGAGTTGTTTGTCACTGGGGTTGGTGGGTGGTTGTTCTTGCACTGCGTTTGCATAGCCTGTGAGACTGTCCATGGTGTGAGTATCATTTATTGTTTTGTTTTCTGGTGGATGCTTTGCCTTTTACCAATTAACCTCTATGGGACCGGCGGGACGAATTCGTCCCACCTACGTAACAGCCAGTTGAATCCTGTGGCGTGATTTTTAAAACGTTTGAAATACTATTACTTCAATTTCTCAAACATATGACTATTTTACAGCTATTTAAAGACAAGACTCTCGTTAATCTAACCACACTGTCCGATTTCAAAAAGGCTTTACAACGAAAGCAAAACATTAGATTGTCAGGAGAGTGCCCAGCCAGAAATAATCAGACACCCATTTTTCAAGCTAGCATATAATGTCACAAAAACCCAAACCACAGCTAAATGCAGCACTAACCTTTTATGATCTTCATCAGATGACACACCTAGGACATTATGTTATACAATACATGCATGTCTGTTCAATCAAGTTCATATTTATATCAAAAAACAGCTTTTTACATTAGCATGTGACGTTCAGAAAAAGCATACCCCCCGCAAACTTCCGGGGAATTTACTAACAATTTGCTAAATTACTCACGATAAACATTCACAAAAAGCATAACAATTATTTTAAGAATTATAAATACATTACTCCTCTATGCACTCGATATGTCCGATTTTAAAATAGCTTTTCGGATGAAGCACATTTTGCAATATTCTAAGTACATAGCCCAGCCATCACGGGCTAGCTATTTAGACACCCGGCAAGATTAGCCTTCACCAAAATCACATTTCCTATAAGAAAAATGGTCTTACCTTTCCTGTTCTTCGTCAGAATGCACTCCCAGGACTTCTACTTCAATAACAAATGTAGGTTTGGTCCCAAATAATCCATCGTTATATCCAAACAGCGGCGTTTTGTTCGTGCGTTCTAGACACTATCAGAATTGTAAATCACGGTCGCGTGCGTTGCGCATGACAAATTTTCTAAATATTCCATTACCGTACTTCGAAGCATGTCAACCGCTGTTTAAAATAAATTTTTATGCAATTTATCTCGTAGAAAAGCGATAATATTCCGACCGGGAATCTGCAATTAGCTAAACAGCCGAAGGAAAATACTGCCATATGAGTTCTGTTATACTCACAGACATCATTCAAACAGTTTTAGAAACTTCAGAGTGTTATCTATCCAAATCTACTAATAATATGCATATCCTACCTTCTGGGCCTGAGTAGCAGGCAGTTTACTACAGGCACGCTTTTAGAGGGGTGCAATCGCAGATAGAAACTTCTGGCTCTGAAATGACAATCTGGATTGAGCAATTAGGTTCTATCGGACACTTCTGAATTAGACATGTTTAGTTTTTAAGAAAACTGTATTTATTTTATTAAGAAATGTATTGTGATCATCAGACAAATTACTATTATCACTGAACAACGATTTGACAACATAATTTACTCTAAAAGGTCCCGCACAATTATACTATTTCCAAAGTAAAAATAGCCTTTGAATGACCAACATTTTCTCTCATCTCTAACTATCAGGAAGCCTGACGCTTCAAACACACTGACTGCGTCATTGCATCAATGTTGCATAACATGTTATGCAGCTACGCAACTATACTGAATGCAGGTATCTACACACTTGTTGCAGACGGTCGCATGCGGTTGGACACATGGAGGAGAGAATCATTTTCGCAGTGTCCTCAAAACCGTGTCTTTTTGACACAACTGCTGACAGCTACAGGGACATACACATATTGGAGACAAGTGTCCACAATAGTTGGATTGCCAGGCCAGTTTAGTAGTGAGCTTGTGCTAGATGTGGCTAGCTAACCTAGCTAGCTAACATAGCTAGCTAGCTTACTAACCTAGCCAATGAGGTGTGTGTGTGTGTGTGTGTGTGTGTGTGAAAGAGAAATAGTCATATAAATTGTTAGTTACTACTCCTGATAACTTGGCCAAATAATCATATTTGAAAGAGTGTGAGAGAGTGTGAGTGTGTATGTCAGATAAATAGTAATAGAAATGATGGTAGATACAACCGCTGATCATTTGGTCAGATAACCGTGTGTGTGTACAGTAGGGGACATGTCCATGATAGCTATCTAATAACTATAGTTATGCTAGGTAATGGTTCTGCTTATCATGTTCATGTCTATGTAGAAGAAGACTGTAGGAGGAAGTGGAGAGGACTCAGGGACAGGTATCAGAGAGAGAGAGAGAGAGAGAAGGGCAGAGAAAGAGAAGAGGTCTGGGTCAGCAGCTTCAGGCCATCAGCCTTGGCGCTTCTGCCATATTCTTTCTTTTCTAGATCCATTTATTGTGCCTAGGGCAACGAGTGGCAATTTTACAGCCAGACCCTCTACTACGTCATCCACAAGTGTGGGCACCACCGGTGTATCAAGACCCTCTACATCATCTACAAGTGTGACTACCACCTCCACCGGTGCAGCGAGACCCTCTGTCATGTACTAGTGCGACCACGACCGGTGCAGCGAGACCCTCTACAACACCTACATCATCCACAAGTGTGACGACCACCGGTGCAGCCATGGAAGATGATGAAATGGAGGAAGCACCTCTGGATCTAGGACCACCTGAGATTGTTATGATCCTCACGGAAGTGACCACTGAGGATCTCATTGAACAGGATGTGGCCGTGGAAACAAACGAGGAGAGAAACAGGGAGAGAAAATGAAGAGGAACAACGACACACCAGGCGTCATCGGAGGTACAAGCCCCCAGATCCACTCAATTCATTTTAGCAGAGGCTCCTCTAAGCCGTCGAGAGGGATGCAGCCCAACCTGATGCTCACAGAAAGGAGGATGAAGAGACCCTCTTTGCCATGAGCCTGGTGCCAACCCTGAAGAGGCTGCCTCAGCAAAGAAAAGCAACAGTCAAGGTTAAAATGTATCAGGTAGTGTCATAAGTATTGCGACAGTGAAGTAAAGTAGTTCATTTTTACAGTATACTCATGTAGGCTAATTGGTATTTCAGTTCAAAGGATTAATATGAGGCAAATGTATAGCTGTTGTGTCTGGGTTAGAAAATATCCTAAAGCAACAGTTTGCTGTCTAAATATTTACCTGTCATATTCATCTTTTGATCTGAAATACAAATTCCATGAGTAAACAGCAACAAATACTAACTTTACCACACTGTTCCAATATTTATGCCACTAACGACACTGTACAAGCAGTGTTTAGTTAACATAAATCTCACCTTTTATGGTGTTATATTATGTAATGTTTGTATGTGTTGTTTCTCTTCCCTTCCAGAGATGGAGTCAATTTAACCGACAAGCTCACAGGAAGGACAGGAAGAGGAGAGGAGTTGTCTGGTTGTTGTTTTGACCTTGTACCTTGTACCTTTACTTTCACACACGGCAGTTCTGTTTAAATTCAGTCAATTCATAAAGTCATTTGTTTCTAAAGTCTTAGGATAGCATTCATTATTAGTGTTACATAGATTTCTGAATTTACAGAATTGAAACTCAATACACCGGAGAATTCACAGATGCTCTTGTTGGTCTCTTACAAGACTAAAAGTGAATATATTGATTTCATTTAAAACCACTTGAAAACCAGGGTGTTGAAACTTTTTGTGAACTTATGTTCCACCGACTGGTCCATGACGTCCAGGGTCCATTTGTTTGTTTAGCTGTGTTATAGCTACACATTCTTTTATTTTTTTCAGAGACAGAGACACACACACACACACACACACACACACTTCTTTCAATAATTGTTTTATTTCTTCTACAGTATACCTTCCATGTTCTTTCCTGTACTTGAATACTTATTAAATTCTAATGGTTTCATGTCTTTGTTAATATCTAATTTAGACTTAATCTGCTTATTTCTTCCCTATACTTTTGCAGACCTAAGACAAGATGGAAGTAAAATTTTGTATTGCTGATTCAACTTGTTAGCCAGGGTTCGTGAAGATAGCCAAGAATTTACAACTTTCATTATGAGACTGAAAATAAGATAAGGGTTAATATTGACTGCTATCGATGTAAAATATGACTAAGTATTTTAAGAGTTTATTCGGAAGATAACGGCTTTATAAACGTTCATCCATGGTGCCCCGACTTTCTAGTTAATTACATTTACATGATTAGCTTAATCAGGTAATATTAATTGCAGAGAAAGGATTTTATAGGTTAGCATGTCATATCACTTAATCCGGCATAGCCAAAGACACGACATATTGGAGCCCCTGTGCGAGGAATCTAAAATAGGATGAAGCTTTCATTTTGATTCAGCCTATATAAAATTGAAAAGCAGATTACATAATATACCAAGTTTATTATATACATTATGGGAATTGTAGACCGGAATTATTGGTGCGTGTGTGCTCTGGAGAATCGCCTCCGTGTTGTGCTCTGAGGTAGTCAGTGGCGAGCATAAGCTATACAGTTCTGTATGAGGGCTGGGGTGTTTTCTTTAGAGCCAATTACAAAAGCCACAACAACAAAAAAACTTGTAACTGTATGTTTTTTAATCAGAGAAGACCATCCAGCACTGAATGAGAGCACATTTTACTTGGAAAGTTGTCTATTAATCAGCTACAAAAAGTAAAGCTTACATTCATCATAAATATTCATAGTTCAGATTTTTTTGGTATATCTGTGTTTACAGGTCTATATTTCCAAGATGCATTAAGATATCCTAATGCTGTTTGTTTGTGTATGTATATATGTAGGACAGACAACGGACTATTTGTATTCCACATTTTTGCAATATCAGAGCTTGTAATGTTGGGTTACATGAGCCTAAGTGCCCCCCCCCATAATATCTGAAAATGTAACCGCTTTTTGCAGAAAAATATATTTTCACAACCATACATTTCATAAATGTGAGACATTAGAGATGTCAACATGGTTGTGTTTCGTTCTACCTCGGGTAGGGGTTTCTCCAAAACAAAATACCTTTTAGAGGATTGGTCACTAGCCTATAGGCATGAACAAGACAAAGGATCTCCATGGCTGGTTCTACAGTATGAGCATTCAAAACCACTGTTTATTTTACAATAGAAAATAAATGCTTGTAAAGTTATAGCTTTTATAACGATCCTATGGTCACACTTTATTTGGATAGATGGGAATTTCCATCTGTAGATGCTCTACCACAGGAGGTTGGTGGCATCTTAATTGGGGAGGATGGGCTCGTGGTAATGGCTAGATGGGTGGAATGCTATCTAATGTTACTGATAGTCTGTAGAGTATCTACAGATGGACTATCCAAATATATGTTCAAACGTCTGTAAAATATCAGATATCTATATTGCACTAATTCTACATATTATCTCATTTCACAATCCTGCATTCTGAGTTTTATCAGTTATATCACACCTTTTCGCCATATGCAAACCCAGCCTATATTACTCCTCCGAAAGTAAGCTGGGTGTACTGAGAAATCTCTCTCAGAGAGTCTGATCTCTTACCCACAGGGCTGCAGACTTGTGAATGATAATTAATGATATGCTTTACAGGGCCCAAGCTGAGCATGCTGGGCAGCTGAGAGCAGCTCGCAGGGTTTCCATTTATCACCAGTGACAGGGCCATTTATCTGGCCAGCTTTACTGGAGATCCTGTTTCCCTTTGACATGACCAAACAAGGTGGGTAAAGGAGCATTGATAAAAACATGGGATTACTGGTAGCCTTGATACACCCCTGTATGGCCCTGTAGGACAGGGTCCAATCTATGTATTGTGTATTGTGTTAAGCGCTAAGAGTATATAACCCAATGTGGAATACATACTGTAGGCTTCAGTACAAAGCTGATTTGCTTTAGTGAAAGGGCATGCTCAGCTGTACATGCACCTCCAGGGTCCCATCTATCATAAAGGGCAAGCCTGTATTTACTTTATGTGCAAAAAGATGGAAAATGTCATTACCTTGATGATATAGGCAATTGGCTAGAATGGTCTTTTCAAAACCTTACATACATCTTGGAGGCATTGACAGTAAATATGCATGGGCAGGAACGCCTGTTGAGGCACACCAATATGACATGTTGGAGGGCCAATTCTCTCTCCTGTAAATTAGATTCATAAATGTTGCGAATCAATCTAGGTTGCTGGCTAGTGCATTTTCATAGATGGCGAATCTGCATATCGCATACATGAAAATAAAACGCATATTTCCCATGTTTTGCGTTGCGTAATTGTTTTCATACACTGCACATTATTTGAATAGTAAACAACTTAATGGGATGGTTCTTCTTCTTGAGCCAAGTCACACCAGATCCACTTCAGTATTCAATGTTTGTCCAGGTCCCAGGACATTGGGAGATGCCTTCAATACCATCCACTAGGAGCAACGTGAGGGTCTAGTAGGCTTGTGGCTTGCTAAGTTGTGGATGGGGATAAAGAAAGGGCTTAAACCGCTAGCTACGGCCAGTCAGAATTAACGGAATTTTTTCTGTTTTAACCCTGTCCCAAACATTATCCCTTACATCAGTGGTCACCAACCGGTCGATCGGGAGCTACTAGTCGATCTCCAAGGCATTCCTCGTCGATCCCCAAACATTTCTGTAAAAGAAACACAGATAAAGCAATAGACTTTCTAAACCCAGAGGCGCAACATGCTTGCGAAACAGACCAAACAAACCAGGCCGGGGTTTGGGGTTTGAGAAGTTAATAAGAGAAGAAAAGTCTTCCACAGTTGTTAATTTTCTCAAAATGCAAAGACACAACCTAGGTTCGAGCCAATGTCTTAAGTTGTTGAACATGTTGTTACTCCAACCTCATGAAAGTTACAAACTGACACCTTTTAATTTTCATCAAAAACAACTTTATATCGAAGGAGTGCCTATTGTTTGAAGGCCTGCACATGACAACCGTCATAGCCGATGATGTGTTTCTGCGCATGAGCTTAACTAGCCAACGTCACCATGACATCCTCTACAAGTGTGATCAGGGATTTTTATTGGAGAAGCAGTTTCTGCCTATCTTCATACTGTACTGTCTTTGATAAAGGGCTCCCGAGTGGCGCAGCTGTCTAAGCCTACCACTGCCCAATCAGATAGCTCAGATCACTGTTACTGAACAGTTTCCTCGAGCCATAGACTAAAAAGAAGCCTCGAACTCACAGCAAAGTTGATACTGTGAGATTTCCAAACTTTTAAAACCATGACTAGAGAGAGACTCTAGAATCTATTTTTATGAGTAAGTTCATGTTTAAGTTGTTATTCAGCACTGTCAACACTTTGTTCAGCACTTTTGTCAGCCATAAAATGTGCTTTCTCCCTACTGCCACTCACGCTACAACCAGCACTGCAGCTGCTATGAATGACTATAGCAAAGTTTTCCAATACGCTTGTGTTGTTATTATTAGAAGCTTGTGTCTTTTTTAATATCGAGGAATATTCCACATTCTCTGGGCATAGGAGTAACAACACTAATTGATGCATGAGGCAGACATAATGCAGTGCAACTTGAGTTTCGCTATCAGCTGGAAGACTCTGTCCTCTTTTCTCAGCCTCACCACTGCTCCCTCCCTCCACACAGACTGTGTCAGGAGCGTCGTAGAAAGTGGACCAAGGCGCAGCGGGTATCATGCTCATCTTCTTTTATTTATATAAGTGAACACTTTAAACAAACTAAATCGACGTCAACCAACAGTTCCGTAAGGACTATATGAAAAACAACTACCCACAAAACCCATGAAGAAAAACCCCTACTTAAATGTGATCTCTAATCAGAGGCAACGAGATTCAGCTGCCTCCAATTAGAGATCAACCCAAAATACACAACATAGAAATATAAGAACTAGATAAACACAGAAATAGATAGCATAGAACATAAACCAAAAACACCGAAACACACAAAACAAACACCCCCTGCCACGCCCTGACCAAACTACAATAACAAATAACCCCTTTACCCGTCAGGACGTGACAGACTGACCATCAGGTGCAGGCCATTAGACCAGTAAATAAAAAAGCTAATCATTATGCTCACTCAGCTGTGCCTCACAAGTAATACAACAAATGATCTATTACCAATAAGCTTGTGTTGTTGTTATTAGCAGCTTGTGTCTTTTTTAATATCGAGGAATATTCCACATTCTATGGGCATAGGAGTAACAACACTAATTGATATATGAGGCAGACATAATGCAGTGCAACTTGAGTTTCGCTATCAGCTGGAAGACTCTGTCCTCTTTTCTCAGCCTCACCACTGCTCCCTCCCTCCACACAGACGGACCATCAGATGCAGGCCATCAGACCAGTAAATAAAAAGCTAATTATTATGCTCACTCAGCTGTGCCTCACAAGTAATACAACAAATGATCTATTACCAGTATTGATCATATATCTACATTTTTAAATATAATTTCTAAATGGTTTGAGAATAACAATATTGGCAGGGCAATTCAAGCCAATATGCAGTGGTAACGTATTGGGCCTATAGCCTACTGCACAAACCTCATTGCTACAGAACTGTTTTTAATTGGTTAAAAACAGTATATTACAGTATAACAGTATATCTAAAACATAAACATAGGCTTATGTTTTTCAAGTCATGTTTAAAAAAAATCCAAGTTGTAGATCTCAGCTTGCATTTTGACTCAGAAAGGGATCTTGATTCAGACAAGGTTGGTGACCACTGCTTTACCTTAACCAGTCGGAATTGATGCCTAAAGTTAAAGGAACATTGCACAGTTTGTCTCCATAACTCCACAGCAAGTTGTTAGTGGCCCTAGTTATCCAAATTGGCCAAAAATAAGCAATACAATTCATTGAACCAGGAAGTCATTTGTTTGGCCCCTGGATCAATCTTTATTTATATACAGTACCCGTACTAGTACTTTCAATTCTTCATTGATCTACCATTTCTATCATAGGCCACTGTAATCGATGGGGGCTCAGGGCGGTACCATTCTGCTCATCTGATGAAGGTGCAAATGGATCAGATTCTAACTTTGAAGACCGAGAATGAGTCAATGAAGGCAGACCAGCAGGAAGAGAAACATTCTCTGAGGGCAGAGATACGGGTGACAGCTGATGCATTATTCCAGAGCCAGGCGGTATTTGCAAAGAGTCACTCGTCATTAACAGAGAGTCTGACGGCATTGGCGGAGAGTCAGGTGGAGAATGACGCGCTGAGGAGGGCGAGGAACAAGTCACAATCCATGCCAGGCACACCTGTGAGCTCTCGAACTCCAACTCCGACAGGCAGAGTGAACATACCTGGCGGGTTCGTCAGATCGTCGGTCCACCCTGACATTTTCATTCCTCTTCTGACAACAGAACTTGACCAACTGCTCACCAGGCACAACAAGGGCCGTCCGGACTGTTCTACTATTCTGCTATTCCAAGGATTGAGAGAATTCCAAGAGTGTGCAAACCTGTCATCAAGGCATACAGTATATCTAAAAATATTTTTTTTCAATGATGTGACTCTCCTCCAATAATTACATTTATAAATTAATATCTAAGGGGAATTTAATCAATTAGTATATTTGAGTTTAACCACAATATTTGTTATATTATTTGCTCTGTCTTTTCTGGTGGATTAAACTGAAATTGCAACCAACTTTCTATGGCTTGTTTAAAAAATTACGATATTTTGGAGATTTAGTTTTAAAATAACCTAAAGTGAGTGAGAAAAAGGCCATTCTTGAACATGGGGTGAGACATTGTTACTAATTTGTAATTATAGCCAGTTTGTTGTTTTAGAATGATTTATTTCTGTTTTTAGAGCGAGAGAAACCAAAAGCTTACCATCGCCTCATGGGTCTCGGCAAGCACAGGTATTGAACCAGCATCTGTAGCAACGCAGCTTACACTGCAATGCAGTGTCTTAGACCACTGCACCACTCAGGCACTGTATAATGTGACTAGTCGACAGTAGCCTACAGTAAGAGCAAAGTAATCCTAACATCTTAGTGTAACAGTTTTAGTAAGTAATATTGACGAGTAGTAACAAAAAATAAGTGACAGAGGAATAGCAATTCTTACACTATTGTTCTAAATTCAATAAACTTCTTCATCCTCATAATTCAGTTCATTGAAATTCTATTTTGAAGTCATGCACACTTAGCAGTTTCTATTTGGTTTACGTCACCCATTCATTGTCAGTTAGAGACATGATAGCGCCTTGGGACCCAAAAGCATAATCAGTGATCTAACTCCTACTTGCGCTGGTCTAGAGCAATGATGTAGTGACGCAGGGTATCATACTAAACCACAAATTACCTCCAAGTCCTGCAGCATAATCGCAAAAGCTTTTAGTCGAGCAACCACTGTACAATGCATTCGGAAAGTATTAAGACCCCTTGACTTTTTTCACATTTTCTTACATTACAGCCTCATTCTAAAATGAATTAAAATGTTGTTTTTTTCCTCATCAATCAACACACAATACAGGTTTTTAGAAATTGTTGCTAGTTTATTTTTTTTAAAAGAAGAAGAAAAATCCCATTTACATAAGTATTCAGGCCCTTTACTCAGTACTTTGTTGAAGAACCTTTGGCAGCGATTACAGCTTTTGAGTCTTCTTGGGTATGACGCTACAAACTTGGCACACCTGTATTTGGGGAGTTTCTCCCATTCTCCTCTGCAGATCCTCTCAAGCTCTGTCAGATTGGATGGGGAGCGTCGCTGGACAGCTATTTTCAGGTCTTTCCAGAGATGTTCGATTGGGTTCAAGTCCGGGCTCTGGCTGGGCCACACTATCTTTCCCTCGATTCGGACTAGTCTCCCAGTCCCTGCCTCTGAAGAACACCCCCACACCATGATGCTGCCACCACCATGCTTCATCATAGGGATGGTGGCAGGTTTCCTTGTGATGTGACGCTTGGCATTCATGCCAAAGACTTCAATCTTGATTTCATCAGACAGAGAATCTTGTTTCTCATGGTCTGAGATGCCTTTTGATGCCTTTTGGCAAACTCCAAGCAGGCTTTCATGTGACTTTTACTGAGAGGTGGATTCAGTCTGACCACTCTACTGTAATGCCCTGATTGGTGGAGTGCTGCAGAGATGGTTGTCCTTCTGGAAGGTTCTTCCATCTCCGCAGAGGAACTCTGGAGCTCTGTAAGAATGACCATCGGGTTCTTGGTCACCTACCTGACCATGACTCTTGTCCCCCGATTGCTCAGTTTTTGGAAACTCTAGGAAGAGTCTTGGTGGTTCCAAACTTTTTCCATTTAAGAATGATGGAGGCCACTGTGTTCTTGGGGACCTTCAATGCTGCAGAAATGTTTTGGTACCTTTCCCAAATCTGTGCCTCAACATAATCCTGTCTCGGAGCTCTACGGACAATTCCTTAAACCTCATGGCTTGGTTTTTGCTCTGACATGCTCTGTCAACTGTGGTACCTTATATAGACAGGTGTGTGCCTTTCCAGATCATGTCCAATCAATTGAATTTACCACAGATGGCCTACAATGAAGTTGTAGAAACATCTCAAGGGTGATCAATGTATACAATATGTACCTGAGCTCAATTTCGAGTCTCATAGCAAAGGGTCTGAATACTTGTGAACAAATATATGAAGGCAACATGAAACAATTTCAAAGATTTTAATGAGTTACAGTTCATATAAGGAAATCAGTCATTTTAAATTTATTCATTAGGACCTTATCTATTGATTTCAAATGACTGGGAATACAGATATGCGTATGTTGGGCACAGATACCTTTTAAAAAATGGGCATTAGAATGGGCTCAGGATCTCGTCACAGTATCTCTGTGCATATAAAATTGGCTATCGATAAATGTAATTGTTTCATTGCCTGTAGCTTACGCCTACCCATACCATAACACCACCGCCACCATGTGGCACAATGTTGAAATCAGCAAACCACGACACCATACACTTGTTCTGCGGTTTTGAGGCTGGTTGGATGTACTGCCAAATTCTCTAAAACGGCATTGGTAGAGAAATAAACATTACATTCTCTGGCAACAGCTCTGGTGGACATTACTGAAGTCAGCATTCCAATTGCACACTCCCTCAAAATTTGAGACATCTATGGCATTGTGTTGTGTGACAAAACTGCACATTTTAGAGTGGTATTTTATTATCCCCAGCACAAGGTGCACCTGTGTAATGATCATGCTGTTTAATCAACTTCTTGATATACCACACCTGTCAGGTGGATGGATTATCTTGGCAAAGAAGAAATGCTCACTAACAAGGATTTGTGCACAACATTTTCGAGAAATAAGCTTTTTGTGCAAATGGAAAATATCTGGGATCTTTTATTTCAGCTCATGAAACATTTTACATGTTGCATTTTATATTTTTGTTCAGTGTATATTTGGAACTCAGTCTGGGTCTCAAATTATTGTTGAGGGTTAGAACAATAGAATACACACGGTGCAATTTTGAAATTTGTTTCAGTAGTTTTTCTCTTATTATGTCAGTCACTGACAGTTACTCGATTAGACCATGTCAGATTTTTTTTTAGATTTGTTAATTAGGCAAGTGGCTAACTATCTAAACTTGTAGTAATCATGGCCAAATTACTGACTGAGGGGCTTGCATTGATCAACAGATATCATATTAAAAACTGCAAACATTGGTCTCCACCAAATGACAAAATGTGTGGAATTGCAAGAAATTAGTTGTAAGACTGCTAATTTTCCTCTCCGCCCAATGGCAAAATTAGGACAATTGTATGAAACTTGCTTTAAATGTCAAAGCTCAAAAGAAGTCCCAGATGAAGATAGCTTCAAAGTAACAAAATAGTATTACTCAAACAGGGGGGCAGGCAAACAACAGGTCAAGGGCAGGCAGAGTCCGAAAGGTACAGAACGACAGGCAGGCTCAGGGTCAGGGCAGGCAGAATGGTCAAAACCGGGAAAGCTAGAAAACAGGAACTAGAGACAGACAGGAGCATGGGAAAATACTCTAGTAGACTTGACAAAATAATACGAACTGGCAACAGACAAACAGAGAACACAGGTAAAAGTACAATGTGGATAATGGGGAAAATGGGTGACATCTGGAGTGGGGTCGAGACAAGCTCAAAGACAGGTGAAACAGATCAGGTTGGGACAGGCTGGCTGATGACCCAATAAGCGTGCAGAACCGGCACCAGCAGTCCAGTCAATAAGGGGATTGTGTCGCTGGAGCCAAGAGAATCCCAATACCATGGGAACTTGAGGAGACTTAATCAGCATGCATTGGATAGCCTTGCTGTGGTTCCCTGACACTCGTAGGTTGATGGGAGTTATATTGTGGGTGACCTGGCCTATAGAGCGCCCATTCAGCGCTCTAACGTCCATGGGAATGGAGAGGGGCTGAGTGCGGATAACAGCTCAGATGCCAGGGTAGCATCCATAAAACTCTGTCACGATTCCCACCAACGGTGGCGCCCCCTCCTGCTCGGGTGGCGCTCGGCGGTCGTCGTCACCGGCCTATTAGCTGCCACCGATTCCCTTTTGCTTTTCCCTTTTTTTTATTTTAGACACCTGTGGTCAATTAGCCATTAGAGGGGCTATTTAGTTTAGCTGGCCCGCTCCTTGTCGTGCGGGATTAATTGTTGTAATCGACTGTCTAGTTCGTGTCGGCTTGGCATTGTCGTACCTTCTATTTATTCCCCCTGTGTTTGGGAACTTTGTTTTTTCTCTCAAAGTGTTATTAAAAAACAACACTCCCTGTGCTTGTTGCTTCCTGCGCCTCATTTCTCACACCACGACTACCAACGCCGTTACAAACTCTCATCGGCTGCAGAGTCGATGAGCACCCAGAGAGATTTCGACTGGTTTCCTCACAGCAGGAAGGCATGGAAAGGGGTGCGATTAAGGGGAGAGGAAAAGTTCTCCGTATGGCCCACCAGAGTACTGCCCCTACTGGTGAGCCTGGTCTTTTAGTGGACAGAAGGACACAAAATGACCGGTAGTCCCGCAATACAGGAAACTCTTTGTGTGAAGCAGGTGTACACGTTCTGCTGGGGACAGCCTAGCTCTGCCTAGTTGCATCGGCTGAGGAAGAGGTGAATTGGCAGACTTCGGTGACTCTTGGGGGAACTCAGGTAGCCACGGGTCCTCTCAGCAATGGAGACGTCGGGGACTTCCGGGATGCCTCGGAGGCGAGGTGGGCGGGCGAGTGAAATTAGACCTCCTCTCCTTCCTACATTCCCGTAGCCACCCCTCAATCCGGATGGTCAAGGCAATGAGTCAGTCGAGTTCCGTCGGTACTTCCTGGGCTGCTAGTTTGTCCTTAGCATCCTCCAATACTCCGTGCAGGAACATGTCAAACAGCGGTTCCAGGCACTTTCAGCTGCCAACATGCGGAAATCCACCACATAGTCTGCCACACTGCGGGAGTCTTGCCGAAGCTGGAGTAACTTCCGGGCAGGCTCTCTCCCGGATAATGGAGAATCAAAAACCTTCTTCACCTCCGCTACGAACTCCTCCAGACTGTTGTTCCCACACGGCCATAGCCCAGGTGAGAGCCCTCCGGGACATCAGCGTGATGAAGTACGCTATCTTCGAGCGATCCGAGGGGAAGGATTAGGGCTGCAGATCAATGATGAGAGAACACTGCGCGAGAAACGCTGATTGGTTCCAGACTCTCCAGTGAAGCAGTAGGCTGCCTGACAGACAACCGCTTGAATTGCTCCAGCAAAGGGTTCCACGCGCCGTCATGGCATTCGGCCAAGGTCTGGAACCCTTCCATAAGGCCATGAAGCAACTCCTTGTGCCTTCCAATGGTGGCTCCTTGGGACGAGACGGCGTTGCGGAGCTGGTCCGAGTCTGCTGGGTCCGTCATGGCCAGTTCATACTGTCAAGGCTCAGGAGAAGACCCAGATGCAGACAGTTTCAGTAGTCCAGAGGTCAGTAGTCCAGAGTACAGTCAGAAAGGGGGGTGGAGACAAGCACAAAGATAGGTGAAACAGATCAGGGTGTGACATTAAAACTGCAACATTTTCTCAACGCCCCATGGCAAATGTTTATAATTGCAGGAAATAAAATTTCAGATCCTAAAATGTTTTGCTCGTAAGGTGGGCGTTAGATTGGTGTTAGATGGGCGCGACCTCTGGATGAAAACATATCAGGCAGAACCTGAAGTCGATCTAGCAACGATACACAACCACAATGCACACAACAGCACTATATGAAATTATGCTTGTATAAAAACATTAGCTATGAGGGGCAAAGCACTTACTCTGTCTCTTGTCCCCGCTGGTTTAGGCTGTCTTCACCAGCCTTCTGTGCCCAGTCTCACTCGTTACAACATACGATCTGTCTTTTTAGCCATTACTGTCTGGACAGTTTCCACTCAGTTAATTTTTTTACCTTTATTTAACTAGGCAAGTCAATTAAGAACAAATTCTTATTTTCAATGATAGCCTGGGAACAGTGTGTTAACTGCCTTGTCCAGGGGCAGAACAACAGATTTTTATCTTGTCAGCTTGGGGATTCAATCTTGCCACCTTTCGTTACTAGTCCAACGCTCTAACCACTAGGCTACCTGCCGCCCCGTTCGCTCAGTGTTGCGCAAGCATCCCCAGCTTTGTTGCTGCTCGCGTCTTTGTTGTTTCTGTTTGTTTACTTGTGGATTTGCGACAAAATGAGGACTACTTTCACTTGGAATGAGCATTTAAATATTAGGGACACATTGCCAACTGGTTTGTGACCCAAAATTCGGTCCTCATGCACTGAAATATTGCGAAAGGACCATCCACGACTATGAGTTGGTCTACTAGCCAGGAATGTGGAGGTGTACACCTGAGGAGAAAGTGGAGGTGCACAAGGGCTCTCGTGCGCTTTAGGAGATGGGACCTCCGTGCTTCACTTTCTGGCTTGTTCCTCTCCAACAAAACTGACAAACTAAATCAGTCTATACTCCAGAGTTTTATGTTTTATGTTTACTGTTCCGATATATTGTATTCTGTGTAATTGTCTATTGCTGGC
This sequence comes from Salmo trutta, assembly GCF_901001165.1. Lineage (NCBI taxonomy): Eukaryota > Metazoa > Chordata > Actinopteri > Salmoniformes > Salmonidae > Salmo > Salmo trutta. The sequence goes on from NC_042966.1 coordinate 12,928,005, forward strand.
AGCACCTTCTCACTAAGTCAAATTTCTGGTATTTGTAAACGTCTTGGTGAATAAAGGTGATTCTGATCATTCAACAGTACCTGATAAAACTTGTAATCGTCAAACAGTGCAGAGGGGTCATTACTTGCAGCAGCTATTCAACAAAGTATAGGTTATGTGACAGTAGAGAAGCTCTCTGACTGATATAGAACTACCGTCTCAAGACTGTTTAATTAGGGACGCCCACTTTTTAAAATTCCCAGCGTTTGGGGGTGGGACAAGCGGTGGTCAGGAAATCAACCTCACTCTTCCCTAAAGCTTGTAATAGTAAAAGAAAAAAACACATGATTACCCCCAAATACAAAAAATTTGCTTTGATCAACAGAACGCATTTGGAAGCTATTTTCACAGTCCTACTGTGCATGTTCATAACATGATTTGGACAGCGATTTTGAGGTAAAAAAAATTCAGAACGTTTCTTTAACTGTCGAGATTTGATGTTTATCCCCTGCTGGACAAACAGAATACTGAAGTGAGACTGTGAGATCTTGTTGCTTACACACCATAGTTAATTCTGCGGTAAATGGACTATAGGAAATTCCATGAGCCTTTGTATGAATGTTATTGAAATTCACTAAATCTGCACCACTCAGTCCATGAGCAGCCCTTACTTCCTCTTCACTCTTCAATCCCAGCAAATATTGATCCACCAAATTACTTCTCAAGGTCAGCACTCTGGGCAAAGCAGTGCTGTTATAGATAAGACGGTAAAGTGGGCAGGCAGGCACCAGTCTCGACAGTAGCTGTCTGGGGCTGGTTTGCATGGAGGTGCAGTCTCTGTGGTCTCTGTGGTCTCTCTGGTCTAAACCAACTATGCAGAGTCCAGGTTCACTACAGTGGCTGGTCAGGCACAAACAGAACCCTTGGGCCTCTCCTACTATGACACCTGAGTATGGTGACACTGTACAAAATTCGACCATAGCCTTCACATACAAGGTTGACCAAATGCACAACATACACAGAAACGAACACCAACAAGCATGGACAACCACGCTTTCAGACACATACACAACTGGACATATTGATCGGAACTGGCTCAAGGCACCTACACATGGTGCAATGTTCCCATCATGTCAGGATGGCACTACATTGTGTGAAAAGGAAGCTACAGTAAAGGGGATTTTCGTTGCTAGATTGGAGAGACGCTTGGTATTTAACTTTAGTGCCAAATAAAGTGTTAGACTCGCTAAGAGGTCAGCTATGCACATAGTATCTAATGACTTTACCACCAGCAAAGTCATAGAAATGTGTCACTGGAGTGGCACTCCACTTTAAGTCATGATGAGGCGAGAGTCTACAACTCGTATGACTCATGACCAGCAGCACCCTGGTGAGCCAATGACAGCAAATTATTCTGACATGTATTTATCAAGATGCCTCATCCTGAATTTAAATTATAGTCACTCTCTCTCTTTCCACTGTTGGACAGGGGCATTGCAAACTCTTGGTGTTACACAGCTTAAAGGAGAAGGACGGGAGTAATATGGAAGTAAAGCATTACGTCACTTTTAGGTATTTAACTCGTCCCTTCCACAATGAGTTCCAGAAAAGCCCTTCCGGTATAATTATAATCATATATGGCCCATGTCGCACTAGTCATTAAAAAAACTCAAATGTAGATTAATTGCATAGAAATAGTAACTATGAAGAGAAGGACACAGCATTAAATAATGCAGGTGGAAATAACAGTGGTTGTGAATAGGGACCTGAAACACTGTTATTGCATAGGTGTTACGTGGCGCTGTGAGCCGAGGTGCTGTGAGCTGTAGTCATAATGAAAGAGATGTCTACCCAGCGGTGATGGTCCCCCGCTCTGCCTCTGCTTGCTGCTAATGGACAGAGGAAAAGACTGATTAGTCACTGAATACCCATCAGGCAAAGCATGCAGCCATTAAACAAGACTACATAGAGAATCCACTCGCTGGCACAAATATCCAAAGGCCTGCATGCTGAGTCCAAATACAAGGAGCTTAAAGGACAAGAATAACATACACTAGATGACCAAAAAGTATATGGGCACCTGCTCGTCAAACATCTCATTCCAAAATGATGGGCATTAATATGGGCCCCCCTTTGCTGCTATAACAGCCTCCACTCTTCTGGGAAGGCTTTCCAATCAAATCAATCAAATGTATTTGTCACATACACATGGTTAGCAGGTGTTAATGCAAGTGTAGCGAATGCTTGTGCTTCTAGTTCCGACCATGCAGTAATATCTAACAAGTAATATAACCTAACAATATCACAACAACTACCTTATACACACAAGTGTAAAGGAATGAATACGAATATGTACATAAAAATATATAAATGAGTGATGGCCGAACGGCATAGGCAAGATGCAGTATAGGTATAGAGTACAGTATATACATATGAGATGAGTAATGCAGGGTATGAAAACATTATATGAAGTGACATTGTTTAATAAAGTGGCTAGTGATACATTACATCAAGATGGCAATAGATGTTGGAACATTGCTGTCAGGACTTGCTTCCATTCAGCCACGAGCATTAGTGAGGTTGGGCACTGATATTGGGCGACTAGGATGGCTCATGTTTGATGGGGTTGAGGTCAGGGCTCTGTGCAGGCCCGTCAAACTCTTCCACACCGATCACAACAAAACATTTCTGTATGTATTGTCATGCTGAAACAGCAAAGGGCTTTCCCCAAATTCTTGCCACAAAGTTGGAAGCACAGAATCGTCTATAATGTCATTGTATGCTGTAGCATTGATTTCCCTTCACTGGAACTAAGGGGCCTATTCCAAACCATGAAAAACAGCCCCAGACCATTATTGATCCTCCACCAAACATTACAGTTGGCACTATGCATTTAGGCAGGTAGCGTTCTCCTGGCATCCGCCAAACCCAGATTCGTCTGTCGAACTGCCAGATGGTGAAGCGTGATCCATCACTCCAGAAAATGTGTTTCTACTGCTCCAGAGTCCAATGGCGGCGAGCTTTACACCACACCAGCCGACGCTTGGCATTGCGCATGGTGATCTTAGGCTTCTGTGCGGCTGCTCGGCCATGGAAACCAATTTCATGAAGCTCCTGATGGAGAATTCTGGTGCTGATGATGCTTCCAGAGGCAGTTTGGAAGTCTGTAGTGAGTGTTGCAACTGAGGACAGACGATTTTTACCCGCTTCAACATTCGGCGGACCCGTTCTGTGAGATTGTGTGGCCTACCACTTTGCGGCTGAGCCGTTGTTGCTCCTAGACGATTCCACTTCACAGTAACAGCACATACAGTTGACTGGGGCAGCTCTAGCAGCGCAGACATTTTACGAACTGACTTGTTGGAAAGGCGGCATCCTATGACGGTGCCACATTGAAAGTCACTGATAACTTCAGTAAGGCCATTCTACTGCCAATGTTTGTCAATTGAGATTGCATGGCTGTGTGTTCGATTTTATACACCTGTCAGCAACGGGTTTGGCTGAAATAGTCAAATCCACTAATTTGAAGGGGTGTCCACATACTTTTGTATTTATAGTGTACATAAAATCCCTTGGATTCCCCGCCGTTGTTTTTTCCCTGACATGCTGTCTGACTAAGTATTATATCATGTGCGATTGAGAATTCCTTTGTTTGGACTTAAAATATGTCTATTGTGTTGGGTATAACGTTATCTTAATCGTACACATTCGTCTCTCTATGAACCTCCCGCGGTGGCTGCATCTTCCCACTCTGATAGTAGGAGACTTTCACACTGCCAGCCTTTAGTGAACCATGCTTTGCTTGTCATACTGTTGACGTGTTGTTCTGCAGAGTTACAATAAACCCAGGTGCAAATTTCACCTGAAAATCTAGAAAATTGCCAAGCAGTTTGTCTCTCCGTTTGTACTCAAGGGGTGCACATCTGTGCCTTGGCATGATGAACAGCTGGCTGAGTGCTGGCGGCATCAGTCTGCTAGGGAGTGGAGACGAGGTTTAGGCAGGTTGCAGGAGCAGCAGGAAGAGAAAGCCTTCCTCAGAATCATAGCCGCCGGAAGTAGGGGTGCTGAGGGTGATAAAAAAAAGATATATTATATATAAAAATGACCACCAAATTAGTGCACTAGGTCTTTATTGCTCCTGTATGAGCAGAGCAAATACCCCCCCCCCCCCCCCCCCATATTCCTGTGGCCATGCTCAGAAGCCTCCCAGTTGGGTGACTGCCAGTCTGCCTCCATCTCATCAAAGAGGGGCCACTCCAATTTAAAAACCGTGATCTCTGTGAAGCCGGGTTTGTGAGGCAGCAGTATTTTCAACACCTATGTGTGTGTTTTTGGTGACTCCAACAGCCCTGCTATGAAGACAGTGGTCTGTCTGACTGACTCAGGGGATTTGTTTGTTTAATCTCAGTGGTAGGAGGAGGATGACGAGGAGGAGGGTGGGGATGTGCTGCTACCAGTTGAGCTTTCTTCATCTTCTCCTACGCTCTCCTGTCCTCTTCTCCTCCTGGCTTCAAAGCCCTGTGTCAGGCTGTGCTGCGCCTCTATCTTCAGACACTAACACACTAACAGCTGCTTTTAGGTCAGACAGAATGTCCCAGCCTCTGTCCTCATCCAGGGGTCACCCGCCTCTCCTGTACACGGGTTAAAAATAATCTAAGCATTCATTGCTTTATGAAGATGACAAGACGTGATAGTAAATAAAGTGATCTTAAAACCTCTCTGGGGTATGTGGGATGCTAGCGTGGACGCTAGAGCGCTCAGCAACAACAACAACCAATACAGAAACCCGCCATATTGCGGAGCCAACAAAAGACAGAAATAGCATTATAAATATTCACTGACCTTTGATGATCTTCATCGGAATGCACTCCCAGGAATCCCAGTTCCACAATAACTGTTTGTTTTGTTTCGATAAAGTCCATCCTTTATGTCCAAATACCTCCTTTTTGTTCGCGCGTTCCGTCGAGTAATCCAAATGCACTGTGCTCGCGCAGTAAGTTCAGACGAAAAGTCAAAAAAGTTATATTACAGTTCGTAGAAACTGTATAGCACCACTCTTTAGGATGTTTTTTATCATAAATCTTCGATAATATTCCAACCGGACAATTCCATTGTCTTCAGAACTGAAAAAGAAAGCAGCTCCCGACGGCCACGCGCATGATTTCGCTGATGGCAATCTGCCAGACAGCTGGTGCCAACAGCTATCATTCTCTTCCCATTCACAGTAGAAGCCTGAAACAACATTCTAAAGACTGTTGACATCTAGTGGAAGCCCTAGGAAGTGCAAAATGACCCCGCAGACATTGTAAATTGGATAGGCAATCACTTGAAAAACTACAAACCTCAGAGTTTGATTTTTTTCTCAGGTTTTTGCCTGCCATATGGGTCCTGTTATACTCACAGACATCATTCAAACAGTTTTAGTGACTTCAGAGTGTTTTCTATCCAAATCTTCTAATAAGATGCATATCCTACCTTCTGGGCCTGAGTAGCAGGCAGTTTACTACGGGCATGCTTTTCATCCGGACGTCAAAATACTGCCCCCTACCCAAGAGAGGTTAAGGAAAATGAAGTCTAGAAACTGAAAATAATACATTCTTGCAAGAAATATCCGTTGCACTTTAGAATAACTCCACGTAATAAAGCATTTAGAATGGATTAGTAAATAGTTTATTCATCATTTATTAAATCATTACTCCCACATTTGTAAATGTTAACCTAGTTATTCACACATTTATAAACAACTTAAGGTATTTTATGATTCATTAGATCATTCACAAAATGTTTAATATAGGTCCTTATAAACCATTTACTAACCATTACTTAAGTCGTTTTGTGTGGCCTCATCTAAAGTAAGGGCTGTTTGTACTTTATAAATACTTTATAAATATTTTCAGTGACCAGTGTAATTTCTCAAGAAAAGATTGACATTCCAACACTATTAAGGTCTCAAAAGGGCCCCTAAAACATATCAATGGTTAACAAACATTTCCCTTAAAAAACAAATTACAGGCTAGATAGACAGGCTTATGGATCTCCTCTTCAACGAGGTCCCCCTTGATCCAGCAACGTATGTGGGGAAGCTGTGTGAACTGTCCATCCCAGGACCCCTGTCTGCCCAATATGAGTGGCCTGACAAGGAGGAGGCCATAGCTGGATTTGTCTCCCGCTTCTATCTTAGGGGTGGCTGAAGCCAAGTGGGTGACTGAAGCCTGCTTGATTGAAGTGGGGTACACGGCTCCCCCTCCTCTCCCACTCCCCTCCCCATCAATCTCTTTAATTGGTTCAATTTCCTAAAGTATAAACAATTGACTTTTACCTGATATAACATTTTATTACCTTGTACTGTTTTTTTCAAGCAATCAGGCGGGAGATGAGTGTTAAAATTTTTACGAATCAATGGGTCCTGCACACTGTAGGGCAGCCGGATGCCTATACAAGGCTTTAATATTTTTATTTACAGTACCAGTCAAAAGTTTGGACATACCTACTCATTCAAGGGTTATTCTTTATTTTTACTATTTTCTACATTGTAGAATAATAGTGAAGACATCAAAACTATGAACTAACACATATGGAATCACATAGTATCCAAAAAATTATATAACAAATCAAAATATATTTTATATTCTTCAAAGTTGCCACCCTTTGTCTTAATGACAGCGTTGCACACTCTTGGCATCCTCTCAACCAGCTTCACCTGGAATGCTATTCCAACAATCTTGAAGGAGTTCCCACATATGCTGAGCACTTGTTGGCTGCTTTTCCTTCTCATCCCAAACCATCTCAATTGGGTTGGCGTCGGGTGATTGTGGAGGCCATATCATCTGATGCAGCACTCCATCACTTTCTTTCTTGGTCAAATAGCCTTTACACAGCCTGGAGGTGTGTTGGGTCATTTTCTTGTTGAAAAACAAATGATAGGTTGGCGTATTGCTGCAGAATGCTGTCGTAGCCATGCTGGTTAAGTGTGCCTTCATTTGAAATAAATCACAGACTGTGTCACCCACACACCATCACACCTCCTCCTCCATGCTTCATAGTGGGAACCACACATGCGGTGATCATCCGTTCACCTAGACCTAGTCTCACAAAGACATGGCGGTTGGAACCAAAAATCTCAAATTTGGACTCATCAGACCAAAGGAGAGATTTCCACCGGTATAATGTCCATTGCTCTTCTTGGCCCAAGCAAGTCTCTTCTTACTACCTGTGTTCTTTAGTAGTGGTTTCTTTGCAGCAATTCAACCATGAAGGCCTGATTCACTCAGTCTCCTCTGAACAGTTGATGTTGAGATGTGTCTGTTATTTGAACTCTGTGAAGCATTTATTTGGGCTGCAATTTCTGAGGCAGGTAACTAATGAACTTCTCATCTGCAGCAGAGGTAACTCTGGGTCTTCCTTTCCTGTGGCGGTCCTCATGAGAGCCAGTTTCATCATAGCGCTTGATGTTTTTTTTTGACTGCACTCGAAAAAACTTTAAAAGTTCTTAAAATTTTCCCGAGTTCACTGACCTGCATGTCTTAAAGTAATAATGGACTGTCATTTGTCTTTATTTATTTGACCTGTTCTTGCCATAATATGGACTTGGTCTTTTACCAAATAAGGCTATCTTCTGTATACAACCCCAACCTTGTAACAACTCAACTGATTAGCTCAGACACATTAAAAAGGAAAGAAATTCCACAAATGAACTTTTAACAAGGCACACCTGTTAATTGAAATGCATTCCAGGTGACTACCTCATGAAGCTGGTTGAGAGAATGTCAAAAGTGTGCAGAGCTGTCATCAAGGCAAAGGGTGGCTACCTTGAAGAATCTAAAATCTAAAATATATTTTGATTTGTTTAACACTTTTTCGGTTACTGCATGATTCCATATGTGTTATTTCATAGTTTTGATGTCTTCACTATTATTCTACAATGTAGAAAATAGTAATAAATAAATGAGTAGGTGTAGGTGTGTCAACCTCTGACTTGTACTGTATGTCAAATGATGTCTTGCCATTATTTCTCACCTTTATCTCTCATGAGTGTTCATCTTTATTAATATTTCAGCTATGATGTCCTATTGTAAATGATCATATAAATGTCTGCTTAATACATACAATTCTGAAAATATTTACATGTATAATGCTAATGCAGAGGTACCAATAAATTGTCCAGTAAACTTGTTGTATGCTGTTTTCATGTACATTTCCTTATTTCTAAGCTTCTAATGTGACTCAGGCTTTGCTAGTTCTTCTAAAGAAGTGTATCAGTAAACTGTATTCTGTAAGTAGTTACAAATCAACAGAAATGCAATTGTATATTGCTGCTGTTTGTCTGATATACAACAGTCAATGATCAGCTCTGTTGATCATGAGAGCATTTTGCAGAGAAAATGGATTGAGGCATACTATTTAGGCTCGGAATGTCATGTGGCCCATTGTGTACCTTGTTGCCTGGCAACGACCACAAGGGCGTTTGAAAAAGCTGTCAGTCAAGGCGAGCTCATGAATATAAGCTCCTCGCCCACTCGGCCTGTTCTTTTAAGCTTCGAACACACCGACTGCGTCATTGCGTTTTGGTACACCAGAAAGACATTAATTTCCAATGGAATGCTGCGTTTGCCTTGCAGCATTGTGTTGCAGAGGCAGTTGCAGTGCATTCTGTGTGGTGCATACGTTGGATTTATCGAACGTATGCATCAAATTGTATGCGTAGACTTGACAGAAAGTAGCAAAATGTGAATGTTGAATTTTTGTTGCACACATATCCAGTAAAAAAAATGTGTGATTACATAATAAAAACAGTTTGACTGTAGAATGTCTTTGCAATTTTTATTAATTTATTTGCCAAGTAGCATACATATTATTTATTCGATGACATGTAACAAAAATTGTGAGAGACTGTAATATAATTTCCCTCAAATGCATAGTTTTGGAGCAAAATGCAATAATAAATAGTCAAGACAGCAGAGAGTAGGCTCTTTCAACAATTAGACCAACGTTGAGGAAGGTGGTCTTGATCATGCTGTTGGGCAGGGACCAGCCCCGCCGAAAGCGCAGGTCTGTGTGGGTCCAGAGATGGTCGAAGTCCCGAAAGCAGGCAGGGGAGTTCCACCATCCTATTCAAGAGTTTCGACTGTTTGGAGAAGAATTACGAAGTTACTTTCGTCTGGACAGAAGCCAGTTCGATCATCTGCACCAGATTGTTGGGGCCAGGATCGCCCAGATGGATACCAACTACCGGGAGTCCATCAGCCCAGTTGAACGCCTGGCGATTTGTCTCTGGTAAGCAAAATTCTAGTACATTTTTAAAGCCTTTGATACCATAATTGATTGATATTAGATATATTGTATGTGCAACCTAGCTAGGTAAAGGGCTCTCTAGTTAATAGCCCCAATGTGACATCAGATGTACTTTTACAGAATGTTCATTAAAACTATAATTTTCCCAAAGTTGCTTTACAATAATTTTTAATGATGCAATGTTACCAAATAAAAAGAAAGTTGAGGTGCCTTCTGCCCTGATGAAGGTAGGCTAATCTTCTCCAGGACCTCTTGTTGCTCAAGACAGTTAGTCATTCATTACATTCTGGTTGGAATCATGTACAGTGCCTTGCAAAAGTATTCACTCCATTGGCATTTTTCCTATTTTGTTGCATTACAACCTGTAATTTACATTTATTTTTATTTGGATTTCATGTGATTGACATACAAAAATAGTCCAAATTGGTGAAGTGAAATGAAAAAAATTACTTGTTTAAAAAAGAAATCTATAAAAAAACATGGAAAAGTGGTGTGTGCACATGTATTCACCCCCTTTGCTATGAAGACCCTAAATAAGATCTGGTGCAACCAATTACCTTCAGAAGTCACATAATTATTTAAATAAAGTCCACCTGTGTGCAATCTGAGTGTCACATGATCTGTCACATTATCTCAGTGTATATATACACCTGTTCTGAAAGGCCCCAGAGTCTGCAACACCATTAAGCAAGGGGCACCACCAAGAAAGTGACACCATGAAGACCAAAGAGCTCCCCAAACAGGTCAGGGACAAAGTTGTGGAGAAGTACAGATCAGGGTTGGGTTATAAAAAAATATCAGAAACTTTGACCATCCCATGGAGCAACATTAAATCCATTATTAAAAAATGGAAAGAATATGGCAGCACAACAAACCTGCCAAGAGAGGGCCACCCACCAAAACTCACAGACCAGGCAAGGAGGCATTAATCAGAGAGGCAACAAAGAGACAAAGATAACCCTGAAGGAGCTGCAAAGCTCCACAGCGGAGATTGGAGTATCTGTCCATAGGACCACTTTAAGCCGTACACTCGACAGAGCTGGGATTTACGGAAGAGTGCCCAGAAAAAAAGCCATTGATTAAAGAAATAAATAAGCACTCACATTGCAAAAGGCATGTGGGAGACTCCCCAAACATATGGAAAAGGTGCTCAGGTCAGATGAGACTAAAGTTGAGCATTTTTTGCCATGAAGAAAAACGCTATGTCTGGCACAAACCAAACACCTCTCATCACCCCGAGAACATCATCCCCACAGTGAAGCATGGTGGTGGCAACTTCATGCTGTCGTGTCTTTGGCTATGCCGGATTAAGTGATATGACACGCTAACCTATAAAATCCTTTCTCTGTAATTAATATTACCTGATTAATAAATCCTGTTGGGGATAGGGGGCAGTATTGAGAATTTTGAAAAAAATATGTGCCCATTTTTAACTGCCTCCTACACCAACTCAGAAGCTAGAATATGCATATTATTGTTCAGGTTTGGATAGAAAACACTCTGAATTTTCTAAAACTGTTTGAATGGTGTCTGTAAGTATAACAGAACTCATATGGCAGTCAAAACCCTGAGACAAATTCTGACAGGAAGTGGATACCTGATGTGTTGAATTACCTTTAAGCCTATGCCATTGAAACACACAGGCGCTTATTAATCGTTGAGCACTTCCTATGGCTTCCACTAGATGTCACCAGTCTTTCACAAAGTTGTTTGAGTCTTCTACTGTGAGAACTGAACGAACAAGAACCTTGGAACGGTGGTGGCCGACAAGACTCTGGCGCGCGAGTTCATGTTGGGTACTCTCGTTCCAATACGTTTTAAAAGAGAATGCAATCGTCCGCCTTGAATATTATTCATGTTCTGGTTGAAAAAGGCCCTAATGATTTATGCTATACAACGTTTGACATGTTTGAACGAACGTAAATATTTTTTCTCCCCTCTTTCATGAAGAGAAGTCCGGCGGGCTTAGATCATGTGCTAACAACACGGAGCTTTTTGGACATAAATTATGAGCTTTTTCGAACAAAACTACATTTGTTATGGACCTGGGATTCCTGGAAGTGACATCTGATGAAGAGAATCAAAGGTAATGGATTATTTACATAGTATTTTCGATTTCTCCAACATGGCGGTTAGTCTGTATCGCAAAGCGTATTTTTCTGGGCGCAGTGCTCAGATTATTGCAAAGTGTGATTCCCAGTAAGGTTATTTTTAAATCTGGCAATCCGGTTGCGTTCAAGAGATGTAAATCTATAATTCTTTGAATGACAATATAATATTTTACCAATGTTTTCGAATAGTAATTATTTAATTTGTTGTGCTGATTTGTCTGGCGGTATTGGAGGGAAAAGATTTCCTCAACATCAACGCCATAGTAAAACGCTGTTTTTGGATATAAATATGAACTTGATAGAACTAAAAATGCATGTATTGTCAAACATAATGTCCTAGGAGTGTCATCTGATGGAGATTGTCAAAGGTTAGTGCATAATTTTAGCTGGTTTTCTGCTTTTGGTGACGCGTGTCTTTGCATTGACAAAACTTTACACACAGCTATTTTCAATGTACTGTCCTAACATAATCTAACTTTATGCTTTCGCCGTAAAGCCTTTTTGAAATCGGACGACGTGGTTAGATTAAGGAGATGTTTATCTTTCAAAGGGTGTAAGATAGTTGTATGTTTGAGAAATTTGAATTATGACATTTAATTGTTTTCAAATTTGGCGCTCTTGATATTTCACCTGTTGTTGATAGGGTGTACCAGGGGTGGGACGCTTGCGGTTAAGCTAATCATGTAAATGTAATTAACTAGAAACTCGGGGCACCACGGAAGAACGTTTATAGAGCCGTTATCTTCCGAATAAACTCTTAAAATACTTAGTCATATTTTACATCGATAGCAGTCAATATTAACCCTTATCTTATTTTCAGTCTCATAATGAAAGTTGTAAATTCTTGGCTATCTTCACGAACCCTGGCTAACAAGTTGAATCAGCAATACAAAATTGGGTTTAATTATTTATTTACTAAATACCTAAACTAATCACACAGAATTACAAATACACCGAATACAAATGATGTCATACATGATGGCTAGTTACACAAAGGAAAGGGGGTTGGGCTTGAATGAAAGAGCGGGAAGATTTAGGAACAAAGAAACAGCAGCTATGCTATCGTAAATACATTATCTTATGCATTCTAAATTACCGCCCATTTGGAAAAGGAAAATGAAATAAATATTTACTCTGAGCTGCGCTTCGGTAGATTGGTCGTAGATGCTGGCCGGGTTGGCCAACAGATCTTCCTGTCCTTGGAAGAATGTCTCTGGTGCTAAATTGGATACGTGGTGGTATCTTCGTCTGGTTGTTAGACTGGATCCGTCGTCCGTCCTTTCCTAGCCCACGTCTACAGCGGCCGCTGCTAACTCAACGGCTAGGAAGTATCACTTCTGTAGTGAATAAGCTCAAAGTTCATACCATTCGCCACCAAAGCTCACGCCGAGGTTGGCTTAGTTCTGTACTTGACATGTGTGTCCTTCTAACGTAGAGGCTGCAGACCTCACGTACTGGAACACGTGGTTATCTTTTCGTCAAAGGCTTATATAGTGGAGAGGGGGAAGGATGTGTTTCATCGTTTATAACCCCTGTCTCTTCACAGGGGTGGGCCACTGATCAAGCAGGGCACTTTCCTTATGAAAACCCAATTCTCTCATTTGGAAGCTAAAATTACATTTAATCTCCTAACAAACAATTTCAATATCAAACATTTCAATTGCATAACAATTCCATGTTACTCTGATAACTAGAGGGTGTATACTTTCTCAGGTACAGTTTATGTCGTCCTGTCATCAGTCATAATGTCTCAGATGACAACCGAACTGACATCCATACTCATTACGTTCCCAAGCATATTTCCAACTGGTTTTATTACCAAAATATGGTTCCTTTTCCCCATTTGTTTGATGTTCCCAGACTCTCTATATTTAACACAGGCTATTCAAGTCCTTCAGTAGGGTCAGAAAGAGAGGGGAAGGGAGAAAGGTATTTATGGGGGGGTCATAAACCTTACCCACAGGCCAACATCATGACAGTCCCCCCATGTTGGGTTCAATCTTGCGATTAACCTGCATGTTGTAAACCAACATAAAAATGAACGTGGGTTGTCCTGGTTGTGGATCATCGTTGTGGTCCCCATCTGGCGGTCGACCCGGGTAGGGTGTCTGCAAATGAAGAAGTCCGCTCCAAGGCTGGGCAGCAGATGTCCAGTTGGTGGTTGCTATTGCAGTCCCCCCTCTGGTGGTCGACCCGGGTAGGGTCTCTGCAAATGAAGATGTCCGTTCCATGGCTCGGCAGCGGATGTCCGGATTGGGATCGCCGTTCCGGACCCGTCGTCTGGTCGTCCAGACTGGAATATCTGGGCAGTAAGTTAGGCAGATGTTAACAACGCACACACACTCATGAAATATATCATTACATTTCCTCCCAAATGAGCGGCGTTGTGGCACTAACTGATGGTTGTATGGGGGAGTTGTTTATGGCTTTATCACTTTCTGTGCCGAAGAAAATGAAACAAAATGAATGAAAGCATAAACAAAACAAAATATAGTTATGCCACCTTAATCATCTAATTGGACTGTATTCTATCTACGTCCATGGTCTTGGCAAAATGACCCTATCATGGCATTGTCTAATGTCATATTTAGGGCTTTCCTAATTTGCGGGGTGGCGCTTAGGGTACTATCCTAAGTTGACAACTATATGATAAGTCTACAGCTGTAAGGCACTAGTTTTGGGCAGTCTACAGGGATGACCTATGGACTTCTGGTTAGAAAACTGGTGAGTGCTGTAGAGTCAAAGGCCTAGAAGTAAATGTTCAACTTTACTAAGGCTGGTATTTTGCTTGGACCCTTAAGTGATCCTAGCATAAATCCTAATTGGATGTTCCGTTGTGCATGTGCGTTTATGCTTACACAATCGCACATGTCAAGGGAAGAAAACCAAGTATCTGTAACGATTGGCGTCGGGTGATGAAGAAGCGGACCAAAACGCAGCTGGGAGCGAACACATGTTTATTCTTACACTGAATAAAACACGTACACAAAACCAAGAAAATGCCTGATCATTAACTGCTCAACAAAAAGAGACAACAACCCACAAACATCGTGGGGGGAAAGGAACTTAAATGTGATTCCCAATCAGACATAACTAGCGACAGCTGTCTGATTGGAAATCACCCCCGAGCCCAACATAGAAATAAACCACAAAGAAAGGCTATAACAAAACATAGAAAATAAACCATAGAAATACCACACCCTGACCAAAATAGCAGAGTTCCCCTGGTCAGGGCGTGACAGTATCCTGGCAGATTACAACTTGTTCAGAATGAGTCTGACGTAGTCAGGTAATTTTCAGGTCAATGCCTGGAGGTCAGTCAGAATTGGTGTCAAGGGAGTCTGTAGTAGTTTTCTACAAGTCACGGTGTCTTCCACTATTGTAGTGGCGGTAGGTATGAAGTCTATTTCATAGCTATGTTATCCACGGAGGAGCTAACCTCACGACGGAAGTACTCTAAGTATTAGACCAGTCGTACGTGGTGTGATCATGGTTCGTGACTTCTAATAACTTTTCTCCTGAACGGAGGGTTCTATTTATTGGTGGCATGTGTGTTAACCATTGGAAGAGTGCACTGGAGATTCCCTTCCCCGTGTTGCACTCTGAGTGACTCCTATGTCGCTATTATCAATAGCAATTTAACTTGTGAGGTTACTAATCCTCTAACTGAGTGTTGCTGGACTGACTGTGGTATTGGTACTGGTATTCAAGGGGTCCAGTTGTCCTACCGATTTATTCTGAAATATTATCTACCGGAACACATGATTGGAGCATATTACTAGTTGTATTGTAGTTGAACCTACACATGGCAAGGAATGATTATTGTTGCCATTTGTTTTGGAGGTGGACAAGTCCATTGGACTTCCTTTACGACCAGTGTGGTACACCTCAGTACTATCTTAGATGTGTTCTAATATAATCCCCGTCTAGGGGCCTGTCTGCTCCTCACTGTTCTCATAGGGGAGTTTACAACTAGATTTGATTTATGCTCTGGTGGCCTCGTACGGTGTTGTCCGTAGACTCGACCCCCCCACCGGCCTCGATGAGGCTCATCATGGGTCTGGGCTACTATTCTCCCCCTTTGTGTCTCGGGACCCCCCCCACCAGCGGGTGGTGTTGGTGTCCGAGGCGCAAACGAAAAGCTCGGACCCTATGTACGAGTTGTCAGTGGCCGCGTTATTATGAGAATGGCTGTAACCTTTCAACCAAATCTCCTGGTGTTTGTGCGTCAACACCCTCAGTGGCTGTCGAGGTCTGTCAGTCACCACCGCGTCCGCGTGTGGCAACCTCTTCAGTACCTGCAAACTGAGACGAGGATATCGGTCTGTGATATCGCAAAGTGTTTCACCAGTGGGAGTCATCGGGTCAGATGCTGGACTGACGCCATTAGTGTCATTGTAAGGGGTGACAGTCCCCAACAAAGCAGAAGGTGTATCATCGGAAGCAGAGTGTACTCTGCGCATCAATATTTTTCTTGCTGAGACGGCCGCAGTGCTTGCGGAAGTGTCCGAAGGGCAAGAGAAGTTCATCTCAACTACCGTATTGCACGACTGCAAGGAGGAGGGAAGTTGCTCATTCACAGAGACAGCTGGCTCGAAATCATGAAAATAATGGTCAATCAGATTGGCTGATGGAATGTGTCGAGATATCGTAATATCTCCTTGGATCGGATTCTGCACCAAGAGGTTTCTAAACGTCTTTTTCCCAAGGGGTGCTTTCGACAGATACCCCTCGTGAATGACTGCGTTGCAGCTAGCGTTAGGGGAAGACAGTGTGGTCAGTGGAGAAGGCACTGTGGCCTGTGACCATACCTGGTTGGTTTTCCAATCCATCAATGGGAGTAATCGATCCATCAAGTTTGCTCCAAGTAGCAGGGGTACAGTTTCGAGGCTGGTAACATACACAGGGTGAACGAGCGATACGTCCTGGAAGTGTAGTTTCAGCATGACTCTCAATGTGAGAGGCGAGGTAGACTGAGTGACCCCTCGAAGTGTAGTTTCGCATCGTTCCACTTTTAACCAACATTTAGTTGGCTTCAAAGCCCTTTTGAGATCATCAAACAATGTTTGAGAGATGAGTGATATTGTCGCACCCGAATCAATTAGCGCATGACAAGTTAAGCAGTCCTCCAGGACTGTTTCCAGGTATGGCCGTTTAGATTCGTGGTTAGTGGACATATTCCCCACAAAGTGGAGTGGTCGTTCGCAACGACGTGATGTGCCATTTCTGTTCAAGGTGGAAGCAGATTGACTTTTCCGATTTTGAGTGGGCTTGGCTTTAACGAAGCGTTTTACCTTTTTCTTCGCAACTTTTGTATCAGAGTCTATAGACAAAGCCCGGGGGCTTGTTTCTTGATCAGGCGGGCCCTGGATAGGGTCTTGAATGAGAGCGGGAGAAATGTGAACTTTAACGTCCTTGCTATGGGTGTTAATTTCTGCGGACCTGGTGTCCGGTAATTCCCCGTCTAGTCCTTGTGACTTATCTTTTACCCTTTTCTCAAATTGTTCTCGCTTTAGTTCTTCACGTAGTGGAACTTCTGGAGAACATTGGTCTACGTTTTGATCGTCCTTCAACCCTTTGTTACCCTTGTGTTCTGACACTTTGTGTGGGTTGGGTGCAGGAACGCAGCGAACAGGTCGATTGAAGCGGTAGTCATTTTGAAGGCGACGTACTTTACAGTTATTTCGACCGCGGCGGTTATTGGAATCATGGTTTCGTGGTAGAAACTGTTGAAACTGTTGACGCTCCAATACCTGATAATGCACCCTCTAACTGGAGTGAGTGCTCCTGGTCAAACTTCAAAACCGAGTGGTCAGGGCTCTTAGCGTTGCGAGCTTTTGATGCCTCAAAAGCTGTGCTTGCAAGCTCTCTGAGTTGTAAGATAGGCAAGCCAACGTGGGCTGCAGGGCCCAAGTAGGTAATGAAGGTGGGATACATGTTCGACAGAAACATTTGTTTGAATGGTAACAGCTCTTCCATTCCTGTTTCCGTGAGTATGCCAAAGTAAGCTGAACGAAGCCTATGATAGAAAGCTTGTGGGTGTTCGTTCCGAGCTTGTTTGACCGTGATAGCCAGTTTGCGAGTCGCAGAACCACTGAATTCTAATTTCAAAGCTGTGGCAAGTTTAGCGTAGTCATTTAGCACGTGTTGCTGTTGTAGGCGAATGAACCTCGTCACGTGTCTATTCAACGTCCGCTTCAACAGGTAAACCCTGTCAGAACCCGTAGCATTTGGGTAGCCACCCAACGCGTCCTCTATGTCAGCTAGGAACGTCTCAGTATCGTTTGGCTGACCTGGAACGGGGTCAAAGGTGGGGAAATTCTTGACGAGTTTGTCAAGGTATTCCGCGCCAAGCGGGCGGAGAGGGTTGGCTTCATCCTGTGGAGAAATTGGGGCCGACAGGCCAAGAGGAGAAGCCGTGCTTTGGCTTTGTTGGCCAAGAGGCTCCATATTACTCAGTGCCGAATGGCCAAGAGGAGAAGACTGAGGGACACATGATGGAGGCAATGTCTGAAACCTATCGTCTTCACTCCTTTGAGTACCGGACTCCGGTTGCTTGGATGGGTAGTCATGCTGTAGAGCGTGACCATTCTGGACTTCCTCCAGATGGTACCTAAGGGTGGTCTTCTGCTGCATTGCAGAGTCCACTTGAGCGCTTAGAGTACCAATTTTGGACATGTGAGTGTCACACCTGCTCCTTTCGGTCTCAAACTTATCTGTCATGGTTTGCAGATAGAGGTCTCGAGTACGGAGCGAGAGATTCAGTGATGAGATTTCCTCTGCTTGCTTAGAAATCAATATTTCCATCCTCATCACCTGAGTTCTCTCATCATTCATTTGGTCAGCAACTTCAATAAGTTCTGCTGATTTGTCATCCAACTTTGTCATTGTGTTCATCAACTGATCGCCTTTGGTCTGCAGAATTTGGAGTAGAACATTGTTACCTTGAGTAACGTTCAACAAAACTGCCTGCATGTTATCAAATTGCGCGTTCCTGTTTGTAAATAACTCGACAGATTTATCTAGTTTGGCGTGGACTACATCGCATTTAGTTTTGGCTAAATCGAGTTGTTCCTGCAGACGATGATTTTGTTGGAGAGTTTGTGCTCGTTCATCGTCATAAGTATTTACAATTACTTTTAATTCTTCCGATTTCAAACGCAGTTCCTCGACTAGCAGAATGTTTTCATTTCCTGCTTTTGTCAATAGTTGCTCAGTTCTCTCCACCTTTGCCCTCATGTTAGCCATGTCTTGCACGTGCTTCAGCTGTGCACTGTGGTATTGGATCGATGCCAACCTTTGATGGCGATACATAAGTGCTAAAGTGGAGAGAACCGTCACAAAGCCTGTGTTTGATGGTTGATTTTGGAGAGCGTTTGCAATTTCGGCTGTGTTTTCGCTAATGTCATAATTAGGGTTGGTATCCCTGCTGAGGTCAGAGATCGATCCTTTTATGGGTTGAGGTTCACTAATTAGCGGAGGAGTGGTGACCACCTCCTTTGGTAGCTTGCACATTATTAGAAAAATTTAGAGGAAAAATGTTCCTATTTCTTTTTCAATGTTTGGGTTTGGAATTCATTGGAAGCTGCAAAGACAAGTTTAATCTATTCATAGATGTTGACGAACCACCAGTACTGTACCAGTAATGTGGAAGTTGGACGTGAATGAATTTGCAAAAGCAAATTGAATTAATTAATCAATGCCAATGATTAATCTTACCTGGGTAGGCTATCTGGGTATTAAACTTGAATTAACCTGAGAGGTTGCTTCATCCAGGTTAATATGGGAAGTTTAAAAGTGTCTCATTTGATTGCAAGAACATTAAGGTATGTTCAACAATTTAACTTATTAAATTGAATGAGATGATAATCCATACAATCTCCATTGATTGGATATCATAAGTGTAAACAGTAGTTCAAATGTTGGGAACACTCCCCACTATGGTACACTTCTTCCTTGGGCCGAAGCCACATGGGATTCCCGCGGGGGCGGGACTTCTGTCAGTACTGGATTACTGAATGGGTTTTGCAAAAACCAAATTTTACTGATTGATCAATTTTAATGATAAATCAAACCTGTATAGGCTATTTGGGATTTAAACTTTAATTAACCTGAGAGGTTTATTCATCTAAGTTAATGTGGAAAAAAGATTACAATGTCTCATTTAGAAAACTCATCAATTTGGATATTATTTAAAAGATCCACTTGAGAATGTAAATCTGGCAATTTCACTTATTAGTTCAATTGAATAAGACATCGATATCCGTCTGGATATCACGAGTAACGACTTGAGTGTCACCTGACTAATTCTTCTTGAAGGAAAGTACTGGTGACTCTTCAGAGGTCCCTGCTGGCACACGCTGAAATCAAACGGAAGTACCCAGGGCGGGACTTCCGTTCCGCAAGTCGGATGAATTACAATGTGGCACAAAACAAAATGGCTGTTTTCCCTTTTGTTAGCTTAGCATCTCGAGCAAGCTAATCCTACTTTTTGCATATTTCAGCATAACATAGGATTCCCTTGGCAAGGGAAAGGTTTTACTCATAACGTATTGTGTTCAAACCCTTTTCGGCGATATTTGACGATGTTTTAACCGGAACTCGCGGCAAACAACGAAATGCACCGTGGTCTACTCGCATCGAAACGCGAGAGAGACAGAGAGATACTTATCGCTGGTCAAGCTAATCTCTCCTAAATTTCAATCGGCTGGCTCTTTGTCCTCGCTCGAGAAATTAATAATGACCTAGCCAACACGCGTCTGAAACGCGCGAGGCAGAAATAGCCCAGTGTTTGGCCAAACGCGCTATTTCTCAGATAGCTTTATCTAAACTCAAAAATTGCAGAATGATGACTGGCTGGAGGGGAGTGGCCCACTTAAGCTCATTTAACCCAATATTGCGAGTTCTGATATTGCTCAAATCTGGATCCATGCACAATCTCATTGAAGATCTAGATCACTTCTCTAGCCCCTCAGGACTGAAACCCAATTATGATAAGTGTACCATATTACGTATTGGATAGTTAAAATGATGTAGACATACAGTACTTGGTATTCATATCCCTAAAGATATAAATGAACTTACCACATCAAATTTAAATAGAAAGTTAGCAAAAATAAACAAGCTCCTGCAACCATGGTGTTAAATACTTGTATACCTATGTAAAAATCACATTGATTAACTCTATAGTCCTATCACAGTTGACTTATGGCGCTGCCTACTCCAGACGCCTTGTTTTTTTTAAATCATATGAGCACAAAACATTTAACTTTATATGGAACACTAAGTCAGACAAAATTATACATGCCGATGGAGTGTGTATAGAAAGTCCCCACCCCCTTTCAAAATGTTACAGCCTGAAATGAAAACACAAAATCAGACCTTTTCCAGCTTTATTTCCACACGGTAACCCACAATACCCAAGTGAAAAAAAATATTAATATATAAAACGCTCAAATACCCTATTTGGATAAGTGAACACCCCACTGAGTTAATACTTGGTGGAACCCCCTTTAGCCATGAGTCTCTTTGAGACTACTAACTTTGCACACCTAGACTGTGCAATATTTGCCCATTCTTCCTTGCAAAATTGTTCAAGCTCAGTCAAATTGCATGGTGACCGCTCACGGACTGCGCTCTTCAAGTCATTCCACAGATTCTCTATGGGATTTAGGTCAGGGCTCTGACTAGGCCACTCGAGGACATTCACCTTCTTGTCCTTCAGCCACTGTATGGTTGCTTTGGCGGTGTGCTTTGGGTCATTGTCATGTTGAAACATGAACCATCTTCAACTTCCTGCAGAGGGCAGCAGGTTCTCCTCAAGAATCTGTCGGTATTTTGCCCTGTCCATTTTCCCCTCTATCCTGACAAGTGCTCCAGTCTCTGCTGAAGAGAAAGACCACCACAACAGGATGCTGCTACCGCTATGGTTTACTGTAGGCTTCGTGTTCTTTGGGTGGAAAGAGGTATTGGGTTTTCGCCAGACATATTGTTTTGCGTTCAGGCAAAATGTTGGTCTCATCTGTCCACAGCACCATTTGGCACTTGGCCTCGGAATCTATAATGTGCTTTTTGGCAAAGCTCAAATGAGACTTGATGTGGATTTTTTTGAGGAGTGTTTTTTTTTCTTGCCACCCTCCCATAGAGCCCAGATTTGTGAAGCGCTTGTGATATTGTGGTCACATGCACACATTGACCAGTCTTTGCCATAAAGGTCTTTGCCATAACTCCTTCAATGTCGCCATTGGCTTCTTGGTAGCCTCTCTGATCAGTTCCTCCTTGCCCGGTCATCCAGTTTGTAGGGACAGCCTGATCTATGCAGGGTCTGGGTGGTGTCATATGCCTTCCACTTCTTAATAATGGTCTTAACTGTGCTCCGAGGGACAGACAAAGCCTTTGAAATATTTTTATATCCATCCCGACTTGTGCATTTCCACAACATGATCTCGTAAATCTTTTGAAAGTACCTTTCCGCCCATAATGGATTATTTGCTTTAAATTGCACTACTAAGCAGTGGAGTCCTCTATGAACAACTGCTTTTATTCTGAACTAATCAAAGTCACTAGAATTGATCACAGATGGAAGCCAATTAGCATGATTTGTGATCTGGAAGGTGGTTGGTTATACCTCAGCAAGTTGGCATTTGCAATTCTAAGGGGGGTGTTCACTAATCCAAATAGGGTATTTTACTGTTTCACTTGTATTTCATTTTCAGAGGGTTACTGTAGGTAAATAAATTGTGGGTTACTGTAAATTGTGGGTTACTGTGGGTAAATAAAACCGGAAAATAACACATTTTATGTGTTTTCAATTCAGGCTGTAAGGCAACAAAAGTTGAACATTTTGAAAGGGGGTGGGGACATTCTATACCCACTGTATAATGGATAGGAGTTTGGGGGGCTGAAATTATTAAAGCATTAAAACTCTCAGTAAAAACTTCACGCATACATTCTGTAAATTATACTTAAATCCAAACTGGTTGTGCAGTAGATTACTAAGAAAGGATCATCCATTGTTAAAAAAAAGCTTTTTTGCCTTTATACAGATTACAATTTCTCCTTTTCAGTTAATTGAAATGAAACCTTGTTCAAAGTATCACCCTTTCTTAAACAAGCCATACAAAGCTGGTTACAATTTTGTAATGATGTACGCTGAGAGTTGGGAAGCAAGTTCAGGGAGTGAATACATTTAATTAATAAACGAACATGAACAAAACAAGACACACCAACAAAACAAGACACACGAACAGCACACCGACATGAAACAGATACAGAAACAATAACGCCTGGGGAAGGAACCAAATGGAGTGACATAAATAGTGCAGGTAATCTAGGAGGTGATGAAGTCCAGGTGAGTGTCAATAAGTGACAGGTGTGCTTAATAATCAGGAGTCTGGTGACCTAGAGGCCAGAGAGGGAGTATATGTGACAAATTTCAATTTTATCCTCCAGAAAATACATAAGAAATATTACAGCAAATATTATGGTTAAACTCAAATATAATGATTGATACAAAAATTATTTTTTAAATATATATACTGTAATTATATATATATTTTAAACAGTTACACATGCTTTTTTATGTTGTGGCTACTGCAATCTAATCGGCTCGAAGGAAAACAAGTGGGCTGAGACAGTGAAAACTGTCATGTCTTTTTAGTCAAAGGTTCCTCTGTGGATTTGAACTGTTCATCCTCTTGAAATTATATTAGGGGACCCTTCTAGATTTGACACCAAATCCATTATGGTGTTCAAAATTCAATATGGCTGGCACAATAACATTACATGGTGGTTTATTCAACTAGCTCTTACAGTCTCACGTCAGAATAAGAAGTTCATCCGTGTTTCTCAAACTTCACATTTCTAAGTTGTTCCAAACATAACATTTGGAAGTGTTTAAGGTTAAGTTTAGGCATTAACCCTGAAATCTTAAGGTTAGGCATTAACTCTAAATGGTTAAGGTAAGGGTTAAGGTTTGGGATAGGCTTAAAACTAAAATCTCAAAAACAACTTTCTTTTGTGGATATGAGCTTGCACTCTTTGGAATCAGAGGCAGATGCTTTTGTGACATGGACACCATCCCCATCCACAAGGCTCTAGGCAAAACCGAAACCTACTTGAAGGTAAAAGTGCTCACTGTTGCCCCTAGTAGCCAGTTTCCATGTCATCTCCCGACGTCCTCAGACATGGATGGACGTTGAATTTTAACTTGCATCATGGGCGACCTGGCTGGTTTAATCACCTGTATGTGTTTTAAATTAGAGAAGTATTTCAGATCTGTGTACTGTACTCAAAACTATTTTTGTGTACTTCAACCATGCTGAGAATCCAGTAGGCCTGCCATAATTACACTTAAACACCTTTGTCTGGATATAGCAGACTGGAATGGCAATACCAAATATTCCAAGTCACGAGCCTCTGAGGATCAATGAAGCAACTTGTAGGCTCTAACGAAAGGAAAGAGAACCCTGGACACGCTTTCCCTAGCTCTACAACTTGCCCCCACTGTGGTATAACTTGTGGCTCCAGGATTGGGCTCTTAACTCAACTCATTATTTCGAAGTAAGCTTTGATTCATTGCTAGTCCAATATGGCTGCCTGAATACAACATGACCTTCCGCTGGCTCACTGTATTTGTGATGGGCATTGGGATGTTCCTGTAAACTCGTGCTGTTTGGGTTGGGCTGGCACGTTGCAAAAAAACAAAACACCATCCTGGCTGTCTGACCTGGAGTTCCCGAATATGTTCACTTTCTGTCACATCTGGGGGCCCATTCAAATAACCAAAATACAATCTGGAAGGTGCTGGCGTGCAACCACACATGATGAAAAGCAGATTAGGCAGGTGTTCACTACAATAAACCAACACAACCTGACACTCATTGACAAGAACTGCCATCAACTTGGGCTTTCACATGTTAGTGGAATTGTGCCAATTCAATGTCAATGCCATCCTGAATCTTCCAGTCTGCCCTGGAGTTGCCGTACATGTTGACTTGGTGACATTTTTGTGTATGGGGAGGATGCAACCATATACAGTAAGACAAGCTCATTGGACAGGTGTTCACCACATTTAACCAACACACCTCGCCAATGTCAATTCCATCCTGAATCTCCCAGAACTGTCTTCGATAGGCCCACTCCACCATCAGTCCCCCCTCTGGCAGTTAATAAAGACAGACACCATGGAACTGGACTGACACATGCCAGGAGACAATTGAACAGCCAAAATATAATCTGGAAAATGTTGGCGTGTATTGCCCTCATATGTACTGTCAAAGCTAAAATACCACCTCAGCAGGTTAGCAATTAAACTTGCCCCTGCCTACCCAATGGCAGGTCAGTTATCAGTCCTCATGAACCCCTACAGATCTGATAGATGCCGCTCTGCCTTATCTCTGAGCTAGTATACAGCTAGGGACTGTTCCTCAAACTCAACAGTCAGGGACATACAGTAAAGTGAGCTATCCCCGAAGTCGAGTGCCTAAGCTCCCTCACCCTGAACCTTATAAACCCGGCGCCTTCTCAGGATCGTCCGGGCCAGAGTTTCAACCTTAGCACACTATGAGTGAGTTGCCCTCCTGTGGGTTGGCTTCAGCCCAGAGACACCCCTCCTTACAACTCCTACCAATGCACTCAGTAACTATAGTTGGGTCTCAGGTTAGGTTCCTTTATAACAGCCACTCAGGTCCCTGATAGACTAACTAACCAGATGCCAAAAAAAGTCCTACATTTAATCAAGTCTATTACGTAAACCGGAAGTAAAACAACACGCACTGGTAGGACTCTCTGATGACACAGGGTTTCAGAACAATAAACCAAGTTTATTGAAAATCCCAGATCAATCAATCAAAATATCACAAATCAATAATAGGAAAGCATCAATAGCAAATGAAATTGATAAACCCCTTCAGCACCCTTAGGAGGTTAAGTAAACCCTTACTGGGGTGTGCCAATACTTTTTTTTGTCTACCTTTTCACAGGTACCGACAAACGGGGGTGATCATTCTACAGTGGTCCCTGCAGCGTACGCTCAAACTGGTGTGATTAGAATCCTTATTTAGAATGTCCAGTTTCTATTGACGCAACATTTGAGCTAGCCACAACGAAACGTTTTGCACAAACACGGTCCTTACAAAGTTATGTCCTGAACGTGACCAGTTTATTTTTTAATGCAATGTTCAGACATTCACAGAAGTAGTGACTGCATACATAATCATCCAAACCGGAAAATGAAGGCTACATTTGTCCTAGCGCTAACTGAGGAAAGATTGACATAACACAAGCGGTCATATTTAGAGAACTCTCGGCTGACAGAAACCACAATATGAATTAGTTAATAGCAATTACTATGTATAATTCATCACATCATGGGTGAGCTCAACATTGATTGAATAATTGAGTCAAACACGTTCTAGAAATCAAAAGTCATTCGACGATGGGTAGTTTGTGTACGCAGCCATGTTTGTTTTCCCGTCAACCAAAGAAAAAAAGAGGGGTGTGTAATCTACGATCATTGACTTCCCTTCATTCACTTCCTGTAGTTTAATCGAAAGATAAGTGAACCATTCCCTCACCTCATTATAACATCTTTGGTCTGACAAACGTTTACGTGACATCCAGAATGCATTGTATAATGTCAACAAACATGGTGCCACACATAGCTGGCAAATAGCTCATTGTAATCTTTACATCAAAATACCCAAAAAGTATTTTACACACATCATAGGTGTCCATTACAATCTATGAAAAAATCGTAATGCATTATTTGTCACCAGTACATGAAAACATGTGAGTAAAACTATAAATATACTGCTAAAAAAAATAAAGGGAACACTAAAATAACACATCCTAGATCTGAATGAATGAAATAATCTTATTAAATACTTTTTTCTTTACATAGTTGAATGTGCTGACAACAAAATCACACAAAAATAATCAATGGAAATCCAATTTATCAACCCATGGAGGTCTGGATTTGGAGTCACACTCAAAATTAAAGTGGAAAACCACACTACAGGCTGATCCAACTTTGATGTAATGTCCTTTAAACAAGTCAAAATGAGGCTCAGTAGTGTGTGTGGCCTCCACGTGCCTGTATGACCTCCCTACAACGCCTGGGCATGCTCCTGATGAGGTGGCGGATGGTCTCCTGAGGGATCTCCTCCCAGACCTGGACTAAAGCATCCGCCAACTCCTGGACAGTCTGTGGTGCAACGTGGCGTTGGTGTATGGAGCGAGACATGATGTCCCAGATGTGCTCAATTGGATTCAGGTCTGGGGAACGCGCGGGCCAGTCCATAGCATCAATGCCTTCCTCTTGCAGGAACTGCTGACACACTCCAGCCACATGAGGTCTAGCATTGTCTTGCATTAGGAGGAACCCAGGGCCAACTGCACCAGCATATGGTCTCACAAGGGGTCTGAGGGTCTCATCTCGGTGCCTAATGGCAGTCAGGCTACCTCTGGCGAGCACATGGAGGGCTGTGCGGCCCCCCAAATAAATGCCCTCCCACACCATCACTGACCCACCGCCAAACTGGTCATGCTGGAGGATGTTGCAGGCAGCAGAACGTTCTCCAGACTCTGTCACGTCTGTCACATGTGCTCAGTGTGAACCTGCTTTCATCTGTGAAGAGCACAGGGCGCCAGTGGCGAATTTGCCAATCTTGGTGTTCTCTGGCAAATGCCAAACGTCCTGCACGGTGTTGGGCTGTAAGCACAACCCCCACCTGTGGACGTTGGGCCCTCATACCACCCTCATGGAGTCTGTTTCTGACCGTTTGAGCAGACATATGCACATTTGTGGCCTGCTGGAGGTCATTTTGCAGGGCTCTGGCAGTGCTCCTCCTTGCACAAAGGCGGAGGTAGCGGCCCTGCTGCTGGGTTGTTGCCCTCCTACGGCCTCCTCCACATCTCCTGATGTACTGGCCTGTCTCCTGGTAGCGCCTCCATGCTCTGGACACTACGCTGACAGACACAGCAAACCTTCTTCCCACAGCTCGCATTGATGTGCTATCCTGGATGAGCTGCACTACCTGAGCCACTTGTGTGGGTTGTAGACTCCGTCTCATGCTACCACTAGAGTGAAAGCACCGCCAGCATTAAAAAGTGACCAAAACATCAGCCAGGAAGCATAGGAACTGAGAAGTGGTCTGTAGTCCCCACCTGCAGAACCACTTCTTTATTGGGGGGTGTCTTGCTAATTGCCTATAAATTCCAACTGTTGTCTATTCCATTTGCACAACAGCATGTGAAATTTATTGTCAATCAGTGTTGCTTCCTAAGTGGACAGTTTGATTTCACAGAAGTGTGATTGACTTGGAGTTACATTGTGTTGTTTAAGTGTTCCCTTTATTTTTTTGAGCAGTGTACATTATGCTCCATACTGTACATACAGTACCAGTCAAAAGTTTGGACTCATTCAAGGGTTTTCTATATTTTAACTGTTTTCTACATTGTAGAATAATAGTGAAGACAACAAAACTATGAAATAACACACATGGAATCATGTAGTAACCAAAAAAAGTGTTAAATCTAAATATGTTTTATATTTGAGATTCTTCAAAGTAGCCACCCTTTGCCTTGATGACAGCTTTGTACACTCTTGGCATTATCTCAACCAACTTCACCTGGAATGCTATTCCAACAGTCTTGTTGGATGCTTTTCCTTCACTCTGCGGTCCAACTCATCACAAACCATCTCAATTGGTTTGAGGTCGGGTGATTGTGGAGGCCAGGTCAGCTGATGCAGAACTCCATCACTCTCCTTCTTGGTCAAATAGCCTTTACACAGCCTGGAGGTGTGTTGTGTCATTGTCCTGTTGAAAAACAAATGATAGTCCCAGAAGCGCAAACCAGATGGGTTGGCGTATCGCTGCAGAATGCTGTCGTAGCCATGCTGGTTAAGTGTGCCTTCATTTTAAATAAATCACAGACTGTGTCACCCACACACCATCACACCTCCTCCTCCATGCTTCATAGTGGGAACCACACATGCAGAGATCATCCGTTCACCTACTCTGTGTCTCACAAAGACACGGCGGTTGGAACCAAAAATCTCAAATTTGGACTCATCAGACCAAAGGACAGATTTCCGCTGGTCTAATGTCCATTGCTCGTGTTTCTTGGCCCAAGCAAGTATCTTCTTCTTATTTGTGTCCTTCAGTAGTGGTTTCCTTGCAGCAATTAGATCCATAAACGCCTGATTCATGCAGTCTCTTCTGAACAGTTGATGTTGAGATGTGTCTATTACTTCAACTCTGTGAAGCATTTATTTGGGCTGCAATCTGATGTGCAGTTAACCCTAATGAACTTATCCTCTGCAGCAGAGGTAACTCTGGGTCTTCCTTTCCTGTGGCGGTCCTGATGAGAGCCAGTTTCATCATAGCGCTTGATGGGTTTTATGACTGCATTTGAAGAAACTTTCAAAGTTCTTAGAATTGACTGAATTGACTAACCTTCATGTCTTAAAGTAATGATGGACTGTCGTTTCTCTTTGCTTATTTGAGCTGGTATTTTGCCAAGTAGGGCTATCTTCTGTATACCACTCCTACCTTGTCACCACACAATTGATTGGATCAAACGTATTAAGAAGGGGAAAAAATCCACAAATTAACTTTTAACAAGGCACACCTGTTAATTGAAATGCATTCCAGGTGACTAACTCATGAAGCTGGTTGAGAGAATGCCAAGAGAGTGCAAAGCTGTCAACAAGGCAAAGGGTGGCTACTTTAAAGAATCTCAAATATAAAACACTTTTTTGTTTACTACATGATTCCATATGTGTTATTTCATGTCTTCACTATTATTCTACAATGTAGAAAATAGTAAAAATAAAGAAAAACCCTTGACTGAGTAGGTGTGTCCAAATGTTTCACTGGTAATGTACATACATAATGTATGCTACAGTAGAAACGACAACATTATACACAGAAAATAAGGCACTTACTTTGATAGGAACACACACATGTCCAAAGTTATTATTTGTAAGGAAAACAACAATACAACTACGTGAGCCCCAGACAGAAAATGTGCCAGTTCGTAAAAGACTGCGCAAATGTCTACATACTTGATGTGCTTAAAACATGGGGAAGGGCTCTCCTCGAAGAGGGAAGTTTGTCCGGCTCAGTAAAGCCTCAAACATAAATTGTCCGCAACACTGAAATGGGCTACTTCTATGTGAATTAATGAGGAGGCGGAACACACCTCATTTCAAACTGTTTGAAAATACAACTTGTTAGAAAATAATTAGAAATTGACGAATTGAAGCGTAGTCTTTAGGTAATACGCAGGCAGCGCATGTTACCTGTCCTGTAGCGTAACGATCACATTTTGGAACAGTGAGTGCATTGTAACATAACGTGCATAAAAAATGTCACGCTGGGGCGACTGTTAGAGATATTTGGAACTCATATGTGAAAAGGATTATAACAAGAAAAAACAGTTTCTTACCTTCTACTACTTTATAAACAGTTTTTTGGCTCCCCCCCTCAGGATGATTAGTCCCTCAGATGCCATCGAAAAACTCTAACAGCTACTTTACCACACCTCTATCAATGAGGTAACTCTAAGGCTTCCTCCTACAATTTTACATTAACTGAGTATAATAAAATCTAAATATAAGTATAATAAAAATGTAGATATGCATCTTAAGCTAAAAAGCTACAGCAGAAATCTTCTTTCAGCAGGCGACAGGCTCTTCTAGCAAACTCAAAAAGAAAGTTCCCCATTCTCCCAAATCATGCCTCCTTTATATCCTCCATCTTCCTTTTTGTTAACCCCCCATGACGCATTCAGTGGTTAACACCTAAAGCGGACATCACTCCTTTCCCCGCCTAGGCAGGACGTTTGCTTACACAAGATGCTCGCATCCTCCAGTGAATTTCCAATGCAAGCTAGCACCCTTAGTACACTACTGTTAGGTTCTAAATATCATAGTAAGAACTCGATGGACACTATAAAAGCTCAAACCAAGTTTCTTCATCCCAAAGGATCGAACAGCTGAACTGACCAAAACATATTCACTGATATTTAACCCTTTCTCCTATGCTGAGTCTCCTCCTACACATCTGAACAGCCAATGCATCTCTGTTGCTAGACAGAACCTTAGTGATATCTGTTCTTCCTCACTTCATCTGACCTGACCTCTGCCCCAAAGTGCTCACTCCTCTCCAACTCACGGCTGCTATGGTGACTGGTACCAGACAGTGTCTCTTCTCCTCACAGAGGATCCCTCCCATATGATCCCTAATGGCTAACAATAACATAACCTGACATAATGTAAACATTATACATTACCCTCTCTCCCTCAGTGACATGAATAAGTATATTTCATGTTTTCAGAATCCAACACTACATTATCATTAACTTTTAAACCATTACATTTTTAAACATTAACATTCCCTTCTTCGGTCAATTTTAATCTTCCTCAAACCCAACGTATTACTCCCATTACATCTTAAACCTCCAGCAACTTAAACATTTAATTATTACAACATCTCAACATTATAACCTTAAATTATCAACCTCCTTGTTCATCTTGTTCTTCTAAGCTTAACAAACAGTCTATAGGCATCACACCTTAAAGCACACAACATTATAACATTAACCATTTTACTGCATTACTTCAATCCCCCCTTTAATATCACCCACAGTATGTTTCCCCATGCTTTCAATACTTACCATATTTAACCTTTAATTATTATTTTTTATAAATTCCATCCAAATTCATTTATTTTTCTTCCTACTTTAATCAATGTCAATTCTCTCTCAATGTTCATTCTTCTTTGTGCTCCATGCGTGTGTGAAAGTGAAACTTGTGTGCGTGGGCGTATGCTGTATGTGATCATGTATGTATGTGAGCTTGGGCTTGACTGTGAGATAGTGGTCTCTGCTTGATCAGTTCCACCACCTCTGCAACCGCTTTACTTTCCATCAAAGTCCAGAGATCATCTTCAAATGTACAGGTAAATAAAGGAAACAGTTGAGTAAATTAGGGACACAATGTATATTGAAAGCAGGTGTTTCCACACAGGTTTGGTTCCTGAGTTAATTAAGCAATTAACGTCACATCATGCAAATTCCACCCCCAAATTATCTTTGGTATTTGTTTCATTAGTCTATTGCTGACATTGTCCCAAAATGTTTTGCTTGTCAGCAATCAAGTCTGTATTTTGAAATCATCCCAGATGATTCCATTTTGGGACCATGCCAACAATAGACTAATGAAACAATGGAGTGGAGTTTTCCATTAAGATAATGTATAAAAATGCCCAATTGCTCATTACTTTGGCTACCATGGCTAGAAGAAGAGATCTCAGTGATTTTGAAAGAGGGGTCTCAAAATAGCATAGGGGTTTTAAAATGTGTGTGTGTGTGTGTGTGCGTGTGTGTGTGTCTCAGTGATCAGAGCTCAACCCAATTGAACACTTATGGAAGATATTATAGCGGTGCCTGAAATAGCATTTTCTACCACCATCAACAAAACACAAAATTATGGAATTTATTTTGGAATAATGGTGTCGCATCCCTCCAATAGAGTTTAAACATTTGTAGAATCAATGCCAAGGCAAACTGAAGCTGTTTTGCTGTCTTGCAGTGGCTCTATGCCCTATTAAAACACTTTATGTTGGTGTTTCCATATTTTGGCAGTTACCTGAACAGTGCAGTTACCTGAACAGCCACTCAAGGACATTCAGAGACTTGTCCCGAAACCACTCTTGCGTTGTCTTGGCTGTGTTCTCCTGTTGGAAAGGGAACCTTCACCCAAGTCTGAGGTCCTGAGCGCTCTGGAGCAGGTTTTCATCAAGGATCTCTCTGTACTTTCCTCTGTTCATCTTTCCCTCGATCCTGACTAGTCTCCCAGTCCCTGCTGCTGAAAAACATTCCCACAACAGGATGCTAACACCACCGTGCTTCACCGTAGGGATGGTGCCAGGTTTCCTACAGACGTGACACAGGGCATTCAGGCCAAATAGTTCAATCTTGGTTTCATCAGACCAGAGAATCTTGTTTCTCATGGTCTGAGAGTCTTTTCATGCCCTTTGGCAAACTCTGGCTCTCATGTACCTTTTACTAAGGAGTTGCTTCCATCTGGCCACTCTACCATAAAGGCCTGATTGGTGGAGTGCTGCAGAGATGGTTGTCCTTCTGGAAGGTTCTCCCATCTCCACAGAGGAACTCTATAGCTCTGTCAGAGTGACCATTGGGTTCTTGGTCACCTCCCTGACTAAGGCCCCCAGACCAAGGCTTGGATTTTGCTCTGAAATGCACTGCCAACTGTGGGACAGTATATAGACAGGTGTGTGCCTTTCACACTCATGTCCAATCAATTGAATTTACCACAGGTGGACTCCAATCAAGTTGTAGAAATATCCAAGGATGATCAATGGAAACAGGATGCATCTGACCTCAATTTCGAGTGTCATAGCAAAGGGTCTGAATACTTATGTAATTCTGTTTTTGTTTTTTATACATTTGCAAAAGTTTCTAAAAACCAGTTTTTGCTTTGTCATTAGGGGGTATTGTGTGTAGATTGATGAGGAATTTATTCGACTTGATCCATTTTAAAATAAGTCTGTAACGTAACAAAATGTAGAAAATTTCAAGGGGTCTGAAAACTTTCTGAGTGCACTGTATATGTGTGTGCCTTTGTGCAACATCCTTCATAACCAATGCTTTCATAGTCGTAGTCTATAACCTACACTCTAAGTTACCTTTAGTTAACCTGAGGTCGCCCTTACGGGTTCTGTTACTCTCCTTATCTCCTGCTAAGTCTGCCCCAGACTGTAATTACAGCCAACTATCCAAAGTAAATATCAGCCAAATTATAATCCTACCCGAATTCCAAAGGAATATAACGGAATAAGTAGAACGTGTCCTGCAGGACTTTTTGCCACACTCAACATACACAACTCCAATCACAGGTAAATTAGGTGTTGGAAAGATCTAAGGGCAGGTCTGTTTGTAACAGCCCGTTCACAGACTGTCTATCACAAGCAGACAACCAACCATTACAATAATGGAGTATCCCCAGCATCAGTCAGGCTGAGATAACATTAGTCAATGGGTCTCATTGGCATGCAAGCTGCATGTGCTGAGTGCCTGCACCGAACTGTTGTAGAAATGGAAACGGATCACTACACAGCCTGAATACCCTGCCAGTCATAGAGGAAGGATACTGCCCTTTTTGATGCATCTTGCCGAGAATGACCAGTTAGCTGTGTAACATGTTCAGAACTAAAACCACTACTGGCTACTTTATCTCTTCACCCTGTTAGGACATACTCATGTCCTGGTCACCTCAAAGACCTTCAATCAACCTTGTACACTTAGTTTCATTGGGGAAAAGAGGGGAAATGTTAAAGCTGCTGAAGTGGCTGACTGTTGTATTACAGGTTGCATTCCTGTAACTTGGTTACGCTGCTAAAATCAAAATCAAATCAAATTTTATTGGTCACATACACATGGTTAGCAGATGTTAATGCGAGTGTAGCGAAATGCTTGTCCCTGAATACTATGTGCTTGTGTCATGAAAAAAATGAACACACATTAAAAAGCTAGTTGGCTTCAGCTATTCAAACACAACAGAGGCATGACTGTGCCACTCATAGTCCTAGTTATACTAAGAGCTGTATAAAACCCTTTAAAGACATAATAACACAACACAAAATAAACCAGGCAAAGGTGTTTAAGTGTAACTATGTTGGTCATATTGGATTTCAGAATAAAATGTATTTACACCAAAACCGTCTTTATGGGCACGAGTGTACACAATTCTGAAAACATGACTATCATCTACAAAATATATATTTACATGTGATTTAACCTCCATCAAATGGTATTATGGCAGCCATATTGGATTTTGGAAGCCATTTTGGATTTGAGGCAAAATCTAGGGTGGCCCCAAAGATAATCTGTGGCTCCCCCCTGCCTAAATTGCAAGAGTAGGGGATAAATATACAAAATCCACCAAGGAACCTTGGACCACAAAAAATGTAATTTCGATGTCTGAGCCCACTTTTTTTCCTTGGAGTTTATTACAATAGCTACAACATCAAAAGACATGTGTAACTGTATGTATTTTCGAAGGCAGGACCATAAAGCAATGAATGAGAGCAAATTTGACTTTGAAAGTTGTCTATTAATAAGCTACCAAAAAGTAAAGCTTACATTCATCATAAATATTCATACAGTGGCAAGAAAAAGTATGTGAACCCTTTGGAATTACCTGGACTTCTGCATAAATTGGTTGTGCATTTTGATCTGCTCTTCATCTAAGTCACAACAATAGACAAAAACAGTCTGCTTAAACTAATAACACACAAACAGTTACACTTTTTTATGTCTTTATTGAACACACCGTGTAAACATTCACAGTGCAGGGTGGAAAAAGTATGTGAACCCTTGGTTTTAATAACGGGTTGACCCTACTTTGGCAGCAATACCCTCAGCCAAAAGTTGTATGTAGCTGCGGATCAGACCAGTACAATGGTCAGGAGGAATATTGGACCGTTCCTCTTTACAAAACTGTTTCAGTTCAGCAATATTCTTGGGATGTCTGGTGTGAACCACTCTCTTGAGGTCATGCCACGGCATCTCGATCGGGTTGAGGTCAGGACTCTGACTGGGCCACTCCAGAAGGCGTATTGTCTTCTGGTGAAGCCATTCTGTTGTTGATTTACTTCTGTGTTTTGGGGTCGTTGTCCTGTTGCATCACCCAACTTCTGTTGAGCTTCAACTGGCGAACAGATAGCCTTACATTCTCCTGCAAAATGTCTTGATAAACTTTGGAATTAATTTTTCCGTCAATGATAGCAAGCTGTCCTGGCCCTGAGGAATTAAAGCACCTCCTAACCATGATCAATGAAATGTATTTATAAAGCCAGTTTTACATCAGCCGATGTCACAAAGTGCTGTACAGAAACCCAGCCTAAAACCCCAAACAGCAAGCAATGCAGATGTAGAAGCACGGTGGCTAGGAAAAACTCCCTATAAAGGCAGGAACCTAGGAAGAAACCAGGCTCTGAGGGGTGGCCAGTCCTCTTCTGGCTGTGCCGGGTAAAGATTATAACAGTACATGGCCAAGATGTTCAAACATTCATAGATTTACATTTTAGTCATTTAGCAGACACTCTTATCCAGAGCAATTTACAGTAGTGAATGCATACATTTCATACATTTGTTATTATTTTTTTCCGTACTGGTTCCCCGTGGGAATCGAACCCACAACCCTGGTGTGGCAAACACCATGCTCTACCAACTGAGCCACACGGGACCCCAGGGTCAAATAATAATAATCACAGTGGTTGTAGAGGGTGAAACAGGTCAGCACCTCAGGAGTAAATGTCAGTTGGCTTTTCATAGCCGATCATTCAGAGTTAGAGACAGCAGGTGAGGTAGAGAGAGAGAGTCAAAAACAGCAGGTCCGGGACAAGGTAGCACGTCCGGTGAACAGGTCAGGGTTCCATAGCAGCAGCACGACTAGGTGGACTGGGGATGGCAAGGAGTCATTAGGCCAGGTCGTCCTGAGGCATGGTCTTTGGGCTCAGGTCCTCCGAGAGAAGAGAGAAAGAGAGAGAAAGAGTTAGAGGGAGAATACTTACATTCACACAGGACACCGGATAAGACAGGAGAAATACTCCAGATATAACAGACTGATTCTAGCCCCGTGACACATAAACTATTGCAGCATGAATACTGGAGGCTGAGACAGGAGGGGTCGAGAGACACTGTGGCCCCGTCCGATGATACCCTCGGACAGGGCAAACCAGGCAGGATATAACCCCACCCACTTTGCCACACCACTAGAGAGATATCTTCAAACCACCAACTTACTACCCTGAGACAAGGCCGAGTATAGCCCACAAAGATCTCCCCCACGGCACGAACCCGAGGGGGGTGCCAACCCGGACAGGAAGATCACGTCAGTGACTCAACCCACTCAAGTGATGCACCCTTCCTAGGGATGGCATGGAAGAGCACCAGTAAGCCAGTGACTCTGCTCCCTTCACCATACTTTACAGTTGGGATGAGGTTTTGATGTTGGTGTGCTGTGCTTTTTTTTCTCCACTCATAGTGTTGTGTGTTCCTTCCAATTAACTCAACTTAAGTTTAATCTGTCCACAGAATATTTTGCCAGTAGCGCTGTGGAACATCAAGATGCTCTTTTGCGAACTTCAGATATGCAGCAATGTGTTTTTTGGACAACAGTGGCTTCTTCCATGGTGTCCTTCATTGAACACCATTCTTGTTTAGTGTTTTACGTATCGTAGACTCGTCAACAGAGATATTAGCATGTTCCAGAGATTTCTTTAAGTCTTTAGCTGACACTCTAAGATTCTTCTTAACCTCATTGAGCATTCTGCGCTGTGCTCTTCCAGTCGTCTTTGCAGGACGGCCACTCCTAGGGAGAGTAGCAACAGTGCTGAACTTTCTCCATTTATAGACAATTTGTTTTATCGTGGACTGATGAACAGCACAGCTTTTAGAGATACTTTTGTAACCCTTTCCAGCTTTATGCAAGTCAACAATTCTTAATCTTGGGTCTTCTGCTCTTCTTGTGGGTGTTTTTTATAGGGCAGGGCAGCTCTAACCAACATCTCCAATCTCATCTCAATGATTGTTCTCCAGGTTAGCTGACTCCGGACTCCAATTACATTGTGAATGTTTAAATTATGTATTCAATATAGACAAGAAAAATACAATAATTTGTGTGTTATTAGTTTAAGAAGACTGTGTTTGTCTGTTGTTGTGACTTAGATGAAGATCAGATCTAATTTTATGACCAATTTATGCAGAAATCAAGATAATTCCAAAGGGTTCACAAACTTTTTCTTGCCACTGTATTTGATATTGTATCTTGATTCATTAAGATATCCTAATGTTGTGTATGTAGGACAGACAACTGACTACTTGCATTCCACATGTTAGCAATATCAGAGCTTGCAATATTGGCTTACATGAGTTTATGTGTTCACTCCCCACTCCAGCCAGACATTATTCTGCACTGTTTGAATTTAGGGGGTGTCACAATATCTGTCAATTTAATCACTTACTGTGATTGTTTTCAATAAAATTTGTAAAAAATAAAACCAAAAATAGCTTCTTAGCGAAGAACAATTTCTCACGCAAGAATTTTGCTAGGACTGTCTGAGTGGTCTGAGTGAGGGGAAAACTGAGAATTGAAATTTGGAACTCTTTCTTATTGGAGTCTATTAACTAATGTATCGCCTAGTGATACTCCATCCCACCAAAACAGGCGGTCTATTCAAACAATTTCACAGTATTGTTCCAACCTCATAGTGTGGATATATATATAAAACACAAGAAAATCACATTTTTGACTGCACTGGGCCCTAATGAGTTTCCTCCTATCCAATTCATGCACACCCAGCGGCCGCTGACAATTTACTGTGTCATCCCACAAATCACTTAATGTCATTCCTTAATGAAATCACAAAGTGATTGGATGTTTTCAGCACATGTGCCATAACCTGTGAGTGTTCCCTATTAAGGCTTTATCTCTGACCTGACCCGTTCCACTATTCTCCTGCAAATAGTACAATGTGCAGCGGTATCAGCCATGTTGCCCTCCCAGCACATTGGGGTCAACCTTCAAAATTAAAATTAGGTTTCAGATTAGAAGTGCAATTAGATATTTGAGCGTTATCTGCCGGGGTGCTGTATCAATTCCCCGTATTAGGGTAATACAACTCAACCACAATCTTTGCACGGGGGAAGAAAAATGTGTGAGGAATTATAAAAGATAATTGTTTGACTCAGTGATGGATTTCATCCATTCAGGACTGTAGGATTAGC
Source organism: Salmo trutta (assembly GCF_901001165.1). Lineage (NCBI taxonomy): Eukaryota > Metazoa > Chordata > Actinopteri > Salmoniformes > Salmonidae > Salmo > Salmo trutta. The sequence continues at coordinate 12,966,206 of NC_042966.1, forward strand.
GTCATTTGGAGAAGCCATATGCCTTCGAAAAGTATTCGGACACCTTGACTTTTTCCACATTTTGTTAGTTTGTTTATATTACATTTAACTAGGCAAGTCAGCTGAGAACACATTCTTATTTACAATGACAGCCTAGGAACAGTGGGTTAACTGCCTTGTTCAGGGGCAGAACAACAGATTTATTTCGGTTACTGACGCTCTAACCACTAGGCTACCTGCCACCCCAGGTTACAGTCTTATTCTAAAATGTATTAAAAGTTTTTTTTCCCCTCATCAATCTACACACAATACCCATAATTACAAAGCAAAAAAAGTTTTTTTTTAAAAACTGAAACATATTTACATAAGTATTCAGACTCTTTACTCAGTACTTTGTTGAAGCAACTTTGACAGCTATTAGAGCCTTGGGTCTTCTTGGGTATGACGCTACAAGCTTGGCAAACCTCTATTTAGGGAGTTCGAGACTTGTCCCGAAACCACTAATGCGTTGTCTTGGCTGTGTGCTTAGGGTCGTTGTCCTGTTGGAAGGTGAACCTTCACCCCAATCTGAGGTCTTGACCACTCCGGAGCAGGAAATTCATCAAGGATCTCTCTGTACTTTCCTCCGTTCATCTTTGCCTTGATCCTGACTAGTCTCTCAGTCTCTGCCACTTAAAAACATCCCACAGCATGATGCTGCCACCACCATGCTTCACCGTAGGGATGGTGCCAGATTTCCTCCAGAAATGACGCTTCACATTCAGGCCAAAGACTTCAATGTTGGTTTCATCAGACGGGTATTTTACTGAGGAGTGGCTTCCGTCTGGCCACTCTACCATAAAGGCCTGATTTGTGCTGTGCTGCAGAGATGGTTGTCCTTCTGGAAGGTTCTCCCATCTCCACAGAGGAACTTAAGAGCTCTGTCAGAGTGACCATCGGTTCTTGGTCACCTCCGTGACCAATAAACTGTTGTTGTCCAAGATGGCGTAGCAGTGCAGACGTTTTTGTCGTTGTCCCGTGTAAATTGTATGTTTTTTTTGTCTCTTTTGTATAGATTTCAATATATTTCAATCTCTTTTTCCATTTTTAAATTAAATATACCTTCCGGCTAATTAGCTGTACCCGCACCCTACCATACCCCTGTCTGTACATTATGCCCTGAATCTATCCTACCACGCCCAGAAATCTGCTCCTTTTATACTCTGTCCCCAACGCACTAGACGAACAGTTTTGATAGCCTTTAGCTGTACCCTCATCCTACACCACCTCTGTTCCTCGGGTGATGTAGAGGTTAACCCAGGTGTTCCCAGGTGCTCTCATTTGTTGACTTCTGTAACCGTAAAAGCCTTGGTTTCATGCATGCTAACATCAGAAGCCTCCTCCCTAACTGTGTTTTACTCACTGCTTGAGACAACTCCACAAACCCTGATGTACTTGCCATGTCTGAATCCTGGCTTAGGAAGGCCACCAAAAATTCTGAGATTTCCATCCCCAATTACAACACTTTCCATCAAGATAGAACTGCCAAAGGAGGAGGAGTTGCAATCTACTACAGAGAGCCTGCAAAGTTCTGTCATACTTTCCAGGTCTATGCCCGAACAGTTTGAGCTTCTAATTTTAAAAATTAATCTCTCCAGAAATAAGTCTCTCATTGTTGCCGCCTGTTATAGACCCCCCTCAGCTCCCAGCTGTGCCCTGGACACCATATGTGAACTGATTGCCCCCCATTTATCTTCAGAGTTCATTCTGTTAGGTGACCTAAACTGGGATATGCTTAACACCCCGGCCATCCTACAATCTAAACTAGATGCCCTTAATCTCACACAAATTATCAAGGAACCCACCAGGTACAACCCTAAATCCGTAAACATGGGCAGCCTCATAGATATTATCCTGACGAAACTTGCCCTCCAAATGCACCTCTGCTGTTTTCAATCAGGATCTCTGCGATCACTGCCTCATTGCCTGCATCCGTTATGGGTCCGCGGTCAATCGGCCACCCCTCATCACTGTCAAATGCTCCCTAAAACACTTCTACGACCATGCCTTTCTAACCAACCTGGAGCGGGTATCCTGGAAGGATATTGACCTCACCCCGTCAGTAAAGGATGCCTGGTTGTTCGTTAAAAGTAATTTCCTCACCATCTTAAATAAGCATGCCCCTTTCAAAAAATGTAGAACTAAGAACAGATATAACATCCTGTGGCATACTGCACTAGCATCAACTAGTCCCCGCGATATGCAACTTTTCAGGGAAGTCAGGAACCAATTCACACAGTCAGTTAGGAAAGCAAAGGCTCGCTTTTTGAAACAGAAATTTGCGTCCTCTAGCTCTAACTCCAAAAAGTTTTGGGACACTGTAAAGTCCATGGAGAATAAGAGCACCTCCTCCCAGCTACCCACTGCACTGAGGCTAGGAAACACTGTCACCACCGATAAATCCAAGATAATCGAGAATTTCAATAAGCATTTCCCTATGGCTGGTCATGCTTTCCTCCTGACTACCACAACACCGGCCAACAGCAACATGCCCAAGCCTCCCCAGCTTCTTCTTCACCCAAATACAGATAGCAGATGTTCTGAAAGAACTGCAAAACCTGGACCCGTACAAATCAGCATGGCTAGACAATCTGGACCCTCTCTTTCTAAAATGATCCGCCGCCATTGTTGCAACCCTGATTACTAGTCTGTTCAAACTCTCCTTCGTATCGTCCGAGATTCCGAAAGATTGGAAAGCTGCCGCGGTCATCGCCCTCTTCAAAGGGGGTGACACTCTAGACCCAAACTGTTATAGACCTATATCCATCCTGCCCTGCCTTTCTAAAGTCTTCGAAAGCCAAGTTAGCAAACAGATCACTGACCATTTCTAATCCCACCGTACCTTCTCTGCTATGCAATCCATTTTCCGAGCTGGTCATGGGTGCACCTCAGCCACGCTCAAGGTACTAAACTATATCATAACAGAAATCGATAAAAGACAGTACTGTGCAGCAGCCTTCATCGACCTGGCCAAGGCTTTCGACTCTGTCAATCACTGCATTCTTATCGGCAGACTCAACAGCCTTGGTTTCTCAAATGACTGCCTCGCCTGGTTCACCAACTACTTCTCAGATGGATTTCAGTGTGTCAAATTGGAGGGCCTGTTGTCCGTACCTCTGGCAGTCTCTATGGGGGTGCCACAGGGTTCAATTCCTGGGCCGACTCTTTTCTCTGTGCATGTCAATGATGTCGCTCTTGCTGTGGGGGATTCCTTGATCACCTCAACGCAGACGACACCATTCTGTATACATCTGGCCCTACTTTGGACACTGTGTTAACAAACCTCCAAACGAGCTTCAATGCCATACAACACTCATTCCGTGGCCTCTAACTGCTCTTAAATGCAAGTAAAACTAAATGCATGCTCTTCAACCGATCGCTGCCCGCACCCGCCCGCCTGACTAGCATCACTACTCTGGACGGTTCTGACTTAGAATATGTGGACAACTACAAATACCTAGGTGTCTGGCTAGACTGTAAACTCTCCTTCCAGACTCATTAAGCATCTCCAATCCAAAATTAAATCTAGAATCAGCTTCCTATTTTGCAACAAAGCCTCCTTCACTCACGCTTCCAAACATACCCTAGTAGAACTGACTTTTCTAACTATCCTCGACTTCGACACTCTACTCAGCAAACTGGATGCAGTCTATCACAGTGCCATCCGTTTTGTCACCAAAGCCCCATATACCACCCATCACTGCGACCTGTATGCTCTCGTCAGCTGGCCCTCACTTCATATTCATCGCCAGACCCACTGGCTCCAGGTCATCTATAAGTCTTTGTTAGGTAAAGCTCCACCTTATCTCAGCTCACTGGTCACCATAAAAACACCCACCCGTAGCATGCACTCCAGCAGGTATATCTCACTGGTCATCCCCCAAAGCCAACACCTCCCTTGGCCGCCTTTCCTTCCAGTTCTCTGCTGCCAATGACTGGAACGAATTGCAAAAATAGCTGAAGTTGGAGACGTATATCTCCCTCACTAACTTTAAGCATCAGCTATCTGAGCAGCTTACCGATCACTGCAGCTGTACACTGCCCATCTGTAAATAGCCCATCCAACTACCTACCTCATCCACATATTGTTTTTATTTACTTTTTTCTTTTTTTTTCTTTGCTTTTGCACACCAGTATTTCTACTTGCACATCATCATCTGCACATCTATCACTCCAGTGTTAATATGCTAAATTGTAATTACTTCGCTACTATGGCCTATTTATTTCCTTAACTTCTTACTCCATTTGCACACATTGTATATAGATTTTTCTATTGTGTTATTGACTGTGCTTTTGTTTATCCCACATGTAACTCTGTGTTGTTGCTTTGCTGCATTGCTTTATCTTGGCCAGGTCGCAGCTGTAAATGAGAACTTGTTCTCAACTGGCCTAGCTGGTTAAATAAAGGTGAAATAATTAAAGAAATGTAAGGATCAGGAACACGGCATCTAAATTGATTGGACTCCCCACTCCAAAAATCTTCCTAATGAATGAACATGCTATCCAACCCAGACCAAGCCCAGACCAACCAGTCCAACACTGCTTGGATCTTCTCCCATTAGGTGGGAGATATCAAGCATCGATATGAGTCAGAAACCTTTATTCTAGTGTCAAAATTGACTACGAAGTGTAAATAGAATAATTTTGATAATAAAGTCAGTCTTGTCTGAAAAGTGTATCTATAATTCTTTGAATTACAGTTTAATATTTTATCAATGTTTATGATGAGTATTTCTGTAAATTGATGTGCTTATTCACCGGAAGTTTTGGGAGGCAAAACATTTCTGAACATTACACGCCAATGTAAAATGGGTTTTTTGGATATAAATATGAACTTTATCGAGCAAAACATATATGTATTGTGTAACATGAAGTTCTATGAGTACCGTCTGATGAAGATCATCAAAGGTTAGTGATTAATTTTAGCTGTATTTCTGGTTTTTGTGACGCCTCTCCTTGCTTGGAAAATGGCTGCGTGGTTTTTCTTGTCAAGGTGATGTCCTAACATAATCTAATGTTATGCTTTCGCCGTAAAGCCTTTTTGAAATCGGACAATGTGGTTGGATTAACGAGAAGTGTATCTTTAAAATGGGATATAATAGTTGTATGTTTGAGGAATTTGAATTATGAGATTTTTGTTGTTTTGAATTTGGCGCCCTGCTATTTCACTGGCGGTTGAATAGTGTGTCCAGCAGGTGGGACTGTCATGTCCCACATACCCCAGAGAGTTAAACCGCATAATCATTACATAGGTGCATCTTGTGCTGGGGACAACACAATTTCACAAATGTCTCAAGTTTTGAGGGCACGTGCAATTGGCATGCTGAAAACAGGAATGTCCACCAAAGCTGTTGCCAGAGAATTTAATGTTAATTTCTCGACCATAAGCCACCTCCAACGTCATTTTAGAGAATTTGGCAGTATGTATAGTATAACTAGCTTCACATTTTGTGTCACTGGCCTTCACAAAATACCCCACACACAATACCCTATAATGTCAAAGTGGAATTATATTTTTAGAAATGTTTACAAATTAATAAAAAATGAAAAGCTATTATGTCTTGAGGCAATAAGTATTCAACTCCTTTGTTATGGTGAGCCTAAATAAGTTCAAGAGTGAAAATGTGTAACAAGTCACATATAAGTTGCATGGACTCACTGTGTGCAATAATAGTGTTTAACATAATTTTTGAATGATTACCTTATTTCTGTACCAAACACATACAATTATCTGTAAGGTCCCTCAGTAGAACAGTGCATTTCAGACACAGATTCAACCACAAAGACCAGGGAGGTTCTCGGTGTTTGGGCACTGTTTGATTTTCATGTATTCTATGTTTAGTCTAGTGTGCCTGTTTCTATGTTTGGTTAATTGGGGTTGGGACTCTGAGTTGAAGGCAGGTGTTGTCTATTTGCCTTTGATTGAGAGTCCCATATATTAGGGTGTGTTTGTCTTTTGTGGGAGATTGTTCCGTGTATAGCGTCAAGCCTTACAGGACTGTTTATCGGCGGTGTGTTTCTTTTTGTATACGTGTTTATTTTGGGTTTGCCTTCTTTCCTCATAATAAAGAAGATGAGTATACATTTACCTGCTGTGTTTTGGTATCATCACTACGACAACCGTGACAGGATGGATCAACAACATTGTAGTTACTCCACAATACTAACCTAAATGACAGAGTGAAAAGAAGGAAGCCTGTACAGAATAAAAATATCCCAAACATGCATCCTGTTTGCAATAAGGCACTAAAGTAAAACTGCAAAAAATGTGGCAAAGAAATTAACACATTGTATTCAGGATATGAAGTTATGTTTGGGGCAAATCCAACACATAAGTGAGTACCACTCTTCATATTTTCAAGCATGGTGGTGGCTGCATCATGTTATGGATATGCTTGTCATCGGCAAGGAGTAGTTTAAAAAAAATACGTTTAAATTTTTTTTTTTTAATTGAATATAACTAAGCACAGGCAAAATCCTAGAGGAAAACCTGATTCAGTCTGCTTTCCAACAGACACTGGGAGACAAATTCACATTTCAGCAGGACAATAACCTAAATCACAAGGCCGAAAATACACTTGACTTGCTTACCTAGACAACATTGAATGTTCCTGAGTGACATAGTTACAGTTTTAACTCAAATCAGCTTGAAAATCTATGGCAAGACTTGAAAATGGCTGTCTTGGCTGTCTTGACAGAACTTGAAGAATTAAAAACAAAAAAACCTCTGAAAATATTGTACAATCCAGGTGTGCAAAGCTCTTAGCGACTTACCCAGAAAGACTCAAAGCTGTAATCACTGCCAAAGGTTATTCTGGCTGTAACACAACAAAATTAGGAATAAGTCATGGGGTATGAATACTATCTAATGGCATTGTAGATGTCTTGTATATGTAATGTGTGAGCTGTGCCAATATTTTCTCTTGTAGGAAAATTAACATTATTCTGATTTTTAAGTTCAAGTTTATTATTCCCATTTGTAGGGAAAGAATCCATACGTTAATTTGGAATTTCAATGTTGCAAGAGATCAACAGAAAAGGAAAGAGAGTAGAAAGAAGGACAAGTGTTTTTCCTCGTTGCTGCTTTGTGTCTGTATTATCATTCTTCAGGAAACACTGTTTGTTACTCAAAGATGCCAACAACAACAGACACAAATTGACCCGAAAATGAGAACGCCACGACCTTACGAGAGAAATAAGAGCATTATTGACCTTAATGCCAGTGGAACCAAAAGACACCAAAGCAAAAAGAATGTGTGCTATGTATACAACTACTGTAATAAAAAAGAAGAGGAATCCCAACAATATGTCCAATCCAGAGAGAGAGAGAGAGAGAGGAGAAAGGAGCAGAGGCCATACTGCATCCACACAGTGGGAGAGGAACAGACCTTGTAGTGTTCTAAACAACCTGGGAGTATTTTATTAATAATCTACAGAGGGAGACATGCTGTATTCTGACAAAGCATTACACTTTCATGGCCCCTCCACAGAAGCTCAGGCTCAGGGCTGGAGGTAAGAAATCATTATCACCTGCACAATCCCCCTCTGTGTCAGGCAGGCAATCTTGCTCTCTCTTACTGCTCAGGTTTTTGGTCTTTGTTTTGTGTTTTTCACCTTTTTCTTTTGCAGTGCTGCATTTCCCCAAAAACTTCCAGGAACTATAAAACATTTGTAAGTAATACTGTATGTTCTTTTAGGCCTTATTTATAATTTATGGTAATAACCTGTTAAGATATATCTTATTACTTTATATTTAATTAATGATACTAGATTTACAACATTATTTTCAGATTGTCACGCATACTCCCGTTCCCGTTCTCAGGCGCTCAACGTTTCCGGTCTACTAACCACCGGTCCTGGCAATCCACATTACACACACCTGGTAACCATCATAACGCACACAAGGACTTCATCATTACCTTTTTGGTTCCCATTTCCCTGGCTGGCTGTCCCTCAAGTGTTGTCTCTACAGCTCTAGTGGACTGCAGTGCCGCTAGGAACTTCATCGACCAGGCCCTCGCCTCCTCTCTAACTTTATACCCGCTCTCCTCTCCTTTTCCTGTCCAAGCCCTGGATACGCGACCATTGGGATCCGGCACAATTATGCACATCACAGCCACACTCACCATCACAGTGGGACCAGGATGCACCAGGAAAGCCTTCCTCATCACCACCGCACTCCTACACACAGTCATCCTCAGCCTCCCATGGCTCCAACTTCATAACCCCACCATCTTCTGGTCTAGGATGAGAATCACCCGCAGCTTGTGGTTCCACATTGGTGGAGGGTCCTGTGAGTGCCCTCCAGCCTATCAATCTGTCCTCCCAAATCGTTGGCCCCGTGTGTTGGGACATAGATGAGGACATCCGCCAGGCTCTGGAGAAGGAACACGCTCCTGCTACCTGCCCTCCAGAGTGCATCTACGTTCCCACGAGGGTGAGAGATTGGTTGTTGACTTGGGCACACACATCCCTTGCCGCTGGACACCCAGGTATCACCCACACCATCCAATCCCCCTCTGATAAACACTGGTGACCCACCTTGGAGCAGGACGTCGCCCACTATGTCAACTCATGCTCCGTATGTATCCAATCCAAACCTCCCAGCCACTCTCCAGCAGGGAAACTACCTCAGCGGCCTTGGTCACATCTGTCCATCGACTTTGCAACTGATCTCCCCCTTTCTGATGGTTTTCACACTATTATCACTGCCGGCAGGGGGAGTGGGCCCGGTACTTTCCATGGCGGAATACGCCCAGAACTCACTTCGTCAATCCTCCACCAGGCTGACTCCCTTCCAGTGCGTCCTGGGATATCAGCCAGCCCTGGCTCCGTGGACTCCGAGCCAGACCTTGTCCCCTGCAATGGACGAGTGGTTCCGACGCGCAGAGGTGGTGTGGAACGCTGCCCACGCTGCTCCATCGCACTGTCCGCTGTCAGAAGGATCAGGTGGACCATCCTGGTGATCGCGTCTGGCTCTTCACCAGGAACCTCCCGCTCCGCCTTCCCTGCCGGAAGCTGAGCCCCTGGTTTATGGGGCCCTTCAAGGTCCTCCGGAGGGTTAATGAGGTAACTTACCGCTTACAACTCCCCACCAACTACCGGATGTCACCCTCTTGTCATGTTTCCCTCTTCAGGCTGGTGGTTCCTGGTCCCCTTGCTGATGCCGTCCCCCGAGACACCCATCCCCCTCACCTGGACATCGATGGGTCCCCTGCCTATGCCGTCAGGTCCCTACTGGACTCCTGACGTCATGGGGGTTGGCCGTACCCCACACAGTCCTGGTGGACTGGGAGGGGTACAGCCCAGAGGAGCGCTGTTGTGTTCTGACAACCTCAACCCCAACATTGTCCAGATTTACAACTTTATTTTCAGATTGTCACGCCTACTCCCATTCCCTCTCTGCGGAGTTCGACGTCGCCGGACCACTAACCACGTCCTGGCAACCCACATTATGCACACCTGTTAACCATCATTACGCACACCTGCTCCCCATCATTATGCACACCTGCATTATCATTACTTTGATTACTTCCATTTTATTTAGCCCTCAGTAGCCTTGGTCTTCAGGCAGTATTGGTTTTGTTCAGGTTCAGTACACTTCTCCTGTTTTCTTTATCTGCTTATTCTCTTTATTAAACTTACCTTCTGCACCTGCTTCCTGACTTCTAGAGTATAAGTTACACAGATTCACAATAAAGCATTACAGCAACTGGGGTCTCCACAGTATGTGCTCTTGGATTTCATGTCTCTTTATCTGTCTCCTTTTCTGTAAAAGGGTTCTTCATGGGTACTTTCCCTTAAAAGTATTGTGTGCTCTAACAAATACCCAAAAGTGTCAATGTAACATTTTGGACAATTTGAATGAGTAATGATTAGTTTGCAGATTCAGGTCCAAGAGTGCACAAATTGTAAGAGTTTTGACACAAGGATGGGGCGAGGACCAAATGAGGTACGAAGTGTCCATTTGAAGGAGAAAATAGCCACTTCAGTTCCAGATCACCTGTGGATGTTTTCTGTTTAAACATATTTTTTGATTGTTTGACAAGGACATGCAAAGTCTGAAAGGAGGGCAGGGGCATAATGTTCAGAGAACATAAAGTATAACACATTGGTTTGTGCTGTTTTTCAATGGCAATTTTTCGAAGACTATTATGATATCTACCTTCAGTGAATGGTAGCCTAGAGTGGTTATCATTGTCACGTCCTGACCAGTATGAGGGGTTATTTGTTATTGTAGTTTGGTCAGCAGCAGGGGTGTGTTTGTTTTGTGTTGGGTTTTTGGGTAGTGTTCTATGTTTTATATTTATATGTTCTATTTTTTCTATTTCTATGTCTAGTTTATTGTTTTGACCTTCAATTGGAGGCAGCTGTTCCTCAATGCCTCTAATTGAAGGTCCAATTTAGTAGGGGTGTTTTTCATGGGGTTTTTGTGGGTAGTTATTTCCTGTTTTGTGTTCGTGCACCTGACGGGACTGTTTAGTGTCGTTCGTTGTTTTTGTATACATGTTTCTTTTGTTTTCATTCTTTAATAAAATAAGAAGATGAGTTTACACGTTCCCGCTGCATTTTGGTCCAATCTCTACGACACCCGTGACAATCATAAGTATTTACCCCCCTTGAATTTCTTCCCATTTTATTGTGTTACAAAGTGGGATTAAAATGGATGTAATTGTATGTTCTGGTCAATCATCCACACAAAACACTGTAATGTACATTTTTGGGGGAAAATGTATGGAGAAAAGAAACATTTATATACTTTGATTAGAGAAGTATTCACCCCCTGAGTCAATACATGTTTGAAACACCTTTGGCAGTGATTACAGCTGTGAGTCTCCTTGGATAAGTCTCCAAGAGCGTTGCACTCCTGTATTCTGCTATATTTTCCCATTTTTCTTTTCAAAATGATTCACGCTCTGTCAAGATGTTGGGGATCATGGCTAAACAGCCATTTTTAAGTCTTGCCATAGATTTTCAAGCAGATTTAAGTCAAAACTGTAACTTAGCCACTCAGGAACATTCACAGTCTTCTTGGTAAGAAACTCCAATGTAGATTTGGCATGGTGTTGTAGGTTATTGTCCTGCTGAAAGGTGAATTCCTCTCCCAGTGTTTGATTTAAAGCAAACTGAAGCAGGTTTTCCTCTAGGATTTTGCCTGTACCTTGATCCATCCCATTTATTTTTATCCTGAAAAACTCCCAAGTCTTTGCTGATGCCAAGCATACCCATACCATGATGCAGCCACCACCATGCTTGAAAATAAGGATGCAGTTACTTAGTGATATGCTGTGTTGGATTTGCATTTAGGCCAAAAAATGTATTCCTTTGTAGTATTTTGTATATATTATTGACAAAAATCGCAATTACATATATTTCAGTCCCACTATGTAACGCAACAAAATGTGGGGGGTGAATACTGTCATGGAAATTCAGTCCTGAGAGAGACTTGGTCATTTCTTCAAACAATAATCTTTATTTAACATCGATTAATTATTGTAATAATGAGGCTGGTTGACCCCACACCCTTGAGTGTTGGACCGAGTAACCTAACCTTTACACAAATGCAGAGTACTATATATAGCTGACACTAACAATGCTCAGTCATAGTTGGTTCAACCCCCCCCTCCCCCCTCCCCCTCATGCAGACCAAGAAGCATCATAAGCCTCTCTGGGTTCATCCTGTCATTATCAGCACGTGGGTTGTTGTCTTAAGTTAGGGCTACGGTCTAGTTTCCTGAATTTCCACCTGACTGACGTGCCCAAAGTAAACTGCCTGTTACTCAGGCCCGGAAGCCAGGATATACATGTAATTGGTAGCATTGGATAGAAAACACTCTGGAGTTTTTAAAACTGTTAAAAAAATCCAAAGAAAATCTGACCAGAATGAAAGCTAATGTTTCTATATATCTACATCACCCAAATTGCAATACCTATGGCTTCCAATAGATGTCAACAGTCATTATTCAAGGTTTCAGGCTTCTTTTTTGAAAAACAAGTATTTGGAGTTTTTGTAATAGGACCACCTGAAGCAAATCAGTCTTTCGGCGCTCGAGGGAGAAGGCGCGCGCTTATGACTTTTCCTTTCCTATTGAACAAGAGTACTTTCTGTGTGAAATATTATAGTTTATTTACATTTTAGACTACCTGAGGATTAAATAGAAACGTCGTTTGACTTGTTTGGACGAAGTTTACCGGTAGCTTTTTGGACTCCTTTGTCTGCATGTTGAACGAGGGGATTACTGAAATCAATGGCGCCAACTAAACAGACTTTTTGGGATATAAAGAAGGATTTTATTGAACAAAACGACCATTCATGTTGTAGCTGGACACTTGGGATTACAAACAGAGGAAGATTTTCAAAAGTAAGTGATTTATTTAATCGCTATTTTTGATTTTGTGAAGCCTGTGCTGGTTGAAAAATATGTTGATGTGGGGCGCTGTCCTCAGATAATCGCATGCTATGCTTTCGCTGTAAAGCCTATTGTAAATCGGACAAAGCAGTTAGATTAACAAGAATTGATGCTTTTAAATTATGTAAGATACTTGTATGTTCGTGAATGTTTAATATTACGATTATTTATTTGAATTGCACGTTCTCCAATTTCACCGGATGTTGCCGACAGGTGTCCCGCTAGCGGCTATCCCTAATTATATCAAATTGATCCCCCAGTCTATATGCAGAGTAAACCCTCCAACACAACTACCATTCTTAGTTTTCCTGAGAATGGTCCTTCTGTGACTCACGTCTCTATGCATCAGGGAAGGATGACTCTTAAATGGTTGCCATACAGTAGATGGGTCTCAGATTGTTCTGAAATCATTTATGTAGTTAGAAACAGATAAGATTAGCTTTCCTGCAACGTTATTTTGTTGATATTTAATTTGATCTCTGAAAAATGAAGCTCATTGATTGCACACAAATTGGCCATTTCAATGTATAGGATTTGAATTTAAAGGATACTCAGTAAATACAGTACCTATCATCTGATTTGGGCCAAACTTTTTTCAAACAAGGAGTAAGACATGAGGGATCCAAAGAAACAGTCAATGCCACCCACCACACCCCATGCCAATCCCACCCCAACAACGAGTATATATTTTCTGTCTGACAGGTTTGTAGTATGGAGCTGCGGTTCGGAGTATTGTTTCTTCGTCCTATGTAATGTATTCTCCGTCAACTTGGTGATGGTTTTTTTCCCCCTGTTCAGAGAAATTAGTCATTGAAGTTGTTAGGTTTATGTCCCGTCAAACACTTATTTTTCTTAAAACTGCATTGTTGGTTAAGGGCTTGTAAGTAAGCATTTCACTGTAAGGTCTACACCTGATGTATTCGGCGCATGTGACAAATCAAATTTGATTTGATATTAACAGGTTCTGACCACTAGATGGAACTGTTTCTGTTCCTATTAGGTGATACAAAAATTCAATAATAATCCCCCCTCAATGTTAAATGGATAGTTCACCCAAATTACATAATGACATATAGTTTTCTTAGCCTGTAAACAGTCTATGGACTAGGTATGACAGCAACCCATGCTTTGGTTTTGTTGACCTAGCCAATGTTTCAAAGGATAACTTTTTAGCATTTTTGGCACAAATCTACCTATATTTGCATTTTCACACTTCATATCCAAATCATCTATAAGTAACATCATTGAGTTACCCACTACATTTATGATACATTATGATGATTTGGATATGAAGTGTGAAAATGCTAATATAGGAACCATTGACTTGCATTGGATTTATGTCACAATGTGGAAAAAGCTAGCATTTTAAACAGCGGCCATCGAAATTAAAGCATGGGTTGCTGTCATACCTTGTCCATAGGCTGCTTACAGGCTAAGGAAACCAATATGTAATGTTCTAATTTGGCTGAACTATCCATTAACTTTGAGGGGGCGGTGCTATTCCCTTAATAGAGGGAACAGCACCATTTAGCATTTAGTGTTCAGAACCTGGTAATATCAGGATGTAGGATGGAACATAAACCTAACAACTTCAATGACTAATTTCTCTGAACAAGGGGAAAAAACATAACCCAATTCACTGAGAAAACATTACATAGGATGTAGAAACAAAACTCAGAGCCATAGTTCCACACTACTTGTCAGACATAGAGAACTGATACTATATACTCATTGTCGGGGTGGAATTGGCGTTGGGTTTGGGAGGTCCACATGGGATTTTTGACCATTTATTTGGATTCTTCATGTCGAACTCATTGTTCGAAAAATGTTTGGGGCAAATCGGATGTTAGGTACTATATTTATTATATATTATATGAGTCCTGTAAATTCAAATGGCCAATGGGTGCAGTCAATTAGCTTAATGTCTCAGATAATAAATTATATTTAAACAAACTAGTGTTCAGGAATGTTAATCTTTCTATCAACACAAACGATTTCAGAACAATCTGAGATGGTGGGTATCAAAATCCTTTTTTCTTGTGCTTTTTGAGGTGGAATAACCCAGCTGTAGACCACTAAACACTGCATTAGTAGCCTTGGCCTCCTTCTCCTCCTCTCCGCTTTGGCATCACGCGGCGAGCTGCATTGTCCAGACACTTTGTTTACGAAGGAAGCGGAATCACTCAGTTCACGGGTGGTGTGGTGGCATAGTGGAATCATTTAGCACCTCGTTAGGGAATCTGGATTCCTCGTTGAAGAAGCTGGGTTCAGCAGACAGTGTATGATCTAGGAGCAGAAGGGGAGGAAGATGAGAGGTGAGAGAGGAGGAGAGAAGAGAGAGATCCGACCCTGTTCTCAGTGATAGCCGTGTGAACGTGGCAGATGCTCCTGAAATTATTTCAAGACTTATCATATATTTTGCAACGTTTTCACCTGTTAATGTTTGGGGAGCAGAATATGTTATAAAGGTTGAAAAAATAGAGAAAGTGAATAAAAATGTAACACAGTCTTAGAACATAAATAAAGTGTCATGATCTAGCTCGCTTATTTAGCCGTTCCCTTATGGCTCTAACAGGTGCAAACCTAGCACCGTACGGCTGCACAAAATGTACACACTGGGCTCTATATGCATGCAATAATGCATGATATTTCAGTCTAACTCTGCCTCAAAGGGATAGGTCAACATGATTGACCGCAACAAAATATAAACACCACTAAACGTAAAACAGTATATATGAATGATAAACTGTATATCAATGTGTTACAAAGTGAGTGTTATTACGAAGTCTCTGCGCTTAAAGCAGCAATGCTGACTCATCCTTTATCTTCATCAGCCAGTGGATGTGTGACAGTTCCCTCTAGCTTGGACATTTGTTCCCCAGCCATATTACTGATGTGCTTTGCCCTGGGATCTATGTGTAATGACAGAATTTAAAAGAGCAATGAAATGCAAGCTAGACTCAATTCAGTCTGCTGACATGGTCTGATGTGGACTGTATAACCAGGTGTCAAAAGCACTTTGTCTAGTCATGCAACAGCCAAGATTCAGCACGAACGGAGCAGTCATGCTCTACAGTCAAAGACAAGTCAGCCCGATGTGACTCAGTGATGCTATTGGTCACTTTGTTTCTCCTTGTATCTGTAGTTCATTCAATCATTTGGCAGTAATTCAGTCATGAGAAAAAGGGAAATAACTCCAAAACAGTGGATGGTTTGGAGGAAATTTTAAAATGTTTTCAGATATACTGTTTTATGTCCATGCTTGCGACAGGTTACAAACAGTGACACGTTTCTTAAAATGCACTATAAATCAGTGAGTATGTTCTGTCCTATTGTTCTTGGCTCTAATTATTTGAATGCCATCATCACAAATATCTACTTGAATATCCCCTTTAACCATGTATTGCTTAATCTCTTGCAAATCTGCCACTTTGAACTGTCGACTTGTTGGACAGTTGGCACTTAGCCCTCCTTGTCACGCCCTGACCATAGAGATCCTTATTATTCTCTATGTTTGGTTAGGTCAGGGTGCGACTCGGGTGGGGAAGTCTATGTTTTTTGTTTCTTTGTTTTTGGGCCAGTGTGGTTCCCAATCAGAGGCAGCTGTCTATCGTTGTCTCTGATTGGGAATCATACTTAGGCAGCCTGTGTTTGTGGGAGGTTGTTTTCTGTTTAGCATCTGACCCTGACAGAACTCTGCACTTTGATTTTGTTTTTGGTTATTCTTGTTTGAGTGTTTCTTGAAATAAATGATCATGAACACTTACCACGCTGCGTCCACTTCTCCCTCTAACGACGAGCGTTACACTCCTACAGAGAGAAAACCAACAGGAGCTAGCCTGTTGGAAACTTCCTTGTCTAATCAATCCAATTGTCAAAGTGACACTGAGGTAGCCATCCAAAGTGCACATGTGACCCCCTGGCTAGGTGCAGCATGCTCACTCACATTGGATCAGAGCTCAGCATGTGAAGAAATACATTGGAGCAGTTCACTGAATTGGTACATTGTTACATTTCCAGTGTTGACTGAGCCCTCAGATGGCTTCACAATATACTTCACTGTGTTCACCCCACTCTTGTGGAAATTGCATCAATTGAATCTAACATACAAGAGAGTCACTACTTTAGAATCAAACTCTATTTCAGATTAAACAAAATAAAGTTTTCATAATGCAACAATTCTTAGAAAACAGAAAAATTATATATTCATATTATTATAATTAGATGCCTAAAGCGAAATGTAAATTGTCATATCCACACTACCGGAATATTTATCACAGGTAGGGCATTTGAAATACTTGTTTACCTTTTTGCCAATTAATAGTTGCAATAAAACTGTTAAGGCCTGGTTTGGATGCCAAGCTAATGTGCATAAGCAAAAGACCTGAGGCTGTTTTCAGACTATTTTTACACCGCTCTTGTTTCTGCAATAAAACAAATATTCTGTGTATGCACTACATCAGTGAATACATTTAATGTAATTGTTTAAAATTAGGTGTTTTCAGTCAAACAGTCAAAATACACATACTCTTTTATCTGTTCATCAAATGGCATACAGTAGCAAAACATGCTCCTGCATTTCAAACAGATTGGTTTCCTAGGATCAGGGAGTCAATACCATATGGTAAATGGATTCCATTTCACTATCCAGGGGAAAAATCCATCATGGTGAAAAATGCTGACTAATCTCTACGAGGGCAGACTTACTGAGCGGCTCGGGGTTTCCCTCCCAGGCAAACTGATCAGAGACTATTCATCTTATAGGGGACACATTTATACACATGGAATTCCTAACTGATAAGGGTGCAGTTAACTAGATAGTGTATCATTCCCCATTAACATTCTTAATAACCATGGACATGACTTATTTCTATTGATTCAGGTTCACTCGATGGCATTTACTTCCAATGTTGTCTAATGAACAGAAAAGTACATTTTCACCCTTTTTTTTCATTCAATAAGAACACTCTGTTGTTTCTAAATATTTGACATGGTTTGTATTTTAAGTGTGGGCTGGCCGGAGCTTAAAAATGGCTAATATCTGATCATTGATCATATCTGGGGGACCGTCCACGGGCGTATGATGAGAGAATAGTAATTACCCAAATGCATTCATGCAAAGTCGAAGAGCACAGCTCCAGGTACACATACTCATTTATAACTTGAGTGGTCAAATGAGATATGGTACTGTAAATCCATCAATATGTCAGCCTGTTAAAGAACTATGAAGTGCTAACATATTGATCGATCTCCATATCCATCTATCAGAAGGATGAGTTTGTATCACACGCAACAAGCAATCAGCCCCTACCTCTTCACTGCACAATGTGTTTTATCATCCTATGGTGTTTTATGGCTCCCTAGACGTATACGGTAGTACAGTTGAACATTTTAAAAGGAAAGGAAGTCTCAGAAGAACAAAACTAATGCTTTACGTAATAAACCTTCAATATCAGTGGTTTGCCCTATCACACCAAAGTGTGTCCTCTCTCAAAGTGGAAATTAGAATATTCAGAACCAAAATATATTGGCACGAAGGGATATTGCTACTTCAGATGGTATTACAGACACAAAAGTAAATTCTTATTACTGGATAACTGTCGGTTTTATGGGTTCATGAGAAAGGATTCTCTGAATTTAAACATGGTATTAGATTATTAGTGATTGTGTCACCTCAATCAGATTATGTAACACCTTTCAATTGAGCTGAAATTATTGCAAAATATACTGTATGTATTATTCTATAGAGTCTCATGGACATATTGCCTATCCCTTAGACATGCTATTTAGAAATGCAATGGTAATGCCTTTGCAAAACTTCACACTGGAGTATGTATGCTCAATGACTGACATGGCCAAATTAGTTGGGTAACCCTTTGAAATGAAATTGGTGGCATTTATGGTGATAATATCAATGGTAACCTACAACTGACCTCCTTAGATTGCCATATTGACGGCAATCAAACCACCTAATTGTAACATTAATCTGTAGAAATTGTAGGAATGTAGAAATGGTTGTAGAGAAAGGTTGATTGGGTGAACAAGAACAGATGGAGAGAACATTGACCCTGGGAAACCACAGGTAATCCCAACAGTATCCCAGAAGTATTACACTGGAGTAGTTTGAACAATCCTGTTTTAGCTTCTCATAGTTCAGCTATAGAGTTCTACATGGAGGGCCTCAATTATTTTCCATCATCAGAATTCACTGCAGGTGGAAAAGAAATACTTCCAACCTACAATAAAATGTAAATGTGATGTTCAGATTACCATGGATATTGGTGAATAAGTATGAATTAAAGCAGTGCATTTCTAGTACGTACAGTACATTTATGTGAACAGACGATAATGTTGATCTATTCTAATCTATAGCGACAGCAGCATCAACATCCACTCTGAGACTTTAGTAACTGTGGTACTAGTGGCAACCCAACAGAAACAAGAAATTTGAAACTCTGGATGCCGATACGATAACAATTACAGACAAGACTGAAGATAACTTGATTCCGTTTTAGCGACAATGTCTTCAGAACAAGTACTAGAAAAATTACATGTTATAATATGTTGTCAGCCAGAAAAGTAGCTAACATTACAAATGTCAAGGTAGCAAGCTAGCTAACTTAGCTACATGGTTGATAATAAATCAAATAAAAAATCAAATTGTATTAGTCACATGCGCTGAATACAACATTAAGTAAGCATTTCACTGTAAGGCCCCTAACCAACAATGCAGTTTAAAGTAAAATAAATATGAATAGAATTAGAAATTAAAGTAACAAGCAACTAAAGAGCAGCAGTAAAATAACAATAGCGAGACTATATACATGGGGGTACCGGTACAGAGTCAATGTGCGGGGGCACCGGTTAGTCGAGGTAATGGTTGTAATATGTACACTACCATTCAAAAGTTTGAGGGCACTTAGAAATGTCCTTGTTTTTGGAAAAAATGTACATTTTTTGTACATTAAAAGAACATCAAATTGATAAAAAATACAGTGTAGACATTGTTAATGTTGTAAATGTCTATTGTAGCTGGAAACGGCTGATTTTTAATGGAATATCTACATAGGCGTACAGAGGCCCATTATCAGCAACCATCACTCCTGTGTTCAAATGGCATGTTGTTTTAGCTAATCCAAGTTTATATTTTTAAAAGGCTAATTGATCATTAGAAAACTCTTTTGCAATTATGTTAACACAGCTGAAAACTGTTGTACTGATTAATGAAGCACTAAAACTGGCCTTCTTTAGACTAGTTGAGTATCTGGAGCATCAGCATTTGTGGGTTCAATTACAGGATCAAAATGGCCAGAAACAAAGAACTTTCTTCAGAAACTCATCTGCCTATTCTTGTTCTGAGAAATGAAAGCTATTCCATGCGAGAAATTGAGAAAAGAAACTGAAGATCTCGTACAATGCTGTGTACTACTCCCTTCACAGAACAGCGCAAACTGTCTATAACCAGAATAGAAGAGGAGTGAGAGGCCCCGATGCACAACTGAGCAAGAGGACAAGTACATTAGAATGTCTAGTTTGAGAAACAGTCCTCAACTAGCAGCTTCATTAAATAGTACCCGCAAAACACCAGTCTCAACATCCACAGTGAAGAGGCGACTCCGGGATGCTGGCCTTCTAGACAGAGTTCCTCTGTCCAGTGTCTGTGTTCTTTTTCCCAACTTAGTCTTTTCTTTTCATTGGCCAGTCTGAGATATGGCTTTTTCTTTGCAACTCTGCCTAGAAGGCCAGCATCCCGGAGACGCCACTTCACTGTTGACGTTGAGACTGGTGTTTTGCGGGTACTATTTAATGAAGCTGCCAGTTGAAGACGTGTGAGGTGTCTGTTTCTCAAACTAGACACTCTAATGTACTTGTCCTCTTGCCCAGTTGTGCACCTGGGCTCCCACTCCTTTTTCTATTCTGGTTAGAGACAGTTTGCGCTGTTCGGTGAAGGGAGTAGTACACAGCGTTGTACAAGAAAGCTCCGGTCTTTCCCAGCTCAAAGTTGTGCTTACTGCACCCTGTGTTGAGTTGCAACATCTCCTTGAAGTTGTAGCAGCTCAGCCTTTGTAGGTGGTGGCACTTCAGGGAGTCTTGGGTCATCTGATCTCAGGATCATTCTCCTTGGTAGCCCCAATTGAAAGCCCAGTCTTCTCAACACTGTTCTCTGAAGTTCCGGGATGTACTTTGCAATTTTCAATGCGTAGACACACTTCACCTTCGAGATTTATCGTAGTCTCTCCTTTAGCTGAAAGATAGAATAATATTTGCTGGAAATTTTGTCTATAGAATTTCATTACTATCCGTGCAGAACTGTAGTGTTGATATCTGTTGAAAATATAACAGTGATAACATGTATTATATTGTAATGAGTTAATAAATTGAAATATTTTAGTTTTACATCAAACAAATCTTTTTCACAACAGAGAGGACAACTAACACTTAAGTCTTGTTGCCCTGGCCTACGCATTCTCCAAGGCTGAACGGTTGTTACAAAGGTTGTAGTCAAGTGCTGCCAGTAGGGTTCCAGCCTCATATACTGGAGGAGCGAAAGCAAACCACTAGATGAGTTTGTGATTCTGGAAGGACTCAAGCTCAAGCCCCCAGGACTGGAGGTGACCATCACTGACCTAGATCAGAGATAAAACTAGCTAGTTTTAGAATGATTTGTACAACTGCTGACTTCAGATCAAGAACATGAGATGTACAGTTGAGAACATTTCCACGGTAACGGTGCTGCTTTACAATTCCGTGATGAAACTTTGAAACAAAGTTGCCAATTGTTGTAGCAAACGAGTGTCATGAAGTACATGCACGAGAAACAGGGTACGCTTTTTGACTTGTCAGATAAATGTCAGCAAGCCAGTCTAGCTACAGTATGTACAGCAAAATAGCTAGCTAGCTCTCTGCTTGGGGCTATCTAGCTGCTTAGCTGAACACAGAATGTTAGAGCACTGTTCTTTGAATGGCTAAATGGATCCATCTCGTTGCAAGACTTTAGCTAAAGTTGACATGAATACAGCCAACTACGTGAGACAAACCGTTGTGTAATGTCTCATCTTATTTATCTGAACTGGGCTTTGTAGCTATTCCATGCCAGTACACTCGTGTGACCGGAAGTATTTAGCTAGCTAGCCAATATCAGCGTGGTTTTCAGACACAAGGTCAAATAACGTTATACACACAAGTTAGCTAGTTACGATTAACTAGTGAAGCAACATTTTATATTCAAATTAAACAAACCAATGTCACAGTATGCTAACAAGCTACTAGCGAACATTAGCTAGCTAGCTAATATGAACTATTGCATGTGTGGCTTGAAAACAATCAAAACAAGTAATCCAAAAATATTACTCACATACATATTTACAACTAAATAGCATAATTTAACTTTATATCTAACAGGATATATTATCCAGCTAGTTATGTTTTCTTGGTCGGTTTTGAATCCCTTCAACTCCCTTAGTGCTCTTCACTGTGTGAACGCAAATCCATCTTGACCTGGGCTCTATTGTTTTCCCTGTTACCTGTCTGCTTTCCAAATTTCTCTCTTTCTTTGGCTTAGATGGAGGAGTAGTTGCTGCTGGGTCAGGTAATTTGCCCCTCATGTCTGCCTTGTCTGTAAGCTAGCCATTAGCCAACTGTTGGCCATGGGTTTCCGACCCAACAGGGAAAATGAAAACCAATGAATACAGCAGTTCTCATGCAGGCTAGAGGCGCAATATTGTTACTGTTGCATCACATTGTATGACCACTAGCAACTTATTGGAGCCTTTGAACGTAACATTTTTAAAAAAAAAGTTGTAACTATTTGCAATCACTGCAGTATTGGCATGCTAAATGAAAAGTTCTAATGCAAAAAGTGAAAAGAATAGAAACACACCAGACAATTCCTACCTGTACTGTATCTTAAGTCAACAGAACAGAATAAATAATTGATCACCATAGCACATCGAGTGTTACCCCTGATATTAACTTTAATGGGCCAACTCGGCATTGTACGGTGGGGCCCGCTACTGCAACTTGTCTCTATTTGAAGGTGGAGTTTCCATTAGCCTGAGTCATCAGGCAGCTAAGTAAGTGGACCAGTGTCCCTCTTCCTCCTCTTCCCCTGCCCAAACAGGTGTCTGGCTGATTGATGAGTGCTCATCAGCCTGACAGGCAGACTCACTCCTCTCTCTCCTCTCCCTCGCCTGAGAGATGGACCTGGGTGACCTCTCACAGATTATGATGTAATGAGTGCATCTGCCGGAGACGGCCTGCAATTAAACGCCATGAAAATGAATGTCCCTGCTGTACCCTCTGTGCCATGCAACAGCGCCTTGCCCCAAAAAAAACGTCAGCGGGAGAAAATTGATGTTCTGCCCATTTTTTTGCTGTAAAACTTTTAAACTTTTTGCACTTTCAGAAGTTCATGTCTGAGGAATGAAAGGTACCTAGCCGATATAGACTCAGTCAACCTAGCTACACTTATATCTGTCTATACTATATCCAGACTTGCTAAGCTCTGTCGAGAGAGAGCTATGCAGGTATGATGGAGTTTCCCCATTAAACAACAGGACTCAGTGTGTACATTTCTGTATGCAGGGAGCATGCTGCTCGGATAATAGATATCACTGCAACACCAAAACATACCTTCACGGTTGAGCATCGTATGTTGGCTGCACTAGACATGACGGCTACCGGTTTATCTCCCTTCCTCAACATCGCTGACCGGGATTGGTCGTGGTTGAAAACTCAATAGCAACAGTCGTTAATTCAAATCTGCTAGGTCAAGACACGTGCCAGTGACAACTCCCTGTGTGTAGGGGGAGAGAGAGTGGGAGGAAGAGAATAATAGAAGGCGAGAAAGAGAACGAGTGGGAGAGTAGGAAGGTAATGAAGTGCAGACAAGGAGAGCCTGTTTGTTCTCTTGTTAACCTCCAAGAGAAGATAATTCAGTCCCAAGGGGAGGCTTTTGGAGGAGACAGGCAAGGTGCTTTGTATTTGCTGGCTGGTTGGCCAAAGCTCCAGCCCTTGGACTTTAGCCAATCTCACAAGCTACATTTTCCCTTGCATGAAGAGGAGCTATTTTACATAACACAAATTCTAAAAATGGATTTGTAAAGACAGACGTCACACTCCTTGCCTTCGATTAAAATGTAGGTTATACAATACACACTTGAGAAGCAGCATTTAATGGTAAAGGTGAATGGAACATATTGAGGTCAGAAAGTTCTGTAAAAGCAGACAGGCACAGTTTTTCTTTTATGTTGTTATGCATGATGAAATTAAAGTATTGTTCATGTACAGGAAACACTTTGTTCTATAGGCTACCTTTGAGCAACATAAAAACACTACCTATGAACAGAGACAATACAAAGACATTAACTAGGTCTTTACCCAAGTTCACACTGTGATATGCATTGGGCTACCCACTGGCACAGACATCAATTTAACGTCTATTCCACATTGGTTCAACGTAATTTAATTGAAATGACGTGGGTCGGGTTTATACCAGTGGTTGGAACCGGTTCAGGGGACAGAACCGAAAACCGGAAAATGCATTTTTCAAGGAACAGAAATGGAACCGGGAACGAAAATGATCCATGCTGTTCCGGAACAACAAGAACTGTTATTTTAAAAACATTGGAACCGGTTAATAACTTTATTTTATGTTCCAGGCATTTTTTTCTAGTCCCACAAAAAAACGCAACAAAGCGCCTATGCAAAGCCCTCCCTCTGTCACTCACAAATGCATTCCAGTGTCTGCCGGCAAGCTGAAAATCTTTGCAAGTGTGTGTGGATGTTTAGGCAGCCTGCCCCTCCTCCCTTCCAAAGCATAGGCTACTGTACTGACGTGAAAGTGTAATTCTGTCACGTCCTGACCAGTAAAAGGGGTTATTTGTAGGTTGGTCAGGGCGTGGCAGGGGGTGTTTGTTTTGTGTGTTTCGGGGTTTTGATGTGTATTCTATATTTTCTATTTCTATGTTCATTCTATGTTCCTTATCTATGTTTTGTATTTCTGTGTTTTGGCCTGGTATGGCTCTCAATCAGGGACAGCTGTACATCGTTGTCGCTGATTGGGAGCCATACTTAGGTAGCCCTTTTTCCACCTGTCTGGTGTGGGAAGTTGTTTTTGCATTGCTGTGAGTAGCCTGCGAAACTGTTCGTTCGTTCGTTGTGTTGCTTCTTGTTTTGGTTTTTGCTGGTTCACCGTTTATATTAAAGTATGATGAACTCAACCCATGCTGCGCCTTGGTCTCATTCCAACAACGGACGTTACAAATTCAAAGTTCCTCCATAGAAGCCACTCCTCCTAGGTATAATTCTGTGGACCTAGTTCAGATAACGCATGTCATAACAAGATACCCAGAACTTCAAGCCTCCTCTTCAACACTCTGGCTCTCTCCCCACCTGCAAAATTTCAGTTGTATCTTGCGCCATAGGCTACACTTGTCTGTCCATCACACATGTAAATAACTACCTTGCCTACTCTATCCGCACTAATTTCTGAAGTCATTTAATAAGCTAAATGAAAAAACGGTTAATTTAACAGTATAAATCTGGTTCAGAACTTTATTTTGCTGGTTGGAACAATAGAATGGAACGAAAATAATTCTGGTTCGGTCCAAAATGAAACTATTGGAAAATAATGGCTTTAACCCAAAGTTATTTAAGTGACTTTGAAGAAACATGTATTGTAACTGAATGTCTCCATCATCAAAGTCAGGAATAAAACTGCTGCCACGTGACACACAATCCTCAATTACCTCCCGACACATTCTCAAATTTGCATTATGGCTCTAATGTAAAAATGTAACCATACCAATTATTTTCCTTACTTCATTAACCAAACCAATTATTTCAATGAGGAATTACATAACACAGTGATCAGGGGAAAACATATCAATCCTCTATCTACTAAAACTTCAGACACAACTCCAGGCATTAGCCAAAATGGCTGTCCTGATTCAGATACAGACCCATCTGAAGGAATGACCACCACTCCAACTGAGATGTCTACTGTTTCCCCTTATTAAGGCAGCTCTGATGTCAGATCTGCTGCCAGAGGAAGGTTACGGTGGCCACACTGATGTTATCAGGCTGTCCACAGACGTGTGGGCCGGCTGATAAAGGCAGCCTCATGGGGTGATGCTGAAAGTGACAGAATCCCAGGCACTGGAACACATAATGTATCCCTCCACGGCTCAACCGCTGCTGCCTGCCAAGCCATGCAGGGAGGGCTGTGCAGGAAAAAGACACAGGGATTCATATTTATCTAATATGAATTATAGGCTGCCATTCAAATTAATACAACCTGCTGTGCTAACTGTAGGATGGAGTTATTCTCTGCTTCAACCCTATCACCAGAGCATCAATTCATAACATGTAATTATGCCAATGTGGTGAGAAAACAAATATAAAAATCCTCATGGCGTGCTATGCCCTTGGGAGAAATCCAGTTGATCCTTATCATATGCATTATGCACTTGAAATGAAATGATAAGGGCATAAATAACTTTGATTTGTTAATTTATCAGACCATTTTATTGAGTTGGGTATTGGGTGAAAAACCACACTTGTCTCCAAAAATCGATGGTTACTTCTCCTCTCCCCTTGCTGTGATCATCCACTGATTATCTCTGTCACCATCTGTTCCTCTCTCCAAAGCCTTGTTTATACCTGCCGCTAACATTGGTCCAGTGTCTTGATCTTGTCCACATTGTTATTGTGCCCACATTTGTGCCCAGAAATGTGTCTACACATGATATTAAAATGCGTCTCTTGTCCCTCCACCAGGTCCCTCTCTGTATGCAAATGATTTTACAGCTATTCTTAAAATATCTATATATTTTTTAATTGATAGCATAAGTCAATGGTCTATGATTTTAGAGCGCTGAAAAATGATCCGTCTACATTTGAGCTGATCTGACTGGTCAAAAGATCAATTAGTGAAAAAAATATCAGAATTGGCTGCCTGTCTAAACGCAGCCATAATACGTACCTGATTACCTCTGGGGGTGGTCAGGAAGCTCTGATCACAATCAGGTCACAATGCGTCTTTTAATTGCAAATTGTTTATACATCCGTACAGGGCGTAATTATTCAATGTGGATTCGAAAAGTCTTTGCTGATACAGTGCATTAGGAAAGTATTCAGACCTCTTGACTTTTTCCACATTTTGTTATGTTACAGCCATTTCTAATATTGATTAAATTGTACATTTTTTCCTAATCAATCTACACACAATACCCCATAAAGATAAAGCAAAAACAGGTTTTTAGATTTGTATTTTTTTTATAAAAACGAAATATGACATTTACATAAGTATTTAGACCCTTTACTCAGTACTTTGTTGAAGCACCTTTGGCAGCGATTACAGCCTCAAGTCTTCTTGGGTATGACGCTACAAGCTTGGCACACCTGTATTTGGGGAGTTTCTCCCATTCTTCTCAGCAGATCCTCTCAAGCTCTGTCAGGTTGGATGGGAAGCGTTGCTGCACAGCTATTTTCTGGTCTCTCCAGAGATGTTAGATCGGGTTCAAGCCCGAGCTCTGGCTGGGCCCCTCAAGGACTTGTCCCAAAGCCACTCATGCGTTGTCTTGACTATGTGCTTAGGGTTGTTGTCCTGTTGGAAGGTGAACTTTCGCCCCAGTCTGAATTCCTGAGCACTCTGGAGGAGGTTTTAGTCAAAGATCTCTCTGTACTTTGCTCCGTTCATCTTTCTCTCGATCCTGACTAGTCTCCCAGTCCCTGCCACTGAAAAACATCCCCACAGTATGATGCTGCCATCACCATGCTTCACCGTAGGGATGGTGCCAGGTTTCCTCCAGATGTGATGCTTGGCATTCAGGCCAAAGAGTTCTATCTTGGTTTCATCGGACCAGAGAATCTTGTTTCTCATGGTCAATACAACAACTATGATAGCTGAGGTTCATAGATATGTTCTGAACTAATATTCGTACCAAAAGTTTTAGGGTCCATACACAGATCGGCTACATACTGTAGCTAGCTACACATCCATAGGCATACAGTTATTTTTATCCTCCACTACACAATAAGCAAATAAATAGTTAGCTAGCTATGTTACTTTAGCTGCAATTGTGTAAGCAAGGCAAGCTTACTCAATTGTACATTTAATTTGCAGTAAATGCTTTAGCTAGCTAGATTCTTTACATCCACTGTTTCACAAGACGACAGCCTGGTTTGCTGGTTTTCTCAGGAGTCCCTAAAACATTAAACAACACGCATTACAAATTCATACTCATGTCATAACACTAGCTAGGTAGCTAGCTAGCTAATGTTAGCTAGTCAGCTAACTTGCTAAATAGCAATTTTCGTAAATTAACTAAATGACACAGAAATATGCACAATTGTCTGTCACTACATTAACTAACATATTCCCCTTAATTGTAATTTTTTTTGCTTGACTCGTTAAGACGTTATAATTACTTACATTTGCTTCCACCGTAATGTTTTGTCAGCCATCTTGTCTGAAGAATGTCACCAGGGACGGGTGGCTCGCGTGAAATTCATCATTGGAACCAGTCGATATGATTGGTCATATAAAACTCTTGGGACCCAAATTCACAATGAATGCTCTAACTCCCCCTGTCGGTGGTCTGGAGCAATGAAGCCATGATGCTGGTGTACCTCTAAGTCCCGCGGTGTAAACTCACAGCTTTTAAAGGAGGAACCACTGTA
This sequence comes from Salmo trutta, assembly GCF_901001165.1. Lineage (NCBI taxonomy): Eukaryota > Metazoa > Chordata > Actinopteri > Salmoniformes > Salmonidae > Salmo > Salmo trutta. The sequence goes on from NC_042966.1 coordinate 12,994,318, forward strand.
AATGTGTTTATGTTATTTAACGGTCAATTACCGTCAGACCGGAACTTATTTGCTTGACAATCACCGACTAACAAAATTTCACGACCGCCACAGTCCTAGCCAATATCAACATTAATGTGTAAACTTGGTTTCCAGTGAAATGCAGTTATCTGTAAACATAGCCATCAAGCTAGGCTGATGTCAAGCTGAGCTGAGACCCCTCCAACGAGGGTTATTTGTAAAGTGTTGAATACAAAGCAAAAACCTATGAAGTGGTGATTGGATCTCGCTTAGAAGCTATCTCCGAGGAATAATCATTGCTTCGTTGTTGTTTTTCATGAACCCAACCAACCATCAGCAAGCACACTTTTCAGATGCCTTTTGCCACATAAACATTCAGGGCTACATTGTCTGCAGAGAAGAGAAAGGCAATTCAAACTCCTATATACTTTACTTGGAGGCTAGTCTGAAAACAGGCGCTCACGCATTATTATTTGATGAGCCCATTTCAGCACTATTGATGGAAAGTTTCATGAGAGATTGCTAAAGCAGAGATACACTGAAAAAGGGATAAAAGGAATAATTTCAAAGACAGATATTCTGGTATTATTCTGGTATAATGTTCATACATTATATAGGCCTGAAGTACTTCCTGTGCATTCCACCCAAACATCAGAATAAAAATTAACAGTAAAAGACCAACAAAACCAGCTGGACAATCCCATTACATTGTCTCAACTAAATGAGAAAATAAAGGCCCACAAGAGGGGTAAAGCCAGTGGGCCAGACAGCATTAGAACATAAATAATGAAACACAGCAGCCCTAAACTGAGAGAGAATTCTCAAGCTGTTTAGTGATGAGGGTAGGCTAATTTCCTGAGACCTGGAGCCAAGGCTTTATCACAGCTATATTCAAAAAAAATTGACAAGTTTGACCCTAACAACTATAAAGGCATCTCTTTTTAGTAGTAAATTAGGGAAGGTTTTCTGGAGCATAAAGAACGCCAGAATTCAGGCCTTCCTAAGTGAACACAACATTTGAAGTAAAAGTACAATTGGATTCGTACCTAAACACTGAACAACAGATCACTTTTATACCCTCCACACTTTGGTCCAAGAACATGTGCATCAAACTCACAAAGGAAAAATATGTGCCTGTTTTATAGACTTTAAAAGGGCTTTGATTCCATATGGCATTAAGGTATGTTCTTAAAACTCCTTCAAAGTGGTACAGGAGGCAAGGTCTATGATTTCATTAATGTGATCTATAAGGAAAACAAATGTTGTGTAAAAATGGACAACAAATTAACACAATTCAATAGGTTTCAATATTAGTCCAATCTTAATCAACATTTATATAAATCTACTGGCTACCATATTAGAAAAATCTACATCTCTGGAACTCACCTTAGAAGACAAATAAATTACGTTTATTTTATACGCTGATGCTCGAACATGGAAAAAACTAAGTAATGATCTTTCAGAAAAAGTACAGATCTCAGGAAAGTAGATACCATATCACCCTATGAGAAACAACCCTGAAACACACCACCAACTATACTTACCTTCGTTTGACTTTAAATTAACCTGGGCAGTTTGGCATGGCCATAAAATCTTGAACAAAGGAAGCACACACAGCATATTTTGCAATTAGAAAGACCCTGTATAAATTGAACCCACCAATTAGAATTTGGTGCCTCCTTTACATTTTAAAATAAACATCATGGGATAAAAGCCCCACTGGAATTTTACACCTGGAATTTGAAATAATATTCTAAGTGTGCACAGAAATGCCCCAAACCTTGCTTGTAGGGTATAATTTGGGACATTCCCCCTAGCACTCCAAATTGAGAAAAGAGCCACCAAATTCTGGGCTCACCTAACACAGTGTGAATATTATCATCACAAGGCTTTCTTATGCAAACATCGCAATCCAGAGTGACCCTTTAGAGCAACTGGCCCAAAAGAACCTACTAAATTCTTCCATTCGACCACAAAACGCAAACAAATAGAAATCTATAACCAAAATACACACAGTACACTGATTATTGGCAAAACAAAATTCAATTTAATGACAAACTTCAATGTTACCACATTCTTAATAGAGATATCAAATTAGCACAACAGCTTGTCAAAATCAAAGAATTCAAACAAAGGGAGACATTGTCACGGGCTGGCTCGAGGAACAACAGGAGAGGTAGAGTCAGGTGCAGGAGACAGAGAGAGTTCGTGACCACACTTCTTTATTGGAAGCACTGTACGTGGTCGACAAGGTATAGGGGCGCAGCCCTGAACGATTCTGCGGTGGTGTACACAAACAAAACAAACCACTGGCAGAAGGGAAAAATTCAGTACACGTTCTTTACGAACACAAAACCCGGACAAGCAACACAATCACGTACAACCACATACATCCTACGCTAACCTAAATAACCCCCCCTTACTAATGACTAACCCAAAACAGGTGCGTGCCTACCTAGACCTAACCAAACGAAAGTGAAACAAAAAGGGATCGATGGCAGCTAGTAGGCCGCCCGGCCGAGGAGGGGCGCCACCATCCGTCACTGTCGTGACAGTACTCCCCCCCTGACGCGCGGCTACTGCAGCGCGCCGACGCCGGCCTCGAGGACGCCCCGGAGGGCGAGGCGCAGGGCGATCCGGATGGAGGCTGTGGAACTCCCGGATGAGCGCTGGGTCCAGTATGTCCTCCACCGGTACCCAGCACCTCTCCTCCGGGCCGTACCCCTCCCAGTCCACGAGGTACTGCAGGCCCCTCGCCCGGCGTCTGGAGTCCAAGATGGACCGGACTGTGTACGCCGGGGGCCCCCCGATGTCCAGGGGGGGTGGAGGGACCTCCCGTACCTCATTTTCCTGCAGCGGACCAGCTACCACCGGCCTGAGGAGAGACACATGAAACGAGGGGTTAATGCGATAATAATTAGGAAGTTGTAATCTGTAACACACCTCGTTTATTCTCCTCAGGACTTTAAATGGCCCCACAAACCGCGGACCCAGCTTCCGGCAGGGCAGGCGGAGGGGCAGGTTCCGGGTCGAGAGCTAGACTCTCTCCCCTGGGGTGAACACGGGGGCCTCGCTGCGGTGCCGGTCAGCACTCGCTTTTTGTCGCTCCCTGGCTCGTTCCAGGGATTCCTGCACAGCGTTCCAGGTCTCCCTTGAGCACTGCACCCATTCCTCCACCGCAGGGGCCTCCATCTGGCTCTGATGACATGGCCCCAGGACCGGCTGATAACCCAACACACATTGGAATGGTGACATGTTGGTGGAGGAGTGGCGCAAAGAGTTCTGAGCCATTTCGGCCCATGGCACGAACCTTGCCCACTCCCCTGGCCGGTCCTGGCAGTAGGACCACAGGAACCTGCCCACCTCCTGGTTTACCCTTTCCACCTGCCCATTACTTTCGGGGTGAAACCCCGAGGTCAGACTGACCGAAACCCCCAGCCGCTCCATAAACGCCCGCCACACTCGGGACGTGAACTGGGGGCCTCGATCTGAGACGATATCCTCGGGCACCCCGTAGTGCCGGAAGACGTGGGTGAATAAGGCTTCCGCGGTCTGCAGGGCCGTAGGAAGACCGGGTAACGGAATCAGACGGCAGGACTTACAAAACCGGTCCACAACGACCAGGATCGTAGTGTTGCCCTGAGACGGCGGGAGATCGGTCAAGAAATCCACCGCCAGGTGGGACCATGGTCGTTGTGGAACCGGGAGGGGTTGTAATTTCCCTCTAGGCAGGTGCCTGGGAGCCTTACTCTGAGCGCACACCGAACAGGAGGAGACATAGTGCCTCACGTCCCTCACCAAGGTGGGCCACCAGTATCTCCCACTAAGACCACGCACTGTCCGCTCAACCCCTGGGTGACCCGAGGAGGGAAGCGTGTGAGCCCACCGAATCAGCCGATCGTGAACACCGAGCGGAACGTACTTACGACCCACTGGACACTGCGGAGGAGTAGGCTCCGTCCGTAACGCCCGCTCGATGTCCGCGTCCACCTCCCAGACCACCGGTGCCACCAGGCAGGAGGCTGGAAGGATGGGCGTGGGCTCGGTGGACCGTTCCTCGGCGTCATGGAGACGAGACAGTGCGTCGGCCTTAGTGTTCCAGGAACCTGGGATATACGAGATGTTAAACCGAAATCTAGTAAAGAACATCGCCCACCTGGCTTGACGCGGGTTCAGTCTCCTCGCCGCCCGGATGTACTCCAGATTGCGGTGGTCAGTCCAGATGAGAAAAGGGTGACGCGCCCCCTCAAGCCAATGTCTCCACACCTTCAGGGCTCTGACCACAGCCAACAGCTTCCTGTTCCCCACATCATAGTTACGCTCCGCCGGACTCAACTTCCTAGAGAAGAAGGCGCAGGGGCGGAGCTTGGGGGGGGCGCCCGAGCGCTGGGACAGCACGGCTCCTACCCCAGCCTCGGACACGTCCACCTCCACTATAAAGGGCAAAGAGGGGTCCGGGTGCGCCAGCACCGGGGCGTCGGTGAACAAAACCTTCAGACGACTAAAGGCCCTCTCCGCCTCCGCGGACCACTGCAACCGCACCGGGCCCCCCTTCAACAGTGAGGTAATGGGAGCCGCCACCTGCCCAAAGCCCCGGATAAACCTCCGGTAGTAATTGGCAAATCCCAAAAACCGCTGCACTTCCTTCACCGTGGTGGGAGTCGGCCAATTACGCACGGCTGAGACGCGGTCACATTCCATCACTACCCCTGATGAGGAAATGCGATACCCCAAGAAAGAGACGGCTGGTTTGGAAAACTCACATTTCTCAGCCTTGACGTATAGGTCATGCTCCACCAGTCGCCCAAGCACTTTACGCACCAGAGACACATGCTCGGCGCGTGTAGCGGAGTAGACCAGAATGTCATCGATGTACACCACTACACCCTGACCGAGCAGGTCCCGGAGAATCTCGTCCACAAAGGATTGAAAGACTGCGGGAGCATTCTTTAACCTATACGGCATGACGAGGTACTCATAATGGCCAGATGTGGTACTAAATGCAGTTTTCCACTCGTCCTCTCCTCGGATACGCACCAGATTATATGCGCTCCTGAGATCCAATTTCGTGAAGAAGCGCGCCCCGTGAAATGACTCCATCGCCGAGGCGATGAGAGATAGTGGGTAACTGAAACCCACTGTGATGGCATTTAGACCTCTATAGTCAATGCACGGGCGCAGACCTCCCTCCTTCTTCTTCACGAAAAAGAAGCTCGAGGAGACGGGTGAGTGAGATGGCCGAATGTATCCCTGCCTCAAGGATTCAGTGACGTATGTCTCCATAGCCGCTGTCTCCTCCTGAGACAGGGGATAAACGTGACTACGAGGAAGGGCAGCGCCCACCTGGAGGTTTATCGCACAGTCTCCTCGTCGATGAGGTGGTAATTGGGTCGCCTTCGTTTTACTGAAGGCGATAGCCAAATCGGCATACTCTGAGGGAATGCGCACGGTGGAGACTTGGTCTGGACTCTCCACCGTAGTCGCACCGATGGAAACTCCTATGCACCTGCCCGAGCACTCATTTGACCACCCCTTAAGAGCCCTCTGTCCACCCGAAATCTTAGGGTTGTGAGTGGCTAGCCAGGGAATCCCTAGAACCACTGGAAACGCTGGGGAATCGATGAGGAAAAGACTAATCCGCTCCTCATGACCCCCCCGCATTACCATGACCAGAGGTACAGTGACCTCCCTGACCAGCCCTGACCCTAGTGGTCGACTGTCTAGGGCGTGCACGGGGAAGGGTTGGTCCAACTGGACCAGGGGAATCCCTAACTTAGCCGCGACCCCACGGTCCATAAAACTCCCTGCTGCGCCTGAATCGACTAGCGCCTTAAACCGGGAGTGAGGGGAGAAACAAGGAAAAGACACTGACACATACATGTGACGTACAGGGGGCTCTGGGTGAGGCTGGTGCTGACTCACCTGAGGTGTCAAAAGAGTGCTCTGCCTGCCGTCTGGACTCCTAGGGGAGTCTCCCCAGCACCGGTCCACAGTGTGCCCTCTGCGACCACATGAGGTGCAGGAGCGACCTCCCCCTCCAGTCTTCCTGGCTGCTGCCCCCCCTATCTCCATAGGCGTGGGAGCAGGAGGGCTGGAGGGTGGAATGAGCAGGGCCCGGGTCGGACGTCCGCGAGCGGCCAGCAGATTGTCCAGTCGGATGGACAGATCCACCAGTTGGTCCAGTGTGTGGGTCGTGTCCCGACAGGCTAATTCCCGGCGGACGTCCTCCCTCAAACTACAACGGTAGTGATCTATAAGGGCCCTCTCATTCCACCCTGCTCCCGCGGCCAGGGTCCGGAACTCGAGAGCGAAATCCTGCGCGCTCCTCGTCTCCTGCCTCAGGTGAAACAGCCGCTCACCCGCCGCTCTCCCCTCCGGGGGATGATCGAATACTGCCCGAAAGCGGCGGGTGAACTCTGGGTAGTTGTCCCTGGCTGAGTCCGGACTGTCCCACACGGCGTTTGCCCATTCCAGGGCCTTACCCGTGAGACAGGAGACGAGGACGCTGACGCTCTCCTCCCCCGAGGGAGGAGGACGAACGGTCGCCAGGTATAACTCCAACTGGAGTAAGAAGCCCTTACACCCAGCGGCCGTTCCATCGTACTCCCTGGGGGGAGCGAGTTTCACCCCACTGGCACTGGGGGCTGTGGGTGCTGGAGGGGGCGCAGGCTGTTGGACTGCCGCGTTCGGGGGGCCGAGAGCGCGTCGGTCCCAGCTCTCCAGGCGCGCCAACACCTGATCCATGGCGTTCCCCAGCCGGTGGAGCAGGGTAGAGTGTTGGTCCACGGTTTCCTCCATGGACATGGCTGGCGCTGAAGCTCCTGCTGACTCCATTTAAGTTTTGGTACGTGATTTCTGTCACGGGCTGGCTCGAGGAACAACAGGAGAGGTAGAGTCAGGCGCAGGAGACAGAGAGAGTTCGTGACCACACTTCTTTATTGGAAGCACTGTACGTGGTCGACAAGGTATAGGGGCGCAGCCCTGAACGATTCTGCGGTGGTGTACACAAATAAAACAAACCACTGGCAGAAGGGAAAAATTCAGTACACGTTCTTTACGAACACAAAACCCGGACAAGCAACACAATCACGTACAACCACATACATCCTACGCTAACCTAAATAACCCCCCCTTACTAATGACTAACCCAAAACAGGTGCGTGCCTACCTAGACCTAACCAAACGAAAGTGAAACAAAAAGGGATCGATGGCAGCTAGTAGGCCGGCGACGACGACCGCCGAGCTCCGCCCGGCCGAGGAGGGGCGCCACCATCCGTCACTGTCGTGACAGACATTAACAATGTACAGACCATAGCCCGGCAATAGAGACAGGACGCCATGGAAATACACGGAAGGACAGAGAAGAAAGACTATTTAAGCACGGTGGGTAATTATCTATTTATTTATTTATTTAACAGAGGTATTTATCTCCTGAAATTGAAAGAAAGAATTGCAGGATTTCTTTTGTTAAGAGAAACCCTAGAGACAGTGTATGTTTCTGCAGATGATGTCCTGGTCTGTCATAATATAAGAGAGACAATAGCCCCCACCATGTCATACACATGAGCCTTGTAGATTTAATTTCTCAATGCTGTTTGTTGACTTTTTAGTGTATAATTGTTTTTTGTTGATATAGGGGTACAAAACATTAGGAACACCTGCTTTTTCCATGACAGACTGACCAAGTGAAAGCTATGGTACCTTACTGATGTCATTTATTAAATTCACTTCAATCAGTGTAAAGGGGAGGAGACAGGTTAAAGAAAGATTTTTAGGCCTTGAGACAATTGAGACATGGATTATGTGTGCCATTCAGAGGGTAGTGCCTTTGAATGGGGTATGGTTGTAGGTGCCAGGCGCACCGATTTTAGTGCGTCAAGAACTGCAACACTGCTGGGTTTTTCACACTCAACAGTTTCCCGTGTGTATCAAGAATGGTCCACCACCCAAAGGACATCCAGCCAACTTGACACAACTGTGGGAAGCATTGGAGTCAACAGGGGCTAGCATCCATGTGGAATGCTTTTGAACCTTATAGAGTCCATGCCCCCATTAATTTAGGCTTTTCTGAGGGCAAAGGGGGGTGCAACTCAATATTATGAAGGTGTTCCTAATGTTTTGTACACTCACTGTATATTATTATGGTTACTCAAACATATTGTTCATTTATATAATTATTCATATACAGTACATTGCTTTGGCAAGAGTGGCAACCACCCATTCATGCCAATAAAGCATTTCTTGCATTTAATTGAGAAAGAGAGTGAGAGAGAAAGAGAGCGCTTGTTGATGTGAAAAGACCAATGTCCATGTGCGAGGATTACTACACGAGACAGGGAGACGGTCCTGACGTCATCCGATCCCACGCGCTTGTGATAACAGCAGTCGGCTTGTGTTAAATCACATTAAAGACAGACCTAATGCTGAGAGAAGCCACAGTGGCTCTCCTTTTGATTAGTCTCTAGTCTTCCAGACGTGAGCCCTGGGATACAGGTAAAAAACCTATTGATTCCAACTCTGTCTTTGTGTGTGTGTGCACATTTCATGTAAATGCATTCTATGAGCATGTGTGTGCATGTTTCTAATGAGTATGCTTGAGCAATGTGGCATCCTCTGCCCTTGGGATCATACCATACTCTAACAATGACCTCCCATATAAAGAGGTCACCGAAGGTCACTTCAACCTTTAGATGTTCGTCTCTCTTATCCTGCCAGGAGGTGCTTTTATGCACAAATGGGTTGTCGTGCTCATTAGTCAATACACTATACAAACACACATCACAGCTCCTCGTTAGCCCCCTATCCTATGTATGAGTCAGAGTTTCCGTTTTATCTTGTTGAGATGGTGTAGGCCGGCGGTAACAACATGGTGCGCTTTTTCTGTTCATTTCTTGATACATCTCTCTCCCTCTGGGCTGCTTTAAGCCTGTAATTAGTATTCTGCCAAGGACAGGTACCCAGCGATGATGCCATCGTCATTTTTGTTGTTATTGTTGTTGTTCGATGGAAGTATCCTGAGGCAGTTGGAAACATTGTTTCTGACTGACACATTTCATCCCTGCGATAGTGTGTGTGTGACAGAGGCAGACAGTGAGTGATGCTCCTTCCAGCATCAACGTTTGTTCACTGGGTATGTGTACAGAAGGTCATCTTTTCGTGATAGAGTTGTAAACCATGTCTCCCGATGCAAGGGGTCACACACACACACACACACACACACACACACACACACGCACGCACACACAAACACAAACAAACACTTACACCCATAAGGCAGCTTGTTTTTCCACTCATTTACCGCATGTTTCGTGGGGCCTGCTTGTATATTCACTGGGTCCTCTTGTATGGAAAATAACTAAGTGAGAATTTTGCTTTTGTCTTCCGGCTCATTAGGTAAGAACATTAAGGGGATTGTGTCATGTTAAAATGTATTGTGATGTCATCTGGGGTACAATGAATGTGCTAACGCCATTGAGGAAACACAATTGCATTTTTTGTTGATTTCACGTTAAATTCACATTAATTGACAACTCAACCAAATGTAAATCAAAACTAGATGTTGAACTGACGCCCATGCCCAGTGGGGATGTACTGTAGTCATTAGGGTAATAAATGATACGGCAGCCTGAAACAATAGCAGCCCCTGCTAAATATGCTGTATCACTAAAGGCAGAAATATACCATCATTTCAGTCTTCAATCTTCAGTGTAAGAGTGTCAACCATTCAGAGTTCAGAGGTAGAGAATCCGATTGGGTGTTATTATTGCTATTGAAATTGTGTATAACCAATAATGTTAAATGATTCCTTTACAAAGTATCAGAGGATTCTGAGTTAAGTTACATCTGACGATTTGCTACTAAGAAATCATTATTCTCTCCCTCAATCACAAGTAGTAAGACTTGATACCGTCACTCAAACCTACAATCAGCCTGGTTCTGAAGCGGTCAAGTCCTATGGGAGCTCTCTGTGAACAGTGCCTTTTCATTGATTTTGTTAGTCACTCTCACTCAGATATCAAATCAGATCCGGAGGGAAGGGGGGGGGGGTCAAATCTTGCTTAGGGCCCCTAAAATGCTAGAAATGGCCCTGCCTTTGAGCAGCTAGATTGAATGCATTGCAGTGGTGGAATCCCTCATTGTCTCAAGTGTCTGCCCTCCGGGGATGGCTGTGGATATTAGCCCCTTACTCCCCTAAAGTGGTGCCATTTGATATATGAACTCCACCACATTCTGGGAGGAGAAGTGAAGCGTTGGAAATCCAATTTACTGAACCTCACAGTGAGACATAATAAGGCATGGAGATTGTTCAGCAAATCACTCTGAACAAAGTTACATCATTATAATTCCCAGAACTAATTAGACTCTATTTTAATATATGGCCACGGTGACCGGTTTATTCACTTTTTTTAAGCCTTTTTGCTGATATGTCCACTTTCAAGTCACGTAGTTGTGAAGTATGTTAGAAGTGAAGTTGTGGTTGAGAAGCTGTGAGGGAGATTAATGTTGCTAGACTAGCCATACACATATTCAGGTGTGACAGACTTAAAAAAGGGGAGGGGTGGCAATACAGTACATGTGAAATCAACTTGTGGCATCATGTTCTCTAAATATCACTATCCCTGAAAAATTTCAGCTTTTGGTTATAGATGTGGCCATTAGCCAAAATACACATTTATCTGCTGCAGGGATTTACAGCCCTCTCACTGTACTGGCGGACATTGTTGGTACTATTTCTGAGTATTTAAAACCTTTTCTCTCATCTGAATTAGTCGTTTTAGGGGATTATAACTTAGATTGGTTTACCCCGGCCTCAGACCATTTTAAGAATATTTGTCTTGACTTTAACCTGACTCAACTGATTGCAAAACCCACACGGATTCATGTAAAAAAATCCAGCAAGCTTCTCGCTGATTGACCTAATTCTGACAAATAGCACCCACAAGTACTTGTCAAGTGGTGTCTTTGCTAATGATCTCAAGGATCACTGTCCTATTGCATGTATTTGAGATACCAAAAAGATTAACACTGATCCTCATATAATTATGAAGAGACAATTTTTACATTTTTCCCCACAAACTTTTCTTCATGATATAAATTGCACAGTGAGGTGAAATTCATGCTTGAGCACGGCATTGCGCAACATGGCAACAGTCCGTGGAGTTCACCTTGTATATTACTACCTAAGACGGATGGGTCTCTGTTTTGATCAGATTTTCGGAAACTCAACGCCGTTACTAAATCGGACTTGTACCCTTTGCCCACAGCTGACGACTGTGTGGACTGTGTTGGCGGTTGTAAATATGTTAGCAGGTTCGATCTGGTGAAGGTATTTTGGCCAGTCCCTCTAATTGAGCGAGCCAAAGAGCTTTTGTAACTCCTGATGGTTTGTTTTCCTACCTTCGTCTTCCATTTAGGTTATGAAATGTTAAGACCCTTATGGTCTCTGCACCGGTGCTAGCTGCTTTGTCCGTTTGCTTTGTACACCAATGCTAGCGACGTAGGATCAGAGTCTGTGCTCCTACAGAAAGACGATAACAATGTTGAGCACCTTGTGTTGTACTTTTTAAAGAAATTGGCCTCATATCAAAAACACTACTCGATGGTCGAGGAGCCGCTCACTTTGCACTTCAACACTTTGAGGTTTATGTATCAGTCTCTATACCTCTGGTGGTCTATACCGATCGAAACCCTCTTGTTTTCCTGCAAAAGATGAGCTCCATGGACCGCAGACTCCTTCGCTGGAGTCTCATATTGCAGGAGTTTCCCCCCTGAAATCAGATATGTGCGTGGTAAGGACAACTTAGTTGCTGAATGTCTTTCAATGGTGGACATTCAAGAAGTTTTGTGTTTTGTGTTCAGCCAGTGTGTAGCCCTGGCTTTCAATTTATTTTGACTGCACATGTTGCTGTTTTGGAGTTTTGTTCTGGTTGCTCTCATTCCAAGGGGAAGAGAGTTAAAGAAACGAACATGATTTGAACCTTTTCTCAAAACGTGTGAGTTTTAGGCAACTATAGAAAAGGGAAAAAATAAGAAAATGATAAAATTATTGTAAGATAAAATAAAGGTGATGAAGGTGTCTGTTCTGTCTGGCCTTTAATTGTTGACAGCCAATAGACATAATGTTTATATTAGATAAGGCAACGCATTTAAGAAGCGACACATCATGTTTTGAGATGGAAGTTATTCGCTGTTGGTTCTGAGCAAACTTCCCCATCAAAAATATAGGGTATATTTGTTGTCGTAAGGTGGAAAGTGTTACAGGCTTTGGTTTTTCCATTTATATTTCGAGGTTGGACATTAGCACGTGGGGCGCACAGATTGGCGTCACCTCGTTAGTCAGTATGTGTTACACCTGCGCTGGTTAGTATAAAGGTGTTTCACCTGTGCTGGCCCAGGTGATATTTGAGAGTCTCTGGCCCAGTGGTCTTGAGAGACATGGAGGGTTTAACACCTTTAGTTGGCTCTCCCTATTTGATTTCTAGACAAACAATTACTTTATTTGATCTTCCCTGTTTTGTTTTGCTTCACTTTTTGGTTTGCTTCCTGTCTTTAAGTTTGGTGTGGGTTTTTCTTTTGTTTGCCTCTTCCTGGATACATTTAATGGGTGCTCATGGTGGGTGTCTTTAAGGTCCCAGTGACTAACACTGTAAGGTCCTATTGTTGGCAATAGAACATACCCACCTGACCCAGATCGCAATTTTATAATGGTCAGTTTTTGAATTGCGTAAACAACAGTAATTGTGTGATAGCGGGGATGAAGGGTTGTGTTCGCAAACTAAAATACAAGTGTGCTTGCACTAGTTCCTTAACGGCACAGCCAGGAGAGCTCAAAAAAGTACCTTATAGTTGAAGACTCTTCTTTGAGTCATAAGTGCATTGAAAATGTTCAGGAACTGTGCACACTTTGAAGAGGTGCGTGGCCACTTCAATATGCCAGTTAGTCCTGTCACTCAAACCCTTGTCATTTTTTTTTTGTCTTATGTTGCACCTAACCCACATTTTCCAGGAGTAGTCTTATCTGGCATCATTTCGGAGAAGAAAAATTGATGGCGGATTGCTAATAATCAGCATTTTATCTCGGCAGTCTTTTTATTTGAAAGAAATGGTGGTTTAATTGACCCTTGTCAGTCAGTCGACTGCCTGCCCCTCTCCCAGCCTCTGGTTGGCTTCTAGTGAATCTTTGTTTTCATTTCAGCGACGTTCTACTTGTGATCGATGCCTTGTGCAAGATTGATGTAAAACAAATCCACTGGAGCTGATTTGCTTGATCCTTTCTTGCTGCAGCTTTCTGCTCCTCTGATTGCAGAATCGTTAAGATTTTTTTTTTACCTAACTATTTCTGGTACCATCCCCAGGGTCTGGAAGGTGGCCCAGGTGGTGACCCGTGAGACCTAAGTAATTATCACACAATTTCCAAACTCTTGCCTAGAAAAATGTCTAGAATCCTTGGTAAATACTCAACTTAATTTACCTTTATTTAACTAGGCAAGTCAGTTAAGAACAAATTCTTATTTTCAATGACAGCCTAGGAACAATGGGTTAACTGCCTTGTTCAGGGGCAAAACGACAGATTTTTTGTCTTGTCAGCTCAGGGATTTGATCTCGCAACCTTTCGGTTACTAGTCCAACACTCTAACCACTAGGCTACCTGCCGATCCTTTCTAACTACAAAATGTACACAGTCAGGTTTCAGACCAGGTAATAACACCATCGCTGCTACTTCTTTGGTTTTAAATGATGTTCTTATTTGTTTAGATAAGAAGAAACACTGTTCGGCCCTTTTATTGACTTGTCTAAAGCCTTCGACACTGTGAATCACTCATTACTTATTCAGAGGCTTTCATTAATTGGCCTAGACCAGGCTGCGTGTAGCTGGTTTGAAAATGATTTAAAGGGCACATGAGTGTATATTTACTGATTGTGTTAAATCAGATTTTCTGGACATAACAAAGGGTGTTGCACAGGAATCGATTATTGGTCTGGTTCTTTTCACTATATACATGAACTATATTGGTTTAGCTGTAGAAAATAATTACTTTCACCTGTATGCAGATGACTATTGTATGCTATTGCCCCCACAGCTGACCAGGCTCTGTCAGAGCTTCAATCTGCTTTTATCGCCCTGCAGAAAGCCCTAGTTGAACTGAAATTGGTACTTAATGCAGGTAAAACCAAGTATGTTATTTTCCAAATCACGTAAAAATGTATCTGATTTATGCATACGTACTTCGGATGGTGCCCTCATTCATCGCGTCCCGCTTACAAATATCTGGGCATCTGCATTGACGAAAAGCAATCTTTCAAAAAGCATGTTGAGTTCAGAAATTAGGGACATGTCCTGTCTTATATTAAATAGCAGAACAAATAATTCAGTCAACATTCATTCCTGTTATTGACTATGGCGATATTGTCTATATAAATGCAGCTGCCACTGTATTGAAGCCATTGGCCAGAGTTTATCATAGTGCATTGTGCTTTATTACGGTTGATAGCTTCAGTACACATCATTGCATTTTGTATCAGAAATTAGGCTGTCCCTCATTGTTAACCTTCAGACGGTTAAGTCACCAGACCCGGACTCGGGGACGGACGGCTAACCCTTGAGATCCCTTCAATCTCCTTCGAGCTAGGTAAATCGTTTTTTTTTATTTGTTTGTTTTATTTGCGCCACTCTCACGTGGAATAATCTCCAAAGGTCCTTCAAGTTTGTGGACTTGGTTCCACCCCTGTTCCTGGAGAGCTACCATCCTGTAGGTTTTCGCTCCAACCCTAATCTAGCGCACCTAATTGTTATGATTAACTCGTTGATAAGCTGAATCAGGTTAGTTACAACTGGGGTTGGATTGAAAACCTACAGGACGGTTGCTCTCTAGGAACAGGGTTGGAGAGCCCTGCTCCAGGGAAATTCAGGTGGATGTTTGAGGGCCTTTTTTAATGAAGAATGTGTTTGTTTCATATGATTGTTTTGCTTTTTGTGTTTTGTTTGCTTTTCATGTATTGTGTAATTGTGTGTGTTTATATAGAGTGCCTTCAAAAAGTACACCTCTTGACTTTTTCCACATTTTGTTGTTACAAAGTGGGATTGAAATTGTTTTAATTCAAATTTTTGTCAACGATCTACACAAAATACTAAACATTTGTAAAATATTCATGAAAAATAAAACACTATCTTGATTAGATAAGTATTCTATCTCCTAAGTTAATATGTTAGTATCACCTTTGCAACAATTACAGCTGTGAGTCTTTCCACACCTGGATTGTGCAACATTTTCCTATAATTATTTTCAAAATTCTTTAAGACCTGTCAAATTGGTTGTTGATCCTTGCTAGACAACTATTTTCAGGTCTTGCCCTAGATTTTCAAGCAGAATTAAGTCAAAACTATAAGTCGGCCACTTAGGAACATTCATTCACTGTCTTCTTGGTAACTCCAGTGTATATTTGGCCTTGTGTTTTTGGTTGTTTTGCTGAAAGGGGAATTCTTCTCCCAGTGTCTGGTGGAAATCCGACAACCAGGTTTTCCTCTATGATTTTGCCTGTTCTTGGCTCCAGTCCGTTTCTTTTTATCCTGAGAAACTCCCCAGTCCTTAACGATTACAAGCATACCCATAACATGATGCAGCCACCACTATGCTTGAAAATATGGAGAGTTGATCTCAGTAATGTGTTGTATCGGATTTGCCCCAAACATTACACATTGTATTCAGGACAATGTTTTTTTTATTATGTACAAACTTCCTTCTTTTCACTCTGTCAATTAGGTTATGCGAGAGTTCAGTGACCAGCCTTAGGAAGATGACACGACAGCACCCTCCTCAGGGGATAGGTACTCTATGTCAAGCCAATTAGTACACACCTGGGCCCACTAATTGCTTTGTGTCTTCCTCTAAATAGGTGTGCCAGCAGAGCAGCTGGGGGAGAATTGGAAGTAGAGACGGGGACATGTGAGGCTGTCTGATTTTCCTACCTCATAGAAAGCTTATTTTACTGGAAAACCTTGCCTTTCTGTTAACCAAGGCAGGCTATAGGTAGAGAGAAGCATTCCTCTTGTAACTATTATGTGTCGACGATAATCTAAAGACAGGAGTAGCCGTTTGTTGTTTTGCTTTCCCTTTTTGGCTACAGCCTTTTGTTCAACAGCTCAGTTTATTTGTTTTGTTGGTGTTTCAGAATTGGACGTTACCCTGTACTGGAGTTGTTTTGTCGGGCGAAAGAAGACCCGTTTTAGTAAATAATCACAAGAAAAGGAATCACAACCACTGCCTCTGGTCTGTTCATTTTATGCCTCCCGCTTGTAATAGGGTGTCTCGGACAAGCTGATCCGTTCAGTTAGTATTGTGGAGTAACTACATTGTTGTTGATCCAGCCTCAGTTTTCTCCCATCACAGCTATTAAACTCTGTTTTAAAGTCACCATTGGCCTCATGGTGAAATCCCTGAACGGTTTCCTTGAACACATCTCGTTGTTAGCAGCCGTAGCGAGGAAGGTGGAATCAGAAAGCCACAGGTCTTCACTGATGTGATCCTGAATAAAACAGACACCCTTTTCCTTCTGTTATCAATTAGTTTTCATGTCACACAAGATTCAGCAAACAGGAACAAGTCTCTTCACTCTCTGTTTACAAAGCAGCTGGTGTATACAATGATCAGACAGAGGCATTTCTTTGGTTCAGATCCAAAGGACATTTGATGTACAAGGTAAGGGGGACAAATTATTTACGGCCCGGGAGTGTATAGGCTGTCCATGGAAATGTTCTTTCCGCCCAGCTGAAAACTCTATTCTTTGGGAGCATAATTGAGGAAGCTGTGAAAAAGTTTGCCGTGTCCATATTAACAGAACCAACACAGCATCCATACTAAAGCTAGAATAGATGTTTTTCCACCTGTGTGGAAAATGGATTCAGCACACTGGCTGGCTCTCTGAGGAACCATAACCAGTTGAAAGTCAATAGAATGTGTTTCAATGTATCTATGCGTATTAAAATCCATGTCAAATATGAGAATAGAATTCTGGGCGCTTTGATACAAACTGAGGGTGTGACACCAATAGCAAACGTCAGGAATAAAAAAAAACTTAGGTTGATTTATGTAATTTGATAATTTACCCTTTTTTCTTACCTTTATTTAACTAGGCAAGTCGGTTAAGAACCCATTCTTGTTTACAATGACGGCCTACCGAGAAACAATGGCTTGTTCAGGGGCAGAACAACAGACTATTTTACCTTGTCAGCTCGGGGATTCGATCCAGCAACCTTTTGTTTACTGGCCCAACCACTAGGCTACCTGCCGCCCTTGTATTTAAATGTTTACCTTACACTAGCATTAATGCTAGAAACAGTATGAACTGTTCACCTCAACTGTGCACTTGGCCTGATCGAAGCTCTATCAATGGGAGTCGAGGGAGTAATTGAACAATAACCCTGGGAGATTCCAATAACCCTGTCTGTGAATGGTCCAATCACCACTATAGAGTAGTATACACCACTAACTGTGGGCATGGCTGATTCATTGTGGCGCCCACTGTTTACTGAGATCAAAAGGTAGCACTAAAACTTGATGAAGTGAGGGTAATTAATTACTTGTTTGTTGGTCAGTGGCGAGTCCGGAACATTTTGAATGAGATGTCCAAGGTGGAGCACAGACCCAGCTTAGGTGGGCCATAACATTTTGAACCTTAATCGATGCAAGGTGGATTTTTTTTCAATATAATTATGATGGTTCAACACATTAACTTCAGCATATGCTGCGTTTGTAACCATGTGGAAAGTCGGAATTTACCACCATAGAATTAGAGGACTGTAAATTGGATAAAACCCATTTTGGCATGGACATTTTAAAGTAATCAACTGGGTGGGCCTTCCTATGGGTGAAGGATTCCATACGGGTCATCAGGAGGGATCAGCCAATGAATTATACACATGAGCAAAATTTCATAACTGTAGGTGTAAGTAAATCGGCAACCTTGGCTTTATACCTGTTCAAACAACACACTCTAGTTGGCAGTATGCACTCTTTCAGTTTGTTTGCCAATACATCACAGTTGATGGGAAAAGATGTGTCAACCAATTGACGCTTATGTCAATACATTGCTTTAAATGGGAAAAGACGAATGTCACATGGTTGACACTGAACAGTATATACATTGCATAATTACCAGGTGTAGTGTTTTTGTAATGTGTTCTTATTGAATAATATGAATCCAATATTTAAAAAATACTAATATGAAGTAATGTGAAAATGATCAAGTCAGTTATTATTGAAGGCTCTGGATTGCAGGGAATGGCAGTTACAGGTGATGAAAAACTCTAAAATCGCTGACAGAGAGGGCCGCAGCCCACCTAGTCAAATAAATATTGGGGAGAACAGATGCATGGGTCATAGTATCATTTCACATCTTGTTTAAAATTATGTTTTCATGTTTTCCAGGACACATCGCATACATCCCACTGTGAGAAAAGGCATTGAACAACAACTCTTGTCCTTTCCGCGTCAAGCAAACCATTATTCCCGGATGAAGGGGGGTGTGGATCAGGAATACCTCAGCCCAGACCTAAATCTGCTGACCATGTACAGGCTCTGCAAAGAGAAGCATCCCAATCCCATGACAACAGCAAAATTATGGCTGTACAGAGACGTCTTTAAGCAGCAGAATCTTTACTTTGGTCAGCCCAGAAGTGACACCTGTAACATGTGATGTCTTCTTCGCTCCACTGACAGCAGCAACATCAGACGGAGAAAGGAACAGAATAACGGCTGAGAGTGAGCTGCACCACAGAAAGGCAGAAAAGGCCTACTCACAGCTGCAGAGTGACACAGAGTGGGCTAAAGCAAATGAAGACTGCAACGTGATTTGCATCGATATTTGGTCTTTTGCCCTAATCTGACCCCCTCCAACATGTATTATCAGTGACAACTGGCCAACTAAAATCTCAGCATCCAGAAACTGGGCACTGAAGATTCTGCTACAATGTGTGTGTGTGTGTGGCATGAGGGCATTGCCCACAGAGGGTCCATTGACGTGGCAAGTTGAGTATTAAAGTGGGTCCAAACACGTTTTTCCACTCTAACAAAGCCAAATGATGTCAAGTTCATCATATACAGTGACCGGTGTTGTGGTCAGAATAACAACGGGTGCATGTTGAATTTGATGTTTGTGCTGGTATCCATGGGCTACTTCACTCAGGTTGAACAGAAGTTCCTGGTGTCCTTCTTTCCATGTGATCTGTCTTTTTCCGCTATTGAGAAGAGATACAAGGTGTCAACTCTGCATACCGCTGATGATGTGAGACAGATGACCCTAGAGTCCAGGCAACAGAATCCATTCAGGGTCATGCAGTGGTGTAAAGTACTTAAGTAAAAATACTTTAAAGTAATACTTGAGTAGTTTTTGGGGGGTATCTGTACATTATTTTACTGTTTACATTCCTAAAGAAAATCATGTACTTTTTACTCCATACAATTTCCCTGACTACGAAAGTACTCGTTACATTTTGAGTGCTTAGCAGGACAGGAAAGTGGTCCAATTCACGCACTTATCAAGAGAACATCCCTGGTCATCCCTTCTGCCTCTGATCTGGCGGACTCACTAAACACACATGCTTAGTTTGTAAATGTGTGTTGGAGTGTGCCCCTGGCTAAAAAAACAAGAACATGGTTTAGTCTAGTTTGCTTTATGTAAGGAATTTGAAATGATTCATACTTTTACTTTTGATACTTAAGTATATTTTAAACCTCTTTGGGATAGGTGGGGCGCTAGTGTCTTACATCGTTTAAAAGCTTAACTTCTTGTTAATCCAGCCGCTTTGTCAGATTTCAAAAAGGCTTTACGGCGAAAGCATACCATGCGATTATCTGAGGACAGCACCCCGTGTGCAAAAGCATTAAAAACATTTTCCAAACAAGCAGTGGCATCACGAAAGTCAGAAATAGCGATAAAATAAATCACTTACATTTGAAGATCTTCCTCTGTTTGCAATCCCATGGGTCCCAGCTACGTAACAAATGGTCCTTTTGTTTGATAAAGTCCTTCTTTATATCCCAAAAGTAAGTTTAGTTGGCGCACTTGATTCAGTAATCCACCTGTTTCTCTCGTTCAAAATGCATACAAAGGAATCCCAAAAGTTACCAATAAACTTCGTCCAAACAACGTTTATAATCAATCCTCAGGTACCCTAATATGTAAATAAACGTAAAAATTTAAGACGGAGAATAGTATGTTCATTAACGGAGATAAATAACGAAGTGTGCGCCCTCATCCACGCGCGCCACAATACTACAGTCAAAATGAGTGCCACCTAGAAAAACTACAAATTCTAGCTCATTTTTCAAAAAACAAGCCTGAAACTCTTTCTAAAGACTGTTGACATCTAGTGGAAGACCTAAGAACTGCAATCTGGGAGGTATTCCTTTGATTTTCCCATAGACAGCCATTTCAATGAGTGGTGACCTCAACAACAACAAAAAATTCTGGATGGATTCTCCTCGGGTTTTCGCCTGCCATACTAGTTCTGTTATACTCGCAGACATTATTTTAACAGTTTTAGAAACTTCAGAGTGTTTCCTATCTAATACTACGCATATCCTAGCTTCTGGGCCTGAGTAACAGGCAGTTTACTTTGGGGACCTCAGTCATCCGAACTTCCGAAAACTGCCCCATCCCGAAGAAGTTTTTAAAACCAAATACTTTTAATCAAGTAGTATTTTACTGGGTGACTTGAGTCATTTTCTATTAAGGTTTCTTTGATTTTGCTGAAGTATGACAATTGGGTACTTCTTCCACCGCTGGGGTCATGAATATGCAGTGAAAGCACTTCAGGCAACTCCCAGTCTCCATGCTGCAAAGACCAGCTGGACTGGTAAATCACAGGTAAGCCTACCATTTCCAAGCTGTCAAAACATGTCTGTATCCATGAATAAATTAGCCATTTACAGAGAAAATATTTTATACTGTGAACTGTACACCTTATTAGTGCATGTTGATTGAACTTTTCTATTATGCTTTGTGATTTCAGCTGCTGAACAATGGAACCTCTACACCAGACAGAGCCACAGTCAATATGATTGATGGAGGTCATGGTTGGTCACTAAACCAAAGAATGGAGCAAGACCCCCAGCGCCATCGTTCTCCAAGGCCTACCCCAGAGACAACAAGAATCCTTCGCCAATCAAGAAAGAGAAGTACCAGGACCTCATGGGGATGAGGAGTAATTTGCCTACTGCTGCAGTCCTTCTATCAGGCACTTGGAAGTGAAGCCTAGGGACATTTTGGCATACATGTTGTTAACATTGATGTCACTTCAACTAGAAGTTTAAATAATTCCTCACTTGGTTTAACGGATTTGGGTGGTTTCTGTTTTCAGGGGCCATAGGCTATTTGTAGGCTCCTCTGTTCTCTCATTCTGCATGATACTTTGCCCTCACAAAGTTGTCACTTACCACAACTATTTTCCAGCAAAGCATAAAAAAAGCTTTTATTTTGTACTATACAATGTGGCTCTCCAAACAGGCGCCCAGCCTTGATACAAAGTGTCACCTTATGTGGCATTACTGCTTAGGGACAGGGAAAAGGCCACGCAAGCTGTTGACACAATGTGGCATATTGATCATTCCTTTCTATGCTTAGCCATTAAGAGTGGTCTATGTGTTACTTTGTGTTTTAGTTTCTATAGTAGTAGTTTATATTGTTGAATTATTTTATTATATTTCTATACATTTTTCTACCTGACATGTTGCTTCACCAACTCCTGAATACAATGTTTAATGTTAATAGAATAGCCTCAATTCGTCGGGGCATGAACTCTACAAGGTGTTGAAAGAGTTCCACAGGGATGCTGGCCCAATTCTTTTCACAGTCGTGTCAAGTTGGCTGGATGTCTTTTGGGTGGTGGACTATTCTTGATACACATAGGGAAACTGTTGAGCATTAAAACCCCAGCAGCGTTGCAGTTTTTGACACAAATTGGTGCTCCTGGCACCTATTACCATACCCCATTCAAAGGCACTTAAATCTTTTGTCTTGCCCATTCACCCACTGAATGGGACATATACACAATCCATGTCTCAATTGTCTCAAGGCTTGAAAATCCTTCTTTAACCTGTCTCCTCCCCTTAACCTGTTACATCTAGGGGGCAGTATTTTCACGGCTGGATAAAAAACGTACCCGATTTAATCTGATTATTAGTCCTGCCCAGAAACTGGAATATGCATATAATTATTAGCTTTGGAGAGAAAACACTCCAAAGTTTCTGAAACTGTTTGAATGGTGTCTGTGAGTATAACAGAACTCCTATGGCAGGCAAAAACCTGAGATGCTTCTGTTCAGGAAGTACCCTGTCTGAACATTTCTTGCCCTTCTTGATTCTCTCTATCGTTTACAAAGGATCTCTGCTCTTACGTGACACTTCTCACGTCAACAATGGAGTCTCACAGCCCGGGAAAAACAGGAATGATGTCATTCAAAGCCCTGGCTGAAGCACACGAGAGCAAAAGCTGAGTGGTCAGTCAATGGACTAAGCCTTAGGCGCGTGACACGCCCCGCCCCCGGCTTTCGGTTTTTTCCTCAGTTTACAGACAGGCAGATTCCCGGTCGGAATATTATCGCTTCTCTACGAGATAAATTGCATAAATATTGGTTTTAAACAGCGGTTGACATGCTTCGAAGTACGGTAATGGAATATTTCGAAATTTTTTGTCATATTTTGCGTCATGCTCGTGGCCGAGATTTAGCGTTGGGATAGTGTCTAGAACGCACGAACAAAACGTCGCTGTTTGGATATAACGATGGATTATTTGGGACCAAACCTACATTTGTTATTGAAGTAGAAGTCCTGGCAGTGTATTCTGATGAAGAACAAGCAAGGTAAGAACATTTTTCTTATAGGAAATGTGATTTTGGTGAAGGCTACACTGGGTGGGTGTCTAAATAGCTAGCCCTATAACGCCGGGCTATGTACTTACATTATTGCAAAATGTGCTTCATCCGAAAAGCTATTTTAAAATCGGACATATCGAGTGCATAGAGGAGTTCTGTATCTATAATTCTTAAAATAATTGTTATGCTTTTTGTGAACGTTTATCGTGAGTAATTTAGTAAAATCACCGGAAGTGTTCGGTGGGAATGCTAGTTCTGAACGTCACATGCTAATGTAAAAAGCTGGTTTTTGATATAAATATGAACTTGATTGAACAGACATGCATGTATTGTATAACACAATGTCCTAGGTGTGTCATCTGATGAAGATCATCAAAGGTTAGTGCTGCATTTAGATATGGTTTGGGTTTATGTGACATGATATGCTAGCTTGAAAAATGGCTGTGTGATTATTCCTGGCTGGGTACTCTGCTGACATAATCTAATGTTTTGCTTTCGCTGTAAAGCCTTTTTGAAATCGGACAGTTTGGTTAGATAAAGGAGAGTCTTGTCTTTAAATAGCTGTAACATAGTCATATGTTTGAAAAGTGTAAGTTTTCGGATTTAGAGGAGTTTGAATTTCGCGCCCCGCCCATCATTGGATATTGGAGCAGACGTTCCGCTAGCGGAACGTGTAGATGTAAGAGTTAATCTGCACTGATTGAAGGGGATTTAAAAAGTGACATCAGTAAAAGTGTGCAAAGCTGTCATCAATGCAAAGAGTGGCTACTTTGAAGAATCTCATCTAAAATACATTATGACCTTGTTTTGATTTGTTTAACACTTTTTTGGTTAAAACATGATTCCATATGTGTTATTACATATTTTTGATGTCTTCATTAATATTCTACAATGTAGAAAATAGTAAAAATAAAGAAAACCCCTGAATGAGTATGTGTGTGTACAAACTTTTGACTGTAAATCAAGGAATCTGTCATTCATTATTTTGAAGTTACATTTCGAGGAGGTCTTAGTCACATGATTTTACATCTAGCTAAGGAGTTTATAGTATTTCTGAAGTTTGATCATGTACTAAAAAACTTGATATTTATCAACTTGCTAGCTCTAAGCGTGAGCCAGTCACTGACTTACAGGAAACAAAAGAGAAGCTAACCAATCAGCTAGTGCAACACTAAATGCAATTCTCCTTCCATAAGCAAGCTAGCCAGTTAGCCAGCAACTGTAGTAACATTATTTTAGAGAGAGAGAGTCAATAAACAGAGGTGGGAAGGGGGAGAGCGAATGGAGAGAGAGAGATGGATGAAGGAGGGAGAAAAGAGAGAGAAGGAAGGGAGAGGGTGTAGGGGTGAAAGAAAGGGGAGGGAGAGAAGAGGAGGGGGGATAAAGAGGAGGTAGAGAGAAAGTGACAAAAGGAGGCAAAGAGAAGGAGGGAGAGGGGAATTAGAGAAGAGAGGGAGAGAGACATGACTGACCGTCTGTCTATATGTCTGTCTGTGAGTCTCATCTTTTAATCTTTTCCCATTCACTGGAAATGTACTGTATTGTCATAAGCATCAACCCTGTGACACTTCTTTTCCCAAAGAATGCAATGTATTGACGTACACTACCGCTGAAAAGTTTTAGAACAGCTACTCTGACGCCATCGGATCTGGTTTGGGCTTAGTGGGACTATGATTTCTTTTTCAACAGGACAATGACCCAACACACCTCCAGACTGTCTAAGGGCTATTTTACCAAGAAGGAGAGTGATGGAGTGCTGCATCAGATGACCTGGCCTCCACAATCCCCCGACCTCAACCAAATTGAGATGGTTTGGGATGAGTCGGACCGCAGAGTGAAGGAAAAGCAGCCAACAAGTGCTCAGCATACAGTGAGGGAAAAAAGTATTTGATCTCCTGCTGATTTTGTACGTTTGCCCACTGACAAAGAAATGATCCGTCTATCATTTTAATGGTAGGTTTATTTGAACAGCGAGAGACAGAAAAACAACCAAAAAATCCAGAAAAACGCATGTCAAAAATGTTATAAAATGATTTGCATTTTAATGAGGGAAATAAGTATTTGACCCCTCTGTAAAACATGACTTTGTACTTGGTGGCAAAACCCTTGTTGGCAATCACAGAGGTCAGACGTTTCTTGTAGTTGGCCACCAGGTTTGCACACATGTCAGGAGGGATTTTGTCCCACACCTCTTTGACGTTCGGCAACTCGAACCTTCAGCTCCCTCCACAGATGTTCTATAGGATTAAGGTCTGGAGACTGGCTCGGCCACTCCAGGACCTTAATGTGCTTCTTCTTGAGCCACTCCTTTGTTGCCTTGGCCATGTGTTTTGGGTCATTGTCATGCTGGAATACCCATCCATGACCCATTTTCAATGCCCTGGCTGAGGGAAGGAGGTTCTCACCCAAGATTTGACGGTACATGGCCCCGTCCATCGTCCCTTTGATGCGGTGAAGTTGTCCTGTCCCCTTAGCAGAAAAACACCCCCAAAGCATAATGTTTCTACCTCCATGTTTGACGGTGGGGATGGTGTTCTTGGGATCATAGACAGCATTCCTCCTCCTCCAAACACGTTGAGTTGATGCCAAAGAGCTCCATTTTGGTCTCATCTGACCACAACACTTTCACCCAGTTGTCCTCTGAATCATTCAGATGTTCATTGGCAAACTTCAGACGGGCATGTATATGTACTTTCTTGAGCAGGGGGACCTTGCGGGCGCTGCAGGATTTCAGTCCTTCAAGGCGTAGTGTGTTACCAATTGTTTTCTTGGCGACTGTGGTCCCAGCTACCTTGAGATCATTGACAAGATCCTCCCGTGTAGTTTTGGGCTGATTCCTCACCGTTCTCATGACCATTGCAACTCCACGAGGTGAGATCTTGCATGGAGCCCCAGGCCGAGGGAGATTGACAGTTCTTCTGTGTTTCTTCCATTTGCGAATAATCGCAACAATTGTTGTCACCTTCTCACCAAGCTGCTTGGCGATGGTCTTGTAGCCCATTCCAGCCTTGTGTAGGTCTACAATCTTGTCCCTGACATCCTTGGAGAGCTCTTTGGTCTTGGCCATGGTGGAGAGTTTGGAATCTGATTGATTGATTGCTTCTGTGGACAAGTGTATTTTATACAGGTTACAAACTGAGATTAGGAGCACTCCCTTTAAGAGTGTGCTCCTAATCTCAGCTCGTTGCGTGTATAAAAGACACCTGGGAGCCAGAAATCTTTCTGATTGAGAGGGAGTCAAATACTTATTTCCCTCCACTCGGTTATGAGCTGTAGGCAGACTCATTTGATTCCGGGCTGTAGGCCCTCTCGTTAGGTTCCGGACTGTAGGCTGTCTCACTTGGTTCCGGTCTGTAGGCCGTCTTGCTCGGTTCTGGACTGTAGACCCATTCACACCTCTCCGAACTGGGGCCCGTCTCACTCGGTTCTGCACAGTGGGCCGTCTCCCTTGGTTCCGAACTGTAGGCCGTCTCACTCGGTTCCGGGCTTGACACTCTTACCGGATACTCAGGACGGGGTACTGTTGTCGGATACTCTGGACGGGGCACTGTTGCCAAATACTCTGGACGGGGCACTGCTCGAGGCTGGGCTGACGCATTGGAAGCCTGATGCGTGGGTCTGGTAGTGGAAGTACCAGCCTTGGGACACGCACCTCAGGGCTAGTGCGGGGAGCAGGAATTGGCCGAGTAGTACTGGGATTACGTACTGGAAGCCTGATGCGTGGTGCTGGTACTGGAAGTGCCAGTTTGGGGACACGCACTTCAGGACTAGTGCGAGGAGTGGGAACTGGAAATACCGGGCCATGGAGGCGCACAGGCGGTCTTGATCGCACCTCCTGCACAACCCGTCCTGGCTGGATGGAACTAGTAGCCCTGTACGTGCAGAGTGCTGGTACAGGGTGAACTGGGCTGTGCAGGGGCCTGATGGGCGTAGGGTAGCCTGGTCCTAGGTGGCGTACCGGTGACCAGACGCGCTGCGCAGGCATCCTCCTACCAGGCTGGATGCCCACTCTAGCACGGCATCTGCGAGGGGCTGGGATCACTCGCACTGGACTGTGCGTGCGTTTGGGCGAGATCGTGCGCACTTCTGCAAAACTCAGCGCCCTCCACTCCATACGATTCTCTATATAAGCACAGGGAGCTGGCTTAGGGCTCACCCTTGGCCCAGCCAAACTACCCGTGTGTCCCCCCCCAAAAAAAATATTGGGGGTGCCTCTCGTGCTTCTCCCTTAGCGCGTACATAGCCTCGTACCGACGCCTTTCCGCCTTAGCTGCCTCTATTTCCTCCCGTGGGCGACGTTATTCCCCAGCTTGGTGCCAAGGTCCAGCCCCGTCCAGAATTTCTTCCCACGTCCATTTCTCCCGATAGTCCATATCAAATTCCTTATGCTCCTTACCCCGCTGCTTGGTCCTTGTTTGGTGGGAGATTCTGTCACATTCTTCTTCATCTGAAGATATAGAGAAATCATCGTCGGAGAAAGTGGACCATTACGCAGTGGGGTTGTGTACTCATCTTCTTTTTATTATGGATAAGAAGGTAAACCGAAAACAAAACACGTACACAGGAAAAACACAACGACGACGACGACGACGACGACGACGACGACGACGACGACCAGGCTTGTAAGGCACAAAGCTATACACAGCAATTAATCTCCCACAACTCACAAACCCAAACACATACCTATATATAGGACTCTCAATCAGAGGCAACCAGAAACACCTGCCTCCAATTGAGAGTCCAACACCCAAACCTAAACATAGAAAACTAAACTAGACAGAACGTAGAAATACAAACCTAGAACATACCCAAAACCCAGAACTAACAAATCAAACACCCTAATACACAACCAACCACCCCGAACCACATAAAACAAATACCCTCTGCCACGTCCTGACCAAATTACAATTACAAATAATCCCTAATACTGGTCAGGACGTGACACCTCCTTGAAATGCAAATCAATTTATAACATTTTTGACATGCGTTTTCAGGATTTTTTTGTTGTTATTCTGTCTCTCACTGTTCAAATAAACCTACCATTAAAATTATAGACTGATCATTTCTTTGTCAGTGAGCAAACGTACAAAATCAGCAGGGGATCAAGTACTTTTTTCCCTCACTGTATGTGGGAACTCCTTCAAGATTGTTAGAAAAGCATTCCAGGTTAAGCTGAATGCCAATAGTGTGCAAAGCTGTCATCAAGGCAAAGGGTGGCTATTTGAAAATACAAAATGTATTTTGATTTGTTTAACACTTTCTTTAGTTACTACTGTACATGATTCCATATGTGTTATTTCATACTTTTGATGTCTTCACTGTTATTCTATAATGTATAAAATAGTTAAAGTAAAGAAAAACCCTTGAATGAGTAGGTGTTTAAATTATTTGGACCGGTAGTGTTAGCATAATTTTGTTGACACTCATCTTTTCCTATTGACTGCGATGTAGATATATATATAGCAGTCAACATATATAGCCTCGTTATTCTTATTTTATTGTTATTCTTTTATTTTTTTACTTAGTAAATATTTTCTTAACTCTTATTTTTCTTAAAACTGCATTGTTGGTTAACCTGTTGAGGATCTTATCCCGATCTAATCCCGGTAATGGGATTCATTGTCATGTGACCATGGCGGGGAATTCAAAACTGCAAGAGTAATCATTTCAAATAATCAAATAATCAACTATTTTCCTCCATTTGAAAGATATATCTCCTAAATCTAACCACGCTGTCCGATTTTCCGAGGCTTTACAGAGAATGCATAAAGTTAGGTTATGTGAGGAGAGTACATTGACAATAGCTGCATGTAATGTTTAGCCAATTCAAAGAAGGGCATCAACAGACAGAAAACTAGCTAGAATTATGCACTTACCTTTGACAATCTGCATCAGATGACACTCATAGGACATTATGTTATACAATACATGCATTTTTAGTTCCATCAAGTTCATATTTATATCCAAAAACAGCATTTACAGTCGCGGTGAAATTCAGAATTTTTTTCGGCTCGAATGCACCCAGTGAATCCAGCATTACAAATCACGGAATAACTATTCGAAAACATTGGTAAATTATAATATTGTCATTCAAAGAATAATATATTATCATCTCGTAATTGCTACCGAAGGGCCAGATCTCAAAATAACTTTACTGGGAAATCACATTTTGTATAAACTGGGTACTATGCTAACAACAATAGGCTATATGCTAAGCTAAGCTAAGCTATACCGTTAGCATTAGCATCATCTAATATCGATAATAACATTCTAAATATCCCCTTACCTTTGATTATCTCCATCAGAAGGCGCTGCCAGAGTTCCCAGGTCCAGAACAAATGTGGTTTCTTTTGACAAAGTTCATCATTTATGTCCAAATAGTTAGCGTTCAGTAGGCTCCCACAAAATGAGGTGGGCACTGTAAAGTCACTTCGAAAAGCTAAAGAAAACCTAGTAAATAATCTATTTACGTTTGTTTAAACATGTCAAACGTTGTTTAGCACTAATCTTTTGTTTCATTTTTAACGTGAAACATCAGTAAACATCAGTAATATTTTCACACAACCTATCAAGTGTCTAGAATAAACGATAATGACAAAGACTCTCTTCTCAGATTCATGCGCAGGCGCAAAAAATGAAGTGATGACGTGTCAACTTGTAAGCTTTCTTATTCGGTCTGTATTCATGACAGATGCTTCCAACAACTTTCTAAAGATCGTTGACATCTAGTGGAAGCAGTAGGAGTTGCGAACAGAATCCTTTCTCACTGTGGTATCTTTAAAACAATGACACTAAATAGTACAGTCACAAAATTCTCATTTTTTTTAATCTATTTTTCACAGGTTTTTGCCTGCAATATGAGTTTTGTTATACTTACAGACACCATTCAAACTGTTTTAGAAAATTCAGAGTGTTTTCTATCCAAACCTGAACAATAATATGCATATTCTAGCTTCTGAGTTGGTGTAGGAGGCAGTTAAAAATGCGCACATATTTTTTTCCAAAATTCTCAATACTGCCCCCTGGCCTCAACAGGTTAAGGGCTTGTAAGTAAGCATTTCAATGTAAGGTCTACACCTGTTGTATTCGGCACATATGACAAGTCAAATTTGATTTGACATAAGCATCAACCTAGTGTCACTTTTAAAGCTCATTTCCTGCAATTCTACACACGTTTCCATGAGTTATGTCATGTTCATATGACATCTGAGTTACAGTGACTAATTAAAACAATGGTAGATCTCTGGAGGTTTAGATAGCTGGCCAGACTAACTTACCTAGCAGTCTATAAAATGTTACCTGACATGGGCTAATTGAGTGAATGTCAGTGATAGACATAACAAGAGGAAAACCGCTGATACAAATGTTGTGTATTCTACTATCCTAACTAACAGTAAGTGGAGACCTCAACTGACTTAATTTAAAAAAGGAAAAGATCTCTCTGTTCTTTCCTCTGTTAATCTTTGCCTCGATCCTGATTAGTCTCCCAGTCCCTGCCCTGAAAAACATTGCCACAGTATGATGCTTCCACCACCATGCTTCACTGTAGGGATGGTGCCAGGTTTCCTCCAGACATGATGCTTGGCATTCAGGCCAAAGAGTTCAATCTTGGTTTCATCAGACCAGAGAATCTTGTTTCTCATGGTTTGAGAGTATTTAGGTGCCTTTTGGCAAACTCCAAGCGGACAGCCATGTGCCTTTTACTGAGGAGTGGCTTCTGTCTGGCCACTCTACCATAAAGGCCAGATTGGTGGAGTGCTGCAGAGATGGTTGTCCATCTGGAAGGTTCTCCCATCTCCACAGAGGAACTCTAGAGTTCAGTCAGAGTGTCCAAGGCCATTCTCCCCAGATTGCTCAGTTTGCCTGGGCAGCCAGCTCTAGGAAGCGTCTTGGTGGTTCCATCCTCCATTTAAGAATGATGGAGGCCACTGTATTCTTGGGGACCTTCAATGCTGCAGATTTTTTGTACCCTTCCCCAGATCTGTGCCTCGACACAATCATGTATCGGAGCTATATGGACAATTCCTTCGACCTCGTGGCTTGGCTTTTGCTCTGACATGCACTGTCAACTGTGGGACCTTATATAGACATGTCTGTGTGCCTTTCCAAATCATGTCCAATCAATTGGAAGGAACATCTCAAGGACAATCAATGGAAAAAGTGTCAAGCCTACACCTGCTCCCTCTCTCTGGCGCTTTAGGGGTCCTTGCCTCGGTTGGCTCGGCATGCTCCCATCCCACGTCATGCCTCAGCCGGCTCGTTGGGCTCCCACGCCTCAGCCGGCCCATCAGGCTCCCACGCCTCAGCGGGATTGTCAGGCTTTCACGCCTCAGTGGGATCGTCAGGCTATCACGACTCAGCGGGATCGACATGCCTCAGCCGACTCGTCGGGATCTCACGCCTCAGCCAGCTTGTCCAGCGCCCATGCCTCGTTCGGCCCGTCAGGCTTGCCCAGGTGGGATGCCGGATGGCGCCCCTAGAAGGGGGGGTACTGTCACGCCTGTACCCGCTCCCCCTCTCTGGCACTCGAGGGCACCAGGCTGCCCTGTCACCATCATTACGCGCATCAGCGCTCATTGGACTCACCTGGACTCCTTCACGTTGTTGATTGCCCCCTCTATATCTGTCTGTTCTCTCTGTTTTGTTCCCCGTGTCAGCATTATTATCGTAATGTCATTTTGTTCCCCCCGTCCAGATGCTGTTCTTGTTTTGTTTGATTTCTGTTTTCCATTAAATGTTCACTCCCTGTACCTGCTGCTCGTCTCCAGCGTCGGTCTTTTCAAACAGGATGCATTTGAGCTCAATTTCGAGTCTCATAGCAAAGGGTCTGAATACTTATGTAAATGAGGTATCTGTCTTTTTATTTTAATACATTTGCAAAAACTTGTCATTATGGGGTATTGTGTGTAGATTGCTGAGGATTTTTGATTTATTTAATCAATTTTAGAATAAGGCTGTAACGTAACAAAATGTGGAAAAAGTAAAGGGGTCTGAATACTTTCCAAGGGCACTGTATGAAACACAGTGGGACAAGGTTAGTTATATTTATGCAGACGATGGCAGTATTTTAAAATTGCAACACTTTTCATTATTTTGTAGTTTGAAATATATAACAGTTATTTCCAAACTCTCCCCCATTCAGAGTACAAATGTTAACACCACCTTTTCACGTGAGAAGAACAACATGTTTTCACCTCATACATGAATTACACTTGCACATGTGAAATTTGCTGTTTCACATGTAAAAAACGTTCATGTGAAAATCGGATATGCAGTTTCGCATGTGGAAAAACTCAGCGTGAAAATTTCAGTTTCACGTATGGAATTGCATTTTCACATGTAAAAAAACACAATTCACTTTGCCATTGTAGTAGTTGGGATTTGTTGCAATCACGTTGTATTGAATCATGTGAATCAACAGAACCATTTGTACATTGTCAACAGACAAACAGATTTGCTGTAGCCTTCCTTTTGGATTATGCAGCTGCAAAACTTGTTTTGTAGATACTTCAAGTTGGGCATTCCATTTATGGGAGATTGCAACTCAGTATATGGTAGTCAGCCTGCAAAGTAAACACTTCAATGTAAGATAAATATGACTCAACTATAAAAGGAGCATTTACTGAAGATGTGTGTGCTTGCCCCAGTAGACTGCTACTGCATATATATTTCAGCTAGCACATCAATTATTGAAAGGGAGTGGCTCCTGATCAACAAGGCCTGTTTGTAAACCAAGAACAAAGAGTACTCCAAATATATATCAAGTTTTGACATTATTGGCTATTGGTGTTTTGTTTTTTCTTAGTTTAATTGCTAAGATCTTCTTTTTGCATTTAAATATTTGGCTAAACCTGTCTTTGAATTAGTCATTTCAAGTCTTTGTCAAAATGAACAAAGTCCAACAGCTGCCACAATATTAAAAAATGTGGTGTTGTGTTACCCACTAGTAATTACCAGTTGGAGGGCTGTTCAAGTGGATTTCTCCCAGTCGTATGTGGTAAATTCCCACTTCCCACTTGGTTAAGAATGCAGCATAAGTCAGATGTTGCCATTTCTTTCCCACTTCCTCATTGTGCAGGTGTAAGTACACTTGACACCATCAAGGTATGGATGTTTCTTTACCAAACGATGTACAGGTACCGTATATAAAACCACCAGACGTTTTTTTAATAGTCATTGTTTTTAATCGAGCAAGAGAGAGAATCTCTGGAAACCTTCTTCCATTCCTCACTTACTCATCTCTGACCACTGGCTGCGAGCGCTCCCCTCCTCAAGAAACCAACACTCGACTCCATCGACGTCAAAAACTACAGACCAGTATCCCTTCTTTCTTTTCTTTCCAAAACACTTGAGCGGGCTGTCTCTGACCAACTCGCTCGCTATCTCTCTCAGAACGATCCTCTTGACCCTAAACAGTCAGGCTTCAATACGGGTCATTCAACCGAGACTGCTCTTCTCTGTGTCACAGAGGCTCTCCACCCTGCCAAAGATGACTCTCTCTCCTCTGTTCTCATCATCCTAGATCTATCCACTGCCTTCGACATCGTGAACCGTCAGATCCTCCTCTCCACCCTCTCAGGGCTAGGCGTCTCAGGCTCTGCACACTTTTGGATTGCATCTTACCTGGCAGGCCGCTCCTACCAAGTGACGTGGAGAGGATCTGTGTCTGCACCACATACTCTCACTACTGGTGTCCCCCAAGGCCAGGTTCTAGGCCCTCTCCTCTTATCTCTATACACCAAGGCACTCAGCTCTGTCATATCCTCACATGGTCTCCCCTATCATTGCTATGCAGAGGACACTCAACTACTTTTCTCCTTCCCCCCCTTCTGACACCCAGGTGCCGAAATGCATCTCAGCTTGGATGTCGGCCCACCACCTCAAGCTTAACCTTGACAAGACAGAGCTGCTCTTCCTCCCAGGGAAGGCCTGCCCGCTTCAAGACCTCTATATCATGGTTGACAACTCCACGGTGTCCCCCTACCAGAAGAGTACAAAGAACATTGGCGTAACCCTGGACAACACCCTGTCGTTCTCTGCAAACATCAAAGCAGTGACTCGCTCCTGCAGGTTCATGCTCTACAACATCTGTAGAGTACGACCCTACCTCACATAGGAAGCGGTGCAGGTCCTGATACAGGCACTTGTTCTCTCCCGTCTGGACTACTGCAACTCGCTGTTGGCTGACTTTGCCAACAGCTCTGACTTTGCTGATAGCTACTGTACTTACTATGACTGTGATATGTGGTTGTCCCACCTAGCTACAGTACTGTATCTTAAAACCTCTTTGGGATAGGGGGCAGTATTTTCACATCCGGATGAAAAACGTGCCCAAAGTAAACTGCCTGCTACTCAGGCCCATAAGCTAGGATATGCATATAATTGGTAGATCTGGATAGAAAACACTCTAAAGTTTCTAAAACTTTTAACATAATGTCTGTGAGTATAACAGAACTTATTTGGCAGGCGAAACCCCGAGGACAAACCATCCAGGAAAAAGAAATTGAGGTCACTATTATTTTTCTATGGGAAACTAGATTTATGGGGCACCTGGTTGCTGTTCCTATGGCTTCCACTAGATGTCAACAGTCTTTAGAAATTGGTTGATGTTTTTCCTTTGAGAAATGAAGAAGTACGGCTGTTCATTGTGAGTGAGAGCAAGTTTCATCATAGCGCTTGATGGTTTTTGCGACTGCACTTGAAGAAACATTCACATTTCTTGAACTTTTCCTTATTGACTGACCTTCATGACTTAAAGTAATAATGAACTGTCATTTATCTTTGCTTATTTGAGCTGTTCTTGCCATAACATGGACTTATTGCTTTAAGTCATGAAGGTCAGTCAATAAGGAAAAGTTCAAGAAATGTGAATGTTTCTTCAAGTGCAGTCGCAAAAACCATCAAGCGCTATGATGAAACTTGCTCTCATGAGGACTGCCACAGGAAAGGAAGACCCAAAGTTTATTAGAGTTACCAGCCTCAGAAATTTCAGCCCAAATAAATGCTTCACGGAGTTCAAGTAACAGATACATCTCAACATCAACTGTTCAGAGGAGACTGTGTGAATCAGGGCTTTATGGTTGAATTGCTACAAAGAAACCCCTACTAAAGGACACCAATAAGAAGAGACTTGCTTGGGCCAATAAACATGAGCAATGGCCATTACTCCAGTGATGGAGTGCTGCATCAGATGACCTGGCCTCCACAATCACCCGACCTCAACCCAATTGACTGTTGCATTTGCCTCATGCAGCACAACACATCTCCTTTGCATAGAGTTGATCAGGCTTCTGATTGTGGCCTGTGGAATGTTGTCCCAATCCTCTTCGATGGCTGTACGAAATGGCGGGGACAGGAACATGCTGTCGTACACGATGATTCAGAGCATTCCAAACATGCTCAATGGGTGACATGTCTGGTGAGTATGGAGGCCATGGAAGAACTGGGACATTTTCGGCTTCAAGGAATTGTGTACAGATCCTTGTGATGTGGGGCCGTGCATTATAGTGCTGAAACATGAGGTTATGGCGGCGGATGAATGGCACGACAATGGGCCTCAGGATCTCGTCACGGTATCTCTGTTTATTCAAATTGCCATCAATAAAATGCAATTGTGTTCATTGTCTGTAGTTATGCCTGCCCATACCATAACTCCACCACCACCATGGGGCACTCTGCACTCACATCAGCAAACTGCTCACCCACATGACGCCATACACGTGGTCTGTGGTTGTGAGGCCGGCTGGGCTTACTGCCAAATTTTCTAAAACGATGTTGGAGGCGGCTTATGGTAGAGAAACTAACAAATTATCTGGCAACAAATTTGGTGGATATTCCTGCAGTCAGCATGCCAATTGCACGCTCCCTCGGAACTTAAGACATCTGTGGCATTGTGTTGTGTGACAAAACTGCACATTTTAGAGTGGCCTTTTATTGATATGAGCACAAGGTGCACCTGTGTAATGATCATTCTGTTGAATCAGCTTCTTGATATGCCACACCTGTCAGGTGGATTAATTATCTTGGCAAAGGAAAAATGCTCACTAACAGTGACGTAAACAAATTTGTGCACAACATTTGAGAGAAATAAGCTTTCTGTTCTGATGGACAATTTCTGGGATCTTTCATTTCAGCTCATGAAAAATGGGGCCAACAATTTACATGTTGCGTTTATATTTTTGTTCAGTATATACAGTGCATTCGGAAAGTATGTAATGTGCCTTTTACTGAAGAGTGGCTTCCGTCTGGCCTCTCTGACATAAAAGCCTGATTGGTGGAGTGCTGCAGATGGCCATCGGGTTCTTTGTCACCACCCTGATCAAGGCTTCAAAAAGTCACTTTGCTCAGTTTGCCTGGGCGGCCAACTCTAGAAAAAGTATTGGTGGTTACAAACTTCTTCCATTTAAGAATGATGGAGGCCAGTGTGTTCTTGGGGACCTTCAATGCTGAATACATTTTTCTTTACCCTTCCCCAGATCTGTGCCTCGACACAATCCTGTCTCGGAGCTCTACGGACAATTCCTCTGACCTCATGGCTTGGTTTTTGCTCTGACATGCACTATCAACTGTGAGATCATATACAGACAGGTTTGTGTCTTTCCAAATCATGTCCAATCAATTGAATTTACCACAGGTGGACTCCAATCAAGTTGTGGAAATATCTCAAGGATGATCAATGGAAACAGGATGCACCTGAGCTCAATTTCGAGTCTCATAGCAAAGGGTCTGAATAGTTATGAAAATAAGGTATTTCTGTTTTTTTATTTGTAATAAATTTGCTAAAAATTCGAAACATTTTTCGCTTTGTCATTATGGGGTATTGTGTGTAGATTGATGAGGAAAAACATATTTAATCCATTTTAGAATAAGGCTGTAACTATTTTTTCTTAATTGTGGAAAAGTGGAAGGGGTATGTATAATTTCATTTTTTTAATGTGTTCTTTTCACGTGATTTTTTTCATGTTTTTTTTTTTAGACCATAAAAGAGAGTAATAACCATCTGTGTCGTCAGATTTAAACATTGGGGAGAGGGTTAGGGGTTAGTCACCTGTTATTATGGTGAAAATCTATGTCAGATGAATCTTCAGTAGCACTACAGATACTCTTACACCTGCGTATTAACGCTATCCTTCTAAATATGATATTGTTGTATAGGACTGTCTTCTTGCTGATTGTATGAAGAGCTCTGGCCCACAGCAGGCCCCCTAGGGGGCAGTAAAGTTTAGCTGCCATCCACCTTCTCTCAGTCAGTCACAGTCTTCAATACAGGGTGGGTGTCATGTTTTGGCTGATAAATGTACTGAAATTGAAATGATGGTTGGAGGTCCACACATTAGAGAGTGTTGACTTGAATGGGAATATCAGTGGTTTTAACTCAAGAACCGCCAAGATGGTCAATTTGACCGTTTTTAAATTTTGTAATTTCAATAAATTCATTTCAATAAAAACTTTGATTTCACTTGTCCCTGAGTTTTCCTAAATATGTGTATTTTACACTCTCTCACTACTTTGAGATAAATATCAGAAAAGCCAAAAACTCAGAGCATTTCATCCTCATAGTGCCATGACGGTCAAAATGATGTATGCATATTCAACAGTAGAGTAGCCGTGCCTCGAGGAGTACCAATAGCCACCAGTCTAATATATATATTTAACTACAAAAGCCTGGCCTTGTTGGACCCCACTTCGTGCCAATGTCATTTGGTTGTGTTTATGGACGTCTTAGGTAACATTAGAACATGAAAGTAAATATTTGAAAGAACAAAATAACATTTCATTAGTTTATGTTACTATATGCTATATGTAAAAACAAGGATGCTAGTGAATAGTGAAAATCAGCACTCAAGCAACAATGGCATTATAATGAATATAAGTGTCAATATGACCGGGATCAAAAATGGTATATTATTGTCAGTTATTGGACACATTATTCGTGGCCTCGCTCGTGCTTACAGTGTGGTGTGCGTCTTCACACATCAGATGGATCTCATTTAGCTGTTACTTTTATTTCATCTGTTGTTATATGTGTGAAATCGGTATACTTTCGGTTCAGTTTCGAGTTAAATATCAGAGTGATTATCAACTATTGGCAGAAGGAGCGGAGCAGGCCCTACTCTGGGGAGAAGTCATGGGCAACGGGGGAAAACCATCAACAGATGACATGTACTCCTGAAACTGGCTATAACTCCAGTTCTGTTTCATATTACAATTCTAACGACAGTGTGTTATATAGACTTATTTAGGAAAAAATCAAGGATGAGGGGGACATGATTTTACAAATGGCATGAGTAATTAAACATTTAAATGAATTTTGATTCATTATGATGCTCTCTGCCTTTCTAGTATTATTTTAAACACAAACACAAATAAATCCATTGATCTTTCATTTAGGAAGGTCATAAAAATCATGATACAAGACCATTTATTTCAAAAGAACACAATAGCATGTTTTGAGTGTTATTTATCTGTGCTTAGTAGCAAAGGCTATGCACATGCCAATCTACGGCTGCACCATGCCAATAAAATCATTTAGCAGAAATCAAAGGGTCTTCGCTACCACAGTCAAGACACATATATTTTACAGCACAAATATAATGGAATATGTCAATTACATGAAATCCAAATAAAAATCCAGTTAAATTACAGGTTGTAATGCAACAAAATAGGAAAAACGCAAAGGGGGATGGGCAGCAGCCTCTAAGGTGCATGGTAGAGTAACCAGGTGGTAGCCGGCTAGTGACAGTGACTAAAGTTCAGGGCTGGGTACTGAGCGGATTGGTGACTTGTGGTGACTATTTAACATTCGAATGGCCTTGAGATAGAAGCTGGTTTTCAGTCTCTCTGTCCCAGCTTAGATGCCCTTGTACTGACCTCCTCTTCTGGATGATAGCAAGGTGAAAAGGCCGTGGCTCGGGTGGCTGAGGTCCTTGATGATCTTCTTGGCCTTCCTATGACACCAGGTGCCGTAGATCTCCTGGAGAGCAGGCAAGTGTGCCTCCGGTGATGCACTGGGCATACCTCACCACCCTCTGGAGAGCCCTGCGGTTACGGATGGTGCAGTTGCCGTACCAAGCGGTGATACAGCCCAGCAGCCCAAGCTCTCACTGGTGCATCTATAATAGTTTGTGAGGGTCTTAGGGGCCAAGCCGAATTTCTTCAGCCTCCTGTTGCGCCTTCTTCACCACACTGTCTGTGTGGGTGGACGATTTCAGATTGTCACTGATGTGTACGCAGAGGAAATTGAAGCTTTTTACCTTCTCCACTGCGGAGAGAGAGATTATCAAAGTTGACCCATTTTGCCTACCACACCATACAATGAGACATTTATGTCTTCATCACTTGAAAAGATTAATGGTTGAGTTTGATATCATTTTAAAGCTTACAAACAAGGTTGTCAAAAAATGTAATAATTCCTTGAAAACATTGTTTAAATAAAAAGTTTCATTTTTTAACCTTTAACTACAATTATCTACAAACACTTAAACTGTTGTTGTTGTTTTTTCCATTTTCGTATACAGTATGTGAACAATAAAATTTGATTTTATTTCATTAGAATGTTTTGGCATTCAGGTCCAAAAAGTACATTTCTGACCACTTATGAAATATGTGACCACTGACCAAATATGAATGGAAAGTTTTGTTCAAATCAAAAGGGATGCGGTCCAAAAGTGATTCAAATCAAATGGAACGACCCCAAGATGTTATTCTATCTAGGGGACATCAATAAGATAGTTTATTTGCTCACTCAATATTTAAATCAATAGATTCTGAACACGATGCATGCAGGCAGTAAGGTGGAATAAATCAAATAAAATCAAATGCATATATAAGCCCTTTTAACATCAGTAGAAACCCAACCTAAAAAGCCAAACAGCAAGCAATGCAGATGTAGAAGCACAGGGGCAAGGAAAAACTCACTAGATAGGCAGGAACCTAGGAAGAAACCTAGAGAGGAACCAGTGTGGGCCTGTCTGACGATACCAGGCAGGATATAACCCCACCAACTTTGTCAAAGCACAGCCCACACACCACTAGAGGGATATCAACAGACCCCCAACTTACTACCCTGAGACAAGGCTGAGTATAGCCCACAAAGATCCCCTCCACCGCACGAGCCCGAGGAGGTGCAAGACCGGACAGGAAGATCACGTCTGTGACTCAACCCACTCAAGTTGAGAATAGCGAAAAAAGCCTGGCACGACATGACGCAACCCTCTTAGGGACGGCATGGAAGAGCAATAGTAAGTCTGTGAATCCGTAATAGGGTCAGGGTTTCTCTTGCCTAAAGGCAGACCCTTCCATAAAAATGGAGCACTATAGGCGAAAGCCCTGCCTCCAGCTGTTTGTGTAGAAATTCTAGGGACAATAAGGAGGTCTGTGTCTTGTTACCGTAGCGTACGTGTAGGTATGCACGGCAGGACCAAATCAGACAGATCGGTAGGAGCAAGTCCATGTAATGTTTTGAAGGTTAGACGTAAAACCTTGAAATCTGCCCTAGCCTTAACAGGACGCTAGTGTAGAGAGGCTAGCACAGGAGTAATATGATCATTTTTGTGGGTTCAAGTAAAGATTCTAGCAGACGTATTTAGCACTGACTGAAGTTTATTTAGTGCTTTATCCGGGTAGCCAGAGAGTAGAGAATTGCAGTAGTCTAATCTAGAAGTGACAAAAGCATTGATGAGCTTTTATGCATAATTCTTGGATAAAAAAGTTTCTGATCCTTGCAATGTTACAGTAGGTAGATACGTGTGTAGGTAGATGTGGAAAGATGTTTTGTTGCAAGTTTTGGATGGTAGGGAGGGGGTTCACACCTAGCTCGGCTATTATACAATTCTTTAGTAAAGGTTGAATAGTCTTTTTTTCAGCTAATAGCCCATCCTGCTATGGTGTTGAAAAACTAATTATAATAATTTTTCCCCTTTCCACATGTTAAAGATTCCTATTGATAAAGTGTTTTTAGCCACAATCGAACCCAACCCCAATTAATACATTTGGGCACAGTCAATAGCGTGCTGGACTTCGGGCTAGAATATTGAGGGCTCGAAACCTGCTCCCTGCTTGTTTCATTACATTATTATGCCCGTCTCAGAGCAAATCCAAGATGGCGTAGCAGTCAGACGTCTTTGTCTTGTCTCATCCCATGTATATATCTTTTTATATATTTTTTCTTCGCATTCTTTTTATTACTTTTCCTAAACCTCAACTTCAAAATACTCTCCTGCAACCCGCCTCACCCAATGTGGTGTGGATCTGTTTTTTTTCTAAAGTATTTCTATTTACCTCCGACCTGGAATACCTGAACCCTTTCATCTGGATCGTGGCAGCTAGCTAACCGCAACCCGGGTTGACTACTCCTGGCTAACGTTACCGTCCCGGAGCAAGCACCAACTAGCCTGGGGCTAGCCCATGCTAGACCCATCTCCCGGCTAGGGCTCCTGGGCTACTCCTGAAGCCCACTCCTCGGCTACAATATCCGGACCCCTTCTACTGCCGGCACGGGGCATGGAACCCCGCCGATCCTTCACGACTGGAATACCAACATAATCTGCCCGAGGATCCCAACAGGCCCCTCAGACGCGACGTCCCCTGAAGGCCCATTCTGCTAACCGCGGCTTGCTAGCTATCTAGAGCATATTGGACTGTTAGCTGATCCACTGGCCAGTTTCTTGGACCACTATACACATTTTGCCAATTGGACTTGGACCCCTTTGCTACTTGGAACCCTACTAATTCCACGACTGGTCTATCGACATCACCGCACGAGGAGGCAAAAACAGACTTTTCCCCCATCGCGACGTCCCTCTAAGGCCCTTATACTAGCTTGCTAGCCCCGGCCTGCTAACTGCTAGCTTGCTATCCCCGGCCTGCTATCTGTCTGAATCACCGTGTCACCAGCCAGCCCAACCACTCACTGGACCCATACGATCACGTGGCTACGCATGCCTCTCCCAAATATCAATAAGTCTTGTCCATTACTCTCCTGGTTAGTGATTACTGTCTTATTTCACTGTAGAGCCTATAGCCCTGCTCAATATGCCTTAACCAACCATGTTGTTCCTCCTCCCACATATGTGATGACATCACCTGGTTTAAACGTCTCTAGAGACTATATATCTCTCTTCATTACTCAATGCCTAGGTTTACCTCCAATGTACTCTCTTCCTACCATACCTTTGTCTGTACATTATGCCTTGAATCTATGCTATCATGCCCAGAAACCTGCTCCCTTTACTCTCTGTTCCGAACGTGCTAAACGGCCAGTTCTTATAGCCTTTAGCCATACCCTTATCCTACTTCTCCTCTGCTCCTCTGGTGATGTAGAGGTTAATCCAGGACCTGCAGTGCCTAGCTCCACTCCTACTCCCCAGGTGCTCTCATTTGTTCACTTCTGTAACCGTAAAAGCCTTGGTTTCATGCATGTTAACATTTGAAGCCTACTCCCTAAGTTTGCTTTATTCACTGCTTTAGCACATTTTGCCAACCCGGATGTCTTAGCCATAACTGAATCCTGGCTTAGGGAAACGACCAAAAACGCTGAAATCTCCATCCCTAACTATAACATTTTCCGCCAAGATAGAATTGCTAAAGGGGGCGGTGTTGCAATCTACTGCAGAGATA
This sequence comes from Salmo trutta, assembly GCF_901001165.1. Taxonomy (NCBI): domain Eukaryota; kingdom Metazoa; phylum Chordata; class Actinopteri; order Salmoniformes; family Salmonidae; genus Salmo; species Salmo trutta. The sequence continues at coordinate 13,036,805 of NC_042966.1, forward strand.
GCATGCAGAGTTCTGTCATACTATCCAGGTCTGTACCAAAACAATTCGAGCTTCTACTTCTAAAAATGCACCTTTCCAGAAACAAGTCTCTCACCGTTGCCGCTTGCTATAGACCACCCTCTGCCCCCAGCTGTGCCCTGGACACCATATGTGAATTGATTGCCCCCCGTTTATCTTCTGAGCTCGTGCTGCTAGGTGACCTAAACTGGGACATGCTTAACACCCCGGACATCCTACAATCTAAGCTTGATGCCCTCAATCTCACACAAATTATCAATGAACCTACCAGGTACAACCCCTAATCCGTAAACACAGGCACCCTCATAGATATCACTAACTCGCCCTCCAAATACACCTCTGCTGTTTTCAACCAATCACCGATCACTGCCTAATTGCCTGCATCCGTAATGGGTCTGCGGTAAACGACCACCCCTCATCACTGTCAAACGCTCCCTAAAACACTTCTGAGAACAGGCCTTTCTAATTGACCTGGCCGGGGTATCCTGGAATGACATTGACCTCATCCCGTCAGTAGAGGATGCCTGGTTATTCTGTAAAAGTGCCTTCCTCACCATCTTAAATAAGCATGCTCCATTCAAAAAAATGTAGAACTAGGAATAGATATATCCCTTGGTTCACACCAGACCTGTCTGCCCTTGACCAGCAAAAAAAAACATTCTGTGGTGTTCTGCATTAGCATCGAATAGCCCCCATGATATGCAACTTTTTAGGGAAGTTAGGAACCAATATACACAGGCAGTTAGAAAAGCAAAGGCTAGCTTTTTCAAACAGAAATTTGTATCCTGTAGCACAAACTCAAAAAAGTTCTGGGACACTAAAGTCCATGGAGAATAAGAGCACCTCCTCCCAGCTGCCCACTGCACTGAAGCTAGGAAACACTGTCACTACCGATAAATCCACAATAATTGAGAACTTCAATAAGCATTTTTCTACAGTTGGCCATGCTTTCCACCTGGCTACCCCTACCCCGGTCAACAGCCCTGCGCTCCCCACAGCAACTCGCCCAAACCTCCCCCACTTCTCCTTCACCCAAATCCAGATAGCTGATCTTCTGAAAGAGCTGCAAAATCTGAACCCCTGCAAATCAGCCGGGCTAGACAATCTGGACCCTCTCTTTCTAAAATGATCTGCCGAAATTATTGCAACCCCTGTTACTAACCCGTTCAACCTCTCTTTCGTATCGTCTGAGATTCCCATAGATTGGAAAGCTGCCACGGTCATCGCCCTTTTCAAAGGGGGAGACACTCTAGACCCAAACTGCTAAAGACCTATATCTATTCTATCCTGCCTTTCTAAGGTCTTTGAAAGCCAAGTTAACAAACAGATTACCGACCATTTCAAATCTCACCGTACCTTCTCCGCTATGCAATCTGGTTTCAGAGCTGGTCATGGGTGCACCTCAGCCACGCTCTAGGTCCTAAACGATATCATAACCGCCATCGATAAGAGACATTACTGTGCAGCCGTATTCATCAACCTGGCTAAGGCTTTCGACTCTGTCAATCACAACATTATTATTGGCAGACTCAACAGCCTTGGTTTCTCAAATGATTGCCTCGCTTGGTTCACCAACTATTTCTCCGATAGAGTTCAGTGTTTCAAATCGGAGGGCCTGTTGTCCGGACCTCTGGCAGTCTCTATGGGGGTTCCACAGGGTTCAATTCTCAGGCTGACTCTCTTCTCTGTATACATCAATGATGTCACTCTCACTGCTGGTGATTCTTTGATCCACCTCTACGCAGACGACATCATTCTGTATACCTCTGGCCCATCGTTGGATACTCTGTTAACTACCCTCCAGATGAGCTTCAATGCCATACAACTCTCTTTCCGTTGCCTCCAACTGCTCTTAAATGCAAGTAAAACTAAATGCATGCTCTTCAACCGATCGCTGCCCGCACCTGCCCGCCCGTCCAGCATCACTACTCTGGAAGGTTCTAACTTAGAATATGTGAAGAACTACAAATACCTAGGTGTCTGGTTAGACTGTAAACTCACAGACACACATTAAACATCTCCAATCCAAAATTAAATCTAGAATCGGCTTCCTATTTCGCAACAAAGCACCCTTCACTCATGCTGCCCAAAATACCCTCGTAAAACTGACCATCCTACCGATCCTCGACTTCGGCGATGACATTTACAAAATAGCCTCCAACACTCTACTCAGCAAACTGGATGCAGTCTATCACAGTGCCATTCGTTTTGTCACCAAAGCCCCATATAATACCCACCACTGCGACCTGTATCATCTCGTTGGCTGGCCCTCGCTTCATACTCATCGCCAAACCCACTGGCTCCAGGTCATCTACAAGTCTCTGCTAGGTAAAGCCCCGCCTTATCTCAGCTCACTGGTCACCATAGCAGCACCCACCCGTAGCACACGCTCCAGCAGTTATATCTCACTAGTCACCCCCAAAGCCAATTCTTCCTTTGGCCGCCTCTCCTTCCAGTTCTCTGCTGCCAATGATTGGAACAAACTGCAAAAATCTCTGAAGCTGGAGACTCTTACCTCCCTCACTAGCTTTAAGCACCAGCTGTCAGAGCAGCTCACAGATCACTGCACCTGTACATAGCTCATCTGTAAATAGCCCATCCAATCTTCCGCATCCCCATACTGTATTTATTTATTTATGTATCTTGCTCCTTTGCACCCCAGTATCTCAACTTGGACATTTATCTTCTGCATATCCTACCATTTCGGTGTTAATTGCTATATTGTAATTACTTTGCCACCATGGCCTATTTATTGCCTTACCTCTCTTATCCTGCCTCATTTGCCCATGCTGTATATTTTTGTACTGTATTATTGATTGTATGTTTGTTTTATTCCATGTGTAACTCTGAGTTGTTGTATGTGTCAAACTGCTTTGCTTCATCTTGGCCAGGTCGCAGTTGCAAATGAGAACTTGTTCTCAACTAGCCTACCTGGTTAAATAAAGGTGAAATAAAAAAATTAAATAAATAGCTTGGATTGTTACGCCCATCTTGTCCCTTGCTCTCTTCCATGCGTCATTCAGCACGCTTGTTGGCATGCTGGCAGGATGTACTGTTTTTATTCTGTTTATATGAATTACAAAATCATGTTTTTAGTCTATTGCATAGTTACAATGTGTAATCATTGATGTCCCGGGAGCAGGAGTGGTAAACACTGTTGAGGTGTATAATTGTAATACATATATGCAGACACAGCATCATTCACAGAATCGAGTTTGATACACCTGGAATTGGATATGACAGAAAAAAACTTGCAAAATATCGATTTTCAGAATTGAACTTTATGACAAAAAATATGCACAATTGTTTCTTTACATTAACTAACATATTCCTCTCAATTGTAAATGTTTTGCTTGACTCGATATCACGTTATAACTATTTACATTTGCCTCCTCGTAATGTTTTGTCAGCCATCTTTGCTGAAGAAAGTCACCAGGGAGGGGTGGCTCCGTGTCAAATTCGTCAATGGAACCACTCGATACGATTGGTCATATAAAAACCTTTGGACCCAAATGCATAATGAGTGCTCTAACTCCCCCTTGTGGTGGTCTGGAGCAATGAAGCCGTGACGCTGGGTACCTCTAAGTCCCGCGGTGTAAACTTGCTACTTTTAAAGGAGGAACCACTGTACGAAGATGGAAAAAAGCTGCCCTTGAAATATTCTTGATTTGTTTGTCAAACGAGAGATCAGGGTCCAGAGTAACGCTGAGGCCCTTCACAGTTTTATTTGATTAATTGTCAACTCTTTGTTTCTGGGGAGCTAGCCCTAGCATCTCTGTTTTGAGTTTAAAAGTAAAACATTTGCAGCCTTCCACTTCCTTATGTCTGAAACACAAGCTTCCAGGGTAGGCAATTTTTGGGCTTCACCATGTTTCATCCAAATGTACAGCTGTGTGTCTTCCGTATAGCAGTGAAAGTTGACATTGTGTTTCTGAATGACATTACCCAGAGGTAGAATATATAGTGAAAAAAATAGTGGTCCTAAAACGAAACCTTGAGAACAAACCATCACAGAGGCAAACGGATATCTTTCCAACAGATAAGATCTAAACCAGGTGAGAACTTGGCTGTGTAGAACAATTATGGTTTCCAATCTCTCAAAAAAAGGTGGTAATCGATGGTGTCAAAAGCGGCACTAAGGTCTAGGAGTACGAGGACAGATGCAGAGCCTTGGTCTGATGCCACAAAAAGGTAATGTACTTTGATGGGGTCTAAAACCCTAAATAGAGCATTTCATATACATTATTTGTCTTCAGGAAGGCAGAGAGCTGCTTTTTTTGTTGTTGAGAAGAATGGGAGATTCAATATGGGTCAAGGTTTTGGTTTTTCAGGAGAGGCTTTATTATTGCCACTTTTAGTGAGTTTGGTACACATCTGGAGTATATGGAGATGTTTATTATGTTCAACATAGGAGTGCCAAGCACAGGAAGTAGCTCTTTCAGTAGTTTAGTTGGAATAGGGTCCAGTAGGCAGCTGGAAGTTTAGAGGCCATTACCTTTTTCGTGAATGTGTCGAGATATACACGATTTAAAAACTTGAGTCACTTCAAATTCATGAATTCATCACTGCTGAACTGAAGGCCATCCACTCTTGGGGAATGCTACTTTTAAGTTAGCTTTGCGACATCATAAAAAATACTTTTTGGATTGTTTTTATTCTCATTAATTAGGTTGGAAAAGTAGGCTGATCGAGCAGCAGTGAGGGCTCTTCGATATTGCACGGTACTGTCTTTCCAAGCTAGTCGGAAGACTTCCAGTTTGGTGGAGCGCCATTTCCATTCCAATTTTCTGGAAACTTGCTCTTGGACTCTGTATTATCCGTATACCAGGGAGCTAATTTCTTGTGATAAATGTTTTTTGTTTTTAAAGGTGTGACTGCATCTAAATCAAATGTATTTATATAGCCCTTCTTACATCAGCTGATATCTCAAAGTGCTGTACAGAAACCCAGCCTAAAATTCTAGGGTATTACACAAGGTTAAATGTAATCCTCGATGAGGTGGTTAACAGATTTTTGTACTCCGACATCCTTCAGTAGGTGGAGGGAGTCTGGAAGGGCATCTAGGAATCTTTGGGTTGTCCGAGAATTTATAGCGCGGCTTTTGGTAATCCTTGGTTGGTGTCTGAGCAGATTATTTGTTGTGATTGTAAACGTAATAAAATGGTGGTCTGATAGTCCAGAATTAAGAGGAAAAAACATTTAGATGCAAAATATTTATTTAACGGGTGTAACAGCCGTCATTGAAGAGAGTAGACCAAGGCACAACGTGATTAGTGCTCATCATGAATTTATTAAAGATAGAACACTTTAAACAAAAAAACAAGAAACCGACAGCCAAACAGTTCTGTCAGGTGCAAAACACTAAACAGAAATTAACCACCCACAAAATCCAAAGGAAACCAGGCTGCCTAAGTATGGCTCCCAATCAGCAACAACAATATACAGCTGTCCCTGATTGAGAGCCATACCCGGCCGAAACAAAGAAATACCAAACATAGAAAAAAGGACATAGAATGCCCACCCCAACTCACGCCCTTACCAACCAAAATAGAGACATAAAAGGATCTCTAAGGCGTGACAACGGGATAAAACTATATCCAGTGAATGACTGTCGCTATGCGTAGGTCGGGAGACATGTTGGACAAAACCCACTGAGTCAATGATGGCTCCGGAAGCCTTTTGAAGTGGGTCTGTGGACTTTTCCATGTGAATATTGAATGATAATATCTGCCATGACTACAAGATCCGATAGGAATTCAGGGAACGCATTGAGGAATGCTGTATACAGCTGAGGAGGCCTGTAAACAGTAACTATAAAAAGTGATTGTGTAGGCTACATAGATTTCATGACTAGATGCTCAAAAGACGAAAACGCAGTCTTTTTCTTTTTTTTGCTGTTGTAAATGTTAGCAACACCTCTGCCTTTGCGGGATGCGCAGTGGATATGTTCATTAGTGTAACCAGGTGGAGAGGCCTCATTTAACACAGTAAATTCATCAGGCTTGAGCCAAGTTTCACTAAGGCCAATCGCATCTAGGTTATGATCGGTGAATATTTCATTGACTATGACTGCCGTGGAACTGAGGGATCTAACATTAAGTAGTCCTATTTTGAGATGTGAGATATTATCACAATCTCTTTCAATAATGACAGGAATGGAGGAGATCTTTATTCCAGTGAGATTGCTAAGGTGAACACCGCCATGTTTAGTTTTCCCTGATCTAAATCGAGGCACAGACACGGTCTCAATGGGGAAGCTGAGCTGACTGTGCAAGTGGCAGACGCCCCTAAGCTGGCAGGCTGGCTAACAGCCTGCTGCCTGGCCTGCACCATATCTCATTGTGTGATCAGCAAAGATATCAGAGTATATTTAAACTGTAACTTTTACCAATACAATCTGTCCAATAGCACAAATGCCTTAACATTGTGTATTATACTTTTGATCTGTGCTTGATGTCAGTGAAATCCACATTTTGAAATGTATGACTGTTTTTTTTTTGTTCAAAGAACTCCCGGTGCTCTAACTCCCCTGGGGACTAAAGATATGAGATAAAGCTGACAAATGAGGCCGCCCTAATCTCTATTCCACAGACACAATGTGAGTTAGATACAGCTTCTCACTTCACAAGCTTTCAATAAAAAGGAGAGAAGTCACTATCAGTTACAGTTATTATATTTTTTGGGGACACAAAGAGATAGATACATCTACAAATGTGACTTTCCTCCAATTTATCTTGTTTCTGTGCAGGCCTCAGAGGGGAGAGAAAAATATTCCTTTCTTGTAGCGTACAAGTCAACAACTTAGAGAAAGACTCCCCGCAACACACTACTTTCGAAAAAGACTCCTCACAAGTCACCATTTTAGAAAAAGACTCCCTACAAGTTACTAGTTTAGGGCAAAAAAACTTCCCAAAAGTCACCAGTTTAGAAAAACTCCTCACAAGTTTCCAGTTCAGAAAAATACTCCCTAAAAGTTACCAGTTTAGAAAAGACTCCCCACAAGTCACCAGACACAAGTCAAATGTGTTGTATTAGAAGACTTGGTTGAGATTAATACTAGCTATCCAAAACATGGCTCAGACAAGATTTGTCTTCTATATTAATATCACTCCAGATTCTGTGTCCCATTATTACCCAGCATCGTCCATGCAGGTGTGCTCTCTCCTCCTCGTGATCCCATTGATGAATGCAGGACTGGTTCAGCTGTCCTGAGAGCCTTTTGTTTTGCCCAAATGAAATATCCATTCATTTACAACATGCTGTTTGAATCATTAAAGCAGCCATATGGCATCTTCTAAATAATTACTAACCCAACCATATCCTGAACTCTCACTTACCTGACTTGCAGCTCCCCCTATGGACATCCCCCCCCCCCCCCCACCCACCCACTCAAAATGTGCTCATTATAAAACATATCTCTGGATATCATCATGTCAACTTTAACTGTATTGAATTATCCTTTTTCACTTCAAAGCACATCACCATCTTCACACAGTGCAGGCCAAATATTATAACACAATTGTGTCAATGTTTTGGCTCATTTCAATACAGTACAGCTATGATTTGGTGTTGTACTGAAGAGTCAGGAGATTCTGCAAGAAACTTTAGAGGGACAGGAACTAGAATGGCACATTATCCCAACACCTCTGAATCAGAGAGGTGCAGGGGGCTGCCTTAATTTACATCCACGTCTTAGGCGCCCGGGGAACAGTGGGTTAACTGCCTTGCTCAGGGCCAGAAAGACATATTTTTACCTTGTCAGCTCTGGGATTCGATCCAGAAACCTTTCGGTTACTGTCCCAACACTCTAACCACTAGGCTACCTGCCGTCATAAGATGTCTAATATAGGTCCTTATAAACCATTTAATAATCATTAGTTAGGTATTTTTGCGTGTCCTCGTCTAAAGTGTGGACTATTTATACTTTATAAATACTTTATAAATGTTTTGAGCAGCAGTTGGAACCGGTTCAGGGAACAGAACCGAAACCGGAGAAGAGCGAAAATATTCAAAACACAGAATCAGAACCGGGAACAAAAGTGATCTATACTGCTCCGGAACATAACATAACTTTTTTTTAAAGCATGGGAACCGGTTAATATCTTTATTTTGTGTTCAGGGCATTATTTTCCAGTCCCACAAAAAAAAACGCAACAAAGCGCCTTTGCAATCCCCTCCCTCTGTCAAGCTGAAACTTCTTCCAGCATCTGCCTGCCAGCTGGAAATCTTTGCCAGTGTGTCTGTGTGTAGGCTAACTGCCCCTCCAAAGCATAGCTGTGGTCTACTGACGTTACAAGTGTGATTCAGAAGATAGGGAGTGTCATGGGTACTTAGGGCAGGAGGAAGGACTAGAGTCAAATGCAGGAGATATCGTCCAGTAGCTCGAAGTTTATTCACACCCAAACACTAGGTGATCAAAAGGCACTGGGAGTGCACAATACCCAAAAGGGAAACAGGTAATCCATAAAGGGAAAATCACGCACGGGGCGCAGCCCGGCGAGAAAATAAATCCTCCAATATAAAAACGATAGAGAAGACACGGACACAGCGTAAACCCGCTGACAAACAAACAATCCCGCACAACACACAACCCCAAAGGAACAAACTAAATACCCCCCCCCCCCCCCCCCCCCCCCACTAATGACAGAAATGACAACAGGTGCGGACCTAGACAGACAAAACACAATGAACACAGAAACACAGATCGGCGGCAGCTAGTAGACCGGCGACGACGACCGCCGAGCGCGGCCCGGCCGAGGAGGGGCACCATTTTCTGTGGATACTGTGACAGGGAGAGAGATTTTTAATTAGAGAAGAATGGATTCACTTTTTCAATGCCAGTTAGGGATACTATAGTTATCACATTTCACATTGGATTTATTAACCACAAACATGTAAGAAGTGTTTTTGGATCTTTGGCTGAGAGTTTCCTTTTGCGAGGGTGGAGACTTCGCAAACCAGAACTCCCCATTTCTAACACCTATGGACTCAGAACTTAATCACACAGCTGACCAAATAACACAAGATTTAAGTTCTGGGTTAACTGAGATTAAACTGCCAAGGAAAGCCTTCCCCGTAGCTCAGTTGGTAGAGCATGGTGTTTGCAACACCAGGGTTGTGGGTTCGATTCCCACGGGGGGCCAAGTACGAAGAAAAAAAAATAAAAAATTATGAAATGAAAATGAAATGTATGCATTCACTACTGTAAGTCGCTCTGGATAAGAGCGTCTGCTAAATGACTAAAATGTAAATGGAAAATGGAAAGCTTATGTTAGCATTTTCGGACTAAAAACATAATTTTACTAAGCATAGAATGTGTCTGACGTTACACATGACACTATTACAACAGTGTGACTATTTTGGAATATATTTTATTAAACATCCTCTATATTTTGTGCTTATAGTTTATCCATGGATATGTTCGAGGGGCTATTTTGAGACCTTAAGGAGCATCAGGTACTGCTGGAATATCTACCAATAGCATGTCAATCTTTTTGGGAGAAATTACACTGGTCACGAAAAACATTTATAAACTATAAATAGCCCACACTTGGGACGAGGCCAAGCAAAAATACTTAACTAACGAGTAGTAAATTGTTTATAAGGACCTATATTAAACATCTTATGAATTATCTTATGAATCATTATTAAATACTTTAAAAGTTGTTTATAAATGTGTGAATAACTAGGTTACTAACATTTACACATGTGGGAGTAATGATTAATAAATGATGAATAAACTATTTACTAATCCACATGGAGTTATTATAAAGTGCTACCAAGAGGGTATTCCAGACATAATTGTTCCCTAATTTCCTCAGAGGATCACAGGGAAGAATTCCTACTTGTTCATCTGTTATTACCGCAATTTACAGGCTTTGCATTTTCAAAATCGGGATTCCCAGTGAGATGTAAACCTGTGAAAACACACATATTGAAAATATCATCCATCTCCCCTGAGCTCAGCCTCTTTCTTATGGAGATCAAACAATCTAAACTCATTAGGATTAACGCTGCACTTCATTTAGGAATGACCCTGTGATTCTAGGTCTAAGGCGGGTGGAGGCAGCTGGTGTTTGGGCATCTTTGTGCAACGTAGCCATAAGGATGATTTCTAAATGGTGACCAGTGGATGAACTTTCTAGAACCCAGTGATGGGCTATTGTTAGATCTCCCTTGGTAGTTCTCTTGGAACTTGGATTGCAGGGACATCATTCCCTTTGGATAATAGGCAGTAATGTGATTATACTGTATTTTGAAAAGACTGGAATGGATAATGTAGGGTAATGTTATGTAAAATAGACATTGTGTTGGTGTACACGTGTAGGTAGATGTGGAAAGATAGACACAAATGATTTGTTGCAAGTTGGGGTGTGGGGTTGTGGGTTTAAAACAATTCTATAATGTTTCATTCACTTTGAAATTGTGGAGTAGATGGTGTAGATCAGTAGGGAAAACATCGCATTTATTCCCTTTTGAGATGTAATTTTAAGGCAGAAAAATGTGAAGACTGTGCAAGGGATGTGTAGACTTTCACTAGCGACTGTACGTGCCACCTCAGTGCAATGTCAAAGCATGTGAGCTAGGTATTACTCTCCTTCAAGGGAGTCTCCATTTGAGGAGTAATCTCCAATCTCACAATCCAGTCCTCCCTGCGCAATGAAACAGCAGGATGCCTCCCTCTCCCATTATGGTGTGGCTGGACTAGACAGATCTACCTGTTCTGGCACGGCTAGCTAGCAAATCACTCTGACAGGCTCCCTAGAGCCTCAAAGTTGGAAGTATGTAAAAAATTCAATAGCTGACCCAGACCTTATGCCAAAAACCCATTAATACTACCAACCAGGTAGAAGACTCCCTTCACGGATAGATGCTTCCTGTTTTCAGAATAAGAATTGTGTGTCAATACCTGACCTAAGCCCTGCATGAGGAGAGGCTTGAACATTTTTATTTTTTAAATTTTATTTCACCTTTATTTAACCAGGTAGGCCAGTTGAGAACAAGTTCTCATTCTCAACTGCGATCTGGCCAAGATAAAGCAAAGCAGTTTGACACATACAACAACATTTACATTTTACATTTTAGTAGACGCTCTTATCCAGAGCGACTTACAGTAGTGAATGCATACATTTCATACAATTTCATACATATCATACATTTTTTTTTTCTGTGCTGGCCCCCCGTGGGAATCGAACCCACAACCCTGGTGTTGTAAACACCATGCTCTACCAACTGAGCTACAGTGTTACACAAACAAACGTACAGTCAATAAAACATTTGATTTTTTGTTGTTGAAAAATCGATGTACATTGAGTGCAAATGTAGAAGAGTAGGGAGGTAGGCAATAATCATTGGAGCTCACTTCTTCCAGAATAAAAAGACAATACAATTCCTCTACACACTAAAAATAAATGGTTCTGTATAGTGACAATTAAGGGTTCTTTGGCTCGTAACCATAGTGGATCCCTTGTTGGTGCTACATAGAACCTTTTTTGAAGGCTCTATAAAGAGCCATGCTCATAAGGTTCTAAATGGAACCTGTATGGTGCTATCAGTGGCAACCTGTCATTCAGGGCAGGTGGGGCAGAGCATGTTTTGTATGTTATTTTGGAATGAATTCTTGTCACTTATCAGTTTGCCAACAATGCAAAAAATTATAATCATTGAGTTAATGCAAGCATGGTCTCTTTCTTGAGTAAGGCAGCTCCAAAATGCAGGTATTTCAGCTTCGCCTTGTGCTTTCTGTGGTGGAGGGGCAGCCATCGAAAATACAGAGGGGTTGGTAATCTTCTCTAGTTGCGCCGTGATTGGGTCAGTGTTCTGTCACTCATGGCGACACTACGTCACCTCCGAATCTACAGGGCGAGCTAGGCAGTTCAAGCCCCCAGATAAATTTAGGTCAAATCCACAGGAGGTTGACGGCACCTTAATTGGGGAGAATGGGCTCGTGGTAATGACTGGAGCAGAAAGAGTGGAATGATATCAAATACATCACATGATTTTCTAGGTGTTTGATGCCATTCCATTTATTCCATTCCAGCCATTATTATGAGCCGTTCTCCCCTCAGCGGCCTCCTGTGGTCAAATCTCGTTATATCTACTGTAGCATTGATTGGACTGATCATGCCAACATCATACTTTCACAATCTTAGCTAGCAAGCTAGCCAAGCAGTTTTCATCATGATTCACGTTGACAATGTACTGGAAAATCTTTTTCAATCCTTGTCATATGAAAAATAATAGATAAAATGTGTCGGTGCACATCGGCAATTGGACATAAACATTACACAAGTCGGAAAATCACAAATTCAACAATGAGTGGTTTGGAAGGAATCAATGGCTGAAGGCAAGAGTCGCAAAGCAATCACTATTTTGCTTCCTCTGCCTGTTATTCGTTGGAGAGGGTGTGTGTTCCAAGTCTGGGTTTACGGGTCTCTTTTCCAAGCTTAAAAGGATAACAACATGGGCCAGAAAAGGTTTAATACATTGGCCATGCTGTCAATCCAGCATGACTTCTGCCACGTTCAAAACAACTGGAAACTCGGAATTAGGAAATCTCAGCCTTCAGTGCGTTCAAGACAACTGGGAACTCTGGAAAAAAAACTAACTCCGACTGGGAAAAAAATGCTTTGATCAGTCATCTTACTAGGAATTCCAACTCGGGAACTCAGGCATTCGTCTAGAGCGCCGACTTTACGACCTGAAAATCACTGACGTCATGATTTGACCTTATTTGTTCAGACTTCCCAGTTGTTATGAACGCGGCATGAGAGCACCCCCCTCTGCTTAACAATTCCAAGGAGGCACAGTTTCTGAAAGAAATGTGAACCTGGAGGTAAAAAGAGTAAGTAGGATGTTCATATTCTAACAACATTTTGTTTACAACGCTCACACCTATATAAACATCAAACACGCTGATATAATACACTGCTCAAAAAAATAAAGGGAACACTTAAACAACACAATGTAACTCCAAGTCAATCACACTTCTGTGAAATCAAACTGTCCACTTAGGAAGCAACACTGATTGACAATAAATTTCACATGCTGTTGTGCAAATGGAATAGACAACAGGTGGAAATTATAGGCAATAAGCAAGACACCCCCAATAAAGGAGTGGTTCTGCAGGTGGTGACCACAGACCACTTCTCAGTTCCTATGCTTCCTGGCTGATGTTTTGGTCACTTTTGAATGCTGGCGGTGCTTTCACTCTAGTGGTAGCATGAGACGGAGTCTACAACCCACACAAGTGGCTCAGGTAGTGCAGCTCATCCAGGATGGCACATCAATGCGAGCTGTGGCAAGAAGGTTTGCTGTGTCTGTCAGCGTAGTGTCCAGAGCATGGAGGCGCTACCAGGAGACAGGCCAGTGCATCAGGAGACGTGGAGGAGGCCGTACGAGGGCAACAACCCAGCAGCAGGACCGCTACCTCCGCCTTTGTGCAAGGAGGAGCAGGAGGAGCACTGCCAGAGCCCTGCAAAATGACCTCCAGCAGGCCACAAATGTGCATGTGTCTGCTCAAACGGTCAGAAACAGACTCCATGAGGGTGGTATGAGGGCCCGACGTCCACAGGTAGGGGTTGTGCTTACAGCCCAACACCGTGCAGGACGTTTGGCATTTGCCAGAGAACACCAAGATTGGCAAATTCGCCACTGGCGCCCTGTGCTCTTCACAGATGAAAGCAGGAAAGCAGAGTCTGGAGACGCCGTGGAGAATGTTCTGCTGCCTGCAACATCCTCCAGCATGACCGGTTTGGCAGTGGGTCAGTCAATGGTGTGGGGTGGCATTTCTTTGGGGGGCCGCACAGCCCTCCATGTGCTCGCCAGAGGTAGCCTGACTGCCATTAGGGACCGAGATGAGATCCTCAGACCCCTTGTGAGACCATATGCTGGTGCGGTTGGCCCTGGGTTCCTCCTAATGCAAGACAATGCTAGACCTCATGTGGCTGGAGTGTGTCAGCAGTTCCTGCAAGAGGAAGGCATTGATGCTATGGACTGGCCCGCCCGTTCCCCAGACCTTAATCCAATTGAGCACATCTGGGACATCATGTCTCGCTCCATCCACCAACGCCACGTTGCACCACAGACTGTCCAGGAGTTGGCGGATGCTTTAGTCCAGGTCTGGGAGGAGATCCCTCAGGAGACCACCCGCCACCTCATCAGGAGCATGCCCAGGCGTTGTAGGGAGGTCACACAGGCACGTGGAGGCCACACACACTACTGAGCCTCATTTTGACTTGTTTTAAGGACATTACATCAAAGTTGGATCAGCCTGTAGTGTGGTTTTCCACTTTAATTTTGAGTGTGACTCCAAATCCAGACCTCCATGGGTTGATAAATTGGATTTCCGTTGATTATTTTTGTGTGATTTTGTTGTCAGTACATTCAACTATGTAAAGAAAAAAGTATTCAATAAGATTATTTCTTTCATTCAGATCTAGGATGTGTTGTTTAAGTGTTCCCTTTATTTTTTGAGCAGTGTATATGTATTCCTAGTGTGCACTGTGTTAAAAGCTCTGAATATTTAACCATTTTCAGCTCAATTTGGTGAACGCCCCAAAGGGTTCAGAAAGCCTCAGTTTCCCATCACTAGTTACAACCCTTTTTTGGGGTTATATAGAACCCTTTTTTATTTTTATTCTCCATCTCCAAGGTTCTTTGTAGATCCTTTTGAAGAACCATAAAGGGTTTCTTATTATAGTTAGTCATATTATATTGCAAAAATTCAAAAAATACTTATTATTGTGTTAAATCATGTGTTGAAATGTGTGCTAGCTCTGGAACAGCTGGGGGTCCCTGAGAAGAGAATTAAGAACTACTGACATAGTCAACTATTCTCAATTGACACAGGGCCATACTGTACAGTACATTAGTCCATCACAAGACACAATCACTGGCCATAGTTACATAGAATAACACGACACATTAGATCAACTGGAATTACACTCTCACTCACGGTTGCACAAGAGGGGCTGTGCGCAAACCACGCCCCAAAATATTAGAATGAGCCACCACCCATACATTTTCATTATCACTAAAAGATCAAAGAACCCTTTTGTGAATTGCAAAGAAACATTGAGTCATTATGGTTCCACAAAGAACCATCACCCTTACCAAAATACCCTTGAAGAACCCTCATTTCTTAGTGTGTTTACCATCAACATTAAAAGACACTAACCAAAATATTTACAAAACATAATGAGAATGATCATGGAAAAAGGTAGGTGATAGAATGAAAGATAAGAAAAGACCTTGAGATATCTGAATATTATACTGTAGGACGTTATACTCAGTCTGTGAGAAAAGTGTTTGTTGTTAATCTTGGCTCTGGGGCTCCCGAGTGGCGCAGCAGTCTAAGGCACTGCAACTCAGTGCAAGAGGTGTCACTTCAGACCCTGGTTCAATTCCAGGCTGTATCACAACTGTCCGTAATTGGGAGTCCCATAGGGCAGCTCACAATTGGCCCAGTGTCATTGGGGTTTTCCCGGGGTAGACCATCATTGTAAATAAGAATGTGTTCTTAACTTGCCTAGTTAAATAAAGGCTGAATATATATATTTTTAAATGGTTGTTGATATTGTCACTGGATAGGCCACATGGAGGAGAACAAAGGGGAAGATGAAAGGCATTTGTTCTTGAGTTTGTGTTCTTGTGCTTGGTATTGCATCTACAGTGAGGGGGGAAAAGTATTTGATCCCCTGCTGATTTTGTACGTTTGCCCACTGACAAAGAAATGATCAGTCTATAATTTTAATGGTATAAAAAAAATCCTGAAAAACGCATGTCAAAAATGTTATAAAATTATTTGCATTTTAATGAAGGAAATAAGTATTTGACCCCTCTGCAAAACATGACTTTGTGATTGTCAACAAGGTTTTGCCACCAAGTACTGAGGTCAGACGTTTCTTGTAGTTGGCCACCAGGTTTGCACACATCTCAGGAGGGATTTCGTCCCACTCCTCTTTGCAGATCTTCTCCAAGTCATTAAGGTTTCGAGGCTGACGTTTGGCAACTCGAACCTTCAGCTCCCTCCATAGATTGTCTATGGGATTAAGGTCTGGAGACTGGCTAGGCCACTCCAGGACCTTAATGTGCTTCTTCTTGAGCCACTCCTTTGTTGCCTTGGCCGTGTGTTTTGGGTCATTGTCATGCTGGAATACCCATCCACGACCCATTTTCAATGCCCTTGCTGAGGGAAGGAGGTTCTCACCCAAGAGTTGACGGTACATGGCCCCGTCATTCGTCCCTTTGATGCGGTGAAGTTGTCCTGTCCCCTTAGCAGAAAAACACCCCCAAAGCATAATGTTTCCACCTCCATGTTTGACGGTGGGGATGGTGTTCTTGGGGTCATAGGCAGCATTCCTCCTCCTCCAAACACGGCGAGTTGAGTTGATGCCAAAGAGCTCCATTTTGGTCTCATCTGACCACAACACTTTCACCCAGTTGTCCTCTGAATCATTCAGATGTTCATTGGCAAACTTCAGACAGGCATGTATATGTGCTTTCTTGAGCAGGGGGACCTTGCGGGCGCTGCAGGATTTCAGTCCTTCACGGCATAGTGTGTTACCAATTGTTTTCTTGGTGACTATGGTACCAGCTGTCTTGAGATCATTGACAAGATCCTCCCGTGGAGTTCTGGGCTGATTCCTCACCGTTCTCATGGTCATTGCAGATTGACAATTCTTTTGTGTTTCTTCCATTTGCGAATAATCGCACCAACTGTTGTCACCTTCTCACCAAGCTGCTTGGCGATGGTCTTGTAGCCCATTCCAGCCTTGTGTAGGTCTACAATCTTGTCCCTGACATCCTTGGAGAGCTCTTTGGTCTTGGCCATGGTGGAGAGTTTGGAATCTGATTGATTGATTGCTTCTGTGGACAGGTGTCTTTTATACAGGTAACAAAATGAGATTAGGAGCACTCCCTTTAAGAGTGTGCTCCTAATCTCAGCTCGTTACCTGTATAAAAGACACCTGGGAGCCAGAAATCTTTCTGATTGAGAGGGGGTCAAATACTTATTTCCCTCCTTAAAATGCAAATCAATTTATTACATTTTTGACATGCGTTTTTCAGGATTTTTTTGTTGTTATTCTGTCTCTCACTGCTCAAATAAACCTCCCATTAAAATTATAGACTGATCATTTCTTTGTCAGTGGGCAAACATACAAAATCAGCAGGGGATCAAATACTTTTTTCCTTCACTGTATGCTATTTTTAGTACTACATTGGTATTGATTACTACATTGTTGGGTTTGCATGTCTGAGGACGTCCGGAGAGGACATGAAACCAGCCAATAGGGGCAACAGTGAGCGCTGTTACAGTCAAGTAGGTTTCAGTTTTGCTCGGGCATTGTGGGAGGAGATCGGAAACGGGCTTAAGCATCTGCCTCTGATTCCAAATGTAGCAAGTTTGAATTCAGCGCTAGGATATTTTTTTGCCAATTTTGTTTTAAGCCTATCCTAAACCTTAAGTCTTACCTTAACCATTCGGAGTTAATGCCTAACCTTAAGATTTCGGCGTTAATGTTTAAACTTAACCCTAACCATAAAAATGTGGAGTTAATGCCTAAACTAAACCTTAAACACTTCAACGTTTTACATTTGGAACAACTTCAAAAGTTGATGTTTGAGAAACATGGATGAACGTCTAATTCTGACAGGACTCTGAGAGCGAGTTCGTACTTGTGCACGTGACATTAAAACATTAGACTTGATAGGTAAAACTGTTCTGTAGCCAGCTAGTCAATTATATGGTTAATTTCATTTTCCCTTAGATTTAGAAAGTGAAGGCAGCTCTGGATATACCTCTTATGGACAAAAAAATTGCAAAACAATCAAAAGCTTTCTAATGATCTCCATGTTTGATGGTATTTCCCACTTCAAAGCATGTGAATGCACCCAACTTGTACTTACCAACATATGAACAAAGCATTAGCACATGTATCAAAGTGCTCTTATTTCAAAACCGACTACATATTCCAGTGTCTAAAATAACAAGGGGCAAACAACTGGAAATTAGAAGACTAAGGAGGGACATAGCACATGGTGACATTCTCACCCTCACTTGACAGGTCAGCAAGTAACTGCTCTATTTCAGCTGGGTTGCATTTGTCATGGGTCATGCGGTCGGCGACAACACATTTATCTTAGAGGCAGAGGTTGGCTCCCACTGAACAGGGTGTTACCATGAGGCCACTCGGCTTGTTAACTTAATCTGCTAGAGGACTGAAAAATGGAGACATGCGTGGTGTCTGGGCGAGAGCGGGAAGTTAGACTCGGCGGAAACAGAGTCGGAGAAGAAAAAATTGATCCCTTTAGCAAGAGGAAAATATAGCCACAGAAATGTCACTATCAAGATCTCTGCTCCAACATGAAAAGTCAAAATTGCTACAACAGTTTACTGGTTGGTAGTAGGAATGCAAATGTGGCCTTAAACTCTTGGAATCAGTAGTGACTCAAGGAACCCTGGAGATCCTCAAGGAACCTCTGGAGTTCCTCAAGAAAGCATTGCTAGTCAATGGTTCATATGGTGCTTAATTTTTTGTTTTATACAAACCTTATCAAAACGATGCAACGATGATTGTATCATTCACAAGTGATAGGCTAATATTGTCACCCATCAGACTATTCTTGATTTAATGTGTGAAATTTGTTCTGATTTATGATGGACCATTATCATGCACCTGTCTTTAAACGGGCAGGGGAAAAAAATACATGTCATCTTTGCACTTAGCGAATGGAGGACGCTTTTCCCATAGTTCATTGTCATGCCAATCAGGTAGATATTCTCCTGTTGTAAAGAGAAGCAATGTGCTTAATATTAGAAAAGTTGATAAATAAATATAGTAGGCCTAGCTGATGGTATCCTCCCCTTTTTAATAGAGGCCATCACTCTGTTTTCTCACGCAATTGCATAGCCTATAGAAATGTTTGATTCAATTTTCGATCACTTTTGTATTGATGTCAGAGTGATTAGAAAGTACCAGGCAGTTAGCAAATTTGTTAGGCTACTAATGATCATCAGCATCATCAGAGCTAGGAGAAGCCTAATTACCGTGACATTTGACTGTCGTCATGTGTCTTGACCGCCAGTGTGGCAGTAATATGGTCACCGTAACAGCCCTAGCAATGATCACAAGCCTATTAGGCGGCTAATAGGCTAGCGTATGTGTCAAACACAAGGCCCGCAGGCCGAATAGGACACACAAACGAGTCAACAGTTGATTCATCTACTTTATGAAATTACAGCCTGATGTGCTCGCATCGGTGAATTCAACTTCAATTGAACAGCTTTAATTTGTCCCGTTTACTGGAGGGAGAGTGTACAGACACATGCCACAGTCCTAGCTAGGCTACTAAAATGTTGCAGTCTGGTTTTGGTTTTTAAAGCATGACAGTGAATAACCAAAAAACATAATCTGCAACAAAACACAATGCAAAGGAGAAACATGTAGGCCTATTACAGCAACATTTGAGCAGTGGCCTAGGCTGGCTACTCGACTACAAGACATTTTAAGTGCACCATACATCAATGCTGCATTCAACTGCACCGGTGATCCATGCAATGTAAAAAAAGGAAAAACATGTTATAACTTTAAATGTTACAACAACCTATAGCTACGTTTTTGTTATTTGGAGTTATTAAAATACTTTGATTATGGTTGCAGATAGTAGGCATATCTGCAAGCCTAGCAGCAAAGGCTGTACAAATAGTATTTATCTCTTCTTTTGTTTTAATGTTAAAATACTATATATAGAATCCTATGTACAGAAGTGGACATTATAAAGGGACATCATTTTACAAATAAAACAATGGCCAGTTTGGCTCGCAGTTGCACAAAACAAATAGGCTATGAAATGGCCTACGAATTCCTTGTATTTTTTTCCATACAGCCCGTGCTCTGATTGAGTTTGACACCCCTGGACAAGCGTAGCTATTTATGTAGCTAGCTATTTATTTGGTAAGCTAAAAACACGGAGCATAACTTTCGCTAGCTAGCTAGCTGCTGGGAGTATGCCATGTCATTGGAGGAGTGGGTGAGTGACGGACTTTTTCCCCGCATAGTTTTTCAGTGGCTACAGCTAGAGATGCAGGTATCATTTGGTTAGCTGCAAGAAATGTGAATCGCTTTGCTAGTTAGCTAGCTATGCTGAACTTGAACTACTGTTATCCACAGTTAGCATATCTCTTAGTTGTCAATCAAATGTATTTGGAAGGCAGGCAGGCAAGTTTCCATTCAGTTGTCAAAACGTGAGTTGGGACAAGCATGCACTGGCAGGCAAGCTACAGAAGGACTAGCAGGCTACTATTCCACATAATTTATCAGTGCAATTTTGACGGCCATCTAGATGAAAAAGTTAAAGATGGTTTATCTACATGTAGTGTTCCCTCGTTGATTTTAGCTCATCTCACTCTGGCTAGCATGTGTTGTGGATCTTGTTGTTGTTGATGTGTATAGGCAACTGAGGGAGAGAGCCTACTTCTTACCATGGTTGTTTGATCAATAGGACTGTGAAGTTCCCAAATGTAAGAGGACTCCTGTGGTATTTACATATTTGCAGAAATCCATTCAGGTGTGTTTTGTGGCTTTTGGCGAATGTGTTCTAATGATCTAATGTTGAGCTGTTGCTACTGCCTGTAAACACATAGTCCAGTTCAAAGGGAATAATGACAGGTCCGTGTGGCAAATGGCTTATTTGCACATAGACCTACTGTAGCTCTGATTGGCTATGGGGCACCGATCTGTTTAGACACAGGTTTTATTGGGTTTTATATACCGCAGTGTCTATTAATTGTCCAAGCGCACGGCTATTTTCCCATTCTATATTGCTAAAGAATTTTCACAAATGACTTAGTATATGTCATTCCCAAACATTCAATGACTTTATGAAAAAGTGAAAATGACCATATCGACATTTTTAGAACCCCAAACGGTCCCTCCAGGCACCTTTACTTCTAAGAGTGTACAATAACAAACTGCTTTAATGGAACTCATATATTGTCATATCATAATAAAATAGATATTTCTGAATAATCTGTGTGTTACATAACTTGTACCATAACGTAGATCCCCCTCAGACAAACTTCTTCCAAGTTTAAATGTGTGAATTTTTTTTCTTTATCTACCTCGAGACACATTATATACACAGAGAGCAAGGTGTTTGTCATGAACAGGAGTGAAAAAGTGATGTAGAGAGGAACTCTTCTTTTCCCATCTTCTCTGCATTATCAGACACACATCCGACAGGAGCGCGTGGCCCGGAGCTGGGGAGCCCAGAGGCAGACCGGGGATTGTCAGCAGAGTTCCATCACTACCGGTAAGAAATACTTTCCTTTTATCTGCAAGCCTCTCCGATCTCTGTCTGCAGAGACCTTTTTACCTATGAGAAGCAAATTCTGAGCAAATAGTGATAAACATTTTGAAACAGAACTTGTGAAAGTACAATATAAAAAAAGACATGATAGCTACATGCTCCTCGCTTTAACTAACCACTGGGAGATCAAGGTTTTGTCAACAATGAGAGTCACTTTGCACATTCTGAGTCATTTCTATCAAAGTGAGAGTGGGATGGCACTCTAAGGTAAAAGCTCAGGGTTGCTGCTGCTGCTGCTTATTTTATTTCAGCTGTGAACAGGCATAATCGTGTTCATCAAGCAATCTATCCTCTGGTCGCGTCATTCTGCCCAGTGCCCTTCAGCACCTCTTTTCTCATTTCCTTCATCCCGAAGCAGCCTGCTCTGTCGGTTTTCCTCCATCAATGCGTATCAGACAATTACATTTGCTCCATCATTTTAAACTTTGTTTTTCGATTCCAAATTCAATTCCGTACCAAGGTAATCCTATCTAGTTTATTTACTGACATAACACAATAAATACCTATATGACAGTACTGTAAGTCATTATAGTAGCTACTGTATAAACTCCCCAACTCCCTCTTAGGTTGAAGTATTATATTTGAGCCAACAACACATCACTCACTTGGACATTCAGAAACCCCACCATTTTGTGCATTAACATACCATAAAACATTCTTATAAAGGATGATAGACTACAGTACGTTATTGACAGAAAAGTGCATTGTATCATCAAGATGTGGTTTGGTTTTGAAATAGCTCAACAAGACAGAAATGATCAGTGATCCCATTTAGTCACATTTAATGGCGAGTAAAGTAAGCTGTGGTTACACGCTGTTCAGAGTGCCAACCAAACTATCCCTTATTTGATGACACCATTTCAACATGCCTTTGTTCCTATAACCACCCCACTGTTGGCTGCACATATTTGGAGGAAAACAGGATTAATATTTTAGGATTTCATGTTTTTTGTATAACTTCCTGTCTTTCCACATGATGTACTGGTGGGCATCAGTGATTACAATGATAGTTTCTAAACCAAATTACAACTAAGGCTGCGAGACTGCTGTATGGTGCTTTTATATTTTCAGCCCGGGGGGGGGGGTAAGAAGAAAAACTGAATTTGTCCTTTCGGGAGAAATATTTCACAATGTACAAATGCTCTCTCTGGACTGAATCCAATGTGTATTATCCCAATCCTTATGATCTAACTGCCAAGCCACTTTCTTTGATAACCATTTGCCACTTTGTCGAGCAGTTTCTTTGGATGGTAATGGCCTTTGTTGATAGCAGCGAATGTAAATGGTCAAAATCAGATTTCAAATGCTAGTTGGGAGGATCAGACTTATTGTTCCTGTTTTTCTCTGGAGGACAAAGGTACATTCTGTTTCCATCCATCATTAATAAATGTTCCATAATAGTTAGCATTTTCATGTAATGGTAAGTTACATCTAGATTTTAAAGCGAAAAAAATGTCTATCACTGATGAAGCCATCTCTCGGAGGTGGATAGGAGCTCTTTAATCCTCCCTCCTTTCAGGCCTGCCATTATTCCAATTCCCTGTCTCTGGTCCTTCAACCCTCCTCTCCTGAGGACCCAGAAGGCGAGCCATCTCTAATCCATTTTGAAATGCTGTTTTTCTCCCTCCACGGCCAAATGAATGGTACAATGATGTACAAAAAGCTGTGTGACTAAGATTTGACTGCAGCGTTCTCAATTTGCAAATCTCAGTAGCATAATGACAACAGGGCTCTTGAAATCCCTCTGCCCCCCTTGGGGAATCTAGCAGACAAAAGCCAAAATCCCCTATTCAGAGGCAGGTTGGCGTTTAATGTCATGAATCTATGGTCCATATGAATCACCTCGAGGCCGAACTGAGCGATTTCCGCTAGATGGGCCAGCTGCAAAGTCAAAATTGTCTATATTGTAAAAATTCATGAAAACAAAAATGAGCTTTTTTGTCTTAATCTAAGGCTATGGTTAGGCATTAGCGTTAGCAGTGTGGTTAAGGTTAGGTTTAAAATCAGATTGTATTACTTTGTGGCTGTGCCAGCTAGTGAACACTGCAGAACTGCCTCCAGAACAAGATTCATGACAAAAAACACTAACCTGCTATTCAGGGGTAATACCTTACTTGTCAACTGGGCTTCTGTTTCTTGAAAGGGGTAGTGTTGCCGTCAATGCCCAAATCCAGTGACGTAATGCAGTCACAGGGAATAGGGAGTTGAGCTGCCTAGTTTGAATTTTCATTATTGGACAGACTTCCTGCACTGTATCAGGCTACAATATAAACTACAAAAGCAGGCTTGTCACACACATAAGCTTTGTAATGACAACATTTCCCATTTAATTGGGTATTTAAATGTGTGCTAAATGCGTAATAACTATATTACCACATTTGATGTGGGTGTTTAACCACTACATGCTTTCACATGGGGTAATTTCTAATAAAACAATCAAACCAGTCGGTTTTACATGAACGCACCATATTACATGACACCAGAAAACAACTTGCCTTACCTTTCAGGAAATAAGAACAAAGCGATGAACAGTACTTGACGCCAGAATACATGCCTTGGTAGATCACTAAGATGACAAAATACAATTTTCTAAGTTTTTCTTGACGTGCCAGCCGTTTACGTTTGAGAGAAAGTACAATTCATGAGGCCTATTTTAAGAACGTATTAATATTTGTAACTTCATAAGCAGCGATATTTTAAGTAGGCAGGGATAAAAACACAAGGGTGCCCTATCACATTCATGATCAAGGGACCTGCTTCCAGTAACTGCTCCATGGTACACTCAGACAGTTGGAGAGGTAAGTGAGACACAGACAGTAGGGGATGAGTAGAAAGATGCACAGCATGTATTCAAACCCCCGTCGCAGAGCGTCATATGTGGTCCAGAGTTGGCTGGGTAGAAAACAACACCAAACTCTGGCGCAGATAATGTTGGTTATATATTTAAGCAATAAGACCCGAGGGGGGTGTGGTATATGGCCAATATACCACGGCTAAGGACTATTCTTAAGCACGACGCAAGGCCATAATACCACAAACACCCAAGGTGCCTTATTGGTATTATAAACTGCTTACCAATGTAACGCAAGGAGTAAAAATAATTGTTTTGTCATACCCGTGGTATACGGTCTGATATACCACAGCTGTCAGCTAATCAGCATTCTGGACTCGAACCACACAGTTTATAATAAAATATATATTACAGTCTAAATTTTCTCCAGGAACCTGAATTATTCAACCTATGGTGAATATATTGAAAATACAGAAAAATAACAACAATTCTCACACCCATAAACTTCAGAAAAATAACCCTGAAGTAACGCTTAGAGCCTTTGTTAAATGTCACTGGCGTCAGGAGTCTGAGTTATAGGCTCCCTGCTCGCCTCCCATCACCATCTGTTCCAGTTAACTCCTCCAACGCTGTCATGAATACAGGAGAGATTCAATTCTGGAAGTTTTGATAAACAGTAGTTAAAGTTCAGAGAAAATGCAATAATGCAATAAAGCCTAAAGTAAGGCCGTACAATTAGCCCACCTCAGATGAGGAAGTAGCTCTGCCCTGTACGGTCCTGTAACCGAGTGGGCGTTGGCAACTTGCATAAATCAATTTATGATTACGGTTTGGTAGTCATGGCTGCAACGAAATTGTAAAGTCTGTCCCCGACGGTGATTTGACTGCATAGTGCAAGCTTGAAGGGACAGAGAAAGGCACAAGGACAAAATGTTTTTCACGACAACGATAACACCCTGGATGAATACAGAAGCCATGTCTGTGTGTCTGAAACAGTGTGTTGACTGTTTATCGGAACTGAACTCAAAATCCTTTGGAATGACCTTAGAGATCTGTGTGTCTGATACAGATCACAAAGCCTGGCAGATCAAACAGAAGGGTGTAGCTGAGATCTCTCCATTGCTTATGGCACCAACCCGACCACCTCAGGAATACGTATTCCAATAATAATTGACATTCAGGAATGGTGACACGTTAAGAAATGACAATGAACAGAGCGAGACATATTCATTGTGGGGGATCAGGGTCTCTGTCTAAACCTCGTTGGAAACACCAGGTATTTGCATGATGCCTCTCGGGGGATGTTTGTCAGATGTCTCTCTATTAGCCTTCCAACTCGCTCTGCATAATCAGGTTGTCACTTTGACTGCTTTTCAGTGTGTCCTATAAACATGATTTGGCACCGAACGGAGGTAGGCATCAGGAGTGAGCCAAACAGTCCTCAGGATCGGGCAGGCTGACAGACAGAGAGTAAGTGAGCACTTCATCCTAGGAGAAGAGCGCTACATGCTAATATGTGTCTTTCACCACCCGCATCCTGTCCAACATGGCAACATCTCGTAGAAGTGTTTTCCGAAATTGTCCACATCATAGAGATACAATACACAAGTTCCGTAATTCTGTGGTCCATACAAAATTGTAATTATATAGCCATTTTTTCCCCCGTTCTGTCCTCTAGGATCGAGTCAGTCACTGCACTCATAGATATTTCTAGGTTGTTAAAAGTTGTCCAACAACTCAGATATTGGAAAGTTAGTAGACCCCATTGGACGATAAAGAGAATTGAGTGTTCCCTGGTCCTATCACAGGTCGTGTCACGCTGACCGCCTTTCTAATGTACTGAATGAGCAGAGGACGCAACAGGAAAGGTAATTGCGCTGCAAATGAAAAGCAAGAGCTACTGCCACTAATGATGTTTGAAAAAAAGGAGAAGGAAAAGGGCAAGCGGAGGAAAATCTGGTTCTGAATACTCCTGGAACCACAGGACGTGTTGCGAGTGTAGCGTAAATCAAACTTCAGCCTCCCAGATCAATGAAGAGCTAGCTACTCTAAAGCTTTTTTGGCAGCAGGTCAACATTCGGGTCATAAACTCTGCAGGGTAGGTGGACAGAGAGATATTACCATTTCAGGAGTCATAAAGCCTTTGAAAACGGGCACAGGGCTATAATGCCATTTAACAAGGAAAATGGGTGCCACTTATTAGCCTGTTTAGAATTCTTTCTGTATGAGCTATTCATTTTTAAACAGTCTGTACATGACATAGATCTACAGGTGATTTGAAGTATGTATTTCATTTGGCCAGTGAATGTTTTTATATGAATAATTTGTTTAGGCTATTGTTTGGTGATACATTGATTATAGCTGATTAAACAGAAATGCATAAATAATTGCTTAGCTCGTTTTCGTGCCAAATTATGGTTCTTTGTGCAAATATTTCAGTCTGAAACACTTTCATCTTTGCCTGTTTGTTCTATAAATATTGTGGATTAAAAATTAGCAGCATCAGATGCCTTTTTGTTTCCAGGAGAAGGGACACATCACAGCTTGCTTTCACAGTAAATGGCATGAAGTTGCCGCAGATGGCGAGACAGACTTTCTTACATACAGAATTTACCTCAGAATGATCCATGACTCCTATTTTTAGTTATCCATTTCTAAACACAAGTTGTTTTGATCAATTGTTTGTGTCCCATGGCGAGGAGAGTCGAGGCAAAAAGAGACACCACTGGCTGCACTCATGATATAATTTTACATCCAAGTAAATCACAACTGTGACAATCCCTCAACACGCCACAGCAGCTGCTGTCTTCTGTGCACTGCCATGATGCTGGTCTCTCTCTCTCTCTCTCTCTCTCTCTCTCTCTCTCTCTCTGCAGAAGGAGGCTTATACAGTAACATGCTAACTTTCAGGCCACTTCAGGATCCACAGAAATGAAACCGGGTGTAATGACCTGTACTTTTTAGCTGTGAATACAGTCTTCATTAACCACTTGGACATAGTCTGCCTTCTTTGAGATGCCTGCTTCCACAATGACAGTGACTAGCCTTCTAAAGCAATATACAGCACAGCTAAAGTGCTTCCCATGTCCCTCACTGGACAATACAAACTGTAAGTGTCAAGCAACAAATCTTTAATGAGTTTCGGCTCCATGCACTGCAGTTTTTTAGGTAGTGTTTCATGTTCAATGTTGCAGTGTTTACATGCTTTTTGGTACATCTTGAACGGTAGAATTGGGGTTTCATCTTGTTTCAAAGAAGAGAGAGGGCTACCACTCAAGGCATCTTATGTTTCTCTGTTTAGATAACATTGGAGTTCTGTATGCCTCATAGGACGAGAGAGATAGAGAGAGGAAAAAACCTAGGTAAAAAGCTGCAATAGTGGATTTGTCAATCCAGTTAGCTACTCAGGCCTGATTGGAATGGATATGAGCTTCACCAGCTCTGTATGGTTACTGACGGCTGAACACTCAAGCTGCAATGGAGAAACCTAATGTAATATGGATTGTTTGTGCTCATTGAGGGAGAAAGGAACCGACCTTTAGCATGTAAAAAATGAGAGCTTAGTATCCTTGGTGAACTCAAACACTCAATGTTCTACTTGACACGCTGATGTGTGACCCTCGCAGCCAATTCAGCAAGCATGTAGGTGTTCAGAAAACTGTACACCTACAGTTGCTCAAAAGCATGATTTGAATGGCCTCTTTCCTTCTCTCTTAATAAGATTAAACCACACTATGATTCAAATTCCAGACAGTTATTCCACTTTAATGCCGTCTGTTTTCTCCACTGCAGTCTTTCTGACAGGTTCGTGATGATCTGTGTGGAGATATAAGAGAATGAAGCCAAACCCTGATCAGGCAGGTTGCCCTGTGTAATTGCCATCTATCCCCTCAATGCACAGTGTCATCTGAGAAGTGTAGTCTCTGCACATTAGGTGCAGGATTTAATCGAGCCAGACAGACAGGGAGGCTAGCCACTAACACCCAGGGGCCTCCAGGGGCCACGCAGCGCTCCAGAGGGATAGCAGGTCAACAGGAAGGCTTGGACAGGGAGCTAAGCTGACCTCCAATCTGCAGTAAGCAGTATGGACAGGGCCATTAATGAAGATGCTTTGGAGATATGCACCACTGTCACGCTGCTCTTGTTACCTTGTAAACCTGGGGAGACAGCTAGGGTCAGCATCAGGTACCCCTCGCGGTGACAGTTTGTCCCCGAGACCTGGCTGGACCTCATCTGTGTTTTACATTTTTGGGGTTAAGGTTTTTTCTCAAAATAGTAACAGTATATCAATGCCAGTGGGAAAAATAAACAGTTGGGGGTGGGTGTCAACGGGGAGAACAGAACACGAAAAAGCAGAACTTCTTGTTTTCTCATGACGGGTGGCTCCTGGTATGGCAACTGCTCAGCCTCTGACCGCAAGGCACTACAGAGGGTAGTGCATATGGCCCAGTACATCACTGGGGCCAAGCTTCCTGCCACACAGGAACTCTATATCAGGCGGTGTCAGAGGAAGGCCCTAAAAATGTTCAAAGATTCCAGTCACCCAAGTTATAGACTGTTTTCTCTGCAGCTGTACAGCAAGCGTTACCGGAGTGCCAAGTCGAGGTCCAAAAGGCTTCTTAACAGCTTCTACCCCCAAGCCATGAATCCTGAACAGCTAATCAAAGGGCTACCCAGACACCTCTTTTACGCTGCTGCTACTCTCTGTTTCTAATCTATGCATAGTCACTTTAACTCTACCTACATGTACATATTACCTCAACTGCCTCAACTAACGCACATTGACTTTGTACCGGTACCCCTTATATATAGCCTTGCTTGTTATTTTACTGTGTTTCTGTTTAATTATTTGTTTCTTTCACCTTCTATTTTTTACTTAACACTTTTTTTTTTATTCCATAACTTCTTAAAGCATTGTTGTATTCGGCGCATGTGACAAATAAAATTACATTCGATTTTTTTCAGAAGCTGTTTTGCTAGATTGCTCCCAGCACACATTCTTTTTTCAAGGCTTTCCAGGCCAATTTCAATAGCATTACCACTATTCCAAAGCTTGTTCTCAGGCTCATCAAACCGTCCTCCCATCCAGCTCTCCCTTTGATACTCTCTGCTGCTGACATTTAAACACATTCCTACATTCTCTGTTTCGCCATATCCAGCACCGATACCACTCACATACAGAAGATTTCACATCCGGAAGCAAACAATGTATGACTTTTTTTTTTTATTACAAAAAAAATAAACTTTAGGAACAGTGTGGAGAAAACTACAGAAATGGTAGCTGTATAAGCAAGGGGTTTTCCCTCTCTTGGTAAGTTGTGACCATTCGTTTGGCTTAAGCACAATGTTGGACATTCATTCAACCAAAACCAATCTGAAATTATGCCTGGCGCACACAACTACAGTGTTACACCTCAAAAAGTTCAGCAATCATGAAGAACGTGAAGGACATAGCAACTGCAGTTGGACTGAAATTAGAATTAATTTAAAGCCACTGCTACTTTTATTGTCAATCACACAACATAATTCGTTTTTCGCTGTGCCTTCTACTAATTGAAAATATGACAAAGACTAAATATGATCACTTACTCTAATTCATGAGCTGTGGTATTAGCCTCATAAATGCATTGTCTTTCAAAAACGGAATTCTATCCTTGGTCTCATTTTTCAGATAATGGTGGAGAAAACATTAAAGGCCCCATGCAGTTAAATATGGTTTTCCTGTGTTATATATATATATATATTTCCAAACTATGAGGTTGGAATAATATTGTGAAAATTATGATAATGTCCTTTTAGTGTAAGAACTGTTTGAAAAGACTGCCTGAAATTTTCCTGTTTTGGTGGGATGGAGTTTTGGCCTACCTGGTGACATCACCAAGTGGTAAATGACTTAATAGACCAATAAGAAAGAGAGTTCCAAACCTCTATGCCAGTGCTCACCAAACTTTTTTGAGTCAAGATCACTTTCTGAGTGAAAATGCAAGCCGAGATCTACCGTTCAGCGCACAGGGCAGTTGAATCGGGTGCAGATATTGCTAACAGCTCGAGAAGAAATTTAAAAAATAGGATGGCAAAGACTTATCGTTGGGTATTTTACAGAAATGTTCGGCAATCGACTAGGAATGCCTTGGAGATCAACCAGTCGGTGACCCCTGCTCTCGGTCTATGCCAATAACAGCAAATGTTTTGTTTTCCCTTCCCCACACAGACCACTCCCAGACAGTCCCAGACAGACCACTCCCAGACAGAGAAAGAAGCTATTTTGGGGGGGTTTGACCATTTTAATGGACCACAATCACTGTAAGGTACTTCATTGTTACCCAGAAATTGTTACCCATAAAAACAGCTACATTGGACCACACAATTCACAGAATTACCCTGATGAGGCAATTTTTTTGCAGAAACTGAAATGAAAACACTGTGCATATCTAATTAAGAAGTTGTCGACCATTTGTCAACCCCACTGAAAACAGTTTTCCTGTGCTATTTCAGCAAGAGCTTGCATAAACATTACTCTGAAGTCTTGTCAACGGCTGGCTTTCCTCTTTTGAGCATTATTTATGAAGCTGTTTTGAAGTATGTACAGTACCTGTAGAAGATGAATAGATACATGTCTGCAAGTGTATTCTGTTCTTTCTGAAATCGTATACACATGGTGTTCCTGCTTTAGTCAGCTTCCCTGAGCATTCATTTCTGAGAGTGAGCTTTTCTTCTCCTTCATCCTTTATGCATTACTAAACAGAACAGATAGGTATGAGTGGAAACCATAGCGAATGGGTGTTTTCTACCTATACCGTATGTGACTTATGTTAAGAAAGCATATATTTGCCCTTGGGAGGAAATGCTTGTGTTATAAAACATTCATACCATGGGAAAGAAAGCAGAAAGTTCCTCTGGCCTTCACATGAAAATCATTCTCACCACATTCTATTCTCTTTTTTTCTTAAACAGTATTTTCTCACCGGTTGTATGATAAACTAAATGACCACCGAATGTAGCATACAGTGAATCGCCTACCATTTTCTAACCCGAGCCGACCACTGACCTATACCAGTTAAGTGTGGGAAAGTGATGACAGTCGATGCAACAGGAGAGAAATCACTGGGCTGATGGGTGCTGGCCGTGGTGCTGAAATAGACAAAGTACAGATGATGAATGTTGTGAGTACCTGGCTTTAAAGTACGATTCCACAGAATCAAACCTGATTGGTGTGTTGCTGTTCCACTCCCAGACTTCTCATCCACATTAATTAGATAGTCCCCCGACTGGGGTTTAGGTGAAGAGTTAATCAGTGGGAACCTGAAGAGGTCTTAATCTGTGTGGGTATGTTCTGTGTGGAGGTCGGGTTGGGTGGGGCAGGGAGCAGGGTGTACAATTTGGTGCTCAAACCCATGGCTAAACTGGGATAAAATGATCCCGCTCTCATTGCTGCTCAAGGAGTACCTTTGAAGACATGCAGCGTGAGAGAGAGAGAAATAGAGAGGGGGAAAGAAAGAACAGAAAGAGAATGCTGCTTGCATTGTCAGTCTTTCAATTAAACAAACCATCTCAAGCGAAACAAAACTCAGATAATAGTAATGACTTCATTGGGGAAAAAACTATTTCCTAAATTGACTCCTCTGTGGAGTTTTAAATCAAAGTCAAGTTAGCCAAAGCACTATCACCAGTGAGAAGGATTTGTATTTTTTTGCCGTCCTTCAGCACATGGACATGATGAACCTCTGTTGCCACTCTTGTCGTTGCTGTTCTTCGCTTGGTGTGAATGTGTATTTTTTATTTTATTCAACCTTTATTTAACTAGGCAATTCAGTTAAGAACACATTCTTATTTACAATGACGGCCTACCAAAAGGCAAAATGCCTTCTGCGGAGACGGGGGCTGGGACTAAAATAAAATAAGAATCTAGGACAAAGCACACATCATGACAAAAGAGACAACACAACACTACATAAAGAGAGACCTAAGACAACAATATAGCATGGCAGCAACACATGACAACACAGCATGGTAGCAACACAACATGACAACAACATGGTAGCAACACAACATGGCAACAGCACAACATGGTAGCAGCACAAAACATGGTACAAACATTATTGGGCACAGACAACAGCACAACAGGCAAGAAGGTAGAGACAACAATACATTACGCAAAGCAGCCACAACTGTCAGTAAGAGTGTCCATGATGGAGTCTTTGAATGAAGAGATTGAGATAAAACTGTCCAGTTTGAGTGTTTGTTGCTGCTCGTTCCAGTCGCTAGCTGCCGCGAACTGAAAAGACGAGTGACCAGGGATGTGTGTGCTTTGGGGACCTTTAAAACCTCTTACATCTACACGTTCCGCTAGCGGAACGTCTGCTCCAATATCCAATGATGGGCGGGGCGCGAAATACAAACTCATCTAAAGCCGAAAACTTCCACTTTTCAAACATATGACTATTTTACAGCTATTTAAAGACAAGACTCTCCTTTATCTAACCACACGGTCCGATTTCAAAAAGGCTTTACAGCGAAAGCAAAACATTAGATTATGTCAGCAGAGTACCCAGCCAGAAATAATCAGACACCCATTTTTCAAGCTAGCATATAATGTCACAGAAAACAAAACCACAGCTAAATGCAGCACTAACCTTTTATGATCTTCATCAGATGACACACCTAGGACATTATGTTATACAATATATGCATGTCTGTTCAATCAAGTTCATATTTATATCAAAAACCAGCTTTTTACATTAGTATGTGACGTTCAGAACTAGCATTCCCACCGAACACTTCCGGTGAATTTACTAAATTACTCACGATAAACGTTCACAAAAAGCATAACAATTATTTTAAGAATTATAGATACAGAACTCCTCTATGCACTCGATATGTCCGATTTTAAAATAGCTTTTTTGCAATATTTTGCAATATTCTAAGTACATAGCCCAGCCATCACGGGCTAGCTATTTAGACACCCACCCAGTTTAGCCTTCACCAAAATCACATTTCCTATAAGAAAAATGTTCTTACCTTTCCTGTTCTGTTCTTCGTCAGAATGCACTCCCAGGACTTCTACTTCAATAACAAATGTAGGTTTGGTCCCAAATAATCCATCGTTATGTTCCATCAACGACGTTTTGTTAGTGCGTTCTAGACACTATCCCAACGCTAAATCACGGTCACGAGCATGGCGCAGAATGTGACAAAAAAATTCTAAATATTCCATTACCGTACTTCGAAGCATGTCAACCGCTGTTTAAAACCAATTTTTATGCAATTTATCTCGTAGAAAAGCGATAATATTCCGACCGGGAAGGTGCATGCCTGTAAACTGAGGGGAAAACCGAAAGCCGGGGGCGGGGCGGGTCGCGAGCGTAAGCATTTCCCCACTGAGAGACCACTTAGCTTTTGCTCTCCTTTGTTTCAGCCAGGGCTTTGAATTACATCATTCCTGTTTTTCCCGGGCTCTGAGACCCCATTGGAGCCGTGGGAAGTGTCACGTAACAGCAGAGATCCTTAGTTTTTGGAAGAGATGTCAAAGAAAGCAAATAAATGGTCAGACAGGGTACTTCCTGAACAGAACCTTCTCAGGTTTTTGCCTGCCATAGGAGTTCTGTTATACTCACAGACACCATTCAAACAGTTTTAGAAACTTGAGTGTTTTCTCTCCAAAGCTAATAATTATATGCATATTCTAGTTTCTGGGCAGGACTAATAATCAGATTAAATCGGGTACGTTTTTTATCCAGCCGTGAAAATACTGCCCCCTAGCCATAAGAGGTTAACAGAATGTGACTGGCAGAACGGGTATTGTATGTGGAGGATGAGGGCTGCAGTAGATATCTCAGATAGGGGGGAGTGAGGCCTAAGAGGGTTTTATAAATAAGTATCAACCAGTGGGCCTTGCGACATTTATACAGAGATGACCAGTTGACAGAGGAGTACAGATTGCAGTGATGTGTCATATAAGGAGCATTGGTAGCAAATCTGATGGCCGAATGGTAAAGAACATTTAGCCGCTTGAGAGCACCCTTACCTTCCATAATCTAGCATGGGTAGGATGGTTATATGAATCAGGGTTAGTTTGGCAGTAGAAGTGAAAGAGGAGTGATTACGATAGAGGAAACCAAGTCTAGATTTGACTTTAGCCTGCAGCTTTGATATGTGCTGAGCGAAGGACAGTGTACCATCTAGCCATACTCCCAAGTACTTGTATGAGGTGACTACCTCAAGCTCTAAACCCTCAGAGGCAGTAATCAGACCTGTGGGGAGAGAGGCATTATTCTTACCAAACCACATTACCTTTGTTTTGTATGTGTTCAGAAATAGGTTAAGGGCAGAGACAGCTTGTTGGACACTAAGAAAGCTTTGTTGTAGAGCGTTTAACACAAAATCCATGGAGGGGCCAGATGAGTATAAGACTATCATCTGCATATAAATGGATGAGAGGGCTTCCTACTGCCTGAGCTATGTTGTTGATGTAAATTGAGAGAGGTAGTTAGCAAACCTCAGAGACACCAATACTCCTTAGCCGGCCCACAAGAATGGAATGGTCTACCGTATCAAAAGCTTTGGCCAAGTCAATAAAAATAGCAGCACAACATTACTTAGAATCAAGGGCAATGGTGACATCATTGAGGACCTTTAAGGTTGAAGTGACACATCCATAACCTGAGCGGAAACCAGATTGCATACCAGAGAGAATAATATAGACATCAAGAAAGCCAGTCAGTTGATTATTGACAAGTTTTTCCAACACTTTGGATAAACAGGGCAAAATAGAAATATGCCTATAACAGTTAGGATCAGCTTGTTCTCCCCCTTTAAATAAAGGACGAACCGTGGCTGCCTTCCGAGCAATGGGAACCTCCCCCAGAGAGGAGAGACAGGCTTGGCGATGATAGGGGCAGGAACCTTAAAGAAGGGTCTAAACCATCTGACTAAGATGTTTTTTTGGGGTGAAGTTTAAGGAGCTCTTTTAGCACCTCTGACTCAGTGACCACCTGCAGGGAGAAACTTTGTAGCGGGGCAGGGGAGAAAGATGGAGGAGCATCAGGGCTAGTTGCATTAGAAGGAGTAGGAGATGAGGAAATGTTGGACAGACAAGTAGGCATGGCTGAGTCAAATAGGAATTTAGTTCCCATGTTTCTGCACTCAAAGCAAGCAAATATTTTTGGCATCATTAGCCAGATCAAAAGGATAGTTAAAGCTGTGTGATATACAGAATCAGAATTGCATTGTTGGCATATCTTCAATGTAGGAAGCACATGAGGCCCAAGCGCTGGGCAACACTGCTCTCATTCAATCAGCATGATCTCCTCTCTACAAACACAAATTAACCCGTCTGATTACATACAAACCATACAAACTAAATAGGAATTAAGTAAATAAATCTGATTAAAGTCACAGTTGAGGAAAACTGTTTATAGTAAACCTCAAGCTATGTGCTCTGTCTCTGCCTGTTCCAATATGTTCCTATATTCCAAAACACACACGCAGTCGCAGACAGCCACTCACGAGTGTCTTGATTGCACTGAAGAATTCCAAAGTCATGGATGGGGCTAGGCTAGTTGTACTAATTCAGTGGTGAATGGTGATGACCAGCATCATGATGAACAGAGCGCTGGGGAGACATATGAGAAATAATTTAGCATTTGTCACATTACCAAAACAGGAAGACCATGTTAATGACAGACCTATGGTATATCACAGTATTGCAGACAGGATGTGTGCACAACCCTCATGTCTGACCATCAATGACATTAGCGGTCATATCTGAGCTATATCAAGTCTTAGAGCTGTCTCACATCATATCAACTTGGTAAATGTTGGACTGAAAATGTCCACTCTTCAATGTGGCCAAAAATATTTTTCACGTGATGTTCTTTAAACTCCTTCCTGATGTTGACGAGGTGACTCATTTATCAATAATCCTATGCAGATTTGTTCCCAAAACATAAAATGCTCACTCATTATTAATTATGCCTATTGCTTTAATTGCAATGGATTGAGCAATTGATCTAATCAAATCTCTCTCCAGACAATTAACATATCTTCCCACAACCCTTGTCTTGACTTGGGGCATATGGCATTGTGTTAGTACTTTCATCATAACACAATCAGGGAGTGTGTGATGATACACATTCAGTGAGATGATAGCCCTTACTTTGGCTCTGTGCCCATCCCATTCCAAACATCTCCTCTGGTGATGTGAGTTAGAGACTCCCCCCTAGAACCAGAGATTTGGCGACTTTCCCCTGTCTTTTCCTCTCTTCCCTCTCCTGTTGTAGCCAGATTCATTAGGCTACCTATTCTGTCTCATTAGATCCTGATTAGCACTGGCTTATTGTCCTTCTATGTCCAGCAAGAGGCCTTTGGGGGGTGGGGTGGGGAGGTGGGGTGGGGGGGGGGGTGTATGGGCAGCACATCTGACAGTGGGCCATTGTAGTAAATGGAATAGACTGGCTGGAAACAACCTGATGATAAACAAATCTATGAAATGTATACTTCACTGTCAAAAAATGGCTGATGAAAAACGTTATTCAGTAGCAACTGCTGCCATTTCCCCATCTGATTCCCTTTCTCTGAAACTGGCAATTATTGCACAAACACATCCTATGTCATATCAATGACATTCTATGACTCATATTCTTTACCATTACGACCTGCTGTTCGGAACAAACAGTAGAACATACCTCTGCCGCCAGGACAACTTGTCTTCCTATTTAGCTTTCCACCCTGATTCTTCCTGCTCTTCCTTTTGATCATAAGCTGGGTTCCAACACTAAAATATAATTAGTGGGAGATCAACAGCTGTGAATCACTTCTGCACTCATCAACCTTCATAGGATTAGTAGAGGGAGTGGAGGGAGAGCCCAGCTTTAGGGCTACAGAGAAGGGGCTACAGCTTATTTATTACCACACAAATTATGCTTAACACTGACTGTGTCTGCTGTGTTTCTTTCTCAGAAAGAAAGTAGTTACGAGGCAATGGATTTATTACAGAAATCCCATTATAGATTAACTGAGAGAGAGAAAACAGCAGATTAGCCTTATGCATGACAGCAGATTAGCCTTTTGCGTCACAAAGTAAACGATGCTGCTGATTAAAGAGAGACCCTGGTGTTTAAATCACTCGTGGGGTAAATACCATTGTTCACTTTAATATTACAGGATTTTCTATGGAATTGTACAGTTGGAATCTGATGACTGTTATTTAATTTATCAACTATGTTTAATTGTTACTCGATTTAAATTAATCATGTAACAATTAACTCATTAGGAATTTGTGGCACAGGAAAAGTTGTTTAACGAGTTACCATCTCCCAAATTAAACTCTAAAGATATATAGATATCTCTTACATCAATAACAGTCACTTATTAATCATTACCTCATATCAATCTCATTCTGAACGTCGTATGAAAAATTGGCTTAATTATTTACTAACTAACCAAATAATAACACAGAATACATAAACACACACACGGTATAGATTATTGATTAGAAACATTATACAATGAAACAGGTCCCTAGTGGACTAACAACAGCATGACTACTTGGTTATAAAAAGGGGAGGGATCAGAAAGAGAGGGAAAGGGAGAGACAGAGATTCAAACTATCATTGTTACGTTTGGAAACTACGCTCACAGAAATAAGAATACTTAGCATCAACAACACCGCTCATTCGAATAAGAAATGCAATGTATATATTTACGCATAGCTGTCCTTGATCGTCGCCTCTCCACTTTCTCAAAAAGGGTTTGAGTGTCCTATCCCACTTCGGTGTGAGACTCGGCTGGTCTTGGAGTGTTCGTTAGGATAGATACTTCAGATGAACCAACGGTTGTCTGAGAGGGGATTCCTCTTCCCACCTAATGTTCTAGACTACTTTACATACCAGCTGCAGACTGATATGATAAGGTCCAGGAAGTTCATCTTCTTGTGTAGAGGTTGTGAGCTTCAGAGTTTCTAACCATTTCAACGTGTGGACCACGGTCTCACGTATTTTGGTCTCAATGGTTCATTATTCAGGGTTCAGCTCCCGACCCCTTTACACGCCAGTAGTAACCCGGCAATGTACTGGTCTCACCATTTTCAGCCGTGTAGCCACCGCTCCACTCTCTCTGGTCTAGTCTTTAACTATTCGTAAAGTCCGGCTCACACTGTCCGTCTGCTTGGTCTAATGTACATTCCGTTACCAAGACTTTTATCCTCGGGTAAAAAGAGGGCATTCCATCACACCGACACAATAAATGTGCTCACTTGGGCATGGTTACTGACTGGGCACAAGTTTATATGAAACACAATTCTCATTTAGAAGGCTAAAATCCCGTTGCTATCTTCACTAAAATATTCTCATAAACTCAGCAAAAAAAAAGAAACGTCCTCTCACTGTCAACTGCGTTTATTTTCAGAAAACTTACAACAGGCCTACAAGCCCTCAGTGTCACAGATGTCGTAGGGTGTAGACCAAAACTTAGCGGGAAAATGTATACTGATCTTCCTTCTTTTTTTTTCCCCCGGACTAATAAATCAAATACCCCTCTACATGAACACATACTCAAACACACCCTGAACCACATAAAACAAATACCCCCTGCCACGTCCTGACCAAACTAATAAGAACAAATAACCCCTTTACTGGTCAGGACGTGACAGTACCCCCCCCCCAAGGTGCATACCCCGGAGCACCTGACAAAAAAAACCTACAAAAATAAACCCCTTACTAAAGGGAGGGAAGGGAGGGTGGCTGCTGTCACCGACGGCTCCCGTGCTACACCCCCCCTCCCCAACCCTCCTACAGTGGAGGTGGTTCAGGGTCAGGCCTTAGTCCCCTACCTGACCAATCCACCCCCACTGAATACCTCTGCCTGAGGCCATTCACTCCAGACCCTGGACTGGACTCTGGGAGCTCCGGACTGTAGGGCGACTCTGGGAGCTCCGGACTGTAGGGTGACTCTGGGAGCTCCGGACTGTAGGGCGACTCTGGGAGCTCCGGACTGTAGGGCGACTCTGGGAGCTCCGGACTGTAGGGCGACTCTGGGAGCTCCGGACTGTAGGGCGACTCTCTTGGTTCCCGACAGTGGGCCGTCTCTCTTGGTTCCGGACAGTGGGCCGTCTCTCTTGGTTCCGGACAGTGGGCCGTCTCTCTTGGTTCCGGACAGTGGGCCGTCTCTCTTGGTTCTGGACAGTCTGGACGAGGCACTGTTGCCGGACAGTCTGGACGAGGCACTGTTACCGGACACTCTGGACGAGGCACTGTTGCCGGAAGTTCTGGACGAGGCACTGTTACCGGAAGTTCTGGACGACACTCTGGACGGGGCACTGTCGTCGGACACTCTGGACGGGGCACTGTCGTCGGAAGCTCGGGACTGGGCTGACGCACTGGAAGCCTGATGCGTGGGGCTGGTAGTGGAGGTACCAGACTGGGGACACGCACCTCAGGGCTAGTGCGGGGAGTAGGAACAGGACGAGTTGGACTGGACTGACGCACTGGAGGCCTGGTGCGTGGTGCTGGTACTGGATGTGCCAGACTGGAAACACACACCTCAGGGCTAGTGCGAGGAGCAGGAACAGGACGAGTTGGACTGGGCTGACGCACTGGAAGCCTGGTGCGTGGTGCTGGATATGCCAGACTGAAGACACGCACCTCAGGGCTAGTGCGAGGAGCAGGATACACTGGACCATAGAAGCGCACTGGCGGTCTCGAGCGCAGGACTGGCACCGCCCGTACTGGCTGGTTGCCCAATTCCCCCTGGCAAATGCGGGGCGCTGGCACTGCGCACACCAGCCTGAAGATACTTGGCCTTGCCACAGTACGCATTAGCCCGAAGCACGGGACCTGTCCAGTCAAAGGTTGCTTAACAAAAGCACAGGGATTTGGCTTGGGGCTTAATTCTCACCCAGCCAAACTACCCATGTGCCCCCCCCAAAAAAAATATTGGGGCTGCCTCTCTCCGGTTTGAACGGCAACCGAGTTCCCCTGTAACATTCCCGGGCCTCTTTTGCCTTCCTCCATGGGCCCACTCCGGCTTTAACCTGTTTAGGATAGGGGGCAGTATTTTCACGTCCGGATAAAAAACGTACCCGATTTAATCTGGTTATGACTCCTGCCCAGAAACTAGAATATGCATATAATAATTTTATTTGGATAGAAAACACCCTAAAGTTTCTAAAACTGTTTGAATGGTGTCTGTGAGTATAACAGAACTCATATGGCAGGCCAAAACCTGAGAAGATTCCATACAGGAAGCGCCCTGTCTTACCATTTCTTGACTTTCTATAGCCTCTTTATCGAAAATAGAGGATCTCTGCTGTAACGTGACATTTTCTAAGGCTCCCATAGGCTCTCAGAAGGCGTCAGAACGGGGAATGATGACTCTGCAGTCCCTGGGCGAAAAACAGTAGGGCTTTGGAAAGTGGTCGTTCTGAGAACAATGACACGGACGTGCGCGTGCATGTGAAGACTCCATTTTCTATTTTCAGTGTTTGAACGAAAACAAGGTCTCCCGGTCGGAATATTATCGCTATTTTACGAGGAAAATAGCATAAAAATGTATTTTAAACAGCGTTTGACATGCTTCGAAGTACGGTAATGGAATGTTTTGAAATGTTTTGTCACGATACGCGCCGGCGCGTCACCCTTCGGATAGTGTCTTGAACGCAAGAACAAAACGCAGCTATTTGGATATAAGTATGGATTATTTGGAACAAAAACAACATTGGGTGTTGAAGTAGAAGTCCTGGGAGTGCATTCTGACGAAGAACAGCAAAGGTAATCCAATTTTTCTTATAGTAAATCTGAGTTTGGTGAGTGCCAAACTTGGTGGGTGTCAAATTAGCTAGCCAAGATGGCTGGGCTGTCTACTCAGAATATTGCAAAATGTGCTTTCACCGAAAAGCTATTTTAAAATCGGACACCGCGATTGCATAAAGGAGTTCTGTATCTATAATTCTTAAAATAATTATGTTTTTTGTGAACGTTTATCGTGAGTAATTTAGTAAATTCACCGGAAGTTTTCGGTGGGTATGCTAGTTCTGAACGTCACATGCTAATGTAAAAAGCAGTTTTTTGATATAAATATGAACTTGATTGAACAAAACATGCATGTATTGTATAACATAATGTCCCAGGAGTGTCATCTGATGAAGATCATCAAAGGTTAGTGCTGCATTTAGCTGTGGTTTTGGTTTTTGTGACATTATATGCTAGCTTGAAAAATGGGTGTGTGATTATTTCTGGCTGGGTACTCTCCTGACATAATCTAATGTTTTGCTTTCGTTGTAAAGCCTTTTTGAAATCGGACAATGTGGTTAGATAAAGGAGAGTCTTGTCTTGTAAAATAGTCATATGTTTGAAAAATTTACGTTTTTGGATTTCAGAGGTGTTTGTAATTCGCGCCACACTCTATCATTGGATATTGGCGAGGCGTTCCGCTAGCGGCACATCTAGATGTAAGTTAAACTCCTCCCAGGTCCATGACTCCCGACAGTCCATCTGTTGCTGCTCCCTCCTCCGCTGCTTGGTCCGTGTTTGGTGGGAGATTCTGTCACAGATGTCGTAGGGTGTAGACCAAAACGAAGCGGGAAAATGTATACTCATCTTCTTTTTATTTGTGAAGAAGGAAAAACACAAACAACATATACAAAAAACAAAACGAACTAGACAGTCTCGTCAGGCATACAGCAAAACAAGAAACAATCTCCCACAATTCCCAAAACAAACACACTCCTAAATATAGGACCTTCAATCAGAGGCAATGATAGACAGCTGCCTCCAATTGAAGGCCCCAATCCCCATACCTAAACATAGAAATACAATACCCTAGCACAGACATAGAACTAACATAGAACTAACCAAAAAACCCCGGACTAATAAATCAAATACCCCTCTACATGAACACATGCTCAAACACACCCTGAACCACATAAAACAAATACCCCCTGCCACGTCGTGACCAAACTAATAAGAACAAATAACTCCTTTACTGGTCAGGACGTGACACTCAGTCCACCCTCTCTCAGCCTATTGCAGACAGTCTGAGCACTGATGGAGGGATTGTGGGTTCCTGGTGTAACTCAGGCAGTTGTTGTTGCCATCCTGTACCTGTCCCGCAGGTGTGATGTTCGGATGTACTAATCCTGTTCAGGTGTTGTTACACGTGGTCTGCCACTGCGAGGATGATCAGCTGTCCGTCCTGTCTCCCTGTAGTGCTCTCTTAGAGGTTTCACAATACGGACATTGCAATATATTGCCCTGACCACATCTGCAGTCCTCATGCCTCCTTGCAGCACGCCTAAGGCACATTCACGCAGATGGGCATCTTTCTTTTGGTGTTTTTCAGAGTCATGCCTCTTTCGTGTCCTAAGTTTTCATAACTGTGACCTTAATTGCAAGCTGTTAGTGTCTTAGCGACCGTTCCACAGGTGAATGTTCATTAATTGTTTATGGTTCATTGAACAAGCATGGGAAACAGTGTTAAAAACCTTTACAATGAACATCTGTGAAGTTATTTGGATTTTTATGAATTATCTTTGAAAGACAGGGTCCTGAAAAAGGGTTGTTTCTTTTTTTGCTGAGTTTATTTAATCATATATTTTACACAAAATTTAGATGTGAACTTGATACATAGAATGTGTACACTTTCAGAGTTACAGTTACTTTGTTATACCATCCTTAATGACATCACAAAATAATAAAAAATGACACGATTATTCTTTAGAACCCCACCAACCATTCCAAATAATGTTCCAATGTCCGCTCTTTTGACGTTACAATTTTTAGGCAGGCCACACTCGCTCTAGACAAAGGCATTCCTTTGGTGGATACTGAAAGGCAGAGAGGGAAGAACTTTCCCTCTGCTTAAATATACGATCCAGTGTTGAGGTGTCAAGACCGGCACAGCCCCCCTTCCCCTCTTCTGTGGGAGAGAGGGGGTCTGGCTATCTTCAAAGCACGAGCATGGGTCCTTTGATCCACTGTCATGACAAAGACAATTCTAGGAACAGCTGTCATCATACTGACTTCTCATGTCTTAATGTCTTCCTCCATGAGAGGAGGAATGAATATAAGGCCAGCCAGTAAACTGGAACAGAGGATTCATAATTGACACTGGGTATTCCAGGGAAACTTTTGAACAGTAAACAAATAGAATCTTCCAATTCAGAGACGGATTGAGCGAAGCTCCTCATGTGACAGCGGCCCCTACACAGCTGCAGACTAGAGCGCCTGCAGAGAAATCCAAGACAAAAGGCAGTAAAATCCTCACTGCAAACCTCTTAAAAGTGTCAGCCCCCTTTATTGCCACCACAAAATTTATGATGACAGTGATGACAGCAGTGCAGCGGATTGAGATTCCCCTTCCGTTCTGTGTCCCCCCCATGCCCCTTCTCTGCTGCCTAGGCTGAGATCCCCAACCCCACCCCCTCTCCTCCTTTTGAAAGGCCTCATCATGTCATCCAACACTCTCGAGTGTCTCTCCATTTCCACCCTCTGCATTCTAATACGCTCGCCTGCGGCTGCTGCTACGCTGCTCGGCTGGGGCCACGGCTACACTGTAGATATACTGTAACTAGCCACCTCACAGCTCTCCACAAAGCCTGTTGTGACAGGAGAATCTGGTTGTGTTTTCCCTCCCTGTCTGCCTGCCGCGGCACCCGGGGTGTGTGTGTGTGTGTGTAGAAGCCCTGTCTCCTTGGCAGGGACTGGGCACAATCGATACAGATGTCTTTAATCTCCTATCACGCTTGATTACTTTTGTTTTGGCATCTAAATTAACAACTCTGTGGAGTGTCCACTGTTTTCTTCTCCCTCCTCGGAATACTCATGCCAATGGGTAGCGCCTCTGAATATTAAACCAATTCTACCAGTCTGTTGCGTTTTAAGTCTTGCACACCATGACTCGATCTCCTGTGGTTCGGTACATCTACAGTGACAGTGTGTCACGTAGGGCATGACAATGCGTCATGGTATGAAAGCCTGGGTAAATAGTGTCATTCATTAGAAAGCAAACAATGTTTAGTAAGTCCTTACACTATGTATGCTAATACATTGAATCATCACATTGTACAATCTTGATCTTAGGCATGCTGAAACAAAGAAAACATGATTGTGCAAAGGCTAACACGCGCACACACACACACACACACACACACACACACACACACACACACACACACACACACACACA
Organism: Salmo trutta; assembly: GCF_901001165.1. Lineage (NCBI taxonomy): Eukaryota > Metazoa > Chordata > Actinopteri > Salmoniformes > Salmonidae > Salmo > Salmo trutta. The sequence goes on from NC_042966.1 coordinate 13,081,164, forward strand.
CACACACACCTACCTAGGAATCTCTTCATAAGAGCACGCTCCCTGTGCGTGAACAAACGGTGGCCATTTTTCTGACCATGCCCCCTGAGCTGCATCCCTAGCTCTCTCAGCGATGCAGCTCCGCCAGAGAGCCTCCTGTCTCCCAGTTAGAGCTGAGATCAATGCGAGACTCAGAGACACTGTCAGGATGATGGAACTACAGAGGCCCAAGCGGCCGCACTTATCGCCTTTTGACAAATCCCCCAGAATTCACAGTGTCTGTGGGGAGAGTGTAGCGGGTGCCATGATCAAAGGTGCTGATGAACCCTTCTGAGAATGAGCACCCGATGACATATTGGTTTAAAGGAAAAGGGAACTTGGAGCACCGTGCTAAACTTATTTCTTTGGTTGTCTTTTTTACGATGTGAGCTGGAATAACATGGGGATGTACAGTATGTTTTGAGTCAATGGAATAGGCTAGATGACGCAGTCTACACCAGATGAAGGAAGAACATGAAAGGTTTTCCAATATGTACATTTCATGCATATACAGTACAAGTCAAAAGTTTGGACATTCCAGGGTTTTATTTATTTTTACTATTTTCTACATTGTAGAATAAGACATCAAAACTATGAAATAACACTTAAGGAACCATGTAGGAACAAAATAGTGTTAAACAAGAGAAAATATATTTGAGATTCTTCAAAGTAGCCACCCTTTGCCTTGATGACAGCTTTGCACACTCTTGGCATTCTCTCAACCAGCTTCATGAGATAGTCACCTGGAATGCATTTCAATTAACAGGGGTGCCTTGTTAAATGTTAATTTGTGGAATTTCTTTCCTTAATGCGTTTGAGCCAATCAGTTGTGTTGTGACAAGGTAGGGGTGGTATACAGAAGCTAGCCCTATTTGGTAAAATACCAAGTCCATATTTTGGCAAGAACAGCTCAAATAAGCAAAGAGAAACGACAGTCTCACATTACTGTAAGACATGGGTGTCAATGCGGAAAATGTCAATACATTTTAAAATTTCTTCAAGTGCAGTCGCAAAAACCATCAAGCGCTATGATGAAACTGGCTCTCATGAGGACCGCCACAGGAAAGGAAGACCCAGAGTTACCTCTGCTGCAGAGGATAAGTTCATTAGAGTTAACTTTTGTAGTTACTACATGATTCCATGTGTTATTTCATAGTTTTGATGTCTTAACTATTATTCTACAATGTAGAAAATTGTAAAAATAAGGAAAAACACTGAGTAGGTGTGCCCAAACCTTTGACTGGTAGTGTACATTAACTTCTTATGGCCTGGGGGCAGTATTTCGACATCTGGATGAGAAGTGTGCCCAAAGTAAACTGCCTGTTACTCAGGCCCAGAAGCTAGGATATGCATATGCATGGTAGTATTGGATAGAAAACTGTTAAAATAATGTCTGTGAGTGTAACAGGACTGATTTGGCAGGCGAAACCCCGAGGACAATCCCTCCAGGAATTTTTGTTGTTGTTGAGGTCATTGGATTTTCCAATGCTTTTCTATGGGGAAGCCGAATTATTAGGACCCAGATTGCAGTTCCTATGGCTTCCACTAGATGTCAACAGTCTTTAGAAATTGTTACATTTTTGGGGGAAAAATTAAGAAGTTGTCGTATTCTCACTCAGGTGGACTCTAGTCTTTTGGTGAGTGTGAATGAGAGTGTGCACTGTGTTGTTTTCCAGAATTGGAAACAGTTTATTCCATCTTAAATTTTATCGATTATTTACATTTTAGCGTACCTGAGGTTGGATTAGAAACGTTGCTTGAAATGTTTGGACCAAGTTTACAGGTAACTTATTAGATCCTTTGTAGGCATGTTGGGCGAGTTGGAACTGGTGTATTTCTGAATCAAAAATGCCAAATAAACTGACATTTTTGGGAAATAAAGAAGGACTTTATCGAACAAAACGACCATTCATTGTCTAACTGAGACCTTTGGGATTGCAAAAAGATGAAGATCTTCAAAGGTAAGCGATTTATTTTATCGCTATTTCTGACTTTCGTGATGCATCTGTTTGGTTGGAAAATGTTTTTCATGCTTTTGTAAGCGGAGCGCTGTCCTCAGATAATCACATGGTATGCTTTCGCCGTAAAGCCTTTTTAAAATCGGACAAAGCGGCTGGATTAACAAGAAGTTAATCTCTAAGCCGATGTATAACACTTGTATTTTTTATGAATGTTTATTATGACTATTTCTGTATTTTGAATTTGGCGCTCTTCAATTTCACCGGATGTTGTCGAGGTGGGTCGCTAGCGGAACGCCTGTACCAGAAATGTTAAAACAAAAAACCCCATTACATTCAGTGTTTATTTATTTACAAATAGCAAAATGTGTCTCAGGCAGTATTTGAAGTATCTAAATATTGTGTAACCTACTGTCATGACGTTGGCCTGTTGGGGGAGGTTTATGACCCCCATAAATATCCCCCCCCACCCCCCACCGTTTCTCTCTCTCTACTCTATAGAGGTGACTCTTGAAAAGCCCTTTGTTAACAGAGATTCTGGGAACATCAAAAGGTGGGAAACGGAACCATATTTCGGTAACCCAACCAGTTGAAAATATGCGTTGGTACTTAATGAATATGAAATCAGATCAGTTGGCTTCTGAGACATGATTACTGATGATAGGACGACATAAACTGTATCTTGGAAAATCTACACATTCTAGTTATCAGATTCGCACGGAATTGTTGTGCAATTTAAATGTTTAAATATGAAACTATTTGTGAAAAGATTAAATTTAATTTTTAGCTTCTTATTGAGAGAACGGTTTGTCATAAGAACACCACTCTGCTCACTCAGAGGCCATGCCCAAGTGAACAGACATGGGTTGTAAACTGTAAAACACGCCCTTCTTTCACCACTATATAAACCCATTGACGAAAATTCAACTTCCGGTTCTGAGGACATGAGGACGACGGTCCTACGTTAAAAGGGCTCAGATAATAACCTAACGAAATTAGCATCGTTTTCAATGTGAAGGTGACGATCGACACGCCGATAGGATTAATTTCGACTATACCAGCCAGAATACAGCACGAGCTTAAAAGTATGGCAACTTGGTATGAACTTTGAACTCTTATTCACTCAAGAAGTGATACCTCCTAGCCATTGCGTTAGCGACAGCAGCTGTAAACGTGGGCTAGGAGAGGACGGACAGAGTATCCATGCTGGACAACCGCCGTCTATCTACGACCAATCTACCGAAGCGCAGCTCAGAGTAAATATTAATTGCATTTTCCTTTTTCAAATGGGCGGTTATTTAGAATGCATAAGATACTGTATTTACGATAGCATAGCCCGATAGACACAAAATCTATTTTTTCCTCAGTCTTCCCACTTTTTCATTCAAAACCCAACACCCTTTCTTTGTGTAACCAGCTGTCATATCTGTTCAGTCCGCTAGGAACGTTTTCCTTTATGACATCATTTGTAATCAATGTATGAACCATTCTCTGTAGATTTAATTCTGTGTGATTAGTTAGGTATTTAGTAAATAAATAATTAAACTTAATTTTGCATTGCTGATTCAACTTGTTAGCCAGGGTTCGTGAAGATAACCAAGAATTTACAACTTTCAGATGAGACTGAATAAAGTGATGATTAAATATTGACTGCTACTGATGTAAAAGATTACTAGGTCTTTAAGAGTTTATTCAGAAGATAACAGCTCTATAAACATTATTGGTGCCTTCACTTTCTAGTTAATTACATTTACCTGATTAGCTTAATCAGGTAAATGATTAAGCTAATCACCACTACCACATATCTACAGTACTAATATTAATTACAGAGAAATTATTTTATAGAATAGCATGTCATATCACTTAATCCGGCATAGCCAAAGACACGACACTACCAATCAATGTATATGTAAAATGGCACCGACAGAGAGGGCTGCCTCGCTTCTAGTACTTAGGAAACATTGCAGTATTTTTTTATGTATTATTTCTTACATTGTTAGCTCAGAAAATCTTAAGCGTTATTACATATACCCGGGAAGAACTATTGAATATCAGAGTGACGTCAACTTACCAGCACTACGATCAGGAATATGACTTGCCTGAAGCGGATCCTTTGTCTGAACCACCCAGGGCATTTGAACTGATTCCAGAGGCTGACCCAAAACAAAGCCGCCGGAGAAGATGTAGACGGAGCAGTCTTCTGGTCAGAATTCGGAGGCGCGCACACCACCCACCGCTTCCGAGTATATTACTCGATAATGTTGAGTCTCTAGATAACTGAAAGCGCGAACCACTGCATTTAACCATGGAAAGGTGACTGGGAATATGGGTGAATACAAACAGTGTAGTTATTCCCTCTGCAAGGCAATAAAACAAGCGAAATGTCAGTATAGAGACAAAGCGGAGTCACAATTCAACGACTCAGACACGAGGCGTATGTGGCAGGGTCTACAGACAATCACGGACTACAAGAGGAAAAACAGCCAGGTCACGGAGATCGACGTCTTGCTTCCAGACAAACTAAACACCTTCTTTGCCCGCCATCGAAGCGGCCCGCTACCAAGAACTGGGGGCTCTCCTTCTCTGTGGCCGACATGAGTAAGACAGAGCATGAACAGACCAGCTGGCTGGTGTGTTTACATACATATTCAATCTCTCCCTATCCCAGTCTGCTGTCCCCACGTGCTTCAAGATGGCCACCATTGTTTCTGAACCCAAGAAGGCAAAGGTAACTGAACTAAATGACTATCGCCCCATAGCACTCATTACTGTCATCATTTGTATTTTTGCATTTGTATTTATTACAAATTCAAACGCCAAGGCAGCAGCTACTCTTCCTAGGGTCCAGCAAAATTAAGGCAGTTTAATACAATTTTAAAACATTACAATACATTCACAGATTTCACAACACACTGTGTGCCCTCAGGCCCCTACTCCACCACTACCACATATCTACAGTACTAAGTCCATGTGTATGTATATGTATGTATAGTGCGTATGTTATCGTGTGTGTGTATGCATGTGTCTGTGCCTATGTTTGTGTTGCTTCACAGTCCCCGCTGTTCCATTGGTAGTTTATCTGTTTTTTATCTAATTTTACTGCTTGCATCAGTTACTTGATGTGGAATAGAGTTCCATGTAGTCATGGCTCTATGTAGTACTGTGTGCCTCCCATAGTCTGTTCTGGACTTGGAGACCATGAAGAGACCTCTTGTAGCATGTCTTGTGGGGTATGCATGGGTATCTGAGCTGTGTGCCATTAGTTTAGAAAGACACCTCGGTGCATTCAAAGCACATCATGAAGTGCTTTGAGAAACTAGTCAAGGATCATATCACCTCCACCTTACCTGTCACCCTAGACCCACTTCAATTTGCTTACCGCCCCAATAGGTCCAGAGACGATGCAATCGCCATCACAATGCACACTGCCCTATCCCATCTGGACAAGAGGAATACCTATGTAAGAATGCTGTTCATTGACCATAGCTTAGCATTCAAAACCATAGTACCCTCCAAGCATAACATTAAGCTTGAGGCCGTGGGTCTCACCCCCGCCCTTTGCAATTGGGTCCTGGCGTTCCTGGGATGCCCCCAGGTGGTGAAATGTAGGAAACAACATCTCCACTTCGCTGATCATCAACACTGGGGCTCCACAATGGTGCGTGCTCAGCCCCCTCCTGTACTCCCTTTTCACCCATGACTGCGTGGCCATGCACGCCTCAAACTCAATCATCAAGTTTGCAGACAACACAACGGTAGTAGGGTTGATTACCAACAACGACGAGACAGCCTACAGGGAGGAGGTGAGGGCACTCGGAGTGTGGTGTCAGGAAAACAACGCCAACAAACAACGCCAACAAAACAAAGGAGATGATCGTGGACTTCAGGAAACAGCAGCACATCGACGGGACAGTAGTGGAGAAGGTGGAAAGTTCCTCAGCGTACACATCACGGACAAACTGAAATGGTCCACCCACACAGACACTACCTTGCAATATGGATGCAGCAGAGGATAAAACCATCTTCCAGATGATCAAAGAACAGGGTCATCTACTCCACGTCCAGCTGGCGCAACTGGGTATAGCCATTGAGGTCCTGTGCGTTCTCCATCACCTCGACACACCCAGCGAGGCTCTCCATACCCCTATCAGAGGACCTCCTACCACGGGTCGTCACAGTGAGCCAGTCCCCCAGCCTATCCAGCCGTCCGCCCAGGTCAGCGATGCCTGACTGTCCCTTCCGGGGAAGTATGACAGTACTCCATCGAAATTGCGTGGCTTGCAACTCCAGTGCTCCCTCTATTTCGCCTGTCAGATGGGATCCCCCACCACTGAGAGGACCAAGGTTGCCACGGTCATTTCCCTGCTGAACGGGTGGACGTTGGAGTGGGCTACGGCTGTCTGGGAGAGGAGGAGCTGGGTTCCTATGAGAGGTTCATGGCTCTGTTCAAGGCGGTGTTTGACCATCCTCCAGAAGGTCGAGAGGGAGGTGAGCGACTCCAGCAGGGTGCACAGACCGCTGTGGAGTACGCCCTCACCTTTTGGACAGTGGCAGCCTCCAGTGGAATGAGCCGGCACTCCACACTCTATTCCGGAGAGGACTGCATGAAGAGGTTCAGACGGAGTTGGACAACCTTCTTCGGGAGAGCTGGTGCACCTTGCCACTCACTTCCCTCCTTTGGCTGTCCTGAGGCAGAGACTGAACCTATGGGGGTAGGGGCACACCTCTCCGTGTCGCCTGAGACAGCTGGGGCTCTGTCCCTATTACGGCCAGGAGGGGAACCAGTTTCAGCGGTGTCCGGTATGTTCCTACCCAGAGTCCAATAGTGCAGAGGGTGCGGCCCTGTGATCTCCCAGGATAGGCGTGAGTATTCCATTATTGTTTTCCGCCAAACCTTTTCTGGTTCCAATTTCACTGACTGGCTGTCCCTCAAATGTTGTTTCTAGAGCTCTAGTGGACTCCAGTGCCGCAGGGAATTTTAGCGACCAAGCCTCACCTCCTCCCTGAACATAACTTCGTGCCCCCTCTCCTTTTCCGGTTCAAGCCCTGGATATGTGACCATTGGGATCCGGCACAATTACGCACGTCACAGCACCACTTGCCCTCACAATGGGACCCATGTACCAAGAAAGCCTTCCCTTCCCCATCACCACACCCACAGTTCCCGTGGTTCCAATGTCATAACCCCACCATCTCCTGGTCTAGGATGAGAATCACTGCCTGGGGACCAGCATGCTGGAGGACCTGCTTTCTCACACCCTGTGTTTCCACGTCGATGGAGGGTCCTGTGTGCACCCTCCAGCCCATCAATCTGTCTTCCCAATTCATTAGCGCTGTATTTTGGGATGTAGATGGGGACATCCACCAGGCTCTGGAGAGTGAACCTGCTACCTGCCCTCCAAAACGCATCTGTCCCCATGGGGGTAAGGTATCACCCGCACCATCCAATCCCTCTCCAACAAGTACTGGTGGCCCACCTTAATGCAGGACGTCACCCAATATGACAACTCTTGCTCTGTATGTGCCCACTCCAAATCTCCCCGACACGCTCCAGCAGGGAAAGTACTTCCCCTTGCCATGCCTCAGCGGCCTTGGCCACATCTGTCCATAGACTTCGTAACTGATCTCCTCCTTTTTGATAGTTATTGACAGATTCTCTAAACGCTGCCTTTTTATCCCTCTCTGGTCTACCTACCGCTCTCCGGGTTTGGTGAGGCACTATTCCAGCAGGTCTTCCGGCACTCTGGCCTTCCCGGAGGACATTGTTTCTGACCATGGTCCCCAATTCACGCCGTGGGTATGGAAGGAGGTGTGGAACGTCGCCCACATGAGGCTCCAGCATGTCTTCCGCTGTCAGTAGGATCAGGCGGACCACCACTGCAATGAATCTCCCGTGTTCCTTCCTGTTGATCACGTCTGGCTCTCCACCAGGAATCACCCACTCCACCTGCCCTGCCAGAAACTGAGTTCCCGGTTTGTGGGGCCCTTCAAGGTCCTCTGGAGGGTCAATGAGGTGAAGTATCGTCTACAGCTACCGGATCTCCCCATCCTTTCATGTCTCCCTCAGGCCGGTGGTTCCTGGTCCCCTGGTGGATGCCATCCCCCACGACACATCTCCGCCTACCATGGACATCGAGGTGACCACCTATGTGTTTAAGTCCCTCCTGGTTTCTTGACGTTGTGGGGGTCAGCTCCAGTACCTGGTGGAATGGTAGGGGTACGGTCCTGAGGAGTGCTCAGCCAGGACATCCTGGACCCCAACATCATCCGGGATTTTCATGACCGGCCCGCTCCTCGCCCTCGGGGCCATCTTCCTGGCTGGAGCCGCGCGTCGGGGGTTAATTTCACGCCTACTCCCTCCAGCGATTGACGTCAAATGAAATCACAGATAATTATAAAGGGCACAGGAGAACTTATAAATTGTCTACAGTAATTACAAAGACTTTTCAAGCACCAAACTGAGGAAATTACTGATTTTCAAGGTAGGCTTATTCCAGTAGTTGACTTTCTGAGCTCCAAATTAAAGTAGGCTACCTCAAGCCCCTTGTATTAAAATTGCAGGTGTAACATGGAAAACTAAATGTATTTGTCATGTTATTTCATAACCAGATCACATTGGTTTATTTTTTATTTTTTTTAATTCACCTTTATTTAACCAGATAGGCTAGTTGAACAAGTTTTCATTTACAACTGTGATTTGGCCAAGAATAATGCAAAGCAGTTCAACACAGAGTTACAAATGAAATAAACAAACATACAGTCAATAATAGAGTAGAAAAAAATCTATATACAGTGTGCAAATGAGGTAAGGCAATAAATTGGCCATGGTGGCGAAATAATTACAATATACCAATTAAACACTGGAGTGATTGATGTGCAGAAGATGAATGTGCAAGTAGAGATACTGGGGTGCAAAGGAGCAAGATAAATAAATACAGTATGGGGATGAGGTAGTTGGATGGGCTATTAACAGCTGGGCTATGTACAGGTGCAGTGATCTGTGAGCTGCTCTGACAGCTGGTGCTTAAAGCTAATGAGGGAGATATGATCCAGCTTCAGTGATTTTTTTTTTGCAGTTCGTTCCAGTCATTGGCAGCAGAGAACTGGAAGGAAAGGCAGCCAAAGGAAAAATTGGCTTTGGGGGTGACTAGTGAGATATACCTGCTGGAGCGTGTGTTACGGGTGGGTGCTGCTATGGTGACCAGTGAGCTGAGATAAGGCGGGGCTTTACCTAGCAGAGACTTGTAGATGACCTGGAGCCAGTGGGTTTGGCGACGAGTATGAAGCGAGGGCCAGCCAACGAGATCATACAGGTCACAGTGGTGGGTAGTATATGGGGCTTTGGTGACAAAACGGATGGCACTGTGATAGACTGCATCCAATTTGTTGAGTAGCGTGTTGGAGGCTATTGTGTAAATGACATCACTGAAGTCGAGGATCGGTAGGATGGTCAGTTTTATGAGGGTATGTTTGGTAGCATGAGTGAAGGATTCTTTGTTGCGAAATTGGAAGCCAATTCTAGATTTAATTTTGGATTGGAGATGCTTAATGTGAGTCGAAGGAGAGTGTACAGTCTAACCAGACACCTAGGTATTTGTAGTTGTCCACATATTCTAAGTCAGAACCGTCCAGAGTAGTGATGCTGGACGGCGGGCAAGTGCAGGCAGCGATCGGTTGAAGAACATGCATTTAGTTTTACTTGCATTTAAGAGCAGTTGGAGGCAACGGAAGGAAAGTTGTATGGCATTGAAGCTCGTCTGGAGGTTAGTTAACACAGTGTCCAAAGAATGACCAGATGTATACAGAATGGTGTCGTCTGCGTAGAGGTGGATCAGAGAATCACCAGCAGCAAGAGCGACATCATTGATGTATACAGAGAAGAGAGTTGGCCCAAGAATTGAACCCTGTGGCACCCCCATAGAGACTGACAGAGGTCCAGGCAACAGGCCCTCCGATTTGACACACTGAACTCTATCGGAGAAGTAGTTGATGAACCAGGCAAGGCAGTCATTTGAGAAACAAGGCTGTTTACTCTGCCGATAAGAATGTGGTGATTGACGAAGCCTTGGCCAGGTCGATGAATACGGCTGCACAGTAATGTCTCTTATTGATGGCAGTTATGATATTGTTAAGGACCTTGAGCGTGGCTGAGGTGCACCCATGACCAGCTCTGAAACCAGATTGCATAGCGGAGAAGGTACGGTGGGATTCCAAATGGTCGGTAATCTGTTAGTTAACTTGGCTTTCGAAGACCTTAGAAAGACAGGGTAGTATAGATACAGTAGCAGTTTGGGTCTAGAGTGTCTCCCCCTTTGAAGAGGGGGATGATCGCGGCAGCTTTCCAATCTTTGGGAATCTCAGACGATACGAAAGAGAGGTTGAACAGGCTAGTAATAGGGGTTGCAACAATTTCGGGAGATAATTTTCAAAAGAGAGGGTCCAGATTGTCTAGCCCGGCTGATTTGTAAGAGTCCAGATTGTGCAGCTCTTTCAGAACATCAACTATCTGGATTTGGGTGAAGGAGAAATGGGGGAGGCTTGGGCGAGTTGGTGTGGGGGGTGCCGGGCAGTTGACCCCCGGTGTAGCCAGGTAGAAAGCATGGCCTGCCGTAGAAAAATGCTTTTTGAAATTCTCAATTATTGTGGATTTTTTGGTGGTGACAGTGTTCCTAGCCTCAGTGCAGTGGGCAGCTGGGAGGAGGTGCTCTTATTCTCCATGGACTTTAGTGTCCCAGAACTTTTTTGAGTTTGTGCTACAGGATGCTTTTAAAGAATAACCAGACATCCTCTATTGACGGGATGAGGTCAATATCATTCCAGGGTACCCCGGCCAGGTCGATTAGAAAGGCCAGCTCGCTGAAGTGTTTTAGGAAGCGTTTGACAGTGATGAGGTGTGGTCGTTTGACCCTAGACACATTACGGATTCAGGCAATGAGGCAGTGATCGCTGAGATCTTAGTTGAAAACAGCAGAGGTGTATTTGGAGGGCAGGTTGGTTAGGATGATATCTATGAGGGTGCCCATGTTTACAGATTTGGGGTTGTACCTGGTAGGTTCATTGATAATTTGTGTGAGATTGAGGTCATCAAGCTTAGATTGTAGGATGGCCGGGTGTTAAGCATGTCCCAGTTTAGGTCACCTAGCAGCACGAGCTCTGAAGATAGATGGGGGGCAATCAATTCACATATGGTGTCCAGGGCACAGCTGGGGGCAGAGGGTGGTCTATAGCAAGTGACAACGGTGAGAGACTTGTTTCTGGAAAGGTGGATTTTTAAAAGTAGAAGCTCGAATTGTGAATAAGCCCACTAGGCAATGTCATTTGTCATTATTTCCAGAATAATTAATAGGCAGACCTTTAGGTGTTGCGCTATATTCTATCCTACACAATTGCTCACAGTAGACTCGGTGTCCAATCCAAGGCACAAAAACATGAACTCATTACCTTTCTCTGTTAAATCTAACGAGACCCCTGTAAATCAAGCAGACAACAACAGATCAACCTCAATTTGCTAGGGATATAACGACTGAGACTCCAAAATATTCTGGACATTCCTCGCCAACACCTTTTTTTCCAGCACTTGGGCTGTTGCATTGCATGTGCTATCGCAACAGCTGTTTGTCAATTCGTGGTCATTTGGAAAATTCCTTCTTGGATCAGATGTATGAAAATATCACGAGTAATATTAAACCACTCAGCACCAAATTAGCATCCAACAAGAATTATTGAAGAACCATTTTTTTCAAAATTCTCAATACTGCCCCCTAGCCCCAACTAGTTAATTTAGGTTTTAAGAATCAAGGTATGGTTACTCTTTCGGGTTAAAAGCATTTGATTTTTCAAATGCATTTATTATTTTGGATTTGTTTGCCCATAAAAACTGGTTTCATAACATAAGGACATGTTATGTAGTTACACCGCATTTCTGGTCTAATTTAACTGATTAATGCTTTTTTGAAAATTAATGTTTTGTCACATGATTTTGGACAAATCCGTCAAGACACCAACCATGCATGATAACAGGTTTTAAATCAACTCGTGAATTTTATTGAATATAGCTATGATCCCCCTTATATCTTAATTAAATGAAAAAAATTGGCAGATTATTATCAATGACTTATCAACAGCTGTAACAAGTTAGCCAGTGTTGGAAATCCTCACTGGTACCCTTGTTTCTAGAAAGGCCCATATAGAGAGAAGTGCCATATGGGGCATAATCTTACAATGTTGCAATCCAGAAATTAGAGCTTTTACCATCTGTCAAAAGCCCGAGCCTCTGAGGGAGACATGCTTCAGCATCCCCCCCCCCCCCCCTCTCACTCTCTAGGAGGATTTGTGTGCCCAGGCCCTAACCTGGGATAGGATTAAGTAATCCTTCCAACCCTCCCCCCCTACCCCCCCCCCCCAAAAAAAGATATAGACGTACTATTGTAAAGTGGTTGTTCAACTGGATATCATAAGGGGAATGCACCAATTTGTAAGTCGCTCTGGATAAGCGCGTCTGCTAAATGACGTAAACGTAAACGTGTATTGAAAGGATCCCACCCTGGTCACCAATGTAATCAACTTATGTAGAGAGATAAGTGCCTTAGCGGAATGCATTCTTAAGATTTTGTGGTCCAGAGACGAGAACTCTACTATCTACGGCAAAAGCCTGGGCTCCTGACGGGACAATATAATTCTCATCCGTGCATGTTACATTAGTAAAATAATCTGTTTTACACCTCAAACTGATCCTATATTCAATTTAGTCTTCAAGATGTATCTGTAGTTGGTGCTCTTCAACTCTAAAATGCACTAGACTGTGTAAGACAAAACCCACAAAGAAAAGACAACAGGGAAATGCATATGGGGTCGTAATGTCTAATAGTGACCACAGGGCTAGTTCAAACTGCAGTAGGATGGTTCTCCTCACAGGTGAGGGAATCAGCTGAGCCCATGCTTGGTGGATAGCACTTGGTTGATATCTGGGTGCAGGACACAGGAGAGGTGAGCTGAATAGCGCATGGAGGCAAAAGTGAGAAGAATGAATCAAAGAAATCATCACTGCAAAGGATTGTAGTTTGAGCTACAAATGAACATCCTGACAGTTAATTTACAAAAACTAGGCCACTAGGATAGGGATAGAGGTAGGGTGCTCCAACTAGGCCTTTTGACAGGGATGGTATCACATTTCTATAACTAAATAGGGTAAATATAAAATAATTTACGTGATAGCAATTTTCGGATGGAAATCTCTCAGGAGCTGTCACCAGCTGTGTTTATGTACTGCCCTTAGGTACAGAGAACGTGATTGGCAGACATGATCAGCAGAGATGGTACAAGTTTGGATTGGTTTACTGTTTAGTACCTGGCATCGTTTGCCTGTCCAGCAAGCTTACATAAAAGTATTTTGAAACAACTTTGCAAGAATTGGCATTGTCAACAAATGGAAATGTGTTCAGAAGAAATAAATATACACAACATGTAAAAACCAGCTTCTTCCTCGCCAGAGACCGATCATCAGTATATATTTGTTGTCTTAAGGAGGGAGGTTTTCGATTTGGAGGTTGGTTCTATTTCGGTGTGGATGCGCACTGATTGGAATCATCCTTGTTGGCCAGGATGTGTTGCACCTGTCGCCTCGTTATTAGTCACCAACTGTGCTGGTACAGCTGATATTTAAGAGCCCAGGGGGCATGAGAGATTTTGTATGTTGGAAGAGCTAGACCAATGGTTTGGTCTCCCTCTAAGTTTGTGAATACAACATTTTATCTGGTCTCCCCTGTTTGGTTTGCTCAATGTTTGTTTTTTACTCCCTAACCTAAGTTGATGGGGCTATTATTTTCCTTTAGTTTGTCTGATATCAGGCAAATCTAGTGGGCGTCCATGGTGGATATTTGTTATGAATGTACTTGTCAATGATTCATTTGTTAGTTCTCTTTTATGTTGAGCGACAATTTTTGGTTGGTTATTAGAGAATGTAACAATGCTTGGGACAACAAGGAATGCTCTTTATAAGCTTCCACAAGTAAGTTAATAACTCACAGCACAGTGTGAACAAGTAGCAACTAGCTTTAAGTAGTCTAGTGTTTAAGAGCGTTGGGCCAGTAACCGAATGGTCGACGTGCCCTTGAGCAAGGCACTTAACCCAAATTGCTCCTGTAAGTCGCTCTGGATAAGAATGACTTAAATGTAAAAATGTTAGTATGTGTTAGGATGCTTAGCTTTGGCACAAGACAAGCAGTGCTCTAGTCCCATGTTGTTAACTGACAATCCCCAGGCGCGTGCCCACTACATGAAATACCTATGAACAACTGTAGCCAATAGGATTGCAGGGGATGTGCCAACACACACAGGGTGAGCACAGATGTGCAATGACTGTATAATCGCTACAATGTGTGCCAATTAGCTTAGGCCTAGATTAAATCTGGACCGCAGAAGATCCACACTTTAGTGTGATTGTCATTAAAGGTAATTTTCGATTGAGCCAACAATTGGAACACGGAAACATTGCCTTCAAAAGGTGCATAGCTGAAAAGGGGCAAATGGGTTGAATCTAGACCATATTTCATCATTCTCAACGGGTCCTCAACATAAACACATCTAGTTTAAAACTACACCTACAAAGATGCAAACTACTAAACCATGTCCTAAATCATGGTTGGGCAACTCCTGTCCTCGTGCCGGAGTGGTGTCACACCTTTCCCCCATCCCTAGAAAACACAGCTGATTAAACTAATTGTGTTCTAAATTGACGATCATGATTAGTTGATTATTGGATACAGGTGTGTTAGCTGGGACTGGGGAAAAAGTGTGAATTTGAACTCAACTGATGCACTCTTGCCAACAGCTCGCAGATACAGTGGGGGTATGGTTGGTATAGTGATTCGAGCCTACCAGACAAGCTTTTATGATCACTTCGAGGCAAGCAACTGTCATGACGTGCCCTGAGGGGAGGATCATAGCCCCCCTTCTCTCTCCACAGTTATGACTTTACGACAGGTCATAAATACCTGGTAGAAACTGCCATGCAGTATTGAGAGAGTCTACCAGAACAAAGACCTTATTTTGTTCAAAACTCCTTCTCCCCAAAATGGGAGAACTAAACAATATTTCTATTTTTGAAAATGTGGCAATGGTCCATGGACACTTAAGGGACAGTCATGACGAGTGTGTTTAATTTGGTGATCTCATGTAGGGCAGGAAACACACAACTGTATCTCTGAAAGTTTACATTTCCCAGCTGTCAGGTTTACATCTAAATATTGTGAAACGTATGTGATTAAACATGAAACTTTGTGAAAAGATGTAATGTGATGTTAAACTTCTAAATAACAGTATGGGTTTTCATGTAAAGTTAACCAAATCAATGGCCACACCCACGTGAGCATAGACATTACGTCGGCGTCATGGAACCGCCCTTGTTTTACTCCAGAGTATTAAATAGTGATGAAATTTACATTTCATGCTAAAGAGACCCACGGTAATCCGGGCGTGAGGAATGGAGTCAGGGAACGCTGGGACGTGGTCCCCACATTGGAATGGCTACAATTCTATAGGCCATTGGAGACCATACAGCTGTAGTTTGGCTACATGGCTGGAAATGGTTAAACTCTGAGACTATCGATCACTACAGAATAAGAGCAAATCTTAGACGTATAATTACTAGTCTGCACCTTGAAATTACGTAAGTCTAGAACGAGAATACCGACAACCGCCGAAGCATCTATTCTATGAGAACATTTCCGAATGGTACTCTGAAGTGTCCATTCTAACCACCTACAACCACGAAAGACATTGACTTCTGGGAAAGTTAACCAGAGACTCTGATGAACTCTACATGACGATCGAGTGTTTTCAACGGAGAGACAACAACGACATCCAGGTGTAAATATGTACAAAGCAATTTCTTTCAGAATGAGCGGCCGTTCATGTGCAAAGGATTAGCATGTCAATTAATATAATTATAGACTGTGTGTAGTGAATCCATTTTGTCTTTCCCGCTCATTCTCAGTCCCCACCCCTTTCCTTTGTCTACCAAGCCATCCTATCGGCTTAGCCCACCAGGGACTTTTCTATCATTTTTAGTAACCAATATCTACTGTTTGTGATATATTTCTGTGATTATTTAGTTATTTAGTAAATAAATAATTAAGCCAATTTGTATATTGCTGATTCATTATGGAAACTAGGGTTCGTGCAGATAACCAAGAATTTTACGACGTTTGGAGACATAATTTATTAATAGAAGACTAATTGATCAGATATTAAAATATCTGAAGAGTTATATTCGGAAAATTCTAACTTTAATCTCAACATTTTCCGTGGTGCCCCGACTTCCTAGTTAATTAATGTTTACATTATTAGTTTAATCATGTAATAATTAAACCTAGAGAACTGATTTTATATAAATAAGTCTTCACATTTAATGATAGTCCAGACACGACAACACTGAAGCATGCATGAGAGCACCAGCTGTTCCGGACGCCTGTGTCATCACGCTCTCCGTATCTAATGTGAGCAAGACGTTTAAACAGGTCACATTCACAAGGCCGCGGGGCCAGACAGATTACCAGGGTGTGTACTTCACTGATATCTCCCTGACGGAGGCTGTAATACCCACATGTTTCAAGCAGACCACCATAGTCCCTGTGCCCAAGAATGCAAAGGTAACCTGCCTAAATGACTACCGCCCCGTAGCACTCACGTCGGTAGCCATGAAGTGCTGTAAAAGAATGGTCATAGCTCACATCAAAACCATCATCCTGGAGAACCTAGACCCACTCCAATTTGTATACCGCCCCAACAGATCCACAGATAACGCAATCGCACTCCACACGACCCTTTCCCACCTGGACAAAAGGAACACCTATGTTCCTAAGCCCACAAAGCTCATCACTAAGCTAAGGACCCTGGGACTAAACACCTCCTTCCGCAACTGGATCCTGGACTTTCTGACGGGCCACCCCCAAGTGGTAAGGGTAGGCAACAACACATTTGCCACACTGATCCTCAACACAGAGGGGCCCCTCAGGAGTGCTTGCTTAGTCCCCTCCTGTACTCCCTGTTCACCCACGACTGCGTGGCCAAGCACGACTCCAACACCATCATTAAGTTTGCTGACGACACACCAGTGGTAGGCCTGATCACCGACAACAATGAGACAGCCTATAGGGAGGAGGTCAGAGACCTGACAGTGTGGTGCTAGGACAACAACATCTCTCTCAATGTGAGCAAGAAAGATGATCGTGGGCTACAGGAAAAGGCGGGCCGAACATGCCCCCATTAACATCGACTGGGCTTTAGTGGAGCGTGTCGAGAGTTTCAAGTTCCTTGGTGTCCACATCAACAAACTATCATGGTCCAAACACACAAAGACAGTCGTGAAGAGGGCACGACAACACCTTTTCCCCCTCAGAAGACTGAAAAGATTTTGCTTGGGTCCCCAGATCCTCAAAAAGTTCTACAGCTGCACCATCGAGAGCATCCTGACTGGTTGCATCACCGCCTGGTATGGCAACTGCTCAGCATCCAACCGTAAGACGCTACAGAGGGTAGTGCATACGGCCCAATACATCACTGGGTCCAAGCTTCCTGCCATCCAGGACCTATATACAGTCGTGGCCAAAAGTTGAGGATGACACAAATATTAATTTTCACAAAGTCTGCTGCCTCAGTTTGTATGATGGCAATTTGCATATACTCCAGAATGTTATGAAGAGATGAATTGCAATTAATTGCAAAGTCCCTCTTTGCCATGCAAATGAACTGAATCCCCAAAAAACATTTCCACTGCATTTCAGCCCTGCCACAAAATGACCAGCTGACATGTCAGTGATTCTCTCGTTAACACAGGTGTGAGTGTTGACGAGGACAAGGCTGGAGATCACTCTGTCATGCTGATTGAGTTTGAATAACAGACTGGAAGCTTCAAAAGGAGGGTGGTGCTTGGAATCATTGTTCTTCCTCTGTCAACCGTGGTTACCTGCAAGGAAACACGTGCCGTCATCATTGCAGAGCACAAAAAGGGCTTCACGGGCAAGGATATTGATGCCAGTAAGATTGCACTTAAATCAACCATTTATCGGATTATCAAGAACTTCAAGGAGAGCGGTTGAATTGTTGTGTTGCATCTGCACGCACAGTGAAGCGAAGAGTTTGGAGGATGGCCTGGTGTCAAGAAGGGCAGCAAAGAAGCCATTTCTCTCCAGGAAAAACATCAGGGACAGACAGATATTCTGCAAAAGGTACAGGGATTGGACTGCTGAGGACTGGGGTAAAGTAATTTTCTCTGATAAATCCCCTTTCCGATTTTTTTGGGCATCCGGAAAAAAGCTTGTCCGGAGAAGACAAGGTGAGCGCTACCATCAGTCCTGTGTCATGCCAACAGTAAAGCATCCTGAGACCATTCATGTGTGGGGTTGCTTCTCAGCCAAGGGACTGGGCTCACTCACAATTTTGCCTAAGAACACAGACATGAATAAAGAATGGTACCAACACATCCTCCGAGAGCAACTTCTCCCAACCATCCAGGAACAGTTTGGTGACGAACAATGCCTTTTCCAGCATGATGGAGCACCTTGCCATAAGGCAAAAAGTGATAACTAAGTGGCCCGGGGAACAAAACATCAATATTTTGGGTCCATGGCCAGGAAACTCCCCAGACCTTAATCCCATTGAAAACTTGTGGTCAAGCCTCAAGAGGCGGGTGGACAAACAAAAACCCATAAATTCTGACAAACTCCAAGCATTGATTATGCAAGAATGGCCTGCCATCAGTCAGGATATGGCCCAGAAGTTAATTGACAGCATGCCAGGGCGAATTGCAGAAGTCTTGAAAAAGAAGGGTCAACACTGCAAATATTGACTCTTTGCATCAACTTCATATAATTGTCAATAAAAGCCTTTGACACTTACGAAATGCTTGTAATTATACTTCAGTATTCCATAGTAACATCTGACAAAAATATATAAAGACACTGAAGCAGCAAAACTTTGTGGAAATTAAAATTTGTCATTCTCAAAACTTTTGGCCACGACTGTACTAGGCGGTGTCAGAGGAAGACCCAAAATAGTGTCAAAGACTCCAGTCCCCTAAGTCACAGACTGTTCTCTCTGGTACCGCACGGCAAGTGGTACCAGAGCTCCTTAACAGCTTCTACACCGAAGCTATAAAAGACTGCTGAACAATTAATCAAATGGCCACTATTTACATTGAACCTCCCCTCCCCTTTGTTTTTACACTGCTGCTACTCACTGTTTATTATCTATGCATAGTTACTTTACCCCAACCTACATGTACAAACTACCTCGACTAACCTGTAGCCCCGCACTGACTCTGTACCGGTACCCCCTGTATATAGCCCCGTTATTGTTATGTAACTTTGTGTTACTTTGTATTTTTTACTTTAGTTTATTTAGTAAATATTTTCTTAACCAACAATGCAGTTCAAGAAATAGAGTTAAGGGTTTGTAAGTATTTCACGGTAAGGTTGTATTGTTGTATTTGGTGCATGTGACAAATCAAATTTTATTTGAATTTTATTTGATATATTCTACATGATGAGATTAGGCTATTATGGATCAAGGAGTGAGATTATTTTTATTTGTCAAACAGTAACCAAGCATCGATCATCACCAGAATAATCACCAGAATAATACCCTCAATATTTATTGGAAAGGAGCATGAAGCTAATCACCGTGTGAAGTTCATCATTACATATTTCATCTGGAGCCTAATAAACTGCATGCTTTATCGAGTCGTAGTGGGAGGACCACACAACATATTTATTTTATTAACTTTTATTTAATCGGGGGAGCCCAATTGAGACCAGGATCTCATTTTCAATAGTGCCGTGGGACCATAAAGTAAACGAACGAGTACATTACATTAGAACATCACTAACATCACAGCCATAATAAACAAGTTATTAAATCAATCAAATCAAAACAATTGCACACCTCGGTGAACTAATTTATCATCCGAGATTTTAAAATGCCCTAATGGCACCAGGGAATCCAAATGTAATGAATTTTGTAAATTATTCCAAAAATGTGGAGCGTGAAAACGAAAAGCGGATTTATCTAATTCCGTGGAGACCCAAGGAATGTGAAGAGTTAAAAAAGCCTGTGAACGTGTTTGGTATCTCATTCTTTTATACGTTAGGTAAGTTGGAAGCTTGTGTAGTAGGGTTTGGAAACAAAAAGGGAGTAATTCATTGATCTATGGGACTTTCATGAGGACCAGCCACCCTTTTGATGCAGGATGCAGTGGTGAGTATTACAACTGTCAGCAGTGATAAAATGAATGGCACTGTGGTAGACGGCATCCAAAGGTTTAAGAGTAGTGGCTGCTGCAATCTGGTAAATAGTGTCACCGCAATCAAGAACTGCTGCTTCCTGTACAATCTGCTTCCTCCTATTTTGCGAGAGGCAAGAGCTATTTCTAAAAAAGAAGCTCACTTTAAATATTAGCTTTTTAACTAGCTCATCCGTATGTTTTTTTAAACATGAAGTAGTCTATCCAGATGCACTGATATTTGTAGGCGGGAACCCGATCAATGGGAGAACCATCCAATGAATACATTTCTATCTGAAACATTCTTGCGAGAACTAGAGAACAATATATATTCAGTCTTGCTCGCATTAAGGTAACAAGGTCAGATTGCAGCTCTAACATAGCCTGGTCAACAGTTGGGGCAATGGCATACATAAGTGTCATCTGCATACAGATGAATATTACAGTTTTAACAGACAGACCAATATTATTTATAGAAATAGTAAAGAGAATAGGTCCCAGCAACAACCCCTGCGGTAATGCCAAAGGCGGGTGTTTGGAGGATATATTGGTACGTGTGTTATGCTCGAGACGAAGTTGAGGGCTGACAGGTTACCAACATATTCAAATAACGATTGACATATTTTCAGTATTTTATTTTGATACATTTATTCATACGTTTTCATCCTTTCAAAAGATATAGTGCCAACACAAATCTAGGGTTGCTACCCAAGCCAGCTGGTCGTTCATTCTATTGGTTCCATTGCCATACTGGCTGGCAACATTCTTATCCCTTGCTTGCTAGCTAGCCAACTACAGTTAACTTACAGTCACGTCAATATAACCAGAATAACAGCAAAGTAGCCACATTTGCATTTGTTTAAGCTGTTTTCTAGTGACATTTATTTGGATACATCCATAACAATCAAATCAAATGTATTTATATAGCCCTTCTTACATCAGCTGATATCAAAGTGCTGTACAGAAACCCAGCCTAAAACCCCAAACAGCAAGCAATGCAGGTGTAGAAGCACAACAATGAGCTAATGAGGCGTGATTTCGCCTGGTATAGAAAATGTGCTCACTTGTCAGGACTCTGTTGTTCAGAGGACCTAGCCAACAACACAGCTAACACAGTCACTTCAAATTGAAGGTGGAAAGACTGCAAACTAGCTGCACTTCTTTTCTTTTGACCTTTTTTCAATTTACATTTCTTTGTATATATCCATAAAAATGATGCTAGCTTATTCATGATTTTGACTGGGTGATAAATTCTGCCTGCATGTCTGTCTTGTCCCAACTCCCGACATGTTCATTACTATGGGACAGCAGGAGATCGAATATGAATATTGAAACAATGTTGCAAATGTCAGCGAGACAGACAACAAGGTTTATACAAGAAATGTGAGATAATGTTCTAGATGCTTTTTATAGTGGAGATCAAGTTTATAAATTGCCAAGCTGGGCTGATGAGACAGTGGATTGCGCAGTCAGATGGAACAGAGTAAATAGACATTTTAACATCATAGATTTAGCCAGTGGTAACTTGTGGAATAGACACCGGATAGAATGCGGTTTTAACCAATCATCATTCAGGATTAGACCCACCCATTGTATAATATATCAATATCTATGCATAAAAGCGTTTTTACCACTTTCTCGCCTAATTCATTTTAATCGACACGAAAAGATCACCTTGTCTAGAGTATTTTGTTTGTCAACATTTGGAAAGTTTACCGACACATTTGCTGTTTCCATCAGGCCTGTCGTGACATTTTGTATCCAACGTACTTTACTTTCATAAAAAGGATGGAAACCTGGTTAATGACAATCCTATCTTCAGAAAGACAGAGCAACAGCTTGATAACAATGGGAACTGTGTCTGTGAAAGGGCCCCTAAAGGAGGGTGATGAAGGCCCTTACTAAAATGCCAGTCTGAGTCTCCGGAGGGCTCATTGGTCCTCTAAAATCAGCCTCCTGCAGACAGAGTCAATTAGAAACCAACGCAGGCGCCAGGCACTCTGTTAGGTCAAACATCACATTTCTATTATAATTGCAACCAAATTAAATCCTGTCTTCCTGTGCTATTCAGTCAAAAAGAAAAAATATTTTGTGTGGCGAAAAATAATCACCTTAGCCCACCTCCTGAATACACATTGGCAGAGTGTGCTGTCAACTCAAATGCCTTAGCATGCGCACCGAATTGATATTGATGTCTGTGTTGTGCTTCATCTAGTTTTACTACAGTGCCGTAGTTGTAGACTCGGTGACGAGGCTTTAAAAATATATTAAAACTGATAGCTGATTGCTTAGAACAGAACTAATTAAAACCGCTCCCAATGCGAAACAAAGTTTTTGTTATCTCATAAAGAATATTTAGTTACTGTCTGTGAAATTGAGAGAATGCAGACAATGTTGTTGCAACACTTTTTTAAACATTGGCCTGTTGAGATATCATCTATTGAACAATACCACGTTGGAAAAATATGAAATAGTCTACCAGGCAGCTCTCAAAAGACATTAGAGAACTTGTTAATTAGGTAGGAAGGTTATTGTTGTAATCAATGTTTCATGACTGGAGAATAATAACATATGTTCTATTCAGCCACATTGCTGAAATTCAAGCTTATTTTGATATGGATGGTAGGCTCTTGGTCTTGCTTTTGAGGAGCTAAATTAATTCATCCGGTCTGCTTTGTAGTGATACTTCTGTCTCTTCTGCTCCTCTCTTGTTGATGCACATCTGTCTGTTATTATCTGCTATAAAAAATGAGCATTTTCACTTGCTTCTACTGAAGTTAATTGTTCAATAAATCCAAGGTTAAAGTGAAAACATATAATTCTGTACATCCTCATAATAATGAAAGAAATTCAGACATGTACACCTTTTCTATAATGGCATGGTTGCTATGGTAGCTGCTTGTGAAAATGTGGTGTAGTGAATGTCAAAAATGCTGCACTCACTCCCAAAGCGGGCATCACAACTCACTATCCCCCCCTGGTGTTGGTAGGCCAAAGCAGCAGCATCATCACTTTAGTACAGGCTCCTTGTCTCAGAGCCAAGCTTTCCCACTTGTAATGTTAGCAAATGTCATTGACTTTGTAATTAGCTCACTGGCTCAATAGGCCAAGCTGGGCCTGGTGTTCGGTTCACCTGGTGGTTTCCAATGGTAACTCAGTCATGAGTCGTCGGTTTTAAAGGGGAACGGAAATACTTTAGAAAGTTAAGCTAAGCAACGAGATGTATTTAATCCACTAATATTTAACATGTACATGTAATATTTATTTTTAGTATTTTGATCTTGAAAGTTTACTTGAGCTAAGTTCAGCGCCATTTTAAATTGACATAATAATGACTGAAGCCAATGCGGTATTGGTAGGAGTGAGAAAATGGTCTGTGGTATTGAGTTGTGGTGCGGAGAGTGAATCGAAGAATGAGCAGCGGACGGCGAAGGTGGCAACAAGTAATTAAAATGTGAACGGTTTAGCCCCAGACTATACAAATTGCTACAAAAACAATCCTTGTGTAAGATACCATCAGCTACACAAGGACCCACAAAAGTAGAAAAAGTGGCTCCAGGCCCTGAAGAGGAAGGATATGCCAGCTCGAGGCAGGGCCTGTAGTCAGCACTTTTTCGAGGAGAGCTTTGCTATGTAGACTTGTTTACATGCTGCTGTGCGTTTGTTGCTAACCTTACTTTGCTACCTGCCAGCTTTACAGTTTTTATATTTTTATATTTTATATTTTTAGTTTTTCCCTCGCTCAACTTTTTTCATTCAACTTTTTCACTCCGGACGCTTTATGTGGACGTGGTTCGTCAGGACCTCCACCAGCCGAAGCTAAGTAGTAACATTAATATGATGCCTTCTAATTGCAGTCGCTGTACTCATAATATACAGGAGAACGATCGCCTTACAGCGAGGATAGCTGTGCTCAGCAAGAAAGATGTGTTGGCATCGAGTAATTGTCTCTGGCCCCCTCCCAGTTAGGGGGAGTGATGAGCTCTACAGCAGAGTCTCACAACTCTGGCCCTCTTTCTGGGACTCACCCACAAACAGGACCAAGCCTGGCCTGTTGAGGACTGACGGACTCCATCCTAGCTGGAGGGGTGCTCTCATCTTATCTACAAACATAGACAGGGCTCTAACTCCCCTAGCTCCACAATGAGATAGGGTGCATGCCAGGCTGCAGGCTGGTAGCCACTAGCACAGTCAGTGTACTCAGTGGGCTCTAACTCCCCTAGCTCCACATTGAAATAGGATGCAGGCCTGGCAGCAGGCTGGTAGCCACTAGCACAGTCAGTGTAGTCAGCTCAGCTATCCCCATTGAGACCGTGTCTGTGCCTCGACCTAGGTTGGGAAAAACTAAACATGGCGGTGTTCGCCTTAGCAATCTCACTGGAATTAAGACCTCCTCCATTCCTGCCATTATTGAAAGAGATTGTGATACCTCACATCTCAAAATAGGGCTACTTAATGTTAGATCCCTCACTTCCAAGGCAGTTATAGTCAATGAACTAATTACTGATCATAATCTTGATGTGATTGGCCTGACTGAAACATAGCTTAACCTGTTGGGGCTAGGGGGCAGTATTTGCACGGCCGGATAAAAAACGTACCCAATTTAAACAGGTTACTACTCTTGCCCAGAAATGAGAATATGCATATAATTAGTAGATTTGGATGGAAAACACTCTAAAGTTTCTAAAACTGTTTGAATGGTGTCTGTGAGTATAACAGAACTCATATGGCAGGCCAAAACCTGAGAAGATTTCATACAGGAAGTGCCCTGTCTGACAATTTGTTCTCCGTCTAGGGCATCTCTATCAAAAATGTGGCATCTCTGCTGTAACGTGACATTTTCTAAGGCTTCCATTGGCTCTAAGAAGGCGCCAGAAAGTGGAATGACATCTCTGCAGTCTCTGGGCGAATTACCGCAGCTCTGTTTGTTACTGGTCAGGCAGGGAACAATGACACTGGAGTGCGCGTCCACGAGAGGACTCCATGTTTTTCTTTCAGTCTATGAATGAATATAACGTTGCCCGGTTGGAATATTATCGCTATTTTATGAGAAAAATAGCATAAAAATTGATTTTAAACAGCGTTTGACATGCTTCGAAGTACGGTAATGGAATATTTTGAAATGTTTTGTCACGAAATGCACCCGCGCGTCACCCTTCGGATAGTGACCTCAACGCACAAACAAAACGGAGCTATTTCAATATAACTATGGATTATTTGGAACCAAAACAACATTTGTTGTTGAAGTACAAGTCCTGGGAGTGCATTCTGACGAAGAACAGCAAAGGTTATCCAATTTTTCTTATAGTAAATCTGAGTTTGGTGAGGGCCAAACTTGGTGGGTGTCAAATTAGCTAGCTGTGATGGCCGGGCTATCTACTCAGAATATTGCAAAATGTGCTTTCGCCGAAAAGCTATTTTAAAATCTGACACCGCGATTGCATAAAGGAGTTCTGTATGTATAATTCTTAAAATAATTGTTATGTATTTTGTGAACGTTAATCGTGAGTAATTAAGTAAATTCACTGGAAGTTTGCGGTGGGTATGCTAGTTCTGAACATCACATGCTAATGTATAAAGCTGTTTTTTGATATAAATATGAACTTGATTAAACAAAACAAGCGTCCCACCTTGCCCAGGGAGGTTAACCACCTAACTGAGGAACTCAATTTAAACTTGCGCAATACCCTAGATGCAGTCGCACCCCTAAAAACAAAAAACATTGTCATAAGAAATAGCTCCCTGGTATACAGAAAATACCCGAGCTTTGAAGCAAGCTTCCAGAAAATTGGAACGGAAATGGCGCCACACCAAACTGGAAGTCTTCTGACTAGCTTGGAAAGACAGTACTGTGCACTATCGAAAAGCCCTCACTGCTGCTCGATCATCCTATTTTTCCAACTTAATTGAGGAAAATAAGAACAATCCAAAATGTATTTTTGATACTGTTGCAAAGCTAACTAAAATGCAGCATTCCCCAAGAGAGGATGGCTTTCACTTCAACAGTGATAAATTGTCACGAGAATTTCCAATCCCAATGGTTATAACTGAACAATTATTTAAGCTTTGACCAATCCCCGAGGTGTGTAAGACCCTGGGTTTAAAAATAATTAGGCAAAGAATCAGCTTATGCAAAATGTCCGTACAGTTTATTCAGAGAACGTTCTAAAGTATAAAAATGCAAAGACATGTCATTTTATAACTCTTCCTCCCCCTACCTACTTATACGCACATACCAACACACAAACAGTAGGTGGTATGTATCTTTCCCCACAGTTCTCATTCCTGTTTATCACTACCAAACTGGCAGTTCCATCCCCCCGAGATTAGAGGGCCCTTGACAGGACTCCCTTTCCTGTCGTAAGTTTCCCAGAGTTCTAACCAGGTCAGGTCATAAATAGTTTAATTGTTCTCTGTGTTTTCTTAGACACACACACATTTCTACTTGTCTCGACCAAACCTTATTGGGCTGAAGTTTATCATTCTAATTATTCATTATATATGTTATAACTAACAATTATGTTTCAGGGTGGAATTCTTTAGTCATTACCTTAAACATATAAATTCCCTTATCATAAATTCATGAACTTCTTTGAGGAAAAGATCATGATCATTAGAAAGCAAATTACGGACTCCTCTTTAAATCTGCGTATTCCTCCAAAGCTCAGTTGTCCTGAGTCTGCACAACTCTGCCAGGACCTAGGATCAAGGGAGACACTAAAGTTTTTTAGTATTATATCTCTTGACACATTGATGAAAATAATCATGGCCTCTAAACCTTCAAGCTGCATACTGGACCATATTCCAACTAAACTACTGAAAGAGCTGCATCCTGTGCTTGGCCCTCCTATGTTGAACATAATAAACGGCTCTCTATCCACCGGATGTGTACCAAACTCACTAAAAGTGGCAGTAATAAAGCCTCTCTTGAAAAAGCCAAAACATGATCCAGAAAATTTAAAAACCAATCGGCCTATATCAAATCTCCTATTCCTCTCAAACATTTTTGAAAAAGCTGTTGCGCAGCAACTCACTGTCTTTCTGAAGACAATCAATGTATACGAAATGCTTCAGTCTGCTTTTAGACCCCATCAAAGCACTGAGACTGCATTTGTGAAGGTGGTAAATTACCTTTTAATGGTGTCAGACCGAGGCTTTGCATCTGTCCTCGTGCTCCTAGACCTTAGTGCTGCTTTTGATACCATCGATCACCACATTCTTTTGGAGAGATTGGAAACCCAAATTGGTCTACACGGACAAGTTCTGGTCTGGTTTAGATCTTATCTTTCGGAAAGATAAGTTTGTCTCTGTGGATGGTTTGTCCTCTGACAAATCAACTGTACATTTCGGTGTTCCTCAAGGTTCCGTTTTAAGACCACCAAATGTATCATATTACTCCAGTGCTAGCCTCTCTACACTGGCTTCCTGTTAAGGCAAGGGCTGATTTCAAGGTTTTACTGATAACCTACAAAGCATTACATGGGCTTGTTCCTACCCATCTTTCCAATTTGGTCCTGCCATACATACCTACATGTACGCTACGGTCACAAGACGCAGGCCTCCTTACTGTCCCTAGAATTTCTAAGCAAACAGCTGGAGGCAGGGCTTTCTCCTATAGAGCTCCATTTTTATGGAAGGGTACCCATGTGAGGGTACCCATGTGAGAGATGCAGACTCGGTCTCAACCTTTAAGTCTTTATTGAAGACTCATCTCTTTAGTAGGTCCTATGATTGAGTGTAGTCTGGCCCAGGAGTGTGAAGGTGAACGGAAAGGCACTGGAGCAACGAACCGCCCTTGCTGTCTCTGCCTGGTCGGTTCCCCTCTCTCCACTGGGATTCTCTGCCTCTAACCCTATTACAGGGGCTGAGTCACTGGCTTACTGGTGCTCTTCCATACCGTCCCTAGGAGGGGTGCGTCACTTGAGTGGGTTGAGTCACTGACGTGATCTTCCTGTCCGGGTTGGCGCCCCTTCTTGGGTTGTGCCGTGGCAGAGATCTTTGTGGACTATACTCGGCCTTGTCTCAGGATGGTAAGTTGGTGGTTGAAGTTATCCCTCTAGTGGTGTGGGGGCTGTGCTTTGGCAAAGTGGGTGGGGTTATATCCTGCCTGTTTGGCCCTGTCCGGGGATATCGTTCGGATGGGGCCACAGTGTCTCCCGGCCCCTCCTAGTCTCAGCCTCCAGTATTTATGCTGAAGTAGTTTGTGTCGGGGGCTAGGGTCAGTCTGTTATATCTGGACAATTTTCCTGTCATATCCAGTGTCCTGTGTGAATTTAAGTATGCTCTCTCTAATTCTCTCTCTCTTTCTCTCTCGGAGAACCTGAGCCCTAGGACCATGTCTCAGGACTACCTGCCATGATGACTCCTTGCTGTCCCCAGTCCACCTGGCCGTGCTGCTGCTCCAGTTTCAACTGTTCTGCCTATGGAACCCTGACCTGTTCACCGGACGTGCTACCTGTCCCAGACCTGCTGTTTTCAACTCTCTAGAGACAGCAGGAGCGGTAGAGATACTCTGATTGAAAAGCCAACTGACATTTACTCCTGGAGTGCTGACCTGTTGCACCCTTGACAACCACTGTGATTATTATTATTTGACCCTGCTGGTCATCTATGAACATTTGAACATCTTGGCAATGTTCTGTTATAATCTCCACCCGGCCCAGCCAGAAGAGGACTGGCCACCTCTCATAGCCTGGTTCCTCTCTAGGTTTCTTCCTAGGTTCTGGCCTTTCTAGGGAGTTTTTCCTAGCCACCGTGCTTCTACCTCTGCATTGCTTGATGTTTGGGGTTTTAGGCTGGGTTTCTGTACAGCACTTTGAAACATCAGCTGATGTAAAAAGGGCTTTATAAATAAATTTGATTGATGAAGGGTCGCATGCAGGAGTTCCCAAATGGAAAGAAGTCAATTATTGAACCCCTTTGCTTGCCCCTCCCATCTTCAATATCTAGGGTTAGGGTGTAGAGGTTACTGACCGACCATTATAAACAACATTGATGAATTCAGAGTCAAGGAATGAAAGGAGGAGGCAGTGCGAGTAAGTGAAGGTAAGCCGATCGTGCAATATTGTCTAGGCTAATCAAATCAAATGTTATTTGTCACATGCACCGAATGCAACAAGTGTAGACCTTACTGTGAAATGCTTACTTACAAGCCCTTAACCAACAGTTTAGTTCAAGAAGAAAATATTTACCAAATAAACTAAGAATTACGAAAAGTAACACAAAATAACAATAACGAGGCTATATACCGGGGGTACCGGTACCGAGTCAATGTGCGGGGGTACAGGTTAGTTGAGGTAAATTGTACATGTAGGTACAGTAGGGGTGAAGTGACTATGCATAGATAATAAACAGCAAGTAGCTGCAGTGTACAAAACAGATGGAGGGGTGTCAATGTAAATAGTCCGGTGGCCATTTGATTAATTGTTCAGCAGACTCATGGCTTGAGGGTAGAAGCTGTTAAGGAGCCTTTTGGTCCTAGATTTGGCGCTCCGGTACCGCTTGCCGTGCGGTAGCAGAGAAAACGGTCAATAACTTGGGTGACTGGAATCTTTGACACCGCCTATTATATAATAGTGATGTGCTGGGCCATTTGCACTACCCTCTGTAGCGCCTTACGGTCAGATGCTGAGCAGTTGCCATACCAGGTGGTGATGCAACCAGTCAGGATGCTCTCGATGGTGCAGCTGTAGAACTTTGAGGATCTGGGGACACATGCCAAATCTTTTCAGTCTCCTGAGGGGGGAAAGGTGCTGTCGTGCCCTCTTCACAGCTGTCTTGGTATGTTTGGACCATGATAGTTTGTTGGCGATGTGGACACCAAGGAACTTGAAACTCTCGACCCGCTCCATTACAGCCCAGTCGATGTTAATGTGGGCCTGTTTGGCCCGCCTTTTCCTGTAGTCTACAATCATCTCCTTTGACTTGCTCACACTCACACAGGGAGAGGTTGTTGTCCTGGCACCACACTGACAGGTCTCTGACCAACTCCCTATAGGCTGTCTCATCATTGTCGGTGATCAGGCCTACCGCTAGCGTTACACAGGGTGACTTTGTTGCAACTCAGTTGAAGGAAACTAAATTGCGTCTCAAGTGCTTTGTGTAACTAACACCCACAGCAACTAACGTTAGCAAGCAAATCAACAGCAACTAAAATTGCAACAAAGTTGCTCTGTGTTAACCTGTTATAAGCTTGCTTGATTCAACCTCAGATAGCTAGCTAACTAGTCAACTAGCTTATTATGCTGACAGAGGTTTGTTTTGGCCTGCTGCAGTTAGCTAGCTGCCACTAGCTGTCAATAAGTTTTTGCTAGCTAGCTAGCTAGCTACCTGGCTTTGTTAGCTCCACCTCAGATAGCTAGACTGATGGTAACAATGTTTGCTGAACGATAAATGTCGCTTCCTGTATTTGCTCTGCTGTGTGGTGTGTATGTGTGTGTGTGCGTAACACATTTGCAACCAAGTCAAGTCAACGCCAACTGATATATTTGGCTTGACGTAACAAAACGTTTGTTTTCAAGATAACATCGTTATCACTGAAAATATTTTCATCCTAGAGGAGATCATGGAGAATGTGCTGTAGGAGCCAAAGGTGGTACATGCAAACCCCATGTAAGTGTGAGGCTATTTTTCATTTCAAGCCACAATCTTTCATTCCTGAGGCCATTTTGAATATAAAATTGACACTATATATGCAGTGATTGTTGAAGAAAATAGCTATAGCCTAATACATAGATGCCTCGTCGTGAGCTTAGTACTACTGCCTTTATTTTTTATCTACCAAGAGGAAAAAATGGTTAATACTGCCTGCCAAAATGACCCGTGTGCCAGTGTCCTTGTGCTGCAGTTGAAAAGAGGACCACCAGCACCATCACTACAGAGCTGAAGGCCCAGCTAGACTGAGCTCACGTCCATCTGTAAACGACCAAGTCAGGCCCCTTTCCACCACAGATCATTGAGGAGCTGACTGAGAGTGAGAGTAAAGGACCAGGACTCACTGTATGAGCCTGCGAGAAGCAGCTCAGAATCACAATCGTTGCAGTGCGAGCCAAGAGTTTCTATCAAAGAGTGTGTCAAAAATAAGAAAAAAATGGCACACCATCGCGTCAGATAGGCTGGATGCTGTGCCAGAATACATAACCTGAAAGGCTCACTTTCCCGTTGAACTCATCTTTGTTCTCGAATCTGCAGGACATAAAACAATATAGAGGTAAGATAGATATCGATTTTGAAACACCATATGTAGTATTTTCAGATTTTAGTATACACTTTTCATATTAATGCGAAATTCCTGTTATTTTTTTGAAGATTTCTCACAAAAACAAGGGGCTTTTATTTTGAAAGACTCTCACATTTAATTTACTTTGTGCCCGTAGGGTGATCTGGCAGTAAGCAGCCAGCCTGTATGCTCTACAAAGAAAAAACATAAATAAGTTTGATAGCCAAACATCAAATTTGTACTTAATTCCACCATTAAAACAAAATAAACTGGTTTACCGGCTGCTGACAGGTGAGGTAACCTCTGCCAAGAAGTCCTTCATAAGAATAAGTGACATATCCAACACATCGCCATCGAGACAGACAGAGGAACCTCTGACTGGACGTAATACAGACACCCTTCGCTGGGATTTTGTGCTGTATCGCCACCCTCTCTTTACAAAACACACATTCATCCTCCCTGGTCATTATCTGAGCTGTTACAGGCAGATCTATGTTTCTATTCTAGCCACGAGAACAAACTCTTCAAAATGGGGCAATTATCAGCTCAAACATGAAAGGTTTCAGGTTTATTGGCTCTTTAACTATTTCCTAACTATTAATTCATTTTCAGAGCTACTGCTGCTCTCTGTAAATTCAGCCACATTTTGGGAATTCCAAAACTCTCCTACCAATGACGCGACAATAGCAATATGGCGATTTAGTTACAGTTAGCTGGCTTTCTAAAGCCTAGTGTTTCCCTTCCTCTTTAACATCCCAGGTTGCTCCCCTCTGAGGGAGGCTAAAGAGAAGCTAAGCAGAGTTGGACAGAAAATCTGGGGATTAGCGACAAAGCTAACATGAGGTAGAGTTATGGCTAGCTTCACACAAATATGACTGAAAGTCTTCTGTGATTAGCTTGTTATGTCAACCAAATTTGTCATGCAAAAACGTTGTATTGATGTCAATGGGAGATTTGTGTAAAATCACAAGCTGATTTACGTGGAGTTATGCAGGCGAATGTCAAGAGAAACTCAATTGGATTTCCTTGATTCCTCACGTCCTCTTCTCTGTCCACCATGCACTTGTTTAGAAGAAATGTGGAAACAAATGTGCTTGTATGAAATGACTCTAGCACTCATCAGGAAAATGACTTTTACAGATGGGGAATCCCAAAATACATCTGTAAATTGATCAAAATAAATGTTGCTAGTTGTGTTAGAAATATTATGGATAAGTAGCATATTGTTTTATAAATGTGTGCATGCTTTTCTTATCCCAAAATACAACAGCTGTTTTAAAGGGGGTGTGGCAGATTCAAAACTCTTCCGTGGTAGGATACACCTGAGCATCTTTCATTCACCTATAAACAAATTGACACTCTGACATATGGGGGAGGGGGGGGGGTCATACTTGTGAACTTTTGTTTAAACCATGGTTTATTTCTCATAGGCCAACCTGGCCAAATTAGCCACAATGCGGAGGACAACCAGCTGAACAGATAATTATA
Organism: Salmo trutta; assembly: GCF_901001165.1. Lineage (NCBI taxonomy): Eukaryota > Metazoa > Chordata > Actinopteri > Salmoniformes > Salmonidae > Salmo > Salmo trutta. The sequence goes on from NC_042966.1 coordinate 13,114,123, forward strand.
TCTGGTAACAAGTAAACCTATCAGTGTGACGTGGTGAGGTTGGACCCAGGTGCAGAGAAGAGACCAGAAGAGGATTCAGTGGTTAAGGATAAACATAAATACTTTACTGAGAACCGGTAGCCGCAGGATCACAGCACACTAGAAAAACAACAACCACTAAGTCTCGAAAACTCACTCAGGAAACAAATGTGTGCGCACACACTCCATAAACAATTCAAGCTTCTGCAAAGGACGACAGAAAACACACCTCTTTTAACAGGGAAATCATAACAGGTAAATGGGACACACCTGAGTGCCGTTAATGTCTCTAGGACAGTCTGTGCCGCCCTCTGGTGAACCATGACAATCAGACCCTAAAGGTCAACTATCCCTTTAGAACCAACTTCTCTGGTTTTATACGGCCTGTGTGGCATCGATATGAGTCAAAAACATTTATTCTAGTGTCAAAATTGACTACAAAGTATATCCAGGATAAAGTCAGTCACGTCCAAAACACAGCTTGCCATGACTTAATGAAGGGTTGGGTATGGATTACTTACTTTTGGCAATGATTCCCAATTGCCCAGAGACACACGTTGTGATCCGCTGCCATGTGGACATTTGTTTTCAAGTCTGCATATGGATGCAACCAAAGCATGCACATTTCGCTCAGCAAATTGGAGTGAAAATGGGCTTCCATAAAGTTGGTGCAAACTTCCATTGCATTTCAACAATATTGCCAGATGGCCAGTAATAGATTACATCCAACACCCGTCAAACCACTGTTGTTGGTGTGTACGTTAGCTAAGAAGATAGCTGGTACTAGCTAGCAAGTAGCTACTTTTTGTTATAGAACATTATTTGATCATCCTAGCAGGCCAGGCTAGCTATGATAGCACAGATGAAAGGAAAATGATACTGTAGCTAGATAAATACATCAATCTAATGTGTAATGTGATGTAGCATGTCAGAGAAAGATGTGCATAGCTCAACTTTTTAAACCAATGTTAGGCTATTGTGTCCAAAAATGGTGTTGATATACGCTAGCCCAGCTAATAACACATCCAAGACAAAGAAGATGGCTCTATTGTTGATCTGAATGTTTATAGGTAGGCCAGTCAATAGCATGTGTTACAAAATCGTCAGGAAACGGTTAGATTTAGTGTATTTTACTGCATCGGTTTAATAACTTGTGAAGCCAGGAGGAGGCTAGGCTTCACCTCAGTGGATTCCTGGAGTAGCTGCACCCTCTATTGGACAGTTGGTGAACCTAGCCTGACCAGTCAATTTAAACTTTGTTACACATGTGACAAGGTAGGCTAGACAATGATTATATAAAACTCAGTAGGCATAAACTATATCTAGGCAAGCACACATCCATGCAGCCTCTGCTAAGATACCACCGCTAACTAACTAGCCATTTCACATCGGTTACACTAGCAGTTTATTTGTGAAGAAGGGTTGAGAAAGTCACAGGTCTATCTCCTTAGGAAATGTTTTCTTAATCTTCATTTTTAAAGTGACGACTGCTCTTTCCTTCTCAACACAATGCCACAATGAAATGATGACCCCACCGGGATTCAAAGTTATGTTACAAGTGGTGAAGTGTCATGAACTAGGCATCTTAAACTCTGAGCTAATTTTCCAGACACATTTTTGCATGTAATGCATTTCATTTAATTATCAGAGTAAGGATGCTTTAATGAAAAAGTGTTGGATCACATCCAACTATGTGGACTATTTTAATAAGCTGAGATGGAATTTGTTACCAAATATAATTATCTGCTTAACTGCTCATCCTTGGCATCATGGCTAATTTGGTCAGGTTGGCCTATGAGAAAAGCTAGCAGCTAGCCATTTTAGAACAATGGTTTAAAAAAAAAAAAAATCGTACGTTTGGCCCCACCATTTAGACCAGCTATCGGTTTCCGGAAGAGAGGAGAGGATAGACTTTTGCCCAATTGAGAATATCCCCTCAAGATAGGATTTATCCCATAATGCCCAATCATTCTGCACATATTTTTGCACTACTCAAATGTTGAATTGTATTTACAAATCCTTACAGAACCAGCCTTTTCTCCAGCACTGTTACATACGTTTGACAGCTTCAGCAGAAGGTCATGTGGGGGTGGATAAGTCTCCACATCGCAAACGCCTAATTTAGATATCTCTAAAGTCTTACATTTCCACTTTGCTTCCCTTGGCAGACCAGCCCTCAGATGTTAGCCACAGGGGTTGCCTGGCAACAGCACACAGCACTGGGGGAAAATAGCGGTTTGTGTGCCATGAGGCTCGGCGATCGAGTTAGAGAGTTAAACTTGAATCTCACTAGCTCCTATCCAATCAGTGACCACGGTGGGGACTGGGAACATCACCACACTACCACTAACCCTGGTCTTCGGAGTGTATTGGCTCTAAAACAACCTTGTGCTAATGCATAATGAATTGATATTGCGGTAATTTCATACTCTTTGCTAATGTATTGCTACTGAAAGGGCAGTTCTAATACTGGTTGCACATCCCATCCCTGTTGTACTGTATAACCCATCCTTATGACATAATCACAAGAAAGTCACATGCAGGCCAAGTTGCAATTTGAATATGTGTACATACTGAACGTGTGATTTCCTGACAGGACCACGTCAGAATTAAGAGGCTCAAAGTCGAGCATAATGCTCGAGCATTGAAGCCTCCTATGGATCGCTGAGTACTGAGTGGCACCGTCACTGTATTAAGACCTGTCTGTCTGTCTGTGTCCGTCAGCTGTACCTACCTCATTGCTATGGAGGACACAGAGACAGTTATTCTGCCTGACAGTCGTATAATCACCTATTGTTTATTTTCCCTCATGCTTCCCGACCCCACACACCAGGAAGATCAAGCCACACAGGTCTTCTGTCACACTACATACAATTGTTTTTCTTTAATGCACAGAGCAAGAACATGACATTCCCAAGAGTGAAGAGGTGTCTGTGTCTGTCCGTCCGTCCCCACTCACCTCACACTCCTCTGCATGAGGAAAGAAGGCACTGATGGGATGTCTGTGATGTACTCCTGCTTAGAATACCGATTACTGGCAAATAGTATTTTTACCCACTCAAATTAATAACTGATTAGCATAGTCTCTAATTTCTGCACCCTCCTGGGATTTGACATCATTTTAGCATTATACATTAGTGGTGGCTAACTAGCCAACTGGTGAGAACACTTGCTAGCCAGCTTAGGTTAGTCATCTAATTATCTAGCTAAAAACGTTGGGTGTAACCACGTCAGGTCAAATGTGTTAAATCATTTATTCTTAAGTGAGTATGGCCGGGATTCAGTCCGATCGCACTTTGTCCGCTATGTGCCATTTAAAGGTCATTTCCGATTGAGCCAATGTATGCCGCGTTTACCGTGAACATAGTCTCAATGAACGCAGGAGCATTGTCAACAAAAGCACTAGCTAATTGAATCCCGACTTAAATCACCTTCACAAAGAGGTTTCTACTTCTGGTTCCTCAGTTGACCAATCTCTGGCTCCAAAATCTAAATGAGCTACCAATGTTCCATCATTTGCCAGTTAGCGAGATGTGATTGCGCTAATTGTATTCTTTTGTGACATTTGTAGGGTGTAGTTAACAAAAACTAAGAATTGCCTATGTCTGTTTCACAATATTTTGCAGTTTGACTTTATGAAGAGCTGGTTCCTTCTTCTTTCTAATTTTAATCAAACTGTTACCATGCACCTGCAAGAAAGATAGCTCAGATGTGCGAGTGCCTTTTGAATTTTGAATTGCAGTTTGACTTTAAAAAATGACTTTGTTTGTTCATCAATATTGTTCACAAAAGTTTGAATTTGAATGGCCACCATGCACTTCCTGTACATTTTAGCTTAGGAATGATTTGCTTTCTGTGTGCCAACCGTAAATGTACAGTTCAACATTTCTCACATTCAATGTAATTTAAATTCAAAAAAGGATACATCTGTTTTTATATGGACAATCTCTGTTATTGTTCGTTTACAAGGTAGGCTACATTTGAATGTCTAAGATTTAATGCATTGTTATGGGAGCTGTAACTATGGTGCCAATGTGATAGAGACCCAGTCCCAAGCTGCACAGCTGAAACATCTAGCTCTAACCCGAACAGACACATCATTACAGAAACAGACAGGACAGGAGAGCACATCAGTGGGGCAAAGGCTGACATTCTAGATAGAACCCTCCCTGGTCATCATGTCCAGGATTGTCAGGCTTTGGAAGAGCAACATTCTAGAACTGGAACAGACATCTGTCCTCCTCCCTGACAATCACGCAGATGGCAGGGTCTCCATTGAAAACTCAAGACTGGGGACACTTTAGTGGTTCCAGACAATGTCACAGAAGGGCTGAAATCTGTATATTTGCATGTTGCTACATCTCCCCGGTGACTCACAGGCTTGTTGAAGGAAATGGTGGACACCTCAGTGATTCACTGTTTATGCTGCTAGAAATAATGATAAGGTTCCTCTCTCGTTATCTTCAACAGAGGCCTGTGGAAAAACATTCAATTGTGGGCTGAGCTACTTCAGATAATTTACATTTCTTGACACATTGCTTAAGGATTAGATTGCAGGACACACCGACATCCAATTGCAGTGTCTTCTACAAATCAGCCATATGTCATTTCATTTAGGAATGTTGAATAGAGAGATTGTCAGTTCAACTGTAACACATTTTTGTTTAAGTTTCATGGGGTAATTAATGCAATAAGGCCTATCAAAGGAAATAAATGATGTATTGTCAAACCTATTTACACTCAAGAAAGCAATCCATATATAATTACTGTTTGCAGTCATAGGATTGGCAATTGAAAAGCAGTAGACTACACAAACACATAATTAAGCATAGAATGGTGTTTGAGGTGTGACATACTGTGCATGATGGGACTATCAGGGTGAGAGGGAGCAATAGGAAATGTTAAGCTGAGCTCCTTCCAAAAGACACAAGAGTGGGGTTGCAAAGGGAGGTTATACACAGTGCCTTTGGAAAGTATTCAGACCCTTTATTTTGTCCACATTTTGTTACGTTACAGCATTATTCTAAAATGTATTAAATGTTTTCCTCAGCAAACTACACACAATGCCCCATAATGACAAAACAAAAACAGTTTAGATATTATAGCAAATGTATTAAAAATAAAAAACAGAAAACAACTTATTTACATAAGGGTCCAGACCGTTTGCTATGAGCTCAGGTGCATCCTGTTTCCATTGATCGTCCCTTGAAACGTTTCTACAACTTGGAGTCCACCTGTAGTAAATTCGACTGAGTGTAAATGATTTGGAAAGGCACACACTGTCCCACAGTTGACAGTACGTCAGAGCAAAAACCAAGCCAAGAGGTCAATGGAATTGTGTCGAGGCACAGATCTGGGGAAGTGTACCAAAAAATGTCTGCAGCATTGAAGGTCCCCAAGAACACAGTGGCCTCCAACATTCCTCAATGGAAGAAGTTTGGAACCACCAATACTCTTCCTAGAGCTTGCCGCGTGGCCAAACTGAGCAATCGGGGGAGAGGGGCCTTAGTCAGGGAGGTGACCAAGTGCTCCTCTGTGGAGATGGGAGAACCTTCCAGATGGACAACCATCTCTGCAGCACTCCACCAATCAGCCTTTATGGTAGAGAAAGTACGGAGAAACAAATGTATGAAATGTATGCATTCACTACTGTAAGTCGCTCTGGATAAGAGCGTCTGCTAAATGACTAAAATGTTTAAAAAAATGTAGAGTGGCCCCAGCCTTTATGGTAGAGTGGCCTGACAGAAGCCACTCCTCAGTAAAAGGCACATGACAGCACACTTGGAGTTTGCCAAAAGGCACCTAAAGACTCTCAGACCATGTGAAACAAGATTCTCTGGTCTGATGAAACCAAGATTGAACTCTTTAGCCTAAATGCCAAGCATCCTTACGGTGAAGGATGGTAGTGGCAGTATCATGTCGTGGGGATATTTTTCACCGGCAGGGACTGGGAGACTAGTCAGGATCAAGGCAAAGATGAACAGCGCAAAGTACAGAGATCCTTGATGAAAACCTGCTCCTGAGCGCTCAGGACCTCAGACTGGGGCGAAGGTTCACCTTCCAACAGGACAACGACCCTAACCACACAGCCAAGACAACGCAGGAGTGGCTTCGGGACAAGTCTCTGAATGTCCTTGAGTGGCCCAGCCAGAGCCTGGACTTGAACCCGATCGAACATCTCTGGAGAGACCTGAAAATAGCTGTGCAGCAACGCTCCCCATCCAATCTGACAGAGCTTGAGAGGATATGCAAAGAAGAATGGGAGAAACTCCTCAAATACTGGTTTGCCAAGCTTGTAGCGTCATACCGAAGACTCAATGCTATAATCGCAGGCAAAGGTGATTCAACAAAGAACTGAGTAAAGGGTCTGAATATTTATGTAAATGTAATATTTCTGTTCTTAAATTAGCAAACATTTCTAAAAAACAGTTTTTGCTTTGTCGTTATAGGGTATTGTGTGTAGATTGATGAGGGGGGAAAAAATGATTTAATCAATTTTTTAAAAATGTGGAAAAAGTAAAGGGGTCTGAAAACTTTCAGAATACACTGTATTACTGGAAACGTTCAAAGTTTACCAGTAAACTACCCAAATTTTGTTAACTTTGAAGGAATATATGGAATTTTCAGATGACACCTAGTGGCCTTTTTGGGTACTTCAGATTATTACAGGTTCCTGTAATTATCTCTGGCCCTCTGTGTGACTATCACATTATCCTTATAAGCACAGAAAGGGGGAGGGGATGTTGACTCACTTGATTGAGAAGAGGAGGGTGAAGACATTTGGGAGCTGGCCAGTCATTATTATCACGCTCTGTGAACCTAGGCACCCAAGGTGGCGGAGCAGATGTACGTTTGAAAGGCAGAGAGCAAGCCAGTCAGGATGTAAAGCCATGAGCGAGCCAGCCAACCTAGCTGGGTAGGTACATTACATACTTGGACTTCTGAATTGCATTGGGCAGGTGGAAGATGCTGGAAGTTGGGCAGATCAACAGTAACCTGTGGTCTCTGATAACTGGGCCAGCTGCCGCCCAAACGATTAACTGTGGTGGGAGAACGAAGAGCCTGTGGAGGCTTGTGTTTTTACGAGTCTCTTGTCCCGTCACCAGTGTTAACTGGTTAATGACTTGGGGAGTAATCTTCCTGTTATGTGCTGCTTGGTTTTGGTAATGAGATGATGAATAAGTAGGAAAGCCAGGTGAAGTGATGTGTAAGGTTTTGTTACAAAAAGTAAAAGTGCACACCTTATTAACCACTGTTAAATGTAAATGTCAAAATGTAGATTTCTGCCAAAAGACATACCCAAAAGTAGTTATTTATGATGAGACGACCATAAACAATACCTAGTCATTCTTATACTGCTAGAAATATTATAATCTCAGCTTTCTGGTAAAAATAGTTGTACTTTAAATTGCTGAAGTGTTGTCACTTTCGAGGACACAAGCTCAAGAACACAGTACAAATACGATATTCAATAAAGGTGGGAGAATAGGGCTTGAAATGATTTAAATGCTTTCTAAATATAGTAACAATCAACTTAAACGATTCAAATGCCTGCTGATGGCTTACAACTTCCGCTTTAAGCACAACGTGATTCCGTCCCTCTGAACAACAGGAAGTGTTCTGGTTTCAAATCTACGAAATGATTTTATATTATTTCATGTTGAAAACTCTAAATCCCTCTGAGAACATCACTGCGAGTATAAACTGCTTTTCTGCAATCGCTAGGGTCTCCTGTTTCATATGCCGTATTGTAAGCGGAGCTGGGAGGTTCACAAATGTATCCTTTTGTCTGGATAGGCTAGAACATGAGACTTGGCGCTCTCTGTGCAAATGTGGTGTCAGATTTCACATACTGCATCTCAGATGAGAGTGGAGAGCGACATGTGAAGCGGCACAACCAGAGCGTTCACGGAGTGCACAGCAATTGATGTTGTTCAGCGAGCATTCTTTACACAAAAATGTTGGTCAGACCTAGTCCGTCCACTGCATGAAAAGGCAAATTTACGGGTCGAACACTCCAGTGCACAATTCCAAAAACATATAGTTTCTGGAAATTTGCGGTCAAGTGTCCAGCTGTGTTCGGCCCTGCGCACGTCCCGTATATCTCCAATAACGGACCACTGTTGTGCATTAATGTGCACGACGTGTATACACTACCGTTGAAAAGTTTTGGTTCGGACATTTTTGGTGCATTTAAACATCAAATTGATCAGAAATACAGTGTAGACATTGTTAATGTTGTAAATCACTATTGTAGCTGGAAACGGCAGATTTTTTTTTATGGAATATCTACATAGGTGTACAGAGGCACATTATCAACAACCATCTGTGTTCCAATGGCACGTTGTGTTAGTTTATCATTTTAAAAGGTTAATTGATCATTAGAAAACCCTTTTGCAATTATGTTAGCACAGCTGAAAACGGTTGTACTGATTAAAGAAGCAGTAAACCTGGGCTTTAGACTAGTTGAGTATATGGGCCATTAGCATTCGTGGGTTCGATTACAGGCTCAAAATGGGCAGAAACAAATAACTTTCTTCTGAAACTCCTCAGTCTATTCTTGTTCTGAGAAATGAAGGCTATTCCATGTGAGAAATTGCCAAGAAACTGACGATCTCGTACAACGCTGTGTACTACTCCCTTCACAGAACAGCGCAAACTGGTCCTAACCAGAATAGAAAGAGTGGGAGGCCCCGGTGCACAACTGAGCAAGAGGACAAGTACATTAGAGGGTCTAGTTTGAGAAGCAGATGCCTCACAAGTCCTCAACTGTCAGCTTCATTAAATAGTACCAGCAAAACACCAGTCTCAACGTTAACAGTGAAGAGGCGACTCTGGGATGCTGGCCTTCTATGCAGAGTTGCAAAGAAAAAGCCATATCTCAGACTGGCCAATAAAAATAAAAGATTAAGATGGGCAAAAAAAACAGACACTGGACAGAGGAATATTGGAAAAAAGTATTATGGACAGACAAATCTATGTTTGAGGTGTTTCGGATCACAAAGAAGAACATTCGTGAGATAAAATGAGAAGATGCTGGAGGAGTGCTTGACGCTATCTGTCAAGCATGTTGGAGGCAATGTGATGGTCTGGGGGTGCTTTGGTGGCAGTAAAGTGGGAGATTTGTACAAGGTAAAAGAGGTCTTGAAGAAGGAAGGCTATCACTCCATTTTGCAACGCCATGCCATACCCTGTGGATGGCGCTTAATTGGTGCCAATTTCCTCCTACAACCGGACAATGACCCAAAGCACAGCTCCAAACTATGCAATAACTATTTAGGGAAGAAGCAGTCAGCTGGTATTCTGTCTATAATGGAGTGTCCAGCACAGTCACTGGATCTCAACCCTATTGAGCTGTTGTGGGAGCAGCTTGACCGTATGGTATGTAAGAAGTGCCCATCAAGCCAATCCGACTTGTGGGAGGTGCTTCAGGAAGCATGGGGTGAAATGTCTTCAGATTACCTCAAAAAATGGACAACTAGAATGCCAAAGGTCTGCAAGGCTGTAATTGCTACAAATGGAGGATTCTTTGACGGAAGTGGAGTTTGAAGGACACAATTAAAAATCATTATTTATAACCTTGTCAACGTCTTGACTATATTTCCTATTCATTTTGAAACTCATTTCATGTATGTTTTCATGGAAAACATGGACATTTCTAAGTGACTCCAAAATTTTTGTATGCCTGGAAACGTATGCCTGGAAACGGTATGCCTGGAAACGGTTCAGTGAATCCCCATAAATGACCACACAAGTCCACCTACGTACCAGGACACATTGTAACGGCTGTCTGAAGAGAGCGTAGACCAAGGTGCAGCGGAGTTAGTGTTCATCTTCAGGAATTTATTAATAACGAAAGAACACTATACAAAAAAAACAAGAAAACCAACAGCCAAACAGTACTGTCAGGTGCAAACACGAACGAGACAGAAAACAATCCCCCACAAAACCCAAAGGAAAAACAGGCTCCTTATGTGTGACTCCCAATCAGCAACAACGAACTACAGCTGTGCCTGATTGGGAGCCACACACACACACACACACACACACACACACACACACACGGCCCAAAACAAAGAAATACAAAAACATAGAAAAATGAACATAGAACGCCCACCCAATGTAACACCCTGGCCTAACCAAAATAAAGAACAAAAACCCCTCTCTATGGCCAGGGCGTTACACACATCTTGATATTCCATTGCACGTTCGACATCAGTTGCATCACATCTCCGTCCACATCCGCCCACATCTCTTCCATAAATGTCAGTAAATGACCATGCACTTGCTCAAGGCTGCTCATACTTATTCACCCCACTGAATGCTAGTGATTGCTAGCTTGCCTTAGTGGCTGTCACTGGTATATTAAACACAATTAATTACTGAATGATTGAATTACAGTGAATTATGTATTGATTAATTATTTAATACTTTTCTATTATTAATAATAACACACATTAGGGTTCCTACACCTTTTCCGAATATATTTTTTTCTCACCTATCAAGATTTTCCCATGACCTCACGACATCGCTATAGTATACTGTACTATACTATCGCTAAACATCTCTTAGTTCCTTGAATAAAGCACACAAATCCACTTAATCACTTATTGAAGGATTATAATACATTTCAGTAGAGCAGGAGAAAGTGAGTAATACTATCTGTATTTAGGCTAAACTGGGCCTGAAACTAAAGTAACCCCCATGGAGGCTCGCCCTGGGCCAAACTGGACGACTCCTGCCAGTACTCTGCTTGATATTCTTTTGAAACAATGTTAATTAATCTTTGAATTTTGAATATGGTGCTTACCTGCTTACATGGGTGTGTAGGAGCGTATTCAAAATTTGAAAAGGTTTTCAAAAGAATCAAGCACAGTACTGACAGAAGTCATCCAGCTTGGCCCAGGGCGAGCCTCCATTGGCGTTACTTTAGTGCTATAGTGTTGAGGTTTGAGGGGTCCATGGGATCTAGGTTGCTTTGACGAAAACTCCTCAGACATGAGCCGTGTGGTGTGGCTTGCCAAGTAGCTCTGGTCCCTCTCTAAGCGGCACTGTAGTTCTTGACAAAGGGCATTGAGCACCTCACTCCAGAAGTAGGGGGGCTTGACAAACCACACTGGTTTGCCATTTTGCCAAACTCCTCGTCACTCATCAGGTCAACATCTTCTGCAAGCACTCTCTAAGAAAACATTAGAAAAAAGTAAACAAATGCATCAGTCTCAAGTCATGCATATTAATATAATTAAAGTCTGAACTTTACTTTAAAGTCCCACTAACCCCAGATTGAGAGATATTAAAGGGGAATTCCAACCTTTGACATATAGCACTCTGACCTTGATGGTAGTTCCCCAAATTTTTTTTGATATTTTGTGAAATTAGTGAGATTATTGGACTATTGTAAATACAATATTTGAATACCATCAACCTGATTTGAAAAGGGGCTTCACAGGCCTTTTGGCTCCTTGCATAATCCCCCTGCTCACCTCTTTGCTGATAGCTACTTTATGGAGGAAAATTGTACTTACTATGCCTGTCATATGTGGTCATCCCACCTAGCTATTTTAAGATGAATGCACTAACTGTACATCTGCTAGATTATTCAAATATAACATTTTATTTTCAGTAAAACAGTCAATGCAGTTCTGATAGAGGCAATTAGTGTTCCAACAAAGTACAGCAATTTGGTGATTAATAATGGAACAACGGGGGCTATAGTAGCCACTCTAGACCAGGTGGGTGGAATTCAACGTCTTTTCATTCTACTCTTCTAGACTCAAATGTATAACTTGAAACATTGAATAGGGCCATGATTGCACTTTGTATTCCAAAGACCAGGAGTAATACAGGAGTAATGAACCTAGTGTTACACAGAAGCTACTTGTACAAAAAGGCTTATCCGCTTTCTCCTCTGGTGACCCTTCTTTGCATGTTTCTCCAAGATTGTGTCCCCTTTGTGCTCAGGTAAACCTGAGAGAAACACCCGATTCACAATCTTGTAATAGGTGGCACAAGAACCTGCCATGGATATAAGCAAAAGGTTAATTTTATGTTGTTTTGGTGGCCAGGAAACCAGTGAATTGCCTTGAAATCGTATGTAAAAAGGGCATTAAATATACCTTTGTGAGTTTCACTCTTTTTCTCCAGTGTAAACACAGCCTTGTCTCACTAGATGTGTATGTAGCTACTGTATGACACCCGTGCATTGTATGGACAACAACAGTACATCTCATTCACTCTATTTATACAGTGCTAATTGTACAAGCAAATTATAGAAGAGACCTGTGTATTAAATGTAAAAATACAACATGAACAGCTAGCTAACAACATAAGCTATATTGTAGGGAGAAATGGTAGGCTAGCTAGCACCTAGCGCTGAGCTAGCTAACGTTAGCAATTAGCATGTAAGATACAATTTTCATGAAAACTAAATACATATAAATACACTTAATTTGAGAAAAATTAAAACATTTAAGAGCCAAAATATTTATAACAGAAATGAAAATCAGTTGTTCTCTTTAAATTAGCAACATACAAAGTTAACTAGCTTAGCTAGCTCACTCGGTCAAATAAACGACATCAAAATTACCAGAACACTCATAACAGTTTAGATAAACATGTCATCAATATACTTTGATGAATGAAACCATGGTTACAAATGAAACAAATCTGAAAACAGGATAAATATGCAGACACTGAGAGTTGGCTTCTTTTCACTGGGCTTCTCTTCCACCACATGACAAATTAGGGAGTCACGCACCTGCAGCCGTTGAACATTTAGGTGACATGCACAGTCCAGAAATTTCCAGAAACTTGATAATGCGTAATTGGGAATTTACTTTCCCAAAAATTCCTGTCTCACGCAAGTGTTCAGGCGTGCGTGAGAGTGTGCAGGAATGCATCGAAAATTCCTACCCACAACTGTGCACCTCAAATTTCATCAGAATATAATTTAGCAGATCCCATTTTACCCAGAAACTCTGGTTTTCATGCAGTGTACAGAACCACTCAAAGTCCACGAAATAGGTGACTTAAAGTTACAGTATGTAACATTTTGGGCAACCCAGCCAAATTCACATTGAAATGTGAGTTATAGATCTGTCATTCTCTTTGAAAGCAAGTCTCAGAACCAGTGGATGTGTTCTATGTGTACAGTGCTATTGCTATGCTTCCCATGCTTAAGTTTTGTTTTTGCATTTTTGTCACGTCCTGACCAGTAAAGGGGGTTATTTGTTATTGTAGTTTGGTCAGGGCGTGGCAGGGGGTGTTTGTTTTATGTTCTATGTTAGTATATTTCTATGTTTGTTCTAGTGTGTCTATTTCTATGTTTAAGTTTCTTGGGTTGACCTTCAATTGGAAGCAGCTGTTCCTCGTTGCCTCTAATTGAAGGTCCTATTTAGTAGGGGGGGTTTTCCATGGGTTTTGTGGGTAGTTGTTTCCATATATTGTCAGTGTACCTTACAGGACTGTTTTTCGTCGTTTGTTTAGTATAAGTGTTTTTGTTTTTTCAATAAAAGAAGATGAGCATACATATACCCGCTGCGTTTTGGTCCACTCACTACGACGCTTATGACAGTCTTTTACTTTCAGTTTTGTACACCAGCTTCAAAAAGCTGAAAGTATTCGTTATGGAAAATATATTTCAGAGTGGTTTAGATGGTACAATCATTCTCTACACTACACTTGCTTGTTTTGTTAACATAAACTGAAATTAGGCAAACTAAGAATTTTTTCAACCAGGAAATGGCGGAGCGATTTCTGCATAGTGCACTTTTAACGGTTAAGAGGTTTTAACATTCTACCAGGTGCATGGAGAAAAAAGTGTACAATGTAACTAAAGGTTACATAATTGTTTTCCTCAATAAGCTATACTCTCAATTTCGCAATTTTACACCATGGAAGCTGTGTTCTTGTCACCTGTGAGAGAGAGGATATAGTTTCATTAAAATGTTGAAACCTTAGATATTCACAAGGTATAATTAGTCAATCATAGCCTACATTCTTAGAAAAAAAGGGTTCTGTGGCTGAGCCCATAAGAGAACCCTTTTGGGTTCCATGTAGAACCTTCCCCTTACAAAAAAAGATAGCCGTTTTGAAACTGCAGTAAAAGTGCAGTAACTACAGTCGACTGTGGAATTATGGGCGCAGTAATTGCATATTAACTGCAGTGTACTGCAGTTGAACTGCAGCTACACTGAGAAACTACTGCAGTAAAAAAAACGGTGTTTTGGACGCAGTATTTGCAACATACTGCAGTTATACTGCACTCTAACTACAATCTTTATTCGTAAGGGTCTGTGCAAAAGGTTCTACCTGGAACCAAAAGGGGTTCTAAAAATGCTTCTCCTATTGAGACAGCCAAAGAACCCTTTTTGGTTCTAAACTCAGCAAAAAAAGAAACGTCCTCTCACTGTCAACTGCATTTATTTTCAGCAAACTGAGACATAAACTGAACAAGTTCCACAGACATGTGACTAACAGAAATTGAATAATGTGTCCCTGAACAAAAGGGGGGGTCAAAATCAAAAACAACAGTCAGTATCTGGTGTGGCCACCAGATGCATTAAGTACTGCATTGCATCTCTTCCTCCTGGACTGCACCAGATTTGTTCGTTCTTGTTGTGAGATGTTACCCCAGTCTTCCACCAAGGCACCTGCAAGTTCCCAGACATTTCTGGGGGGAATGGCCCTAGCCCTCACCCTCCGATCCAACAGGTCCCAGACGTGCTCAATGGGATTGAGTTCCGGGCTCTTCGCTGGCCATGACAGAACACTGACATTCCGGTCTTGCAGGAAATCACGCACAGAACGAGCAGTATGGCTGGTGGCATTGTCATGCTGGAGGGTCATGTCAGGAAGAGCCTGCAGGAAGGGGACCACATGAGGGAGGAAGATGTGTTCCCTGTAACGCACAGCGTTGAGATTGCCTGCAATGACAGCATCATTGGACTGAGCTTGTTGTGACACACCGCCCCAGACCAAGACAGACCCGCCGCCTCCAAATCGATCCCGCTCCAGAGTACAGGCCTCTGTGTAACGCTCATTCCTTCGACGATAAACGCAAATCTGACCATCACCCCTGGTGAGACAAAACTGCGACTCGTCAGTGAAAAGCACTTTTTGCCAGTCCTGTCTGGTCCAGCGGCGGTGGGTTTGTGCTCATAGGCGACATTGTTGCCGGTGATGTCTGGTGAGGACCTGCCTTACAACAGGCCTACAAGCCCTCAGTCCAGCCTCTCTCAGCCTATTGCGGACAGTCTGAGCACTGATCGAGGGATTGTGCGTTCCTGGTGTAACCCGGGCAGTTGTTGTTGCCATCCTGTTCCTGTCCCGCAAGTATGATGTTTGGATGTACCGATCCTGTGCAGGTGTTGTTACATGCGGTCTGCCACTGCGAGGATGATCAGCTGTCCGTTCTGTCTCCCTGTAGCGCTGTCTTTGGCGTCTCACAGTACAGATATTGCAATTTATTGCCCTGGCCACATCTGTAGTCCTCATGCCTCCTTGCAGCATGCCTAAGGCACGTTCACGCGGATGAGCAGGGACCCTGGGCATCTTTCTTTTGGTGTTTTTCAGAGTCAGTAGAAAGGCCTCTTTAGTGTCCTTCGTTTTCATAACTGTGACCTACCGTCTGTAAGCTGTTAGTGTCTTAACAACCGTTTCACAGGTGCATGTTCATTCATTGTTTATGGTTCATTGAACAAGCATGGGAAACAGTGTTTAAACCCTTTACAATGCCGATCTGTGAAGTTATTTGGATTTTTACGAATTATCTTTGAAAGACAGGGTCCTGAAAAAGGGACGTTTCTTTATTTGCGGAGTTTACATAGCACCTTTTTTCGTAAGTGTACACACAGTGAAATAGAAACCTTTCCGTGAAATGCTTACTTACAAGCCCTTAACTTCTATGGGCTAGGTGGGACACTAGCCAGTGAAATATCAGGGCGGAAAACAACAAAATGTCATAATTCAACTTTCTCAAACATACAACTATTTTACACCATTTTAAGGATGAACTTCTCGTTAATCTAACCACATTGTCCGATTTCAAAAAGGCTTTACAGCGAAAGCAAAACATTAGATTATGTTAGGAGAGTACATAGACAAAAATAATCACACAGCCATTTTCCAAGCAAGGACATGTGTCAATAAAACCCAAAACACAGCTAAATGAAGCACTAACCTTTGACGATCTTCATCAGATGACATTCCTAGGACATTATGTTACACAATACATGGAAGTTTTGTTCGATAAAGTTCATATTTATATCCAAAAACAGCATTTTACATTGGCGCGTGATGTTCAGAAAATGTATTCCACCCAAAACGTTCGGTGAATGTGCACATCAATTTACAAAAATACTCATCATAAACGTTGACAAAATATATAACAATTATTTTAAGAATTATAGATAGACTACCCCTGGATGCAACCGCTGTGTCAGATTTTAAAATAGCTTTACGGAGAAAGCACATTTTTCAATATTCTGAGTACATAGCTCAGCCATCACGGTGAGCTATTCAGACACCCGCCAAGTTGGAAGCAATCCTAAACTCAGAATTAGTATTAGAAATATTCTCTTACCTTTGCTGATCTTCGTCAGAATGCACTCCCAGGACTGCTACTTCCACAAGAAATGTTGTTTTTGTTCCAAATAATCCATATTTATGTACAAATACCTCAGTTTTGTTTGTGCGTACAGATCACTTATCCAAAGGCATAACGCGCGAGTGCGGAACGAGAGACAAGAAGTCAAAATGTTCCATTACCGTACTTAGAAGCATGTCAAACGCTGTTTAAAATCAATCTTTATGGTATTTTTTACGTAAAATTGCGATAGTATTACAACCGGAAAATAGCATATTCATTCAAGTAGAAAAAGAAGGAACGGCGTGCTCGCGTGATCGCACGTGAGACCGCTCAAACCACTTTCTGAAGGCTTTAGACAGCCAATGGAAGCCAATGTCACCCCACAGACACTGTAGCTTCGATAGAATCAAAAGAAGAACTACAATTCTCAGACTTTTCACTTCCTGCTTTGATTCTTCTCAGGTTTTTGCCTGCCATATGAGTTCTGTTATACTCACAGACACCATTCAAACAGTTTTAGAAACTTCAGAGTGTTTACTATCCAAATCCACTAATAATATGCATATTCTTGTTTCTGGGCCAGAGTAGTAACCTGTTTAAATTGGGTACGTTTTTCATCCGGCCGTGAAAATACTGCCCCCTATCCCAGACAGGTACAACCAACAGTGTAGTTCAAGAAAGAGTTAAGAAAATATTTACCAAATAAACTAAAGTAAAAAATTATTTTAAAAGTAATAATAAAATAACTAACGAGGCCATATACAGGGGGTACCGGTACCGTGTCAATGTGCAGGGGTACAGGTTAGTCAAGGTAATTTGTACATGTAGGTAGGGGTGAAGTGACTATGCATAGATAATAAACAGTGAGTAGCAGCAGTGTAAAAAAACAAATGGAGGGGGGTTAGAATTGTAGATTAATTGTTCAGCAGTGGATTGGGTTTAGAAGCTGTTATGGAGCCTTTTGGTCCTAGACTTGGCGCTGCGGTACCGCTTGCCGTGCGGTAGCAGAGAGGACAGTCTATGACTTGTGTGACTGGAGTCTGACAATTTTTTGGCCTTTCCTCTGACACCGCCTAGTATATGTGACTCACCACCTGGATTCAGTCTTATGTAGCAAAATTTGAAATTATGTTTTTTACATTGGATAAAAGTAGAGACTCAGAGCTACAAAATTGTATATCATACACTGCATTTGAGGAACATTGGGAAAGTAATTCTGCTTTGAAAGTTGATCAACTTGTAAACTCACTTTTGAGAAAATCACCTTTGAATGTTTTGATATCTAGTAAAGAGCTCTTCGTCTACACCCATTCAACATCGTTCACACCCTCTTAAGCTTTAGCCCCACCCTGTTTCGCTCTCAGAGCGCACACTTGACTCTCTGGCCGATGATTTGTTTACCTCTGGATAACATGAAAACAGCCTAACCAGCTCTGCTGGCAACAATTTCATTACTCTTTTTTGCAGACGTTTACTGACACCAGCCATATTCAATGGGTGTTGTACACAGGTCACGGAACGTTAGCTAACGAGCCAGCCAACTAACATTAGCTAGTTTAACAACAATGAACAAAGTGCCAACAATGCCACAGTGCTCGGAGCTAACCAACCAAGTTCAAAATTAGCTAGCTAACATTAGGCGCTAACTAGAAAAGCAAACTGCTCTGTGAAACGAATAATAACATCAGCTAGGGAGCCAGCCAGGTAACGTTAGCTAGCTAGCTAACAGTACACTTTAGCTTAAGACATATAGCTAGGTAAATAATGAACCTAGCTAAGTAAACAACGTTTAAGATCACACACGTCATGTAAAATTAGCTAACGAGCCAACCAGCTAACGTTAGCTAGTTAAAACAACGATGAATGAAGTGCCAACAATGCCACAGTTCTGGGAGCTAACCAATCAGGTTCAACGTTAGCTAGCTGACATTAGGCTCTAACTAGAAAAGCAAACGGCTCTGGGAAATGCATAATAACGTCAGCTAGGGAGCCAGCGAGCTAACGTTAGCTAGCTAGCTAACAGTACACTTTAGCTTGAAATGAAAACACTTTCTGTCAAAATTAGAAACGTGTAATATCTGAAAATGCAGCTAGTTAGCTCTAGAGCTATCTTACCTATAAACATCATCATGCATGATGGACACGTCTCCCTGTCAGGAATGCCATACCAGGGTTGTCCTTAGTTTGAAGATGTAATCTGGAGACATGTGTTTTCTCCATCTCTTTAGCTATCATACTCTAATTCCACTGATTTCAAAACTTGATCCTCCAGAAAGTGGAGAGCAACACTTATGCAGCTCCACTACAAAATACATTTTTTTTAATGCCACGTTCGACATGATTACCAACACAGACAGACGAGCTCAAATAGACAGAAGCCTATATGGCAGACCAATCCGAACTCCTCTCTCGGCATGGCCAGCCCACTCATTATCTCAGCCAATCATGGCTAGTGGGAAGGTTGCCAACTTTTCTGTGGCTTAACCAACAAGGCTCGTAATTTAACAGTTTTATTCGTATTTACAGATGGCATACAAGTTTGTTATTAAGGCATATGAAAGTTCACATGTTCGAGAAGGCATTTCTGACAAAAAACGCATTTTGATTTAAAAAAACGTTCAAACTGCTCTCCTGTGAAGTCGTGACTTGCGACATATGCCTAGTTTCCTGAAATGGAACACACACTGGATGGCAGGAAGCTTGGCCCCAGTGATGTACTGGGCCATACGCACTGCTCTCTGTAGTGCCTTACGGTCAGATGCCGAGCAGTTACCATACCAGGTGGTGATGCAACTGGTCAAGATGCTCTCGACGATGCAGCTGTAGAACTTTTTGAGGATCTGGTGACCCATGCCAAATCGTTTCAGTCTCCTGACGGGGAAAAGGTGTTGTCGTGCCCTCTTCACGACTGTCTTGGTGTGTTTGGACCATAATAGTTTGTTGATGATATGGACACCAAGGAACTTGAAACTCTCAACCCGCTCCACGACAGCCCCATCCATGTTAATGAGGGCCTGTTCCGCCGCCTTTTCCTGTAGTCCACGATCAGCCTCTTTGTCTTATTGTCCTGGCACCACACTGCCAGGTCTCTGAGTGCTACGGGGTGGTAATCATTTAGGCAGGTTATCTTCACTTTCTTGGGTACAGGGACAATGGTGGTCTGCTTGAAACATGTAGGTATTACAGACTCAGTCAAGGAGAGGTTGAAAATGTCAGTGAAGACACTTGCCAGTTGGTCCACACATGCTTTGAGTACACGTCCTGGTAATACGTCTGGCCCTGCGGTTTTGTGAATGTTGACCTGTTTATTAAAGGTCTTGCTCACATCGGCTACCGAGTGTTATCACATAGTCGTCCAGAACAGCTGGAGCTCTCATGCATGCTCCAGTGTTGCTTGGCCTTTGTAGTCTGTAATAGTTTTCAAGCCCTGACACATCCGATGAGCATCAGCGCTTGTGTGGTACGATTCAATCTTAATCCTTTATTGACACTTTGCCTGTTTGTTTTAGGACGTAGCGGGATTTCTTATGAGCATTCGGATTAGTGTACCGCTCCTTGAAAGCAGCAGCTCTAGCCTTTAGCTAAATGCAGATGTTGCCTGTAATCCATGGCTTCTGGTTGGGATATGTACGTATGGTCACTGTGGGGACGACGTCGTAGATGCACTTATTGATGAAGCTGATGACTGAGGTGGTATACTCCTCAATGCCATTGGATGAATCCCGGAACATATTCCAGTCGGTGCTAGCAAAACAGTCCTGTAGCGTAGCATCCGCGTCACCTGACCACTTCCGTATTGAGCGAGTCACTGGTACTTCCTACTTTAGTTTTTGCTTGTAAGCAGGAATCAGGAGGATAGAATTATGGTCAGATTTGCCAAATGGAGGGCGAGGGACAGCTTTGTATGCATCTCTGTGTGTAGAGTAAAGGTGGTCTGGAGTTGTTTTTCCTCTGGTTGCACATGCTGGTAGAAATGAGGTGAAACGGATTTAAGTTTGCCTGCACTATTTACTCACAGCTGGTTTGAGTGCGACCACTACGAGCACCGCTTCTGGATGAGCATTTTCTTGTTTGCTTATGGCCTTATACAGCTGGTTGAGTGCGGTCTTAGTGCCAGCATCGGTTTGTGGTGGTAAATAGACGGCTACGAATAATACAGATGGGAACTCTCTTGGTAGATAGTGTGGTCTACAGCTTATCATAAGATACTCTCAGGCGAGCAATACCTCGAGACTTCTTTAATATTAGACATCACGCACCAACTGTTATTGACAAATAGACACACACCCACGCCCCTCGTCAGACGTAGCTTCTCTGTCCTGCCGATGCATGGAAAATCCTGCCAGCCCTATATTATCCATGTTGTCGTTCAACCACAACTCGGTGAAACACAAGATATAAAAAAAAAAAAAATTCTGTCCCGATAATCTTGATCGTAGATCATCCATTTTGTTATTGTGGGTGAAAAATCCAGCTCTTTGGTAATTTTCCAGTACCCATGTTGGAGAGTCTCCAGTCGCCTAGTAATTTTCCAGTGCCCATCTGAGCCAGATGTGGGCGTACACAAGCCAGAATTAAGTCATAAAGATAATAGTGGCGCATGGCCAAGGGGAGTTAATCATTTACATAGAAGGGAGGGAACATGTCTGATGGAACTGTATAAATACTGATGTTTTGAACAAGAAGAGTAAGTTCTTCCATGGAATTGCTCGGCTTTGTTACTGTTTGCAATAGTCTATTTGAATTCACAAGCTCCGGTATCTGAGAAATATTTGATTCAATATTTCCACAACATTATCCAATGATTGCACGTTGGCCAATAGAATGGATGGCAGTGGTGGTTTACTCACTCGCGTACGAATTCTCAGAAGGCAGGTCGACCTCTGACCCTTCTTCTCTGTCTTTTCTTCACACAAATTACAGGGATTTGGGCTTGTTCCCGAGAAAGCAGTATATCCTTTGTGTCGGACTCGTTAAAGAAAAAATCTTTGTTCGAGTAATCGCTATTCTGATATCCAGAAGTTATTTTTGGCCATAAGAGACGGTAGCAGCAACATTATGTACAAAATAAGTTTAAAAAAAAACAATTTACAAACAATGAGGAAAAATGAACAAAATAGCAGTTGGTTAGGAGCACGTAAAACGGCAGCCATCCCCTCCGGCACCATTATCAATCACAATAAGTATGATATGTTAGGTTTTTTTATGCTATATTTTTATGTTGTATTCATTTGTGGATATCACCATTTCGTATGATAAGTTACAAATTGCAATTTGTACAATATTTTATGAATTTGCAACACTTATGATATGTTATGAATTCCTATTTGTTGTGGCTAACATTAGCTAGGTGGCTAACGCTAACATTAGGCTAGGGGTTAAGGTTTGAGGTTAAGGTTAGGTTAAAGAGTTAAGGCTAGGGGAAGGGTTAGCTAACATGATAAGTTATTACAAAGTAGCTCAAATGCAGTAAGTAGTTGCAAAAATGCTAACGAGCTAAAATGCTAAAGTTGTCCGTGATGAGATTCAAACAAGCAAACTTTGGGTTGCTAGACATTGGCATTATATGCCTACCCATCCACCCCAACCAAACACCCTCTTAGTTTTTGCCTTAAGTAACGTTTTGATTTATCTAACCATACTATACTAATTTGAGTGTCCCGGATTTTCATTTACTATGTTACATCTAGTCTGAGACCAGCCTGTGTTATTACAGTGTACTTTATGAAGACAAGACCTGTCCACCACTATTCAAACCAACTTATACACACCGGACAGTTTATTAGGTATACCCATCCAGTACCAGGTTGGACTTCCCTTTACCTCCAGAACAGCCTGAATTCTACGGGGAATTAAAACATTGCTCAATTGGTATCAAGGGACATAACATTTACCAAGATAACATTCCCTACATCATTACACCACCAGCCTGTAACTTTGACACCAGGCAGGATGGGGCCATGGACTCATGTTGCTTACGCCAAATCCTGACTCTGCTAACAGCATGATGGAACAGGAATCGAGATTCGTCAGATCAGGTTTAGTTTTTCCACTCTAAAATTTTCCAGTGTTGGTGATCGCATACCCACTGGAGCCGCTTCTTCTTGTTTTTAGCTGATAGGAAAGGAACCTGGTGTGGTTGTCTGCTGCAATAGCCCGTCCATGGGAAGGACCGACGAATTGTGCGTTCCGAGATGCCGTTCTGCACACCATTGTTGTACTGCGCCGTTGTTTTATTTTTGTGGCCCACCTGTTAGCTTGCACGATTCTTGCCATGCTCCTTCAACCTCTCATCAACGAGCTGTTTTCGCCAAGACTGCCGCTAACTGGATGCTTTTTGTTTGTCACACCTTTCTCTGTAAACACTAGACACTGTCGTGCATGAAAAGGAGGGTGGCCGTTTCTGATATAATGGATCCTGGCACCGACGATCATATCACGCTCAAAGTCGCTTCGGTCACTCGTTTTGACCATTCTAGCGTTCAATCAAACAGTAGCTAAATGCTTCAATGCCTGTCTGTGTACTTTATGTAGCAAGACACAGCTACATGTAGGAGCAAATCATTTTCACGAACAGGGTGGTGTACCTAATAAACCATAGGGTGCAATAATTGACCATGCTTTATCTGAACATTTTATTTAACCTTTTATTTAACTAGGCAAGTCAGTTAAGAACACATTCTTATTTACAACGACGACCTACCAAAAGGTCTTCCGCGGGGACGGAAGACCTTTTGTGGGAGACTCATTATATAATGATATAAAGAGTCTCCCATAATTCTAAAATTCAGTTTATTTTCACGATAAATAGCCTAACAATTTTTAAATGGTTTCTCATCTCAGTCATGGCTTTGGTCTTCCGCGGGGACGGGGGCTGGGATTAAAAATAAAGGACAAAAATAAACAACATCCATGGGTGATAATATGGGGAACACATCATTTTGTGAGTTGGAAAGTGATGCAGAATATTACAGTGAACTTCATAAACTACTATATAGTCTGTAGACATAAAAAGGCATATCTAAGTGGAATATAACCATGAAATCATGTTCTGGTTTGGGGAATATTATTGCTACCTAAATATAATGATATAAAGAGTCTCCCACAATTGTAAAATTCAGTTTATTTTCACGATAAATAGCCTAACAATTTTTAAATGGTTTCTCATCTCAGTCATGGCTTTGGTCTTCCGCGGGGACGGGGGCTGGGATTAAAAATAAAGGACAAAACACACATCACGACAAGAGAGACAAAACAAAACTACATTAGGGCTCCCGTGTGGCGCAGTGGTCTAAGACACTGCATCTCAGTGCAAGAGGTGTCACCTTGTTTGAATCCAGGCTGCATCACATCCGCCCGTGGTTGGGAGTCCCATAGAGCGGCGCACAATTGGTCCGGGGTAGGCCGTCATTGGAAATAAGAATTAGTTCTTAACTGACTTGCCTAGTTAAATAAAAAATAAAAACATAAAGGGAGACCTAAGACGACAACATAGCATGGCAACAACACATGGTAGCAACACCACATTGGATTTAGGGATCCTGAGTGGCGCAGCGGTCTACAGTTTAGCGAACTGAGCCAGGGGGATGAAAGATAAAAAGGACTGACTGTGGTGTCGTAGCAGATGAAACCTCCTTTGAAGGTCGCACTTACTGTAACGTCTCTGCAGATGGATCCATATGCATGCTCTGCATGCACTGTGCTGTGGTTTAAGGTTTAACTAAAGAAAAGAGATCCTGACAATGTAAGTTGTTGTAAACAAGCCAAAAGGAACTTATACACTCTATACTCTTAATCTAGCACTCAAGTGTTATTTATTTTTATTTTTCAGGTTTTTCTACTATATTAATGAAGTAATATACTAAATCAAACATAGATCAAACAAACTCCATGCCCTTTAGATCACTTGTCTCTCTTTCTCGTTTAACTTGGAGCCGACAAAAACTGATGACTGGTCCCCTCTGTGATCCTCTGGGCTCTTTTTACTACAGCGCTCTGGGCCTCTCTTTTATTGTTCTCAGAAGTACTGAGTAGTTCTTCAGTCTGTCTTCTTTATGGGGGTAAAATACGGCATTTGAAGATAACAGAGCTACACAGTGGTGATATGTCCTCAAATTACAAGCCAGAGTTTTGTTTTTGTCACTGTTTTTGGACAAATTCTAGGGACAAACATACAGATCCAAGCCATATCTTTATTTTCAGACAAGCCAATCAAATAATCTGCTAGCCTCTTCCCTATAAAAGACCATTAGGTAGTGCCCAAGAGAAACACAGACAGCTGAGGAGTTTAATATAATATATACAGGTATTAAATATATTACCTTATATTAAATATTTAGAGACTACATATTTTCTATTGAATTCCATCCATGGGTGATAATATGGGGAACACATCATTTTGTGAGTTGGAAAGTGATGCAGAATATTACAGTGAACTTCATAAACTACTATATAGTCTGTAGACATAAAAAAGCATATCTAAGTGGAATATAACCATGAAATCATGTTCTGGTTTGGGGAATATTATTGCTACCTAAATATAATGATATAAAGAGTCTCCCACAATTGTAAAATTCAGTTTATTTTCACGATAAATAGCCTAACAATTTTTAAATGGTTTCTCATCTCGGTCATGGCTTTGATTTTCTGCAGCATTGTTTCTCTCTTATCTCGGGATCCTTTTATTTAGCTGAACTGAAGTGTGGCATAACTTCATTAGAATTTCAGATAAATGTGCAGCAGGCAACACTCCTCTGTAAATCTGTGAAAGTGAACGCCCCATTTCATGCATAGGTAGTGAGCAGCTTGTATTGTAAAAGCCTTGAGGACTTTGTTACTTAACAGTAAACTTGAATTTTCTTCAGCCCAAATAAATACACTCTGTTATAAAAATGTATAATCACCCGTCTTAAAATCAGATACTAGTTTACATATTATTTCTACCTTAGAACCTTTGATATGTGACTCTGTCATTGTAAAAAAGGCTACCATAATTCAGGGTAAAGTTAAGGTTAGCTGCAGCATGTCAGTATAGTTGGCTACAGTAGGATAATGAGTCACATGGGTAATTGAGTGGACAGTTTGTTTGTACAGGTATTTACAGTCTGCACAATCTTCCTCTGAATATACAACAATGAATGTAGTGCAGTTGATCTTATTACCATCGTCATGCAGCTAATACAGGTAAACATCTGATACATTGATTTTTCTTTTATAAAGTGCCTCCTTACTAACCATCCACTCATGTGATTAATCCCATTCTGTCCCACTTCCTTGGCAATTTGTGTGATGAATTCTGACATCCTCATAAGGAAATCACTTTGGAATTCAGCGATACATTTCATACCGTTTTGATTTTCTCCTTTTATAATCATGCAAATGGGGAGAAAGGAAGGAAGGAAGGCGTGCGGGCAACGCTGAAATGTGTGGGACAGGTTTGGCTTTGATGTCAGCTCCTGTTCATAGCAGACTACAACAAGTGATTATCTTGGCCTGAACATGTACAGCGCCTTCAGAAAGTATTCACACCACTTGACTTTTTCCACATGTGGTTGTGTTACAGCCTGAATTCAAAATGGATCAAATTGAGAGTTGTCACTGGCCTACACACAATACCCCATAATGTCAAAGTGGAATTATGTTTCTGAAAATATTTACAAATGAATTAAAAATAAGTATTCAACTCCTTTGTTATGGCAAGACTAAATAAGTTCAGGAGGAAAAATTTGCTTAACAGGTCACATGGACTCTGTGTGAATGACTACCTCATCTCTGTACCCCACACATACAATTGTCTGTAAGGTCCCTTAGTCATGCAGTGAATTTCAAACACAGATTCTATCACAAAGACTAGGAAGGTTTTCCAATGCCTCGCAAAGAAGAGCACTTATTGGTAGATGGGTAAAAAATAAAAAAGCAGACATTGGAATATCCCTTTGAGCATGGTAAAGTTATTAATTTCACTTTGGATGATGTATCAATACACCCAGTCACTATAAAGACACCGGCATCCTTCTTAACTCAGTTGCCTGAGCGGAAGGAAACAGCTCAGGGATTTCACCATGAGAACAATGGTGACTAGCAAGATGGCGCCGACAGAGATGGTCCCCTCACTTCGAGTCCTTCGGAACCTATGCAGTATTTAGTTTTTTTATGTATTATATCTTACATTGTTAGCCCAGAAAATCTTAAGTGTTATTACATACAGCCTGGAAGAACTATTGGATATAAAAGCGACGTCAACTTACCAACATTACAACCAGGAATACGACTTTCCCGAAGCGGATACTTTGTTCAGACCACCACCCAGGACATTGGATCTAATCCCAGAGGCCGACCCAAAACAACGTCACAGCAGGAGAGGTAGACGGAGTGGCCTCCTGGTCAGACTTCGAAGGCTCAAGGAACTTCACTGGACTCTATGCAAACTGGAAACCATATGAGGCTGCATTTATTGTAGCTAGGGATTTTACCAAAGCTAATTTGAGAACAAGGCTACCTAAATTCTATTAGCACATTGACTGTAGCACTCGTGCGGGCAATACACTGGACCACTGCTACTCTAACTTCCGCGATGCATCAAATCAAATGTTATTGGTCAGATACACATGGTTAGCAGATGTTAATGCAAGTGTAGCGAAATGCTTGTGCTTCTAGTTCCGACAGTGTAGTACTATCTAACAATTTCACAACAACTACCTCACACACACAAGTATAAAGGAATGAATAAGAATGTGTACATATAAATATATAGATGAGCGATGGTGGTGCGGCATAGGCAAGATGCAGATGGTACAGAGTACAGTATATACATATGAGATGAGTAATGTAGGGTATGTAAACATTATATAAAGTGCCATTGTTTAAAGTGGCTAGTGATACATTTATTACATCCAATTTTTTATTATTAAAGTGGCTAGAGATTTGAGTCAGTATGTTGGCAGCAGCCACTCAATGTTAGTGATGGCTGTTTAACAGTCTGATGGCCTTGAGATAGAAGCTGTTTTTCAGTCTCTCAGTCCCTGCTTTGATGCACCTGTACTGACCTCGCCTTCTGGATGATAGCGGGATGAACAGGCAGTGGCTCGGGTGGTTGTTGTTCTTGATGATCTTTTGGCCTTCCTGTGACATCGGCTGGTGTAGGTGTCCTGGAGGGCAGGTAGTTTACCCCTGTTGATGCGTTGTGCAGACCTCACTACCCTCTGGAAAGCCTTACGGTTGTGGGCGGAGCAGTTGCCGTACCAGGCCGTGATGCAGCCCGACAGGTTCCTCTCGATTGTGCATCTGTAAAAGTTTGTGAGTGTTTTCGGTTACAAGCCACATTTCTTCAGCCTCCTGAGGTTGAAGAGGCGCTGTTGCGCCTTCTTCACCATGCTGTCTGTGTGGGTGGACCATTTCAGTTTGTCCGTGCTGTGTACGCCGAGAAACTTAAAACTTTCCACCTTCTCCACTTCTGTCCCGTCGATGTGGATAGGGGGGTGCTCCCTCTGCTGTTTCCTGAAGTCCACGATCATCTCCTTTGTTTTGTTGACATTGAGTGTGAGGTTATTTACCTGACACCACACTCCAATGGCCCTCACCTCCTCCCTGTAGGCCGTCTCGTCATGGCTGGTAATCAAGCCCACCACTGTAGTGTCATCTGCAAACTTGATGATTGAGTTGGAGATGGGTGAACAGGGAGTACAGGAGAGGGCTGAGAACGCACCCTTGTGGGGCCCCAGTGTTGAGGATCAGCGGGGTGGAGATGTTTCCTACCCTCACCACCTGGGGGCGGCCCGTCAGAAAGTCCAGGACCCAGTTGCACAGGGTGGGGTCGAGCTTAATGAGGAGTTTGAAGGGTACTATGGTGTTAAATGCTGAGCTGTAATCGATGAACAGCATTCTTACATAGGTATTCCTCTTATCCAGATGGGTTAGGGCAGTGTGCAGTGTGATTGGGTCGTCTGTGGACCTATTGGGGCAGTAAGCAAATTGGAATGGGTCTAGGGTGTCATGTAGGGTGGAGGTGATATGATCCTTGACCCAGATCACACGCAGACCAGCTGGCTGGTGTGTTTACGGACATATTCAATCGCTCCCTATCCCAGTCTGCTGTCCCCACATGCTTCAATATGGCCACCATTGTTCCTGTACCCAAGAAGGCAAAGATAACTCAACTAAATGACTATCGCCTTGTAGCACTCACTTCTGTCATCATGAAGTGCTTTGGGAGACTAGTCAAGGATCATATCCCCTCCAAATTACCTGTCACCCTAGACCCACAAATACAACAGTCAATAGAACTTACAGGTAGTTTGAAAGAAGAGTGAACACGTGATGGCAGTAGGCTATAGCAGTTATTCAGACCTATAACCTTTCAATATTCGTGAAGAGAAGAGAAAGCCTTCTGTATCTAATTCTGGTCCTATATTATTCAAGGGTGTCATTAGAATGATTAAGATAAGGACAACAAAACATATTTCATTTAACTGTTGAAAGCGAGGAAGGAATGACGCAACAATAGAGTGAGAAAGAGGTATGCTAATAACATTAGGGGAATTATTATGAAAAGGTATATACAGTTGAAGTCAGAAGTTTACATACACCTTAGCCAAATACATTTAAACTCAGTTTTTCACAATTCCTGATATTTAATCCTAGTAAAAATTCCCTGTCTTTAGGTCAGTTAGGATCACCACTTTATTTTAATAATGTGAAATGTCAGAATAATAGTAGAGAGAAATATTTATGTCACGACTTCCACCGAAGTTGGTGCCTCTCCTTGTTCGGGCAGCGTTCGGCGGTCATCATCACCGGCTTTCTAGCTGCCACCGATCCATGTTTCTTTGTCCATTTGTTATGTCTTGATTGTCCACACCTGGTTCCCATTTCGTTATGATTACTTCCCTATTTAAACCCTCTGATATTCATGATGTTTTGTGCGTTATTGTTTTACTGTTGGTCGTGTTCGTTATGTGTAGCGTTATTGTATTATCCCTGCGTGGATTTTGTATGATGAACTTTTTCTAGAGTAAAGACGTATGTTTTACTCAGTTCGGTGTCCTGCGATTGACTCTCTTTCTCATCTCCTATACACGGACACTGACAATTTATTTCAGCTTTATTTCTTTCATCACATTCCCAGTGGGTCAGAAGTTTACATACACACACAATTAGTATTTGGTAGCATTGCCTTTAAATTGTTTAACTTGGGTCAAACGTTTTGGGTTGCCTTGCACAAGCTTCCCACAGTAAGTTAGGTGAATTTTGGCCCATTCTTCCTGACAGCGCTGGTGTAATTGAGTCAGGTTTGCAGGCCTCCTTGCACGCACACACTTTTTCAGTTCTGCCCACAAATTTTCTATAGGACTGAGGTCAGGGCATTGTGATGGCCACTCCAATACCTTGACTTTGTTGTCCTTAAGCCAGTTTGCCACAACTTTGGAAGTATGCTTGGGGTCATTGTCCATTTGGAAGACCCATTTGCGACCAAGCTTTCACTTCCTGACTGATGTCTTGAGATGTTGCTTCAATATGATGCCATCTATTTTGTGAAGTGCACCAGTCCCTCCTGCAGCAAAGCACCCCCACAACATGATGCTGCCACCCCCGTGCGTCACGGTTGGAATGGTGTTCTTCGGCTTGCAAGCCTCCCCCTTTTTCCTCCAAACATAACGATGGTCATTATGGCCAAACAGTTCTATTTTCGTTTCATCAGACCAGAGGACATTTCTCTAAAAAGTATGATCTTTGTCCCCATGTGCAGTTGCAAACCGTAGTCTGGGCTTTTTATGGTGGTTTTGGAGCAGTGGCTTCCTCCTTGCTGAGCGGCCTTTCAGGTTATGTTGATATAGGACTCATTTTACTGTGGATATAGATATGTTTGTACCTGTTTCCTCCAGCATCTTCAAAGTCCTTTGCTGCTGTTCTGGGATTGATTTGCACTTTTCACACCAACGTACGTTCATCTCCAAGAGACAGAATGTGTGTCCTCCCTGAGCGGTATGACAGCTGCATGGTCCCATGGTGTTTATACTTGCGTACTATTGTTTCTACAGATGAACGTGGTACCTTCAGGCATTTGGAAATTGCTCGCAAAGATGAACCATTTATTTTCTGAGGTCTTGGCTGATTTCTTTTGATTTTCCCCTGATGTTAAGCAAAGAGGCACTGAGTTTGAAGGTAGGCCTTGAAATACATCCACAGGTACACCTCCAATTGACTCAAATTATGTCAATTAGCCTATCAGAAGCTTCTAAAGCCATGACATCATTGTCTGGAATTTTCCAAGCTGTTTAAAGGCACATTCAACTTAGTGTATGTAAACTTCTGACCCACTGGAATTGTGATACAGTGAATTATAAGTGAAATAATCTGTCTATAAACAATTGTTGGAAAAATTACTTGTCATGCACAAAGTAGATGTCCTGACCGACTTGCCAAAACTATAGTTTGTTAAGAAGAAATTTGTGGAGTGGTTGAAAAATGAGTTTTAATGACTTCAACCTAAATGTATGTAAACTTCCAACTTCAACTATGTGTCAGCCTACTAACTATACCAATATGTCCTATTATATTTAAACATTTAAATCAAATTCGCTAGCCTATACTTAGAACTTTGTAGGTCGCAAGTGCTACACCAGAATCACATGTTCTCTTCTGCTTTATTATGGTTTTAACATTGTTTAATTCTAGTCCATATAATACAGTTTAATACAGTACAGTAATACAGTTCACATTCAAAAAGATCAGCCTACTGGAGCTAGTTTCATTTATTTACCCAAGAGAGCATAATAGCTAGCTACGTCTTTGGGCTTTTATGTTTTTCTGTCCTGCGTAATGTGCAGTAGCCTATGTCATGTATGTATTGGATAACGACACAATCAATTGGGCTTTTTTGGGCATGGGCTCATTAAATGTCAATAATGTAAGGCTCATAAAATGTATTTAATATATGGCTCGTCAGGCTCAAGTAAAATCAGGTTTGAATTTTCATGCTGATCAAAGCTCTAATCAAATCCATACATTTATATGCTTTATAATGCTTTTAAATGACACTTCTGGTTTTGATGGGAAATACCAGGTTACCCAGGAGAAAAGTGATTTATTTTCAGGATGGAACATTTGTAAAATACCAGGAAAATATTCAACCCTAACCTGTACTGATAAAAATATTCCAAAACATGCATCCTGTTTGCAACAAGAAATTAAAGTACTACTTTTAAAAAATGGTGAAGCAATTCACTTTTTGTCCTGAATAATAAGTTATATTTTTGGGGCAAATCCAATACAACACATTACTGAGAACCACTCTCCATATGGTTCTCAGTGAGCACTCAGGACCTCAGATCTTCCAACAGGACAACAACCCTAAGCACACAGCCAAGACAACGCATGAGTTGCTTCGAATGTCCTTTAGTGGCCCAGCCAGGCCCCGAACTTGAACCTGATCGAACATCTCTGGAGAGACCTGAAAATAGCTGTGCAGTGACGCTCCCCATCCGACCTGACAGCGCTTGAGAGGATCTGCAGAGAAGAATGGGAGAAATTCCCCAAATACAGGTGTGCCAAGCTTGTAGCGTCATACCCAACATCATACCCAACCAAAGAAATTTGGCTTGTCACCTAAAACCTTGACAAACTTTTACACATGGACAATTGAGAGCATCCTGTCGGACTGTATCACCGCCTGGTACGGCAACTGCATCGCTCACAACCGCTAGGCTTTCCAGAGGGTGGTGCGGTCTGCCCTCCAGGACACCTACAGCACCTGATGTTTCAGGAAGGCCAAAAAGATCAAGGACAACAACCACCCGAGCCACTGCCTGTTCACCCCGCTACCATCCAGAAGGCGAGGTCAGGTGCATCAAAGCCGGGACCGAGAGACTGAAAAACAGCTTCTATCTCAAGGCCATCAGACTGTTAAACAGCCATCACTAACGTTGAGTGGCTGCTGCCTCAATACAGACTCGAAATCATTGGCCACTTTAATAAATGGATCACTAGTCACTTTAATAATGCCACTTTAATAATGTTTACATATCTTGCATTACTCATCACATATGTATATACTGTATTTTATACCATCTATTGCATCTTGCCTATGCCGCTTGGTCATCGCTCATCCATATATTTATATGTACATATTCTTATTCCATCCCTTTACTTAGATTTGTGTGTATTAGGTAGTTGTTGTGGAATTGTTAGATTACTTGTTAGATATTACCACACTGTTGGAACTAGAAGCACAAGTATTTCGCTACACTCGCATGAACATCAGCTAACCATGTGTATGTAACCAATAACATTTGATTTGAAGAAGACTCGAGGCTGTAATCGCTGCCAAAGGTCCTTCAACAAAGTAAAGGGTCTGAATACTTATGTAAATATGAAATTTGTTTTTTGTTATGTTTTTTTTCAAAACTGTCTAAACCTGTTTTTGCTTTCTCATTATGGGGTATTGTGTGTAGATTGATGAGGGGAAAAAAACTATAGAATCATTTTAGAATAAGGCTATAACACAACAAAATGTAGAAAAAGTGAAGGGGTCTGAATACTCTCTGAATGCAATGTACTTGACAATCTATGGCAAGACCTGAAAATGGTTGTTTAGCAGTGAACAACAACCAATTTGACAGAGCTTGAATAATTTTGAAAATAATAATGGGAAAATGTTGCACAATCCAGGTGTGGGAAGCTCTTAGAGACTTATCCAGAAAGACTCACAGCTGTAATCACTGCCAAATGGGCTTCTAGAAAGTATTGACTCGGGTGTGAATACCTATGTAAATTAGATATCTGTATTTAATTTTCAATAAATGTGCAAACATTTCTAAAAATATGTTTTCACTTTGTAATTATGGGGTATTGTGTGTAGATGGGTGATGAAAAAAAAAGATTTAATCAGTTTTTAATTCAGGCTGTAACACAACAAAATGTAGAATAAGTCAAGAGGTACTGTATGAATACTTTGAAGGCACTGTATCTGCTACAGCGTTTCAAAGGGAATAGGTGACATGCCTCACCAACCTCCATGTACTTTTACCACACCTCCAAGACCTTCATTTATTGAAAGAAGAATACAGTAGGCAATACATGCTAATTTGTTACACTGCTTGTGGAATGCAAGAACGATGCAATATGAGTCCTCAAAAATATAACCTCTCCCTTAGGCCTACAGTTTTGCAGTATAGAGATGGGTTGAAAATCAAGAGGCATTCTATGGCATAATATGACATATTCAACCACCCAAGGACAATTTCAGCACTCCTCTCCAAAGGGAATCGTGCTGAGCCTGTCACCTGGCGATTAGTGGGTGGGGTGGAATTTTTTATTAAATCCCAGAGTTCCCCTGCCTGTCCAGCACTACTGTCAGACTGGAGTGTGTCGACATTGAAGACATTTTCCAATTTTAAACTTTACAGAACCTTGTGAACCACTGATTGAAGTGTATTGAAGTGTTTCTAGCTGCCAGGAATAAGAAGCACTTGAGTTTACTTCACGGCCTGAGAGGCTTTAAACAAGATTTGTTTTGTATGAAGCTGAATTATTTCCGATGTTTCGGCAAATGGGGATGGAAATATTTTCAGAATCAAGGTCTTTAGGGTATGTAATCGTTTTAGGTTGACCACCATCTAGTACATTGTGAGTCCAGTGGAGGACGGGGAGGACCGTCCCCCTAAGTGAATTTCATAAAAATTGAAAAACACTGAAAACTATAATAAATATATTCAAATGTCAAAGAATTGATTAAAACACATTGTTTTGCAATGCAGGTCTACAGTAGCCTCAACAGCACTTTGTAGGGCAGCACCATGGTGTAGCCGGTGGACAGCTGGCTTCCGTCCTCCTCTTGGTACATTGACTTCAACACAAAACCTAGGAGACTCTTGGTTCTCACCCCCTTCCATAGACTTACACAGTAATTATGACAATTTCCGGAGGACGTCCTCCAACCTATCAGTGCTCTTGCAGCATGAACAGACATGCTGTCCACCCAATCATGGGATCAGAGAATTAAAATAGTACTGAAAGCATGCTACAACTAGTTAGCACTGCAGTGCATACAATGTGGTGAGTAGTTGACTCAAAGAGAGAGAAAGACAATAGTTGAGCAGTTTTTAACAAATGTATTTATTAAAAAATAAAGGAGAAGCAAGAGAGTGAGAGAGAGTCATTTGTTTTCACTTTCACTTACTTAGCCAGCAAATGCAGCTGGCTAGTTTGGTTACCCAAACAGAGGGATGCTATGTTAGCTAGCTGGCTATGAATATCCAACACAACACTGGAACTCTTCCAAGTCAATGTAAGCTTTTGGTTTTCTAAATGTATTGCCACCGGGGCCCGCCGGTGTAACTGCTTACTGACTATACACTGTAACGTTACTGCATGATTGTAGCGGGTTTACTAACGAGTTCGTTATATTAGATATGTTGACTAGGACGCTACTTTAGCTGATATGGGGACAACGATGTTGGCTGTGTGTAGCAGTTATGACCTGGTTTGGCTTGGAAAGGTTTTTTCGCCTGGTCACATACAGCTGATATGTTGTTTATTGAAGTCCACAAATGAAGGGAAAAGGTGAGAGGAGGAGAGTGCATAAAGGTGAGAAGGAATACAACGTGGCTGATATGAAATTGAACTGTGTCTATGCGTGATCGGGGTGTATTCATTTCACCAATTATGTTGAAAAACATTTCTTGAGCGGAAGCAAACAAAACAGGGATAAAAAAAAATACCTGAATTTTTCCAATAGAAACTCTTGTTTGCAACTGTTGGAAAAATGATTACACCCCAGATAAGCTAGATGCAGGCAAGTGTGTGCAAGGCAGGACTGAATGTGTCACTGTCCCTCCATGTGTCACTCTGTTATCTCAAATTTCTCTCGACCTGTGTGCACCTACGTTGTAGGCTAGGTTGTTGCAACCTCATGATAGGTATAGGGAAAATTTGAGTATCATGTAGTAGCCTAAACCTACATTTAGCTGGGTGAATGGAATATGAATGACAGTCATCCAACATGCTGTAATAGAAATAAGGCCATGCTCATGCTCAAACGGGACTGACCGCCATCATAAACGGGACTGACCGCCACTGTGAGTCACATCATTAAACTCGTATTAGTAAGAGGCACCAGTAAATAAAGATCTGTGGCATTTCTCAGGATCACAGTGAATGTTGTCTGTGTGGAGACTTTTGTAGGCAGAAAAAGGTTAGCTTCCAAAGAAGTTGAGAAACCAGAGTGAACATTGTTAAGTATCCTCAAGCTCTTGAGGTGAAAATTAGGTTTCCACCATATAAACCCTCCCTTTTCCCCTTTCCCCAACCCCTACAAATGAGCCCGAGTGAGTGGAACCCTTATGATGTAGCCACCATAACAAGACATCTGTGCAGCTAGAGAACTCTCCTGTAATAGAGTGAATCTCCTCGTCCCCCTCCTCCCCTACTCCAAAGTACAGTAGAGTAATTAGTGCTACATGCAGTGCCGTGTTCCAGTTTACGAGCCTCTGAACGTTCCTTTTGATTCCTTACGGCTTGATTCCCTCGATCTCAATCCTGCTCTCATTAGCGCTCGTCGCAGTTACACACTGCTTCATCAGATCATACAGAACTGCGGGCTGTGTAATTACACTCGGTAATTATATTTCATTACGCATCGACGACTTCCACCTGAACAATACACACGGTCACGTGACCCCACCTCAAATTAGGGATGTGAGGCGCTTGGTATCCACATGGAGGCTTCTTGATGGGCTCGGAAGGAGATAGAGTTTGTGTGAGTGCTGTATCGTACGTGTTTGGTACTTGGTATTACCGTTGGTTTTCCTTTGGGAATGCTGGCTGTCAGAAGCATCGGAAGCATGGCTTGTCTTGTCGCTCCTTGTTCAATCAGAGAGTCGGGGAGAAAAAAAAAGAATGTTTGTACCAGAAGAGCTCCCAGGGCATTATTTGTTTTCCCCAAATAAACAAGTGGATTATCCATTCGATAAGCAGGGAAAGAAGACCGATCTGGCACTCAGGGCGCTGATTACAGCAGAATTACAAGAGTTGGGACCTGTTTCCGCAGTGGGTTCCAAAAGTCTCTGCAACTGACTGTGAGGCTCACTCACGGAAAACAGAGATGCATTCATTCCATATATAACATCAAACATGAGGTGTGATTGCGAACATCATCATATGAGGAGCTGTTTTCGCATCAATCGCGTTAATCTAACCAAGACTGTAATGGGTTTTGGTATACAACACCCACCACCCAGCAGATCCAGACATCCGCACTCATAACATCCTAGCAATATTCTCTGACGCTCCAGGGGTCAGCAAACAGCAGCTCCCAGGAGGCCACAATGACACTGTACTGTATGAAGGTGATCAATGATTCAAACCCACTAGATAAAGCCACAGCCTACAAAAATAATAATAAGCTCTTTAAAAACATGTATTGAAACTATTTTCTATTCAGAGATACTCCAGGGGAAGAAAATTACTCAGACAGGGGGGAACGATTTCTAGTCCAGGCTTCATGCTTTTGTAATACAGATATGGACTGAATATTAAGGGACCATTAACGACTTGGAGAGAGTCCCCTATGTGGATCACTGCTCCTATGTCCCTTCCCCACATTGCGCCTGTGATATCGAACTCCGGAATATTTATCCCTTACACTTTTTACTATCGTCATATTTTACCTTTCGTTTTATTGCCGGATCTGGGGTGTTAATGCTATTCCCGCTGAGGTGAGGCCAATTATACCCAATCAAGCTTATGAGATGAGAATAGAAAGCATCATTAACAGGGTTCTTCATTAGTGCAGGGTGCAGCCGGGAGAGAGGCGCATGGACACTGGGTATGAATCAGGGTGATGCTGAACAGATGAGTGTAGGAGTCTCTGTAGGTGATTTACAGTGGTCTGTGGTATAGGCTTGCAGTGTGTGGCAGAGGCTGTAAAGGTTGTGCGTGTGTGTGATTTCAATCCAGCAGGATACCATCGCAGCCTGGGGGAAGGTGAGCATGGAACCTGCCTCACTCCCTGGGTGCTTCAGAGGCCACAACGGCTACCAAGACTCAGTGGAAAGCAGAGTGGGCCTGCCTGTCTGTCTGCCAGGCATGGATGGAATACCTCAAAATAACTTACACTCTCTGTGACACATGACAAGACCATCCATGCACTTCTGAAACGGTATGGGCCTGGCCACTAACCACTAAGCCTACCAACACATGGAGGTACATGCAGACTAGGTTGGGGTTTCCCAAACTCGGTCCTTGGACTCCAAGGGGTGCATGTTTTCGTTTTTGCCCGAGCACTATACAGCTGATTTAAATACATCAACTAATCATCAAGCAGTGTAGTGTTAGGGCAAAAAACTAAACGTGCGCCCCTTGGGGTCTCGAGGACCAAGTTTGGGAAACACTGGATTAGATCCACAGCCCAGGGGACTGATTCTGAGTGAATGCAGGAGGGAAATGGGGAACATCTATCTTACCTCATGTGCCGCTGCTCTATGGAAAACATCTCAATGAGGTCGATGGATTGTCTCAGGGTTTCACTGGATGAATGAGCACTCTTCCAAAATGGGGAAAGGGCGGATACCTAGACAGTTGTCCAACTGAATGTATTCCACATTTAACCCAACCCCTCTGAATCAGAGAGGTGCGGGGGGCTGCCTTAACCGACATCCACGTCTTCAGTGCCCGGGGGAACAGGGGCAGAAAGACAGATTTTTACCTTGTTAGCTCGGAGATTCGATCCAGCAACCTTACTGGCCCAACGCTCTAACCACTAGGCTGCCCAAATGCTACATATACCAATCAATGCTATTTATACAATGGGTGGGTCTAATCCGGAATGCTGATTGGTTAAAACCGCATTCCGGTGTCTATTCCATAAGTTACCATCAGCTACAGTAAATCTATGATGTTAAAATGCCTATTTACTCTGTTCCATCTGACTGTGCAATCCACTGTCTCATCAGCCCAGCCAGTCAATTTATAAACTTGATCTCCACTATAAAAAGCATCTAAACATTATCTCACATTTCTTTTAGACTAACATTTAGTTTTCACCAGCGCAGATTTGTATAAACCTTGCTGTCTGTCTCTCCGACATTTGCAAAATTGTTTCAATATTCAAATTCGATATCATGCTGTCCCATAGTAATGAATGAGTCGGGACGAGACAGACAGGCAGGCAGCGTTTATCAGCCAGTCGAAATCATGAATCAGCTGGCATAATTCTGATGGATACAGTGGGGGAAAAAAGTATTTGATCCCCTGCTGATTTTGTACGTTTGCCCACTTACAAAGAAATGATCGGTCTATAATTTTAATGGTAGGTTTATTTGAACAGTGAGAGACAGAATAACAACAAAAAAATCCAGAAAAACGCATGTCAAAAATGTTATAAAATGATTTGCATTTTAATGAGGGAAATAAGTATTTGACCCCCTATCAATCAGAAAGATTTCTGGCTCCCAGGTGTCTTTTATACAGGTAATGAGCTGAGATTAGGAGCACACTCTTAAAGGGAGTGCTCCTAACCGCAGCTTGTTACCTGTAAAAAAGACACCTGTCCACAGAAGCAATCAGATTCCAAACTCTCCACCATCGCCAAGCAGCTTGGTGAGAAGGTGACAACATTTGGTGCGATTATTCGCAAATGGAAGAAACGCAAAAGAACTGTCAATATCCCTCGGCCTGGGGCCCCATGCAAGATCTCACCTCGTGGAGTTGCAATGATCATGAGAACGGTGAGGAATCAGCCCAGAACTACACTGGAGGATCTTGTCAATGATCTCAAGGCAGCTGGGACCATAGTCATCAAGAAAACAATTGGTAACACACTACGCCGTGAAGGACTGAAATCCTGCAGCACCCGCAAGGTCCCCCTGCTCAAGAAAGTAAAGTGAAGTTTGCCAATGAACATCTGAATGATTGTGTTTGGACACATCCATTATCATTATTTGAATATGTTGGTAACCCGTTGTATAAAAGTGATAATGCCCTCGAAGCCGGTGTTCGGAGGATATATTGGCACAGTTTGCCGTTCCTCGACTTTGTCTCGGGCCTAACACCCGTGCCAATACATCCTCCAAACACCGGCTTCGAGGGCATTATCACTTAAGTTTGCACTGCCAATTAAGCTCATGTGATGGACACTTTACAATTACCTTTTGTTTCATGTTCAGCCTAGAGACGTTTTACATCTGCTTTAGATTCGCATAATATATGTTCTCCCTGTGTGGATGACAGCTCACCAAGACGCAAAACAGATGTAATTAAAACACATTCAATCATTGTGTCAACCACATTCGCTCCTATGTACAGTAGTAGCACTTGGCTCTCTCATGGTTCTGGGGGGGGATCAGGGGAGCTGTTATACACAACATCATTGTATAGAGAAATAGCCAGACAAGGATTAATCTGTGTAATATTGTGTTGTGATTGTCTCTGCACCAGTATGCTTACTTTATGGAAAGTTTCCACTGCCAGTACTTTTCTTATCTCCCTCACACAACACTGCCTCCCTAAACAGCATCTCCCAAATAAGCACCCCCTCCCTCCACCTTCCACAGGATAGATAGGTCAATGTGCAAAAGTTGCAGAAAAAGCAAACGAGGGAAATGTTGAAATAATAAGGAGGGAAGGAAGGAGAGGCCTGGCAGTTGTATCTTGGGAGATGATTATAGACGTGTTGTTCTGCTCAGCGCTACTTGTGGAACCAGCTCGCCTGCAGCCGCCTGAATATTTGAAAGTACAGCCAGAAGGTAGTATTGGAGATCTGGGGGTCTGTTCCAACGGTGCAGAATTATACAGTACATGCTGCAGGTGATGAGGATATTCACAGAAAATAGCCAAAACAGAGGCAGTTGCTAAGGTGTGTGTGTGTGTGTGTGTGTGTGTGTGTGTGTGTGTGTGTGTGTGTGTGTGTGTGTGTGTGTGTGTGTGTGTGTGTGTGTGTGTGTGTGTGTGTGTGTGTGTAAATGAACAGCTGTGATGTTGTGGAAGTAGTTCAAAACATTTGAAGATTAAGCTCTAGCGAGATGAACGTTTTTTGCACCCAACATTGTCAAGGACGCCAGCAAGATGGAGCGTCAGGACACAGAACCGTTACTTTTTGTCATCCTCAACCTGTCACAGCGAAATTGAGGCATTTTTCAGAATTTGGTGAGATATTAGGGACATCATGAAATGTAGGGCTACCTTGTTGTTGTTGGATGACCAGCATGTCTAGACAGAGGCTCTGAGTCAAAGTGAAAAAGCATGTTGTCTGAGTTTCTAACCTCTCTCTCCAGTTCCACACTGAACGCATAATTGCTAACTACTGTGTGTGCGCGTGTGTGTGTGTAAATGTAAATGAACAGCTGTAAAAATGGCAGGAGAATAGCTACTTCAGTAACCAGAACCTCCCATTTCCTGTTGTTCCATCTTGTTATTATCTTCTCTTCTACCACAAATGAGAAATTAACTCCAGGATCTTTCTAACTGTACTTCCCAAGGGGCGCTACTGATTAGCCTAAACACAATAATTACAGCTTCATCACAGTTCTATTGGAGTCCTACCCTCCTCTTGATAGCCTCCTAGACACACTGTGGAGAGGGAGATAGGTGGAAAGGCAGAAGGGACACAGGCAGGCATGGAGGCCCTGATCTCAATCTGTCAGTGGCGGCACCATCAGCCCCAGAACATCTCAATCTCTTCAGCTTGTCTCCTCTGGTCTCTCGGAGGGGCATTAAAGTTATTAAAGTGGATGTGGGGCCATGCGGTGGTGGCGATCGATAGCCAGCCCAGCCCTAATGGGAAGGGGAAATGTATGGAAGGGTGAGGATTAAGGAGGGGGTTTGTAAGTGCTCATGTCACAAGCGTTGAGAACAAAGGGAGACTGATCGACAGATGGCTGAAGAAGGCTTCATATAAACTTGTGGTAGATGACACAGTAATGATTGTTTGTCGGTGTTTTATGTTGGTACTGTATATGTGCAGTATGTGGAGTGGACTACGGGGAATCATTCGATATTTGCACTGGATTCACCAAAAACTGAGACTTGCTAATTGAGTACATCATGCATCCCCTTACGGAGAAAAATCTTTAAAATCCATTTTAGCCTTCTTGGAAATGGCACAGTGCTTTAATACATGCCATTGTTAGTCTGAGTTAATGATAATTATGTGTGTTTGTATTTCAAGTCTCCCTCTCATGCTGCTGAGAGGGGGCTACACGCCTTGGCCTCTTTGAAACATGATTTGCTGCAATCATGGAAATTGTTTGGTTTAATTGCCCAAAAATCCATTCATTCATTCAAGTTCTGGGTTAAGAAGTGGCTTATTCTGGGACTTGAGATTTTCTATTTCCAGACTGGACGTGAAGCATTCCAAAACATCCTCTTTCAGGTTTGTGATTTACTCCAAACAACCTGCTTTGCCTTCTGTAAAGACATAGATATATTCATGGTTTATCTGCTGATTTATTTTGTGTGTGTGTGACTGTCTTGTTACATGTCAGTTACCCAGGCGTTATATAAACTGACTTTACCAGTGTCTGACTGGACTGCAGGGCTGAATTCCCATGTCCGCTCACAGTG
The DNA here is from genome assembly GCF_901001165.1 of Salmo trutta. Lineage (NCBI taxonomy): Eukaryota > Metazoa > Chordata > Actinopteri > Salmoniformes > Salmonidae > Salmo > Salmo trutta. The sequence goes on from NC_042966.1 coordinate 13,156,283, forward strand.
CTTGCTCTTCTGAAAATTAGAGCAAAACGAAAAGTGGGCCCTCATACAGTAGCACTCACTCATGACTCTTAACACTACTGTGCCACAGTAACCTATCAAAATATCGCTGACTTCTCAACTCATTTTCCAATCCACTGAAACTTTAAAAGCATATAATTCAACTGAAACTCTCGGGACACGGATTCTCTCTGGGTTCGAGCAGGGAATACGAAATGTGGTTTCTCATGTCAATCTATTTAATATATATGAGGAGCCCAGACCAGATCAATCTTTAAAGGCCCAGTGCAGTCAAAAATGTGATTTCCCTGTGTTTTATATACATTTCCACACTATGAGGTTGGATAATACTGTGAAATTGTGAAAATTATGATAATGCCCTTTTAGTGTAAGAGCTGTTTTGAAAATACCATCAGAAAATGTGTTAACCTCAAAGTCTAAGCTGGGCGGGACCCCTTTAGGTATCCATTTTTTATTATTATTTGATAAAATCAAGAATTTGGTCTTTACTACTATAGCCCATAGAAACGCATTGAATAACACATTCATAAATGTCAAAGAAAAGAGTAAAAAAATACATCATAAGGAATAAGGTTTTGAAGTGTCTGTCCTATATCTTGGTGATATATTAAGTTGAGGAATTATTTTAGTTTTTTAACTCCTTATTTTTGTTGACATGCTTCTATTTGTTCGTGTGGGTTACCTTCAGATGAGTCCCATGACACTTGTAGGGGTCGTAGATCAAACAGAGAACACCATCATTTTTATGAGTCTCCCTTTCCATAGAGTGGTCATAATAGTTTGGATGCTACAGACGTTTTCATGAGAAGACAGATTTTCGAGATGACTCATGGTCTGACAAATACTGCTGTAACTCGGCCACCTTCCACCGCAAATGCGGAAAGCCAACATAGGCGGATGCTGTGGATTGAGACGCAGCCCATGCAACAAATATCTGATATCTCTAGCTTAAACTGAAGGATTTTGATGGAGACCGTTATGTTACTTAGATTGACCAATAAGAAAGAGTTCCAAACCTCTGCCAATAGCAGATACTTTTTTGTTTCCCTCCCCACTTAGACCACTCAGACTGTCCTAGCAAAATTCTTGCTTGAGAAATTGCTCTTTGCTAAGAAGCTATTTTTGTTACTTTTTGACCATTTTCATTTCAACAATCACAGTTGTTACCCAGAAATGATTGATATAGAGATAAAGACAGCTGCATTGGACCTTTAAGGCCCATAGCACATCTGCTATGCTTTGGCCAATGGTGAGAAAGATAAAGCTAGTGAGTAATGGGAGCACTATGTGGGTTTTATTGCTCAGAGGTCTCCATTTAGCTTGGCCTCTTGTAAATCACCTGTACTGCTGAGTGTGGTGCCTGGGTGGCTGATGGCTTTGCTCTGTATAAAGTTAAACCAGATTTACACTGAACCAAAAAATGTAATCGACATGTAATGTGTTGGTCCCATGTTTCATTAGCTGAAATAAGATCCCAGAAATGTTCCATACGCACAAAGTTTATAATTATTTTCACATTCCTGTTTGGGCATTTCTCCTTAGCCAAGATAATCCATGCACCTGACAGGTGTGGCATATCAAGAAGCTTATTAAACAGCAGGATCATTACACAGGTGCACTTTATGCTGGGGACAATAAAAGGCTACTCTAAAATGTGCAGTTTTGTCACAACACAAAGCCACAGATGTCTCAAGTTGAGGGAGCATGCAATTGGCATGCTGACTGGAGGAATGTCCACCAGAGCGATTGCCAGAGAATTGAATGTTCATTTCTCTGCCATAAGCCGCCTCCAACATCTTTATAAAGAGTTTGGCAGGTCCCGTGTGGCTCAGTTGGTAGAGCATGGTGTTTGCAACGCCAGGGTTGTGGGTTCGATTCCCATGGGGGACCAGTACGGAAAAAATAATAATAAAGAAAATGTATGAAATGAATGCATTCACTACTGTAAGTCGCTCTGGATAAGAGCGTCTGCTAAATGACTAAAATGTAAAATGTCCAACCGGCCTCACAACCGCAGACCATGTGTATGGCGTCATGTGCATGAGCGGTTTGCCGACGTCAATATTGTGAACAGAGTGTCCCATGGTGGCGTTGGGGTTAGGCATAAGCTATGAACAATAAACACTTCCATTTTTTTGATGGCAAGTTGAATGCACAAAGATACCGTGACGAGATCCTGAGGCCCATTGTCGTGCCATTCATCTGCCGCCATCACCTCATGTTTCAGCATGATAATGCACGGCCCCATGTCACAAGGATCTGTACACAATTCCTGGAAGCTGAAAATGTCCCAGTTGTTCCATGGCCTGCATACTCAGACATGTCACCCATTGAGTATGTTTGGGATGCTCTGGATCGACGTGTACGACAACGTGTTCCAGTGCCCGTCAATATTCAGCAACTTCGCACAGCCATTGAAGAGGAGTGGGACAACATTCCACAGGCCAGTCAACAGCCAGACCACCTCTATGCGAAGATGTTTCCTGCTGCATGAAGTAAATGGTGACACACCAGATACTGAGCGGTTTTCTAATCCACAACCCTACGTTAAAAAAAGGTATCTGAGCAACAGATGCATATCTGGATTCCCAGTGATGTGAAATCCATAGATTACGGCCTCATTAATTTATTTCAATTGACTTATATGAACTGTAACTCAGTAAAATCTTAGAAATTGTTGCGTTTATATTTTTGTTCAGTATAATTCCTTTTACCATTAAACCTAGTTATTGGTTTACTTCCAGAGGTGGTGGCGTGGTGAAAAGAGACCTCCACTGGCACACCACACTCATGGGAACTTCTGGGAACAGAGAAAGTTAAAAAAGACCCTACAGCACTCTATTGAAAGAGAGGGTTTTCAATGACAACTTCCCCTCTTATGCCGAGATAAATATGCAACAGCTGAGTCCCCCTTGGAACTTTGCCCTCTTCCTGATATAAAGAATCGACCTGAATGCAAAACAACTATATAAACTTCTTATGCCTGTGGCAGTCAGCACGCCATTTCATTAGAGCTGGCAGGTAGAGCTGCAGAGAGAGCACTGTGTGTGAGTAGTATTGCTGCTCTTTGGGCTGTGTGCAGACCTCGTGCAGTTGTTGTATTTTCAAATCAAATCAAAGTTTGTCACGGGCGCCAAATACAACAGGTATTTCACCTTACAGTGAAATGCTCACTTACAGGTTCATACCAATAGTGCAAAAAAGGTATTAGGTGAACAATAGGTAAGTAAAGAAGTAAAAAGACAGTAGCGAGGCTATAAAAGTAACGAGGCCACATACAGACACCGGTTAGTCAGGCTGATTGAGGTAGTATGTACATGTAGATATGGTTAAAGTGACGATGCATGTATGATGAACAGACAGTAGCAGTAGCGTAAAGAGGGGTTGGTGGGTGGCGGGACACAATGCAGATAGCCCGGTTAGCCAATGTGCCGGAGCACTGGTTGGTCAGACCAATTGAGGTAGTATGTGCAGTGGGCTCCAAAATTACTGGCACCCCTGACTGGCAATGCACAAACAATACTTTAAAAAATATAAACAATATAATTATAGAGAAACTCAAAAATACCAACATGTGAGAAATACTGTACTTTAATGTTTCAATGGAACCAATAAAAAAATCATACAATTATTTAATACAAAATACATTTATCCAAAATCAAGGTTTCATAATTATTGGCACTCCTCATTTAGTACTTAGTGCAACCACCTCTGGCAAGGATAACAGCATGGAGTCTCTTCCTGTAATGTTTGACAAGGTTAAGGAACACATTTGGAGGGATTTTGGACCATTCCTATGCAGATCCTTCACATTCTTGGGTTTGCGCTTATCAACTGCCCTCTTCTACTCAGCCCACAGGTTTTCGATTGGATGGAGGTCCGGCGACTGAGATGGCCATGGCACAACATTGATTTTGTTGTCACAGAACCATTTCTGTGTGGATCTTGAGGTATGTTTCGGGTCATTGTCTTGTTGGAAAGTCCACCTACGGCCAAGTCCCAGCCTTCTGGCAGAGGCAACCAGATTGTCAGCCAAAATTGCCTGATACTTGGTGGAATTCATTATGCCATTAATCTTAACCAGTGCCCCTGGACCTCTGGAATTAAAACAGCCCCAAAACATCACTGACCCACCACCATATTTCACCGTGGGTATGAGGTTCCTCTCTTTCGACGTCAAACATGCCCATGCTGTATCTGACCAAAACGTTCAATTTTGGTCTCATCTACCCAGAGCACCTTCTTCCAGTCATAATTTAAATGACGTTTGGCAAACTGCAAGCGCTTGCATCTGTGTCTTGGGGGGTGAGAAAGAGCTTTCTTCTGGAAACCCTTCCAAAGAGCCTGTGGTTGTGAAGGTGGCGCCCGATGGTGCTTTTTGAAACCTGGTGACCCGAAGACGCCACCAAGGCCTGCAATTCTTTCACAGTGATTCTTGGGGATTATGTTGCTTCTCACCATCCTCCTTCCCATCCTGGGGTGCAAAATGCATTGTGTCCTCTACCCGTGAGGTTTAACTGTTCCATATCTTTTGAATGTTTTAATAATTGCCCTGACAGTGCTCAGTGGTATATTCAATCGTTTGTGGATCTTCTTGTAGCCATCACCAGATTTATGAAGGTCTACGACCATCTGTCTCTTTTGAACTGCCAGTGCTTTTGTTTTCTTCATGGTGTTGGATGACAGCGGGATATTGCATGTGTTACCTCATTTTTATACCCTAGTTAAACAGGAAGTGATGTAATGGCTCAATATAGTTCCTTAAGACTTAGATAAACTTAAGTGGAATTTAATTTGTGGTTTAATTTTGGTAGATGTCATTTACAATAATCTTTAAGGGTGCCATTAATTGTGAAACCTTGATTTGGAGGACATTGATTTTTAAATCAATAAATGATTTTGGTTGGTTCCATTGAAACATTAATAAAGTACAGTATTTCTCACATGTTGGTATTTTGAGTTTCTCTATAATTATATTGTTTAAGCATTGCCAGTCAGGGGTGGCAGTAATTTGAGCCCACTGTACATGAATGTATAGATAGTGACTATGCATATATGATAAACAGAAAGCAGCAGATTACCTGTTCAGGAATCTTATGGCTTGGGGGTAAAAACTGTTGAGAAGCCTTTTTGTCCTGGACTCTGGTACCGCTTGCCATGCAGTAGTAAAGAGAGCAGTCTATGACTGAGGTGGCTGGGGTCTTTGACAATTTTTAGGGCCTTCCTCTGACACCACCTGGTGTATAGGTCCTGGATGGCAGGCAGCTTAGCCCCAGTGATGTACTGGGCCGTACGCACTACCCTCTAGTGCCTTGCGGTCAGAGGCCGAGCAATTGCCGTACCAGTCAGGATGCTCTCGATGTTGCAGCTGTAGAACGTTTTGAGGATCTCAGGACCCATGCCAAATCTTTTTAGTTTCCTGAGGGGGAATAGGCTTTGTCGTGCCCTCTTCACGACTGTCTTGGTGTGGTTGGACCATTCTAGTTTGTTGTTGATGTGGACACCAAGGAACTCGAAGCTCTCAACCGGCTCCACTACAGCCCCATCGATGAGAATGGGGGCGTGCTCGGTCCTCCTTTTCCTGTAGTCCACAATCATCTCCTTAGTTTTGGTTACATTGAAGGATAGGTTGTTATTCTGGCACCACCCGGCCAGGTCTCTGACCTCCTCCCTATAGGCTGTCATGTCGTTGTTGGTGATCAGACTGTTGTGTCGTCTGCAAACTTAATGGTGTTTGAGTTGTGCCTGGACGTACAGGAGGGGACTGAGCACGCACCCCTGTGTTGAGGATCAGCGTGGCAGATGTGTTGCTACATACCCTCACCACCTGGGGGCGGCCCATCAGGAAGCCCAGGATCCAGTTGCAGAGGGAGGTGTTTAGTCCCAGGATCCTTAGCTTAGTGATGAGCTTTGAGGGTACTATGGTGTTGAACGCTGAGCTGTAGTCAATGAATAGCATTCTCACATAAGTGTTCCTTTTGTCCAGGTGGGAAAGGGCAGTGTGGAGTGCAATAGAGATTGCATCATCTGTGGATCTGTTTGGGCGGTATGCAAATTGAAGTGGGTCTAGGGTTTCTGGGATAATGGAGTTGATGTCAGCCATTACCAGCCTTTCAAAGCACTTCATGGCTACGGATGTGAGTGCTACGGGTCTGTAGTCATTTAGGCAGGTTGCCTTTGTGTTCTTGGGCCCAGGGACTATGGTGGTCTGCTTGAAACATGTTGGTATTAGACTCAATCAGGGACATATTGAAAGTGTCAGTGAAGACACCTGCCAGTTAGTCAGCACACCTCCTGGTAAGCCGTCTGGCCCCGTAGCCTTGCGTATGTTGACCTGTTTAAAGGTCTTACTCACGTCGGCAACGGAGAGTGTGATCACACAGTCATCCGGAACAACTGATGCTCTCATGCATGCCTCAGTGTTGCTTGCCGCGAAGCGAGCATAGAAGTGATTTAGCGCGTCTGGTAGGCTCGTGTCACTGGGCAGCTCGCAGCTGTGCTTCCCTTTGAGTGAATAAATACAGTCATCTCTACCTCTAGACCCATCTCACCCCACCCTTGCCCATCGATCCCTACACTCTCTTACTACCCTCACCCAAAAACCCATCCAAACCACTCATGTTCCACCACTTCTCTTACTGTACAAACCACATCTCTCTTCTCAGCCATGCGTCTCATCCCCTTATCCCCATCCCAAACCACCACTGACTGCATCTCTCCTTGGTTCCTACCCTCTCATGCCAACCCCAGAGACCTAACCACTTCATTTTCCCACCACATTGTCACTGTGTACACACACACACACACAGTAGATTGAGTGCAGTCTTTATTTGAGTGCAGTCTTTATTTGAGCGCTCAGCCACTCCGTAGCCTCAGAGACATCACAGCAAAAAGGGTGGGGAGCAGAATCAAAACGAAAAGTAGTTCAACACGTTTAAGTTCATTCATTCATATTCAGTCTCACCACAACCATTTAAAGTGCATTTCAGATTGAGATGTTTCTTTTTTGAAAAGCTCACAAGAATTCAGTGACAATTACACAGATATAGATATTGGATATCATAGACATAAATAATTAGTATTGTGTACAACAGTATGCTCTCAATCGTTATCATATTGCACATATTAAATAACAGTATAGCAAACATGGAATTAAAACAGAAGTGGCAGGAAGATAAACACAAACACATGAGGAAACACAACCGATCCTCTGAGCAGAGTCTCTGTTTTAATTTCCTGTCATAGGTGAGGAAAATAAGTTATACAGTACAATGTACAGTCAATGTGATGCTAGCGAGGTGAAAGAAACAGGACAGTAGTCATACAGTACATCTGCCATATTGATTAGTGTATTTCAAAACAGACTCATGTTATGGAGTTTAAGTTCACAGCAGTGATATCAGACAACAACAAAGCAGAAGATTATGGACCTGAACCCAGTCCTCACTGTCCATAAGATAAGTGGCCAGGACTTTGTAATTACCAAGTGACCTGACCAAAAGAATAAAAATAACATAAAAAAAACTGGGGTAGTGATAGCCCAATTTTTCCTTGGCAGGTCACAAGGTCGGGAAAAACTCCAGGCCGCAACATCTGTGAAATGGTGATTTACTTAAGGAGAGTCCTACTTCTCCAGAATTAAGGAGCAGTGCACGGAGGGAAGGGGGACAACTGCGTTCCAAATAGCACCCTATTCCCTATATAGTGCACTACTTTTGACAAGGGCTCATAAGGCTCTGGTCAAATTTAGTGCACTATAAAAGGGTGCCATTTGAGATAATGAGGAACATTAAACATGAATTTAACAGATCGTTATGAGCAGCAAACACATGCCTCTGTTTACAATGTAATTACATGAATAAACTACTGTTTCAACATTTCCATTTAAAAAAAAAAACTGAGGAAAAAAAGTAAAATGAGCTTAAAACAGATTTGTTCTAAATTCGGGAACAGACGAGCAGCACAGCGGCAGATCTACTTAAGACTACTCACAAGGACAAGGGGGCACACCAGAGTGCATTGAGACGGCAGCAAAGCAAATCTGAACACTTGAAATTCAAAACGTCAGAGCTGAGACAACACTGGAAGCATAGCTTGGCCTGCTTTTTGAATACAGAGGATGCTTCTGTAGTGAGACAGACAAACAGGTTTGCCCTTCCCAGTCAGAACGGGTTGACTGTGTGAGTCTGGGACAGTGAATACTAAGTGAGGCTGGCATGCTCACATCTGATAGCCTGGGAGAGCATAATGCATCCCTGTGTTGAACCCTGTAGAGGGGCGGAGGGAGCCCCACTGGCAGCCAGATGCAGCAAGGAGTGGGATTCACCTGTGGAACCCAAGGCAGACCTCCTTCATCAACACAGCCGGGCAGTGGGACCAAGCTCCAGAACCACACTCATCTACATACCAAAATGTTACGTTCAGGACTGTGGGAAAGGAAGTCACAAAAGCAGGCACTTCTGTAATACACAAGAACAGCAAGAGTGCTTTACGGTGAATACTGCTACGTGATGCTATCCCATGCAGTCATTTTGAGGGCAAGTTACGTATTTGACATTTGTTTAATCTACATACCATAATATGGTAAGCCAAGCAAAGCTAGACAACCGAAAAAACAATAATGATGCATGACTAACAAATCGCAACCCTTCTCCATAACTTTAAGTCACTCCTATTTTGGGGGTTTTGGGTGAGAATTTCTCAGAGATAAACATGTTAGGGTTTCTGTTAAGATCTCGTTAATATATTTAAAAAAAATATCCTTCCCCCTGAACATTCTAAATCCTTTAAGTCAAGGACTGACTGTCAAACAGGAATTGATTAAATTAATCTCTTCCTCATCCTGACAAACCTCAAATAGTTTGTTTGTTCATCATTGAAGAGATTAAATGTATAAAAAGTTTTGGGTTCTTATCTGGGTGGGACTGGAAGCAGCCGTGCATTCCAAATAGCAGAGTTGATTCGGGGTGCCGTTTTTCAGGTCCTGAGGCAGATTCAGATCAGGGTGATGTTGTACGCGTGCGTTGTAGGGTTGCTGCAGAAAGCACTTCAAAACGCTTGACAAAAACATATAAGGCGAGTCCTCGTGATGACCATTATGGGGCATGGCTTCTAATCATTTAGGAATGGGAAGACAAATACTTGGTGGCAGCAAAACAAGTGCTTTAGATATCAAGTACACTTACATCTGGCTTTACATATGCCCATAACGAGAAGGGTTCATGGAGGCAACCAGCTCATTGCCCATGACTATGTACCACTGTGACTTATCTTCCATGACTAGGGCACAACTGTGTTGCATAGAAAAACATGTAAAGCTTTAGTTGGGGAAGAAGAAATGCCAAATTAAGTTACAGAAATAGGCATTTTTATTCTCGTCTTTGAGACCGTTTTGACTGGGTGACGTTCCGCTCATTCTACAACGTACTGTCAGCCAACTGACTTGGGATCAAAAGATCAGTTATGACATCACCAAGGAAATAAGGACCTGATAGGTCAAGGGTAAAAATGGTGCCAATTGGCTACTACTTAAAGCTCTCAAGGACTAAACATAGTAACAGACCAGGAAGTAGTTAGACATGACTTTGAAGAAAAGCAAATGAGTCATTGTGTCCCTCTCCACCCTCCTTGACACTCTGACCCACCGTGATGCACTCATTGTAAGTCTATCACCTTTTGAGGAAGGAGTGAGAAGTAGTAGTGAACAATTTTTAAAAAAAATGTAAAAATGGAAGGTTAAGTCTTAGCAGATGTCAAAGGAGCATGCCTGGCCCTGCTGTCGACAGGGACACACTGAGCGTGTGCGTAACCCACTCGACATCCTCGTGCCACTCAGCCGTGTTACCATGCCAACTGGATCCGACTCAGAATCATTACGGATCACGTGGAAGTTGCCACCAGCCTCTGCATTACACCAGCAACATTGTTTCATGCTAGGAAATTATTTATCTTTCTTTCTGTCCCCTTCTATTCAGGGACCTGGCCTGAAGCACGTCTGCTGTGTAGTTGGGCTGAGAGGCTGAGCTCTTCTCTGGTGCAGCCTCATTAAGGTAGCATGTGGGTGACCCTCTACCCACAGACCAAACTAGACCTGCTCATGATGGAAGCACGAGGGGAACAAAGAAGGCTCAGAGAGCACCAATTGCACAAGATGGCTCCTCTGATCTCTTTGTTGTCCCTGTGTCGCAATCAAACTGCACCACCACACAGACAAAGACAGATACAGACTCTCGGTAGACAGAAGGGTACAGTGCAACATACAGCTACTTTTGAGAGTGCACTTAAAAACGTAAGGCATTCTCAGGGTACAAGGCAGAAATAATAAAGGTGTTTCAAAACCAGAGAACACAGGAGGCTGCTGAGGGGAGAACGGCTCATAAACCATGTGTTTGATGTATTTGATACCATTCCACTGATTCCGCTCCAGTCATTACCACGAGCCCTTCCCCCCCCAAATTAAGGTGCCACCAACCTCTTGTGAGAGACACACACAATACTGGCTGTGTAGCAAGGGGAACTTTAGAACATCACTCAGCAAGTAGAATCCCCCCAGTTTAGCCAGAGGGACAATATCTGATGTAACTAACTATATTCTCTAGTCTATACAACCAAATGTTCCCCTTCAAGTAAAAAGGGATTCTCTGTTCCTGTAACCGCTCAACTGTGTTATATTGTCTTAATCCCTCTACCACACTGCTACACAGAGATTATATCAGGTAAATGAAGTTCCTGTCTATAGAGAAATCAAAGTTAAACTAAGCCCAACCCCTACATACAGGCAGCTGTTTAGTAAGTTAAGCTCGGCTTGACATTAACTTTCTTAGCCACTTGGTCCTTCAGACAAGTAGGACTGATTTTTTACTTGTCCGAAAGCTCACGTCACTTGTTTATCTATTTGTAAGGTTAAAATATTCAGTGTTCAGGGAAAATCTTGACAGCATAGGAATTACTTGTCAATTAGGCTATTAAAAAAATATATTCTTAGACTTTGGCAGAATTACATGGCCAGTATTGAATAGGAGAGAATTTTTGCGCTTGCGAGACGGTTTTACAACCGGAGTATGCAGCATTGGTTTCATCAACTGCGCACCCATATCAACTGCGTGTCTTCCATTTGCGGTTATACACTAGCGCGGGTGGAAATAAGTTTTAAGCCATCAGACATAACATTAATACATGCTAATAGCTAAATAGTTAAGTAGTGAGAACAAGCCAATCTACACAATATGGCTGTTGTATATCATTGCTTTACCTGCTGCGTAAATGTCGCTCTCCTCTGACAAGGTGATGCAAAATTTTCCAGCATTTTCATTGTCGACCAAAAATGAGCTATAACTGGGCAAATAACTCACTAACTAGCAATGAATATCAACATGTGCACATGCGGCTAGGCTTGCTTTGATCTCAAAAACACATCTCGTGACTGCATGACTGAAAGATCGCTTGTGCCTGTCAATGCAGGCCTACAATAATTATACTCTAAAGCACTCTGCAGAGATTAGGAGGACTCATCCAATTCTGATCGGATTCGTCTAATTGTTTCAGTGGTTTTTTTTAATACTACATTTTTTTTTGTAGTTGTCCATTCGGACAACTTAAATCTATATTCTTCATAACCGATTTTTTAAAATATTTTTTTACTTGCCCTGGGAAAGCGGACAAGCGTTAATGTCGAGCCCTGTAAAGTTCAACCCAACTGAGTATGTATAAATAACCCTAAATGCTATATTGAGGCCAGATAATGCCGTGTTCCTACGCATGTTCATTATCTTGCGAAAAGTTTTGGCCAGAAAGTAAAGTTGTAATTGTAGCTTGTTGGGGCTGGAGGGAATATAAAGTTAAGCATCCTGCCAGTTCCCCACTTTGAAACAGAACTTCACAAAAACGACAACAATCTATGTATCTGCGCACAGACAGTGTTGAAGCAACTTTTTTGGAGGGGAAAAACAATAAGATGTTATGCTTGACTTCTTTATCTGAGACGATATCAAATGTGTACATGGGCCAATTTTTTTTCTGACCTTGAGTGATTCTTATTGGAAGAGGTTAGATAAAATATTATTTTGGGTTATATATTAAAGGATATAGTCTATTAGTCTGCATGTCATCCTTTCTCACAGGGTAGACATGGTAACCTTACTAAGGGGAGGTCGGAAGCCTCTAGACGAAGTCTGATCTTTTGGGTCTGAGTGGGTAGAGGGTGGTGCTGAATGGTCTTACTAGAGGGCACTGAGAATTAAGAGAGAGCAATCAGTGGCCTTTTGGCTTGGGGAGTCGTAAGAGGCTGGGAGGGCCTAGACCTCTGGCCTTGAGCCCACCACTCTCTGGTTCTCTGAGGCCTGGAGTCTGTCTGGGTGCTCTGGTCCGGGGGAAGGCGGGTAGGGCAGGGCCCAGAAAGGAGGCAGAGGGCTGGGGTGCGAAGCTGTAGCAGGGTTGACCTCTGGAGGCAGGTGGGAGCAGACTCAGCCTGGACTGTGGAGCTGTGTGGCCCGGCCTGAGACCACCCCGACCCTGGATTCCTCTCACCACCCTGGGGAAGCCTGCCATGGATGTCTGGGTGGTGGTGGTGGTTGTGGGGGGGCCTTCATGTGGCCTCTTAGGGATGGAGGCTTTCTTCAGAGAGCCGGGGGTCTGCGGGAGACAAGGGGGAGGGATCCTTTTGGCTGAGTCCAGCCTGAGTCTTGATCCAGGGTGGGGAGGAGAACATGTCCGGCCCTCCGGACCCTCGGAGTCACTGATCTTCAGTTGGGTGCTGAGTGAGAGGCTGAGTTCTTCTGGACCAGGGAGACAGCCAGCAGGAGGGGTGGAAGCAGGGCTAGAGCAAGCCAGGCCAGAGCAGGAGCTGTGCTGGGCCCTGCTGGCCAGACTGTCCCCCCAGCCACAGCCAGGGTTAGAGGTGGCCGGCTCACTGGGGGCCTCGGTGTGGGCTGAGTTTGTTAATCTTTCCTTGGAGTTGGGTTGGTGCACCCTGTTGGGCCATGGCCTGGTCGGCTGTAGTATTTGAGGCTGGGGGAGGAGAGAAACATACGTTAAGCATCTAAAACGGTATATTAACAAAACTATAGCTAGAATCATTGTACTCCATCATAAAAATAATCAACTCTAAATAATTTCTGTTCTTTGGCTTTTGAAACAAAATATTTTGTACAGTCTATTATGCCTAAGCAATGTTTTTCCCAAAACAGCAGTGTCAGTCTCTTGACAGTTGCACAACAAGCCCACAATTCCCACGAGGCTGTACAGTGTGTACCGTAACGCCTCTCCCTTTTCTTATGAAGGTAGAGAAAGAAACAAACTGCGCCGCATTCAACCATGAAACGCCGTCGGAGATGGCGCTTTTGATTCCGGGGACTCTTTGGAGTCTGCAGCCAGGCTTGTCACAGTGCTGCTGCGTGCTCCAGTACAGTAGTTGCAGTCTCTCTGCACTTATTAGCCATGATGTACCGCTGCAGAGGCTGGGTAGGAGAGGTCACCAGCACCATCAAAAGAGCCCTCCTCCTGCCTGCAGACTCGCTCGCTCACCTGACTACACGTTGCTTCCTCCGATGACAAATAAGGCAGACATAGGATGGCAGTAGCTCTCCCGGGCCGTGTCTGGCCACCACATACTTTGGCTAATAATAATACTTTTTTTTTTAAATAAGAGAAGCAGTAGACAGGCTAGCTGACAAAGGGAATTATTCTGTCATGACTCGTCTGTTTGGAGGGTGGGAGTTGGAGGCTGGCCAGGGCAAGAGGAAGATGTGTATTTAACACAGCTGAAAACATCAACAAATCCCCATGGAGAAGGAGGTAAGGAATTAACTGCCATTTTCAGGCGTTTATCGGCATGGCCGATTAATTAGGTCCGATTTCAAGTTTTCATAATCGGTCATTTTTGAACGCCGATTATGGCCAATTATATTGCAATCCACGAGGAGACTGCATCGCAAGCTGATCACCTGTTACGCAAGTGCAGCAAGAAGCCAAGTTAAGTTGCTAGCGAGCATTACATTTATAAAAAACAAATCAATCTTAACAATCACTAGTTAACTACACATGGTTGATGATATTACTAGTTAACTAGCTTGTCCTGCGTTGCAATCAATCACAGCCTACTTCGCCAAAAGGGTGATGATTTAACAAAAGCACATTCGTGAAAAAAAAACACCATCATTGCACCAATGTACCTAACCATGAACATCAATGCCTTAAAATCAATACACAAGTATATTTTTTTAAACCTGCATATTTAGTTAAAATAAATTAATGTTAGCAGGCGATATTAACTAGGGAAATTGTGTCACTTCTCTTTTGCTTTCAGGGCAAGCAGAGTCAGGGTATATGCAGCAGTTTGGGCCGCCTGGCTCGTTGCGAACTGTGTGTAGACCATTTCTTCCTAACAAAGACCGTAATTAAATTTGCAAGAATTTTACATAATTATGACATAACATTGAAGGTTGTGCAATATTTAGACTTAGGGCTGCCTCCCGTTCGATAAAATATGGAACGATTCCGTATTTCACTGAAAGAAACTTAGTTTTTCGAAATGATAGGTCATTAATATGGTCAAATCCAGAAACTAAGGCTTGTATTTCTGTGTGTTTATTATATTATAATTAAGTCTATGATTTGATATTTGATAGAGCAGTCTGAGCGGTGGTAGGCAGCAGCAGGCTCGTAAGCATTCATTCAAACTTTACTGCGTTTGCCAGCAGCTCTTCGCAATGCTTGAAGCACAACGCTGTTTATGACTTCAAGCCTATCAACTCCCGAGATTTTGTACTATTTAAACCAAATTGACCCGGTTTCCTTATTTATTTGAGACTAAATTGATTTTATTTATGTACTATATTAATTTAAAATAAATGTTAATTCAGTATTGTTATAATTGTCGTCATTATTAAATAATATATATAAATAATAAAAAATTAAAAAAATAAATAAATAAATAAAAATAAAAAAAATCGGCCGATTAATCAGTCTCAGCTTTTTTTGGTCCTCCAATAAAATCGGTATCGGCGTTGAAAAATCATAATCGGTCGAACTCTAATACTAACCTAATTGACAGAGTGAATAGAAGGAAGCCTGAACGTAATGAAAATATTCCAAAACATGCATCCTGTTTGCAACAAGGCACTAAAGTAATACTGCCAAAATGTTCCTGAATAAAAAGGGTTGTTTGGGGCAAATCAAATACAACACATTAATGAGTACCATACCATCCATACTTTCAAGCATATAGTGGTGGCTGCATCATGCTATGGGTATGCTTGTAATCATTAAGGAGTGGGGAGTTTTTAGGGTAAAAAATAAACGTAATGGAGATAAGCACTGGCAAAAACCTGGTTCAGTCTGCTTTCCACCAGACACTGGGAGATGAACTCGCATTTCAGCAGGACATTAACCTAGAACACAAGGCCAAATCTATACTGGAGTTGCTTACCAAGAAGGCAGTGAATGTTCCTGAGCGGCTGAGTTACAGTTTTGACTTAAATCAGCTTGAAAATCTATGGCAAGACTTGAAAGTGGTTGTCTAGCAATGATCAACAACCAATTTGACAAGGCTTGAAGAACTTAGAAAATAATAAAAATGTGCAAATATTGTACAATCCAGGTGTGGGAAGCTCTTAGAGACTTACCCAGAAAGACTCACAGCTGTAATCGCTGCCAAAGGTGATTCTAACATGTATTGACTCAGGGGTGTGAATACTTATGTAAATTACACTGAACAAAATATAAAACGCAACATGTAAAGTGTTGCGCATTTGTCCTTTGCCAAGATAATCCATCCACCTGACAGGTGTGGCATATCAAGAAGCTTTAAACAGTGTGATCATTACACAGGTGCACCTTATGTTGGGTACAATAAAAGGCCAATAAAATGTGCAATTTTGTCACAACAAAATTACACCGATGTCTCAAGTCCTGAGGGAGCTTGCAATTGGCATGCTGATTGCAGGAATGTCCACCAGAGTGATTGCTAGATAATTGAATGTTAATTTCTCTACCATAAGCCGCCTCCAACTTCTTTTTAGAGATTTTGGCAGTACGTACAAATCGGCCACACAACCGCCGAGCATGTGTATGGCGTCGTGTGGGCTGATGTCAATGTTGTGAAAAGAGTGCCACAAGCTACGGACAACGAACACATTTGCCTTTTATCTATGACAATTTGAATGCACAGAGATACCATGATGAGATCCTGAGGCCCATTGTCGTGATAATGCACTGCCCCATGTCACAATCTGTACACACTTCCTGGAAGTGTCCCATTTCTTCCACGGCCTGCATACTCACCAGACATGTCAACCATTGAGCATGTTTGGGACGTTCTGGATCGTCGTGTACGACAGCGTGTTCCAGTTCCCGGCAATATCCAGAAACTTCGCACAGCCATTGAAGAGTTGGACATTCCACAATCAACAGCCTGATCAACTCTAGGCGAAGGAGATGTGTCACGCTGCATGAGGCAAATAGTGGTCTGATCCACACGTCTTTCTTTTTTTAAGGTATCTGTGACCAACAGATGCATATCTGTATTTCCAGTCATGTGAAATCCAAAGATTAGGGCCTAATGAATGCATTTCAATTGACTGATTTCCGTATATCAACTCAAGTCAGTAAAATCTATGAAATTGTTGCATTTATATTTTTGTTAAGTGTAAATATCTGTATTTAATTTTCAATAAATGTGCAAAAATGTCTAAACATTTTATTATGGGGTATTGTGTGTAGATGGGTGAAAGAAACAATTCAATCAATTTTGAATTCAGGCTATAACAACAAAATGTGGAATACGTCAAAGGGTATGAATACGAATACTTTCTGAAGGCACTGTAAATGCAGTTATTCTTTTGATCCGTTGCACAGTGATCTTGTGTACATAAATATTCACATGTATAGCTTTGAGCTTCGACATCTCAGCAGATCAGACGCCTCAAAGTTTAGCCTTACCAGTCCTCAACTTATCACCACCATTCATTGACTATGGAGATGAACTCAGTAGTCCACACTGCCATCGGCTGGCCGCCGCTTTGTACTACACCACCTTGTCCATTTTATATTTAAGTCATTTAGCAGACAGTTTTATCCAGAGCAATTTACAGGAGAAATTGAGATTAAGTGCCTTGCTCAAGGGCACAGACAGATTCGCACAGGGATTTGAACCGGCGACCTTTCTGTTACTGGCTCAACACTCTTAAAATGCTAAGCTAACTGCCACTGGACCTAGCCCATCCTCTGGCACTGTGCTTAGAATCATTTACACACCACACTCCCCCTTATGTTATGTATTGGGCCGATCTCTGGCTTTAATGTCAATGCTGCTTTGATGGTCCTGGGGCTATTTCAACAGGAAAAACATTTTCCCCTAGAGTCCAGATAGTCAGGGACAGCAGGGCCAGGTTCAGTCAGCAGGGTCCAGGACCTAAGAATAGAGTAGGAGAGAAGAGGGGCCCCTGGCCCCTTTAGTAGTCTGCAGACTGACTGAAGGGGGGGGGGGGTCTGGCCCCTGGACGAGGCTTCATAAATATGGATGACAACTCAAGGGGATTAGGGAGTGGCAGCTAACGAAAGGTGACACAGCTTTCTTGAGCCCATCGCAGCAATGGAGAGGAGAGAAGGGGAGCCTGGTTTATAAAGCCCAGCAGGTGTTTCAAGGAGGGATTCACCTTGCCTTCCCCTCAAAGCCAGAGAGGGACACAAGTGCATGCGTGGGTGGGTGTGGGGATGGATAGTACCGATCTACTGCCAAACCAGAGCATTCCACTCGTCCACTCCCACCCACCGTCTCTCTCTCTGCATTCATCACCTCGCCACCCAATCACTGATATTCCAAATACCGCTCAGCTCAGCTAATTTTATTTTAATTCTTGCATGTCTGAATTGACTCCAAACACATTCGAATAATGACAATGGATACCCACAAGCAATTTCCAACGAGCACACAGGACTTCAATACTAATTAAAATTATAATAAAAAGGGAGGGGGAAAATACACTTTTTCAGACCATAATGGAGTCTGACGGATGACGAGACATGGGGGAAAGAAAAAACATTTGTGGACCAGTTCCATCTATCAACATCCCATGCATTCACCACATAAAAATAACATGACACCATGCAAAGAATTTCATTGCCAATGAAGGCCATAGAGATATGTTCAATTAATTTGTTTATGCGAACAAGTTATTGCCTGGTTTAGATCTTTTCTGTCGCAAATATATCAGTTTGTCTCTGTGGATGGTTTGTCCTCTGACAAGTCAATGCAAAGTTTCGGTGTTCCTCAAGGTTCCATTTTAGGACCACTATTGTTTTCAATATATATGCTACCTTTTGATGAGGTCATTTGGAAACACAATGTCAACTTTCACTGCTATGCAGATGACACACATCTGTACATTTCGATGAAACATGGTGTTTCAGACACATGGATGGTGGCACATTTCACTTTTAAATTCGGACAAAAGAGATCTGACAATCTCGTTGGTTGTACAGTCTTAAAAAAAAATTATTAACCTGAAGGATCTCAGCATTACTCTGCACCCTGATCTCGCTTCTGACGAACACGTCACAAATATTTCAAGAGTAGCTTTTTCCCCATCTTTATAACATTGCAAAAAACAAACTTGGACTAAAATTGACGCAGAAAAGCTCATCCATGATTTTCTCACTTCAAGATTAGACAACTGCAATGCTCTACTTTCCAGATACCTGGATAAAGCACTAAATAAACTTCAGCTAGTGCTAAATACGGATGCTAGGATCTTGATTAGAACCCGCCCAAAAGGTATCCTATTACTCCAGTGCTAACCTGGCACCCTGTTAAGGCTAGGGCTGATTAAGTTTTTGCTGAAGACTCATCTCTTCAGTAGGTCCTATGATTGAGTGTATTCTAGCCCAGGGGTGCGAAGGTGAACGGCAAGGCACTGGAGTGATGAACCACCCTTGCCGTCTTTGCCTGCCCTGCTCCCCTCGCTCCACTGGGAATCTCTACCTCTGACACTACTACGGGGGCTGTCACTGGCTTGCTGGTGCTCTCCCATGCCTTCCCTAGGCAGGATTCATCAAGTCTTGCCAGGCTTTTTTTCACTATACTCCACTTAAGTGGGTTGAGTCACTGATGTTATCTTCCTATCCGGTCTTGCGCCCCCATCGGGCTTGTGTGGTGGGGGAGATCTTCATGGTCTTTACTCCGCCTTTTCTCAGGGTAGTAAGTTGGTGGTCTGTTGATATCCCTCTAGTGGTGTGGGGGCTGTGCTTTGGAAAAATGGGTGGGGTTATATCCTGCCCGGTTGGCCCTGTCTGGTATATTTCGCCTGTCTTATCTGGTGTCCTGTGTGATTTGAAGTATGTTCCCTCTCTCCCCTTCCAGTGAACTTGAGCACTAGGACAATGCCTCAGGACTACCTGGCCTCAAGGCTCCTGGCTGTCCCCATCCCCAGTCCATCTGGTCGTGTTGCTGATCCAGTTTCTGCTGTTCTGCCTGCGGCTATGGAACCCTGACCTTTTCACCGGACCTGCTGTTGAGAGTCTCTCTCCGCCTCTCTCACACACACATACAGCACCTGCTGTCTCGACCGCTGAATGATCGGCTTTGAAAAGCCAACTGACATTTACTCCTGAGGTGCTGACCTGTTGCACCCTCTATAACCACTGCTTATTATTTGACCATGCTGGTCATCTATAAACGGTTGAACATCTTGAAGAATGATCTAGCCTTAATGGCCATGTACTGTTATAATCTCCACCGGCACAGCCAGAAGAGGACTGGCCACCCCTCAGAGCCTGGTTCCTCTAGGTTTCTTCCTATGTTCTTGGCTTTCTACGGAGTTTCTCCTAGCCACCGTGCTTCTACATCTGCATTGCTTGCACTTTGGGGTTTTAGGCTGGGTTTCTGTATAAACACTTTGTGACATTTGCTGATGTAAAAGGGGCTTTACAAATACATTTGACTAATTGATTCGAATCAGTTGCTGTAGGTAGTCTGCTTTTCTGGCAAAAAAATATCTAACTAATCTGACTGGATTATAAAATCGCTCTGGAAAGAAGCAGCTGCTAAATAACTTCAAAGTAAAATATAGAAAGGTGATTGATGCAAAGCCAGACCTGTAGGGGGAGAGGTGGAGTGGCTCAGGGGGAAAAGAGGGAGAAAGCGCGAGAGAGAGCATAGGAGGAGGTGGAGGGTGAAGAATGTAGGAAGGAAGAAGATGTGAATTGTTGTCAGAGTGCAGGCGATGCAGGATGACCTGATAGAAACACAATGAGAAGAAGCCTGTCAAACACAGATTAACTGTTCCGTCAAACTGCACCAGGGAGGGACAACACCAGACAAAGGATAGATACGGGCATCACCAGACCAGGACCAGGCAATCCTCATCATGCAGATGGGATAGATGGAGGGAGCAGAGAAAAGGAAGGAGGGATGGTTTGAGAGAAATATGAAAAGGGTACTGTACCACGCTGTATCGCTGATGTAATGCACAAGCTGTTCCACTCCTTGCCAAGGTCAGTGTGGGAGAGGCAGAGGGAGAGAAACAAACAAGGAAGAAGGGAGAGAAATAGGAGGAGAGTGATTTAGGTTAGGTTGATGGAGGAGTCCAGAATGGACGGGGGGGTCATCAGTCCATTCTTCATTAATAGATTGATCACACACAGGTATGTTTCACTACACAAAGACACTGAGGCATGTTGAGTACATGTGTACCATACACACACAAGCATGTTCATTAAGAAATAGACGTGTTCTGTGCCGTTCAATGACACACTAATCTCTCGTGGACAGAGGCAGGTATTCTAGCGTCTTTCAGCAGACTGTGGGATATGAAGACTAACAAGGAACTTAGTCACTGATCATTTGAGCAAATCACAATTTCGGCAGGGGTGTTTCAATCTTTCAAAGTTCGGAGGGGGAATTGACATTTGGCCCATGCTTTGACTGAGAGTTTACTTTAAGGGGTGGAGGGGGGGGTGGAGACTTCGTTAGTCTTGTTTCTCATACATCTCCCCCCCAGAACCTAATCAAGCATCTCACTCAATTACTCAAGATTTTAGTTCTGGGTTTCCCGAGACTAATGACACTGACAGCCTTCAATTACTCACAGCCCAAACACCTGGAACACTCACACCATACATAGAACACACACAGTCACCGGCAGTTATCCTCTTCAGTTACTCCCTCTAGTTCCCGGTTGCTCCTAAAAAGAGCTATGGCATCACTCAACCAATGGAGGG
The DNA here is from genome assembly GCF_901001165.1 of Salmo trutta. Lineage (NCBI taxonomy): Eukaryota > Metazoa > Chordata > Actinopteri > Salmoniformes > Salmonidae > Salmo > Salmo trutta. The sequence goes on from NC_042966.1 coordinate 13,177,514, forward strand.
TGAAAAAAAAATCATTAAAAAATGAGTTCAATTACAGAGGGAACTATTCACTCATTAGCAGATGCGCGTGGAATGTCTCTTGACTGAAATGTGTGGGATCAAAGCACCACCGCTCTGTCGAGCGTGACGGAGAGAACGGCTGATTCGGGGCAAGGATGAAGAGAGGGATGAGGGGAGGGAGAGAAACAAAGGCTGGGGAAATTTTGGGCCTGAGGTGAGGGATACGGACCCATAGTCCTTAGCGACAGGCGTCTACCAAGTCCCACAGATAGAGATCAAAGGGCAAAACGGAATGAATTAGCGGAGAGTTTCTTTCTCTTGCTCTCCATTCCGTCGTCATTTTCTCTTCTACTGAATCTCTCCATCTTTTTGGTCTTAACCCATTTCTCAGAATATTGTAGGTGTCACTGTGCTTTTACTGCATTTAAAGAGTCTAGTGAGGAGACTGGAGCACTTAGACTTCTTACAATGAAACGCCAAGGCTACACAATAACAGTGGGTGCTAGAGAGATTACTACCAAGGCAGATTGTGGGTCTCAAGTCTGCTCTACAAGTCAAGTATTGGACTGGAAGAGCCTTTCAACATGTCAGCCAGTTTGAAAACTAGAAAAGTGGGTTGCGATGCCAACATGAAGCGAGCAACAGAGAGCCAGTCAGCATGATGCTCTAAGACTCTAGGGACTGAAGCAGGGTGGCAGGGTAATGGCATGGGGACACAGATGCAAGGCTCTATAGGGTATGGGTGGCGAGGGGTAGGGATGGGGGCACTGTTAGGGACTCACTCTGTCTGCTGTGGTGGGGCATGCATGCCCGCAGGGTCCCCTGGTGCGAGCGCTGCCAGGGAGAGAGGAAAGGAGCAGGCAGAACACCCTGTGCAGAGAGAAGACAAACACCAGAGGAAATGACACACACCAGAGAACAGAGAGATAGAGGATCGAACCCAGCCATCCCTCCGTGGAGTTGGTAAGTGAGTGATTGGTCTCCAGTCACACACAGGGATGGCATCTTAAGAGGAATAGAGGTGTCCTGGCATCTAAGGATCATGGATTGGTGTGTGTGTGTGTGCGTACACGTGCAAGTGTGTCAGTAAAGACCTACAGTGTCTTCAGAAAGGTATTTATACCCTTTGGCTTATTCCATTGTTGTGTTACAGCCTGAATTCAAAATTGAGTAATAAATAAATGGACAAATACCCTATAAAATGAAAATAAAAAATGAAATGTACACTGAACAAAAATAAAAATGCAACAGGCAACGAGATTTTACTGCGGTACATTTCATATAAAGGAAATCAGTCAATTGAAAATGAATTCATTAGACCCTAATCTATGGATTTGACATGACTGGGAAAACAGATATGCATCTGTTGGTAACACATACCTTTAAAAAAAAAAAAAAAAAAAAAAAAAAAAAAAAAGGTAGGGGTGTTGATCAGAAAACCAGTCAGTATCTGGGGTGACCACCATTTGCCTCATGCAGCGCGACAAATCTCCTTCGCATAGAGTTGATAGGGATGTTAATTGTGGCCTGTGGAATTTTGTCCCACTCTTCAATGGCTGTGGGAAGTTGCTGGATATTGGCGGGAACTGGAACGCGCTGTCATACTCGTTGATTCAGAGCATTCCAAACATGCTCAATGGTTGACCTGCAGTCAGGTCAAGCCCCTGGTGAGGACAACGAGCACGCAGATGAGCTTTCACTGAGAAGTTCTGACAGTTTGTGCAGAAATTCTTTGGTTATGCAAACTTTGTTTCATCAGCTGTCCGAGTGGCTGGTCTTAGACGATCCCGCAGATGAAGAAGCCGGATGTGGAGGTCCTGGGCTGGCGTGGTTACACATGGTCTGCGGTTGTGAGGCTGGTTGGACATACTGCCAAATTCTCTAATACGACATTGGAACGGTTTATGGTAGAGAAATTAACATTCAATTCGCTGGCAACAGCTCTGGTGGGTATTCCTGCAGTCTGCATGCCAATTGCACGCTCCCTCAAAACTTGAGACATCTGTGGCTTTGTGTTGTGTGGCAAAACTACACATTTTAGAGTGGCCTTTTGTCCCGAGCACAAGGTGCACCTGTAATGATCATGCTGTTTAATCAGCTTCTTGATATGCCACACCTGTCAAGTGGATGGATTACCTTGGCATCAGAGAAATGCTCACTAACAGGGATGTAACTAAATTTGTGCACAACATTATAGAGAAATACGCTTTCTGTGATTATGGAACAATTCTGGGATCTTTTATTTCAGCTCATGAAACATGGGACAAACACTTTACATGTTGCGTTTATATTTTCTTTCAGTATAATTTGCGTAAGTACTCACACCCGAGTCAATACTTGGTAGAAGCCCCTTTGGCGGCAATTACAGCTTTGAGTCGTCTTGGTTATGTCTGTATCAGCTTTGCACATCTGAATTGGGGATATTCTCCTTTCTTCCTTGCAGATTTTCTCAAGCTCTATTAAGGTAGATGGGGAGCAGCGGTGAATAGCAGTCTTTACACAGATTTTTTTTAATGGAATTCAAGTCTGGGCTTTGGCTGGGTCACTCAAGGTCTTTCACATTCTTGTTCTGAAGCCATTCCAGCATTGCTTTGACTGCATGCTTGGGGTCATTGTCCTGTTGGAACGCAAATCTTTGCCCCAGTTTAAGGTCATTTGCACTCAAACACATTTACATTTTAGTCATTTAGCAGACGCTCTTATCCAGAGCGACTTACAGTAGTGAATGCATACATTTCATTTCATACATTTTTTTTCCCCCTGTGCTGGCCCCCCGTGGGAATCGAACCCACAACCCTAGCGTTGCAAACACCATGCTCTACCAACTGAGCTACAGGGAATGCCACATTCTCAATGATTTGCCTTCATTTGCCTCCATTCATTGTTCCCTCTATCCTTACCAGTCTCCCAGTCCCTGATGCTGAAAAGCATCCCCATAGCATGCTGCTACCACCACGCATCACGGTAGGGATGGTGTTAGGACGGGGGATGAGCTGTGCATTGTTTTCTCAAAACATAGCGCTTCGCATTCAGGCCAAAGAGTAAAATGTGTGTCTCATCAGACCACATAATCTTTTGCCTATGCTCTCAGAGTCTTTCTGCAAACTCCAAGCATGCTGTCATATGCCTTTTTCTCAGGAGTGGCATCCATCTGGTATTTCCTATAAAGCCCAGATTGGTGAAGTGCTGTAGAGATTGTTGTCCTTCTGGCAGGTTCTCCCATCTCAGCCTAGGAACTCTGTAGTTCTGTCAGAGTGATCATTGGGTTCTTGGTCATCTCCCGGACCAAGGTCCTTCTTGCCCAGTTGCTCCAGTTCCTTGGACTTGGTCTAGTTTCTTGGTCTAGTTTCTGCTCTGACATGCACTGTCAACTGTGGGAACTTCTATAGACAGGTGTTTCTTTCTAAATCATGTTCAAACAACTAAATTCACCACAGGTGGACTACCATCAAGTTGTATTGACAAGGATGATCAAAGGTAATTAGATGCACCTGAGCTCAATTTGGAGCATATTAGCAGAGGTGTGTGAATACTTAGGTAAATGAGATTTCTGTATTTAATTTTCACAAAATTCTAAAAACATGTATTCACTCGGTCATTATGGGGTCTTGTGGGTAGACGGGTGGGAAAATCTATATTTACTACATTTTGAATTTAGGCTGTAACAACATGTGGAATAAGTCAAGGGGTATGAATCATTTCTGAAGGTGCTGTAGATTAGAGCACCATACTCTCAAACACAGGAGACTCAGACATGAGGACCAGGGAGGGGCATTCGTTGAGATGGACATTTCTCCAGCGCCTCAAATTGAGGAAACATGCTGGGATGGGGTGCAGCCACTAGCCTCACCACTGTCTCTCAGTCCATTCCTAGACAGGGTGCCTGCGATGTCTCCCTGTACAATACAATCACACTCACCCTCCACCGGTTCAGACGCACCTGCCAGGGAGTGATTTGACATGGGGGAGGAAGATGAGAAATGTAGACGACTAGGGTCACCTCTAAACTCATAGCTACCTGACATGACAGTGACAGGTACTGTTATTGAACCTGCAAGAGGCTCAGTGAGAGGGGATTGGTTGGGTGTTGAGCTTACCTTTGCTTTGGGGGGGTAGGGATGCGTTATTTGTGTACTGCCACTACAGATCAATTGTGCTCATTATGGTTGATGCCAGTTTCTCTGCAGTGTGGATAGACAGCATAATTTCACGAGCTCATTACAATGTCGCCTCTCAACCCTCCCCCTCTTTCATTACTCTAACACACCATCAGTATTTCTCCAAGACACTGTTGCCTGTTCCATTTATCAGTATTGATTAGTAGGACTATGACTAATCCGCTAGGGATCAGCTTTTCTTAAAGAAACATTTTTGCTCTAGAAACCGTTACCATGGTAAACAGGTGTAGCTGTGACAATGACGAACATTTTCCCTTGAGTTTCTGAATACATACAGCCTGATACGCAGTATACGGACTTGACTTTGACATCACACACACACCGCAAAGACAATCTTGTCGTTTCCATTGGTCCGTCAAGCCTGTCGCGCGGGGATGCCACAGAGGGAACCAGAGACACATTTTAGAATGTGGCTGAAATGGGTAGCCGCCGTTTTACGGGCTCCTGGCCAATTCCGCTATATTGTGTGTTTATTTGCGCTGATCTTAACTTTTCTGTACATAATGTTTACGCCATTGTTTCCTGTAATGAAAAGAGGTTCTGGACTTCAGAACAGCCATCACTAACCTCGATTTGAATGAAGATTCCTACTTCCAACGAGTCGGTGGCGCAGGACATACTGCTAACCCCAGACCAGGCCCTAATCCCAGACTCAGAAGAGACAGAGCAAGATAGGCTGACACATCTAGTACCGGGTTGGACCCCCCCCCCCCTTTGTCTCCAGAACAGCCAGAATTCTTTGGGGCATGGAAACATTGCTCAATTGGTATCAAGGGACCTAAAGTGTGCCAGGGAAACATTACCCACACCATTACACCACTACCAGCAGCCTATACTGTTGACACAAGGCAGAATGGGGCCATGGACTCATGCTGCTCACGGCAAATCTTGACTCTGCCATCATCATAACACAACAGGAACCGGATTTGTCAGACCAGGCAATGTTTTTCCAGGACTCAATTGTACAGGTTTGGTGATCATGTGCCCACTTGAGTCGCTTTCTTGTTTTTAGTTGATAGGAGTGGAACCCGGTGTGGTCGTCTGCAGCAATAGCCCATCCGTGACGAGGTCCGACAAGTTGTGCGTTCTGAGATACTGTTCTGCACAATCCTGTTGTACTGCATCGTTATTTGTCTGTTTGTGGCCCGCCTGGTAGCTGGCACGATTCATGCAGTTCTCTGACTTCTCATCAACAAGCTGTTTTCGCCCCAAGGACTGCCACGGACTGGATATTTTTTGTTTGTTGCACCATTCCCCGTAAACCCTAGACACTTGTGTGAAAAGCCCAGGAGGGCCCAGCCATTTCTAAGACACTGGAACCGGTGCGCCTGGCACAGGACGATCATACCACACTCAATCGTTTAGGTCACTCATTTTCCCATTCTAACTGTCGTGACGTTGTATTAGTTAATGTGCTCATCGAATGATTAACGGTTTATAATTGCGTGATTAAATGAATTAAGCAATGAATCAAGCAATTATTAACTCATTAACCTGGGGCACCATGGGAACATTGTTTTGATTGAGTTTCTATTTCCCAAATTAACTCAAAGGATATCAGAATATCGATTACAACAGTCGCTAAATTAATCAATTTCCTCTACAGTCTCAATCTGAACGTCGTACAATCCGGGAATCTGCACGGACCCGGGCTTTACCACTGAATTTACCACACCAATCTTAGTTGATTATTTATTTACTAGCAAGCTAAAATGATGATAAAAATACACACACAAAACACAGTCTTGCTATTGATTAGGACTTAGTATAACGGGCCAACACACTATGGCGCTTGTTACCCAAAATGGGGATTTTAAAGAGAGAGAAATAAAGGAAGTACACGAGAGAAATATACATTTGGGTTCATTTGTCAGCCATGCTTATTTAACTAGCCTTGCCCCGAACTGCCGCTCTTATGGGTCAGAATATAATGATGTAATTACGTGTTGGAGGACTCAGGTGGGAAGCTCCGCGTGGGTCGTTTAGGCTTCTAAATGACGCACTTCCCCGACGCAACTCTCTGGTTGTCCTCACGATGTCAGTGTCCTTCTTGGCTAAATGGTCTGATCCCTCGCCCTTGATCTGAAAGGGGTCTTCTGAGGACAGACAGCTCTGTAGCTCAGAGCTCACAGCTTCGGCCCGAACGGGGTCGATACCACGATTCAATGGAGTGTGGAGGCTGGGTGGTTCGGCTTGAATTCACCCGCTTAGACACAGCTACTCGTCCGTAGCTCGTGTAGAAAAATATTTCTTTGCCTTCAACCTTGTGTTTCGTTTTGGGGTTCGTCGACTTTGTTAGACCTTAGCTGCAGCTTGGGGTCAATAGTCTCCTAATTAATTCTTCACTCTCCTGTCTTATACCCTCGGGTCAGAAGTGGGTGTAACCGCCTTTAGGCAATTCTCTGGGCGGACCAAGTAAAGGGGGCAAGGCTTAGATTTGGCTAAAAATCCGATTTTAGACACTAACTTCACATTTCATCTTTACCAAAACATTCTGTTTGATTTGGATATTTTCCAAACAGCGTACAATGTATAAACATCAGGCATATACTGGGAAAACTCTTAAAGGTACAATGTTTTCATAATAACGTCATCTCTTAACCTTTAAAAACAAATACAAAAGTTACATACATTTTAATATTCCACTTTTCGTCATAACCACCATTGTGGCTGACGGAAACCATTGTTCCAAAGTCCCTTTATTGCATGTTTAACGTTCTAAGGCCAGTTCTCCATTGTTAGGACAAAGGAATTTCTCTGTGGCCTAAGTTTATTATGGGCATGAGGTGTCATAAAACCCCCACATCTTCAGACCCCTAGATCTCTCCTCCTCTGTTGGGGGTTTGGGAGATAATCTGTAGGGTGGTGGTCTCCTGTACCCTGACCTGATCAGGACAATCATGACATAACATTCAATCGAACATTAACTGAATACCTCAATGCCTGTCCAATCAGAGATTACGCGCCGAGTGGACGGCGATTTTAATGCAGGAAAACTGAAATCTGTCTTACCAAATTTCTACAAGCAGCTAGAGGCAAAACAACTCTAGATGACCTTTACTCCACACACACACACACACAGAGAGAGACACAAAGCTCTCCCTCCATCTCCATTGGGCAAATCTGACCATAACTCTACTCTCTGGATTCCTGCTTACAAGCAAAAACTCAAACAGGAAGTACCCAATACGGAAGTGGTGGTGGGCCTGACCACCGACAACGATCAGAGACCTGGCAGTGGGGTGCCAGGACAACAACCTCTCAACGTTAGCAAGACAAAAGGAGCTGATCGTGGACTACAGGAAACAGAGGGCCGAGCACAACCCCATTCACAGAGCTGTAGTGGGACGGTTTGAGAGCTTCAAGTTCCTCGGTGTCCACATCACTAAGGATCTATCATGGTCCACACACACACCAACACAGTCGTCAAGAGGGAACGACACCTCTTCCCCTTAAGGAGGCTGAGAAGATTTTGCATGGGCCCTCAGATCCTCCAAAAGTTCTACAGCTGCAACATTGAGAGCATCTTGACTAGCTGCATCACCACTTGGTATGGCAACTGCTTGGCACTCCACCGCAAGGCGCTACAGAGGGTAGTGCATCACTGGGGCCGAGCTCCCTGCCATCCAGGACCTCTATACCAGGCAGTGACAGAGGATGACCCGAAAAAAGTCTGGAACCAACAGGACCATGAACAGCTTCTACCCCCTAGCCATAAGACTGCTAAATAGTTTACCTAATCATCTGACTCTTTTTACACAAACCTTTTTTTGACTCATCACATACGTTGCTGCAACGGTCTATCCTGTTGCCGCGTCACTATATTACTAGTTATATGTACTTATCTAACTCAATTTCCACGTACCCCTGCACATCGACTCGCTACTGGTAACCATGTATATAGCCAAGTTATTAGTCGGTATTTATAATTATTTTTTACATGTTATTACTATTTTCTCTCTGCATTGTTGGGAAGGGCCCGCATTTCACTGTTAGTCTACACCGGTTGTCTACAAAGCATGTGACAAATACAATTAGATGGATTTAAGCTAGAAATACTAACTATGATTGAGTTCAGCACTAAGAGACAGCATGGTGTGATAAATCCCGTGCCTTTGAGACAGATGTCATTACGCCTCTGTCGGCTTGATTGTGTGCTGACGCTCACACTCTACACTTTCCTTATCTTGAGACAGCGGGGAGAATATTGTCACCGTTTCCCTCATAACTGAAGAATTAAATGTCAGAGGTATCACGTTTCCCCTTCAAAAAAAAAAAAGCGGTTACATACAAAGGAGAAACAATTAAAGAAGATGGGAAAGGCTTTCATTTCGGTGGCTCCTGACTTATCTGTGTGCTGATGGGCACTTGTGTGTCTGAACATCTGAACGCTGGCGAATTCAATTAGTGGCGCAAGGTATGTGCCTTGGTTAACGCAACTACAGCCTCGCCCGTCCTCTTATCTCCTCTTGCACCCCGGAAACGCACGTTTCCTGCCCTAGTCCCAGCACCAAAGCCCCTCCCCCCAGTACCCCCCCCCACTCCCTGCACACAACCAGGAACAACTTATCCATTACCTTCTTCAGGTGAAGTACAAACCCAAGCTGTAAACCTGAACCGAACCAATTTCCCTACAGTTTCCCATCCACACCTTATTCCAAAACGGTAAAGCAGGAGGGTGAATAAATCCAAATCATGGCGGGATAGAAAAGTGACCAGAAGTGCGCCGCCACCGGGTGTGGGTGTCTATGATTGAGCACCATGTCTCCCTGCCACCCACCTCATGGCGCCTCTCACCGGTATATGCTGGTGTCCAATGATGGCCAGGTGTAAAAATCTTATTTTTAAAATCTAAAAATCAGGCTTGTGCCGCTGCCTAACCCAACAAGCCTGTCCATCATGGAGCGGCTAGCAGCGTGCAAAAGCGATTTCCATGTTATTGCTGGCAGAGCGTTTTAGCCTAGGTGCTGCTTTGCTCTGGGCTTGCAGGTGCCCTTGGTTTATTTGGGCCAGGCAAACAAAAGGGCAGCTAACCCTCTGAATATGCATTATTGTTTGTCATTAGTGATAGTCCTGTGATTTATGCTGCCCAGGGAGGGCTGAGGCCCTGTTTCATCATTGAACACAGAAAGATAGCAGTAGTGTACCAGACAGACAGGCGGCTACGCAGCCAAATACACTGGCAGCCTGCTTAGGAGACAGGAGCAAGGGGGGGCCCATGGGCCCAGTCATCCCTCTAAACTGGCATTGTTCAGCCCACGCAACATCCTGCTCCAACAGGCCCCCAGGCTGCCTTACTGGTGGAACGTGCCGTCTGTCCAAGTGGCAGAGGCCAGAGACTCCTGGCTGCTTGGCTTGACCAGAGCGCTGGATGTCAGAGTGAAAAGATGACACCTACCTAGCTAAGTCACTATTAGGTGTCCTCCAGCAGCTACAGTGCCTTTGGGAAAGTATTCAGACCCCTTGACTTTTTCCACATTGTTACATTACAGCCTTATTCTAAAATGGATGAAATAAAAATAAATCTTCAGCAATCTACACACAATACCCCATAACGACTACGTGAAAACAGGTTTTGGGATTTTTACCCTTTGAAATGAGACTCGAAATTGAGCTCAGCTGCATCCTGTTCCCATTGATCATCCTTGAGATGTTTCTACGACTTGATTGGAGTCCACTTGAGGTAAATTCAATTGATTGGACATGATTTGGAAAGGCGCACTCCTGTTTATATAAGGTCTCAGAGTTGACAGTGCATGTCAGAGCAAAAATCAAGCCATGAGGTCAAAGGAATTGTCCGTAGAGCTCCAAGACAGGATTATGTTGAGGCACAGATCTGAGAAATGGTACCAAAAAAATGTCTGCAGCATTGTAGGTCAAAGAACACAGTGGCCTCCATTCTTAAAATGGAAGAAGTTTGAAACCACCAAGACACTTACCAGAGCTGGCCGCCCAAACTGAGCAATCGGAGGAGAAGGGCCTTGGTCAGGGAGGTGACCAAGAAACCGATGGTCAATCTGACAGAGTTCCAGAGTTCCTCTGTGGAGATGGGAGAACCTTCCAGAAGGACAACTATCTCTGCAGCACCCCACCGAATCAGGCCTTTATGGTAGACTGGCCAGATGGAAGCCACTCCTCAGTAAAAGGCACGACAGCCCGCTTGGAGTTTGCCAAAAGGCACCAAAAGACTCTCAGACCAAGAGAAACTGGTCTGATGAAACCAAGATTGAACTCTTTGACCTCAATGCCAAGCATCACGTCTGGAGGAAACCTGGCATCATCCCTACGGTGAAGCATGGTGGTGGCAGCATCATGCTGTGGGGATGTTTTTCAGCAGCAGGGACTGGGAGACAAGTCAGGATCAAGGCAATGATGAACATAGCCAAATAAAGGCAAATCCTTGATGAAAACCCGCTCCAGAGAGCTCAGGACCTCAGACTGGACCGAAGGTTCACCTTCCAACAGGACAACAACCCTAAGCACACAGCCAAGACAACGCAGAGCGGCTTCGGGACATGTCTCTGAATGTCCTTGAGTGGCCCAGCCAGAGCCCGGACTTGCACCCGATCAAACATCTCTAGAGAGACCTTAAAATATCTGCGCAGCAATGCTCCCAATCCAACCTGACAGAGCTTGAGAGGATCTGCAGAGAGAAATGGGAGAAACTCTCCAAATACAGGTGGCACAAGCTTTTAGCGTCATGTCCAATCGCTACCAAAGGCGCGTCAACAAAGTACGAAGTAAAGGGTCTGAATACTAATGCAAAGTTTAAGATTTTTTTAAATATAAATTAGCAAAATCTTCTAAAAATACAGTTTCTGCTTTGTCATTATGGGGCATTGTGTGTAGATTGAGGGGGAAAAACGTAATACATTTTTAAATAAGGTTGTAACAAAATGTGGAAAAAGTCAGAGGGTCTGAATACTGCCGAAGGTGCTGTATATGTTAGAGCTTTATAATAGCTTTAAAACGGCTATAAATGTTTCACAGCTCCTACAGATATTATGACTTGGAATAGAGAACACTTGCATGGTGAGAGTCCAACAAAAAAACAGTCCAAAGTCAAGTGCCCAACAGTAAATATGATAAAGACATGACAGTGGGATGGACACTCGCTCTCTCTCTCTCTGAGACATACAGGAAGCAGCACTCACAGCATGTCCCCTCCATGGTGGAGTCTGTGTGGCCTTGTCATGGTAGGTCACCATCACTCTTTCCACATCTCTTCCAGGTGGACTGTACTGCTGGCAGTGGCATCTCGTGGCCTTGACAGGAACAGCCTAATCAAGAGAGAGAGACACACACGTCATTCAGTTGAAACTTCACAGACACTAACACACTGTCATTCAGTTCAATCATGTTTGTTAGTTCCAAATGGAGTTTCAGGGGTCGCCTATTCAAAAGAGTCATTCAGTTGAAACTACACACAGATACCAATACAATCTCATTCAGTTCAATCATGTAGGCCTATTGGTTAGCTGCAAAATGATTTGCGTTGCCAAGAAGAGTTGTCGGTGCAGTGTGTGTTTTGAGTTGGTTGCATGTGTGTAAATAAACATTTCATTACAACTACTCAGTTTAAGATTCCTAAATCGTAATTATCTGTTGGAGTACTTCTTTAATGACCAGGGTGTTGGGGACACGATGACAGAAAAACACCAAATCAGGGCTAAAATAAAATCAGAGATCATATAAAATATCATAAAAACAAAATGTAAGGACAGAACCTTTCATAACATTTATAGTATAAGTGTAACAAGTCCATAAACTGCAATAAGCAATTAGTGTGTCTGCTTCCTTGTGTATGCTCATACTATACTCTAGCCCTCTGTTTAGTCCAGGCACACACAGGAGCAATGAATGGTATGAACACTTGTGCAATGGCCACTGGCCCCACTCAAAACAAGCCTGCAACAACAGCCCTTTTATTACCCAAAGAAAACACCCCGCAGCCCAGAAGACAAATGAAGCCCTGCAAGGTTCTCCATCTCACAACCTCAGAGGAGAGGAGAGCAAGGGTGGCCTTTGGCTGTGGCCCAAGTATGACACACACACACAAATGCAGACTAACACACAGATGCAGACGCACACACAGAGGACAGTTGAGAGGACTAAGCCACAGCCACTCTAAATCATCATGTACCGGTACGGTAGCAGTGTTCTCTCTTAGGACTCCCTCATCTTCCATTACCTATTCTAGGCCCAGACAGACTAGCTTTGTGTTTGTACCCTTTCAAGCATTCTTCAAAACCCCAGGGCTCTTTTTAAAAACACACGCGCACACAACCTTTCATCCCCATACTTCACTCTCATCGTTCTGATTACAAATTCATACAATTACCTGCGCAAACAATTATAGGCCTCTTAAGGGCTTATAGATTCCAGGAAATGCAAGCAGAGTGACGGATGCTCCATTCTTAAAGCTAGTGGGAGGACTGAAAGCACCATACAACACGGCCATCTTAAAACAGCAATATGCTTTCACAAAAGCAAACCCTTTCAAAAAAAGGTAAAGCGAGTACGCACGTCAAAGACACTACGGCACAGGTATCAAACTCATTCCGTGGAGGGCCAAGTGTGTGCAGGTTTTCACTTGTACTTGATTGGTCAATTAAGGGCATTGATTAGTTAGGAACTCCTCTCACCTGGTTGTGTAGGTCTTAAAATTGGGCACAAAAAAAAAAAAAAAAAAAACAGCAGACAATAGGCCCTCCATGGAATAAGTTCAACGCCGTTGCCCAACAGTATCAGGCGCAAGTGTTTGAACGCTCCCACAATGAATAACAACGTTTCAATCACTATGGCTCTTAGCATAGAGGGTGGAAACTCTCCCAGAAATGATTGAACTATTAAAACAGTGTACATGTTATTGTAAAGGAGAGGACTACAAGCCCTACAAAATCAGGGTCTGTCCAGGCTCTAACGCCCCGTTGTGTCGGCATACTACCAACAGGAGGATAAGTTCCTGAAATAAAACATTGCTCTATTTTGATCGATACGCTAGTTCAACTTCAAATGTGATATTAGCAGGAGAGAGAGGTGTGTTCCTGTGGTGAAGAAATAATGAATCCCCCTGTTGCCTCCACAGCTCCTCTGGACCTGAAATCATGCATCCAGGCTGATTCCAGTCATAAAGAATATCAGCTATGGCATGCTGAAATAAACCAACAGGATTCCCTGAAATAAAAAACAGTGCTCTGTTGTTTGATAAGCTAGTTCAACTTCAAAGGTGAAATTAGCAGGAAAGAGAGAGATGTGTAATGAATCTCCACTGCTGCCTACACAGCTCCTCTGAGCCTGAATCATGCATCCAGGCTGATTCTAGTAATAAAGAATATTAGCCTTAAATAATGTATCAATAAATGGTCTATGGAATGGGAAGAGGTTGCTAAGAATGCATGGCTTTTAATCAGGACAGAATAAATTATAACTTACTTTTTTAGACATAATATACAGTGCATTCAGAAGGTATTCAGACCTGTCGATATTTTCCACATTGTTACATTACAACCTTATTGTAAAATTGCTTAAATATCCCCCCCCCCCCAATCTACACACAATACCCTATAATGACAAAGCAAAAACAGTTGTCATTTTTGCAAATGTGTTAAAATTAAAAAACGGAAACATAAGTATTCAGACCCTTTATTCAGTACTTTGTTGAAGCACCTTTGGCAGCAATTACAGCTTTGAGTCTTCTTGGGTATGACGCTACAAGCTTGGCACACCAGTATTTGAGGAGTTTCTCCCATTCTTCTCTGCAGAGCCTCTCAAGCTCTGTCAGGTTGGATGGAGAGCATCGCTGCACAGCTATTTTCAGGTCTCTACAGAGATGTTCGATCGGTTTCAAGTCTGGGCTCTGGCTGGGCCACTCAAGGACATTGAGACTTGTCCCGACGCCACTCCTGCGCTGTCTAGGCTGTGTGCTTAGGGTCGTTGTCCTGTTGGAAGGTGAAGTTTTGCCCCAGTCTGAGGTCATGAGCGCTCAGGAGCAGGTTTTCATCAAGGACCTCTGTAATTTGCGCTGTTCATCTTCACCTCGATCCTGACTAGTCACCCAGTCCCTGCCGCTGAACAACATCCCCACAGCATGATGCTGCCACCACCATGCTTCATCATAGGGATGGTCCTAGGTTTCCTCCAGATGTGATGCTTGGCATTCAGGCAAAAGACTCAATTGGTTTCATCACACCAGAAAGTCTTGATTCTCATGGTCAGAGAGAGTCCTTTAAGTGCCTTTTGGCAAACTCCAAGCGGGTGTCATTTACTGAGGAGTAGCTTCCATCTGTCCACTATCATAAAGGCATGATTGTTGGAATGCTGCAGAGATGGTTGTCTTTCTGGAAGGTTCTCCCATCTCTACAGAGGAACTCTGGAGCTCTGTCAGAGTGACCATTGGGTTCTTGGTCACCTCCACGACCAAGGCCCATCTCAGATTGCTCAGTTTGGCCAGGGGCCCAGCTCTAGGAAGGGTTTTGGTGATTCCAAACTTCTTCCATTTAAGAATGGAGGTCACTGTGTTCTTGGGGACCTTCAATGCTGCAGACAACTTTTGAAACGCTTCTCCAGATCTGTGCCTCGACACAATCCTGTCTCGGAGCTCTACAGACAATTCCTTCGACCTCATGGCTTGGTTTTTCCTCTGATATGCACTGTCAACTCAGGGACCTTAGACAGGTGTGTGCTTTCCAATCAATTGAATGTACCACAGGTGGACTCCAATCAAGTTGTAGAAACATCAAGGATGATCAATGGAAACAGGATGCAGCTGACCTCAATTTTGAGTCTCATAAGCACAGCCAAGACAAAGCAGGAGTGGCTTCAAGACAAGTCTCTGAATGTCCTTGAGGGGCCCAGCCAGAGCCCAGACTTGAACATCTCTGGAGAGACCTGAAAATAGCTGTGCAGCAACACTCCCCATCCAACCTGACAGAGCTTGAGAGGATCTGTAGAGAAGAATGGGGGAAAACTTCCCAAATACAGGTGTGCCAAGCTTATAGCTTTGCATTGTCATTATGGTGCATTGTGTTTAGATTTATCGGGGGGGGGACTATTTCATACATTTTACATTTACATTTAAGTCATTTAGCAGACGCTCTTATCCAGAGCGACGAATAAGACTGCAACCTAACAAAATGTGGAGAAACTCAAGGGGTCTTAATACT
This sequence comes from Salmo trutta, assembly GCF_901001165.1. NCBI lineage: Eukaryota > Metazoa > Chordata > Actinopteri > Salmoniformes > Salmonidae > Salmo > Salmo trutta. The sequence continues at coordinate 13,192,857 of NC_042966.1, forward strand.
TTCCAAAGGCACTGTATATGGGGAATACAATCATCCCAGCTCTGCAGATTTTGCTGTGAGGAGACAATCGTTAGATAATTTGTTTTGGTACTGTCCATAGGTAACTTGTTTTTCGTCACAGGTTCAGGAATGGCTTAAGAATTGCAACATTTACCTGGAGCGAACTCTGCAAATAGCACTGCTGGGTGATTTAAAAAGTCATCGTCAAATCGATTAATAATACAATAACTCTTGGCAAAAATGTGCCTTTAATTTACAATATGTTGAAAAGAAATGTTCAGAACTTTGTGAAACAGCACAGATGAAAAATATATGGCAAATAGAAATCAAAACTGGATGTGTTCTGAGATAGATGGGAGGGGTTGAGTGGAGCTGAAGGATGGGACTAAAAACAAACAAAAGATAACTATTGTAAACTGTGTCCATAAAATGTATATAGTATGTTAAAGCAGGAAGTAGAAGCCTAAGAGTTGTCGCAATTTGTGGATTATATTCGATTAGACAGATTGAAATTATACGTTAAACATCACAGAATAGTTGAAAGATATATGTTGAGTAGAATTCCGAAGAGGGTGGCCAGCAGAGATAGGTGGGATGGGCTTAGGATGTGCAATTGGAGACAAGTGGGAGTGGAGTTGCTGTGCGGGAGCTAGAATGATGGTCAAAGATAAGTCAAAAATAAAGTCAAATTAAAACATAAAAAGTTTGAATGACACTGAGGAGTACTGTTTTTTTTCAGCTAATGCCGGTTTGCCTGAGGCTGATGCCGTGTATGCGTTTGTACACATGCATATACACACACACACGTGCGCAATAGTGCCAGACATGCACTCAAACATATACAGTTGGCATTGCTGTTATGATTTTAGTTGACCTTAATGTCCTTTTTTCTTTTCTTGCATTGTTGTTTGCCGTTTTCTCTTTAGTTCATTTTCTTGGTTGTTGATGCATTGGGGGGGGGGGTTCTTGGTGGTGGGGAATGGAATTCATTGCATTTATTTTTTTTCTTGGGGGGGGTCTCGAATGGTTGAGGGACAGCTATTGGGGAACTGGGGGGGTCTTGGAGAGTTCTGGTCCCCGTTTACTTGGCCTGGTGGGACATCTGTCGAGGTACCCTTGAGCAGGGCGTTGACCCTGGATACTTCTGTGTATCGCTCTGAATGGGAGTCTGTTGGATGACTGGTGTGGTGTAGTTGTTGAGCAGCTTCACTGCAAGTATATTGTATATTTCAGATATTCAATAAAATAAAATAAAAGTTGTCCATTAGTTTACTCCAATTAGGGGAGGTATGGTAGGGGAAAATATATTTTTTTAAATATATATTTTATACAATTACAAAAAAACAAAAAGGGGGATTGGAAATGATGCAGATAATTATATTGATGGAAGCCACAATCCATCTTCAAAATGAAAGCTGATCCACCCCCTAACAATAAGAATGCATGGCTTGAAGTAGGGTTGTAGAGAGAAGATAATATCAAAACAGAAGGTAGATAATTCAACTTAAATAGCATATCTGTGATATGGTCATGTAAAAGGTAGATTTCAGGGTATTTGAAATGATGCTGGTAAATAACTGGATGATACAGAGTCTGGAGTCACATTATGCAGTAGTTACTTCGGGACGCAACAGAAGGAAATTACAGAATACTAGAAAAACCAATATTTCCAAATGTTTCTTTCAATGTTAATCACAAGGCGTGAAAAACAGTTTAACAATTAACATGTAAACAGCATCAAAACAGCACCATGAAATTAACAAAGTGTTGAAAAATCAATAAATAAAAAAGTCTAATTAAAGCAGTAAGTCTCAATCAATAAGACATTTACAGAAGCTCAAGGTTCTCATTTTCATTCAGTTTGATCAGGCATGGGAGCTGGAAAAGATCCCAGAGAGATAGAGACAGATCGAGAAAAAGAGAAAGATACTCAGTGTATGCCAAACGGTAGGAACACCTTCCTAATATTGAGTTGCACAAGCGTTGCACGGTCAGGGGAAGACTATTCAAGAGTGTCGTTCACTTGAAACTTGACACAGACACCAATACAAAAAGCATTCTACAGGGATGCTGGCCCATATTGACTCCAATGCGTCCCACAGTTGTGTCATGTTGGCTGGACGTCCTTTTGGGTGGCGGGCCATTCTTGATACACACAGGAAACTGTTTCGCAGGGAAAACCCAGCAGAGTTGCAGTTGACACCTACTACCAAAGCCCGTTCAAAAGCGCTTAAATATTTTATCTATTCACCCTCTGAATGGCACACACACAACCCTTGTATCAATTGTCTCAACGCTTAAAAATCTATTCTCCTCCCCTTCATCTACACTGATTGAAGTGGGTTTATCAAGTGACATCAATAAGGAATCATAGCTTTTACCCGGATTCACCTGGTCAGTCTACAGTATGTCAGGGAAAGAGCTGTTTTCAATGTTTTGTATACTCAGTGTAGAGAGAGACAGAGAAACTGACAACAGCGAGAGAGAGAGAGAGAGAGAGAGAGAGGATAAGAGAGCCACAATGAGAGACATTACTCCAAGCAAGGTGAAGTCTAATTTCACAGATCTACCCACAGAGTAAGAACCACACTACCCACACAGGACAGGTCCAATAATGATAGCCCTCTTCCCACTCTACCTCTGGGGCAGTAGCCGTTAGGTGGAGTGGCTCAGGCCCTGGAAGACACATCCAGGCATGGAAACAAGTACAGCTCTCCCCCACACTAGGCCCAAAGTAACATGAGAAGCTGCTCCTGCAGTTCTCAAGTCTTCACCCAGACTCAGAACAAGCCCGGGGATAGACCCAGTTGGGCCCTATGGAGCACATAGTTACTTAATGATCCCCACAGTGAGTGGATGGCAGAGGAGAGCCTTATAGAGTACTAGGAGCGGACATGTCACTATGTGGCTGGATCTATAAGTGGCCAACATGCTCTCACAGTCTCACGTCAGATGTAGACGTTCATCCATGTTTCTCAAACGTCAAATTGCAAAGTGTTTAAGATTAAGTTTAGGCATTAACTCAAAATTCTTAAGGTTAGGCATTAACTCAATGGTTAAGGGAAAGGTTTGCAAACTTTGGAATCAGAGGCAGATGCTTACGCCCATCCGCCATCCCAGCCCACAACGCCCGAGCAAAACCGAAACCTACTTGAAGGTAACAGCGCTCACGGTTGCCCCTAGTGGCCGGTTTCCTAGTCATCTCCAGACATCCTCAGACATAGATGGACATCGAATATGGACTTGTATAATGGGTGACCTGGCTGAAGGGGCTGTGGGTTTGGAAGAGGCTGGTAAGATCCTGGGGTTAGACAACACTTACTGTGCATGGGTCACAGTGGTAGCGACTAGCTAGAAGACTGACATGAAAATGGCGTGAGAAAGGTTGGAAGTCGGAGCCGATGAAGTGCACTGCGCTGAAATAGAGTTTGCGCATACGGCGTCAACATTTGTACAACAATAAGCACATACCATCTGCTGGGTCAGCTGAGAAATGGTCCAGTCTTTACTCCTCAGCTCCTCTCTCAGCTCCTGCACCTCCTTCAACAGCTCCTCCACCTAGAACACAAAGAAAGACAGTTCAGTACAGCCGCACGGATTTATTTGACCCCTAACGGCCTTAAAACACACATTTCTATTCCTGACTCATCTCCACCCGTCCACCGCAGGGCTGCCAAGATCTGAGCCAGAATCCAATTTGTGAATTCATCCAGAGGATGGCACGGAATAAGGGGGAGGTCGATCAGCCGATCACGGGCCAGAGTCACAAACCATGAACCCGGCTGTGAAGTCTCCCTGCAGGAGGGAGAGATGGAGGGAGCCAGTGAATGCGGAGCGCGTGCATGTTTAGAAAGCTAGAAGACGACGGAGAGAGGGACATGCCCTCGAATGAGAATTCAAACACCTGTCGGGAGGGGAGAGAGAGATAAGCTTGGTCCGCGGGCAAAGGCAGCACATCAGAGGCTCAGCGCCATGGAGGTACCCTGCATCTTTAATGGGCCTCAGCCAAACACAGAGCGGGAACCCGAGGACCAGGCAGACACGGTGCATTCTGATGCGCTCTCAGCCCAGCCGGGTTCCCTCTGACCCGGCCGCTACCCACTCCCTTCCCCGGTCCCTACACTCCATGCACTCCGGCCCAGACAATCACACAGTCCCTGCGTGACTGAAAAAATGTGTATAAATGGCTATACAATTTAATGCAGAAATGCATTGTAAATGCCTGCTGGCGCCAATGCCCCCTTCTCTGTCACTGTGTGACAGTGCATGCTAGAGAATATGGACAGCACTCAGGGTGAGCCAGTTTTGGAGGCTTCACCATCCATGTCAATGCGGTCGTACAGCAGGGCTCTGCTCGGTTCCATGGATAGGGATGAGAGGTGTGTGTTTGGGCTCTGCCAGGTTGTTAGGGTCCTTAATGTCTTTGTGGTTCAGGGTGGTTAATCCCCCCCCCCCTCCTCCCTGCCTCTCCTCCTCCCCCTCCACTGCCCCAGACAGACATGCTGGGAGGGCAAGGCTAAGCTGGAAGAGCCAGAAAACATTGGCCCAGCTGTACACAGGTTTGCAGTGTTTACAGGTTAGGTCAGGATGAGGTTGAGACATGGCCATTGTGATGGCAAGAGGAGAAGGAACAGAACAGACTACCCTTTGCTTGACTCCTTCGAGAGAGATTCAAGGTAAAAAAAAAAGAAGCAATGTGCCCCCGAACACGCAGGCAATTGCAAACACGCACAATAAAACACACACAATAACAGGAAATTGGATTCCAGGTTCAAAAAGGTAATATGCCTGGCAAACAAGCATACACACACACACACACACACAAACAGACCTAGAGCTGACACGGCAACAAAGAACCTGAGAATGGAGAACGTACAGCGGACAAAAACAGGGTATGCACACAAACAACAAAAAGGAAAACAAACCAAAGCGCTCAGGCCATGTGAACACAAACAGAAGATGGGCACTAGAAACACGAGGACAAACAGGGCCTTGGACAAACATCTATAACATGGGCATAATCCACTGTCTACACGGGGTTTGTTTGACAGTACACTTCCTACCACTGTGTGTGTGGTGTTAAACAGTGGGTCTTACCTGTCGAGATTGAATTGGGTCCCGTCTGGATTCTGGACTCAAGGTATCCAGAATCAGAGTGTCGTCCATATCACTACCATCCTCCATCTATACAAGAACACCAAAACATACACGGCTCATATAAGGTTTCTGAATTGCTGGGTAACTCAGATTTCAGATAGAGAGATAGCGAGAGAGAGCGAGAGAGAGAGCGCGTGTCTGTTAAATATGACTAAAATGTAAAATGTAATATTCATGTTGGCCAACTACCATATACCTTTGAGCTATTTTTTTCAGTATAAAGAGCCAGTGTTTGGCTGTGGCAGGGCTTATAACAGAAGGCTAAAGGCTGGCTCGCCAACAACAGGAACTGTAACCCAACATTATGATAGCTGCGTTTGTATCTTCGTGACTCTTACACACTGAACTGAATTAACTCTCCAAATCTCCTACCGCCTTCAATCCACCCCCTGGTCGGGCCAAACCATGCCAGGAGTGGTTTTAGCGTGTCAAGCTAACAAAAGCACTCAGAGTGCTCACACACTGCTCAGTGAGCCAGCGAGGGCCGGCAGTTTGAAGGCATCAAGTGCCATTTAACACAGTGACAGGGGCCATTTTTAGAGAACACCCTCAGTTTGATAGAGCCTTGGAGATGAAGAGTGATGTCAGTTGATCACTGAGATTTCCGTATGTTCCTACCAAGAGAATGGCCTTTAGCTATAACCCTCTTCTCTTTTAATAGCGGCTCGAGCAAAAAGAAAATATTCCTGCCTCACAAATCGACAGTTAATAGCAGTTCACAGGATTTTTTAAATTTTTTATCCCTTATATATTTCTATGAAGAAACCAAAGTAAGCTCTTTTACATGAATTACAAAATAGGCCTATTGCCTACACTAAACCGTTCCTCGCTTTCAAATTGTTCTTTTAAGACATCTTGATGTCTAGGGACGCGAGGTTATCGTTCCTCTTAGCATTAACATTGAGATTGTGCCATTTCCACGGCAACGTTTCAACCAACAGAGAGGTCAGGAAGAAATAGTGCATGAGTAATGACATGGCCTACAGCCGCTACATTCAAAGTGCTCTTTATGTCAAATCAGGCTTTCAATAACGCTACTCTGACACATTGTCGCGCGGTCCACATTTCAACAACCCACTAGAGCTACTAAACGTGTGACGGAGCTGTGGAGAAGAGGAAGATTTCGCATCATGAGAGGGATCAGTGTCAAAAAGTCTACCAGGGGTTGTGTCATCCCAGCGCATAGACGGGGGGGGAGTCTCCAAGCTGCTTTTTAGTTGGACTACGCTGCCCAGCGTCCACAAACGGAACTCAGCTCAGAGGTTTTTGGATCGGAGATCTGCAGATCATGATATTTCTATAATCGAGAGACATATGCCGAGCAGGGAGAAATGTTAAAATAATACAATAAGAAGAATAAAATCTACAGGCAAGGGCCTGTAGAAATAAAGGATCAATGAAATCCACACCAATATTTGTCCAGTCCAGCTCCCATCAGAGTCAGGCTGTTTCAAATGGCACCCTATTCCCTATATAGTGCCCTACTTTTGACCAGGGGTCATAAGGCCCAGGTCAAAGTAGTGCACTACGTAGGGAATAGGGTGACATTTGGAATGAACTCAGTGTCTCCTCTTCTGGCTCCCCATTGTCGTCACAGGCGGTTTTAACGGCAGGCCAGAAAACAAGCCGCGCGTCAACCAATAACAGCCTCGCACAAATCAGACGCCTCCGATTGCCACCACATTTATCTCCCATCCCTCGCAGACAGAGACACATTAGTCTTTAGCGGCATCTGAAATCTCACCACAGCCTTAGATATCGTGGCTGGAGTGTTGGGGAAAATCGGCTGCTTTCATCATTGATTCTGTCAGATTGTTACACCGAGATAATAATTATCCGTGGGACATGGATGGGGCCGTGTAAATCTATGATGCGAGTGTTGACAAGAACCCTATGGGACTGCAGTGGGACAAGAACAACAATCACTGTTTTGATGCAAAGATATATCAATGACAGGAGAGCAGTAGCCCTGCTATCAGGCTGTGGTCCTTGGAATAGTCCCAAATGGCACCCTATTCCCTATATAGTGCACTACTTTAGACCAGTCGTTACTGTAGTGAGCCTACTGTTATACACAGCGTAGGGACAAGATCCCCAAATGTCACATTAGATGTTGGTGGCCAGTCACTCTCTTCCTAAACTCACTATGTCCCAACTTAACATTGCAGATATGTACAAAACAGTGCCTGCTTCCCAAATGGCACCCCATTTCCAACAGTGCCTTCAGAAAGTATTCACACCCCTCGACTTATTCCACATTTAGTTGTTACAGCCTGAATTTAAAAAAATGATTAAATTGAGATAGTGGGGTATTGTGTGTAGGCCAGTGATACAATGTCAAAGTCATTGTTTTAGTACATTTTTACAAATGAATAAAAAATGAAAAGCTGAAATGTCTTGAGTCAGTAACCCTTTGTTATGGCAAACCTAAATACGTTGAGGAGCAAAAATGTGCTTAACAAGTCACATACGTTGCATGGAGTCTGTGTTCAATAATAGTCTTTAACGACCTCCTCGTCTCTGTACCTCACACATACAGATAATTGTAAGGTCACTCAGTCGAGCAGTGAATTTCAAACACAGATTCAACCATAAAGACCAGGGACGTTTTCCAATGCCTCGCAAAGAAGGGCACATAAAAACTGTTAGAGAATTTAAATGGCTGTCAAAGGAGAAAACCGAGGACGGATCAACAACATTGTAGTTACTCCACAATACTAACTTAATTGACAGAGTGAAAAGAAGGAAGTCTGTACAGAATTAAATATTTCAAAACATGCATCCTGTTTGCAATAAGGCACTATAGTAAAACTGCAAAAAATGTGGCAAAGAAATTAACTTAATGCCCTGAACACAGTGTTTTGTTTGGAGAAAATCCAACACCACATCACTGAGTTCAACGCTTTATATTTTCGAGCATGGTGATGGCTGCATGATGTTATGGGTATGTTTGTTATTGGCAATGAGTTTTTGGGTGGGATAAAAAGAAACGGAATAGAGCTAAGCACAGGCAATATTTTACTTGGTTCAGTCTGCTTTCCAACAGACACTGGTAGACAAATTCACCTTTCAGCAGGACAATAACCTAGAATACAAGGCCAAATATACATTGGAGTTTCTTACCAAGAGGATGTTGAATGTTCCTGAGTGGCCTAGATACAGTTTTGAATTAAAACGGCTTGAAGATCAAATGGCTAGACTTGAAAAAGGCTGTCTAGCAATGATCAACAACAAACTCCACAGCGCTTTCAGAATTAAAACAATATAGTAAAATCCAGGTGTGGAACGCTTACCCAAAAAGACTCACAGCTGTAAATCGCTGCAAAAGGTGATTTTAACATGTATTGACTCAGGGGTGTGAATACTTATGTAAATGAGATATTTCTGTATTTCATTTCCCAAAAAATAAGCAACAATTTCAAAAAACTTGTTCCCACTTTGGCATTATGGTGTATTCTGTGTAGATGGGTGAGAGATTTTTTTTTTGCCTGAATTCAAAATGGATTAAATTGTGACAAAATGTGGAATAAGTCAAGGGTTATGAATACTTTCTGAAGACACTGTATATAGTGCACTGCTGGTCAAAGGTAGTGCACTACATATGGAATAGGGTGCCATTTGGGACGTATAGAGTATTTGCCCCCCTGCTTTCTCTGGGTACTACGGGGGAGCGGGAGATAGATGACCAATCAATAGGAACACGGTTGATAATGCGCAGATGATAATAGTTACAGCCTGGAATTGCCTCATCAAAATACAGCGGGGTCAGAAATTGACACCCTTGTAGGATTTATGCCAAGAAGCATTGAAGCAGTTCTGGCTCGTGGTGCCCCAACGCCCTATTAATACACTTGGTATGCTGTATGCTCAACATTTATTTTAAAGTATATTATTTTATACGAATACGATTACTCTTAAGAAATAGATTTTGTTTAACAATATATACAGTACCAGTCAAAAGTTGACACCAACTCATTCAAGGGTTTTTCTTTATTTTTACTATTTTCTACATTGTAGAATAATAGTGAAGACATCAAAACTATGAAGTAAGCAAAGAAAGTGTTAAATTAAATATCTTTTAGATTATAAATTCTTCAAAGTATGACAGCTTTGCACACTATTGGCTTTCTCTCAATCAGCTTCATTCAACCAACCAGCATTCCAATTAACAGGTGTGCCTTGTGGAATGTATTTCCTTTTTAATGCGTGAGCCAATCAGTTGTGTTGGTATACAGAAGATATTTAGTAAAAGACCAAGTCCATATTATGGCAAGAAACGGCAGTACATCAATACTTTAAGACATGAAGGTCAGTGAATCCGGAAAATTTCAAGAACTTTGAATGTTTCTTCAAGTGCAGTCGCAAAAACCATCAAGTGCTATGATGAAACTGGCTCTCATGAGGACCGCCAGAGGATAAATTCATTAGAGTTAGAAGCCTCAGAAATTGCAGCCCAAATAAATGCTTCACAGAGTACGAGTAACTGACATCTCAACATCAACTGTTCAGAGACTGAATGAAATCAGGCCTTCATGGTCAAATTGCTACAAAGACACCACTACTAAAGGACACCAATAAGATGTTTCTTTGCCCATGCAAGTCTTCATGAGCAATGGACATGAGACAGGTGGAAATCTGTCCTTTGGTCTTGAGTCCAAATTTGAGATTTTTGGTTCCAAACGCTGTCTTTTTGAGATGCAGAGTATGTGAATGGATGATCTCCGCATGTGTGGTTCCCCCCGTGAAGCATGGAGGTGGTGGTGTGATGGTGCTTTGCTGGTGACACTGTCAGTGATTTATTTAGAATTCAAGGTACACTTAACCAGCATGGCAACCACAGCATTCTGCAGCAATACACCATCCCATCTGGTTTGCATGAAGTGGGACTACCATTTGTTTTTCAAAAGAACAATGACCCAACAACACCAGGCTGTGTAAGGGCTATTTGACCAAGAAGGAGAGTGATGAAGTGCTGCATCAGATGACCTGGCCTCCACAATCACCTGATTGCAGCCAAAAAGTGCTGAACATATGTGGGAACTCCTTCAAGACTGTTGGGAAAGCATTCCAGGTGAAGCTGGTTGAGAGAATGCCAAGCATGTGTAAAGCTGTCATCAAGGCAAGAGGTGGCTACTTTGAAGAATCTCAAATATAAAACACTTTTTTGGTTACTACATGATTCCATGTGTTATTTTATAGTTGTCTTCACTATTATTCTACAATGTAGAAAATAGTCAAAATAAAGAAAAACCCTTGAATGAATAGGTGTGTCTAAACTTTTGACTGGTACTGTATATATGTTAAATATATGTTTAGAAAGAAATAGCGCCCTTTGTGTGCACTGTTGGTAATGATGTATGTATGTATGTATGCATGCATGTATGTATGTATGCATGTATGCATGTATGCATGCATGCATGCATGTATGCATGCATGTATGCATGCATGCATTTCTCTCAAAAAAGGTAGGGGTCAAAATGATTGACAGCCCTGTTTCCAATACCTTTCAATGCGAGGATTACGAGGATATTGGAACTGAGCCCTTTTCTAAACGTTTCACAGTAGGTAGGGGGTTCTTTTCTGCACATTTCACCGCCAAACCCACCATTGGTGTGCGTGGCCAAAGAGCTCTATTTTCATGTAAACTGACCAAAGCACCGGTTCCAATCAAGTGGCAATGCTGTTTAGCAAAGTGTTTACATTTGTTGGATGACGTGACAATAGAGTTTGAGAACGTGGACGTCAATTAAGGCAGCCCCCCACGCCTCTCTGATTCAGAGGGGTTGGGTTAAATGCAGTAGAAACATTTTGGTTGAATGCATTCAGTTGTGCAAATGACTAGGTATCCCCCTTTCTATTCCCATAGATAGACAGGCAAGAAATGTGTTTATTTATATAATTTTTTGCCCCTTATTCTACACAATTGGTAGTTACAGTCTTCTCCCATCGCTGCAACTCCCGTACGGACTCGAGAGAGGCGAAGGTCGAGAGCCATGCGTCCTCTGAAACACGACCCCGCCAAGCTGCACTGCTCATTGACACACTGCTCACTTAACCTGGAAGCCAGCTGCAACAATGTGTCGGCGGAAACACAGTACAACACGCGCCCGGGCCGCGTCAAGGAGTAGCTAGAGTGCAATGGGACAAGGACATTTGGGGGGGCTGTGACACAACCCGGGATCGAACCCGGGTCTGCAGTCACGCTTCAACCACTGCCATGCAGTGCCTTAGACCGCTGCGCCATTCAGTAGGCCCTGGCTAGAAATGTTTTAACAGTTTATATTTCTTTGTGAAGCTTGCATTCAATTGCCACTCCCTGTTGCACACAAGCAGCTTCCATTCCCCCTGTCACAAGGGGATTTCTGGCTGATTTAAGATGAAATCGTCAACCCTGTTACAGGCAAACCTATTACTTCATATCGTACTTTTCTTTTTACCTCAAGATCTGAAAAAATGCTTTTTTATTAATTTCAACATGTGCTCTTTACGACAGAAAGTAAAACATTTGGTTATATCAAAGTTCCACCAAGTCGCTGCCTTTTGAGTGTAACGATCCATTTACAAAGGATCATAATACTCTCAAAGTACACTTCATGACCAAAAGTACGTGGACACCTGCTCGTCAAACATCTTATTTCAAAATCATGGGCATTAATATGGAGTTGTTCCCCCCTTTGCTGCTATAACAGCCTCCACTCTTCTGGGAAGGCTTTCCACAAGATGTTGGAATATTTCTGCAGGGACTTGCTTCCATTCAGCCACAAGAGCATTAGTGAGGTCGGGCACTGATGTTGGGCGATTAGGCCTGGCTCGCAGTTGGAGTTCCAATTCATCCTAAAGGTGTTCGATGGAGTTGAGGTCAGGGCTCTGTGCAGGCCAGTCAAGTTCTTCCACACTGATCTCAACAAACCATTTCTGTATGGACCGGGCTTGTTGCACAGGGGCATTGTCATGCCGTAACAGCAAAGGGCCTTCCCCAAACTGTTGCCACAAAGTTGGAAGCACAGAATCGTCTAGAATGTCATTGTATGGTGTAGTGTTAAGATTTCCCTTCACTGGAACTAATGGGCCTAGCCCGAACCATGAAAAACAGCCCCAGACCATTATTCTTCCTCCACCAAACTTTTGCTCGATTTTATACACCTGTCAGCACCGGGTGTGGCTGAAATATGCAAATCCACTAATTTGAAGGGGTGTCCACATACTTTTGTTGATATAGTGTAGATCTCAGTATGAGTCACCTCTAGTACAGACACAAATAGCCTGGAATAGTATAGTCACTGAGTAAGTGTGTTTGAATCCTAACAATTCATGGAAATAGTGTGATTGCTTGCATTCAAGTGTATTGTCCATCGTGTAGTGTGTGTTCTATCTACACAGATTGAGTGGAGCAGAAGCAGAGTTATGGTGTGTGTGTGTGTGTGTGTGTGTGTGTGTGAGACTGACCTGCAGCAGTAGTTTCAGGTGTTCTAGCTGGGCCTTTACAGAGCAGCAGTCCTCTGCCATGTGTTTCAGTGTCAGCTCATCCAGCTCCACAGCCTGGTGAGGGGCTGCCAAGCCTGTGCCCTGACTCTGGTACCCATCATAGGTCTGGAACACACAGTCACTACTGGAGAGGTAGAGGGACAAAGACAGACAAATAGAGAGAGACGGGCAGAGAGCGAGAGCGAGCTAGTCACTGCACGTGATACGGGGGTGAATCGGAGTGTTCACGGGAGGAAGCCTGGGACAGGTGAGGGGCAGGTAGGAGGACGAGACATGTTACCCGATTACCAGGGGACGAGTGGCTGTCTCCCACATCAGCAGTGCACACATACACCATTGACGTAGGCCTCTCAATTGGGGATGGTAGGGGGGAAAAAAATTGTATACAGTAGAGTATTGTGATTTTTGCCTTTTTATTTTGTCTCGGATGTTAACGTTAGCTAGCACTAGTCGGTGTGTACCTGGGTCAAAACTGGTATTTATCATTCTATAGCTAGTTCTCCAACTTGTTTTGAGCACTTTTACCACCCAAAATAATTTCCGCATGGCTTTCTCTTGTCCCTCTGCAGCAGAGGAGCAATAAAAACACAGTACCAAATCACAGTACATATAGAAATCGTGCTGTATATGGAATCGCAATACATATCGCATCGGCGCATAAGTATCATGACAATATCGAATTGTGAGGTCCCTGGAAATTCCCAGGCCAACTCTCAATACCAGAGGGCAAAAGGCGGAGACGGTCAGGATGTGTGTGACAAAGAAATGTAACTGAAAGCCCCCAGCAGCTCACATGTTGTCGTTGTGGAGTCGGTCGTCTACAGTCCAACAGAGCTGCCGTCTCCTCCACAAGGCCAGATGGGACATCCCATCAGTATCTACAACAGGAGACAAGACCACAGAGACAAAGTCATGGAGTCAAAATGAGGACCATACACGAGAACTACTACAACTTGTCGTGTATTTGAGGTTTTAAAAAAAAGTATAATAAAACACTTTTAAAAAAAGTTTAATCTCCACTTTGAAATTTCAGACTTGATTTTCCCTTACGAAAAGGTTTCTCAACCCCTACAAAAATGTCCATTAATTATAATCCATGTAAAATTACACATTTCCTGTTGCTGCAGGATTATTTTCCTGCTGTAGAAAACTGGCTCAAATTAAGATCCTACACCTGTAAGCACACACACACACACATTGGCATACACAGAGACACACACACACACAGAAACAAGTGTGCACGCACACACAATCTCCAAGCCACACACACTAAAGAAATTATGCCATCTTTTCTTCCTCAGTTCCTCCCCATGCTCAAAGTACTAAGGGCCTCCCGAGTGGTGCAGTGGTCTAAGGCACTGCATCACAGTGCTAGAGGAGTCACTACAGATCCGGGTTTGATCCCGGGCTGTGTCACAGCCAGCCGCAACCGGGAGACCCATGAGGCAGTGCACAATTGGCCCAGCATCGTCCGGGTTAGGGGAGGGTTTGGCCGGCTGGGATGTCCTTGTCCCATCGTGCTCCAGCGACTCCTGTGGTGGGCCCGGGCGCAGTGCACGCGGACTTCGGTCCCCAGCTGTAAGGTGGGGACCGACACATTGGGGGGGCTGGCTTCCGGGTTAAGCGAGCAGTGTGTCAAGAAGCAGTGTGGCTTGGCAGGGCCGTGTTTCAGAGGACATTTGGCTCTCCACCTTCGCCTCTCCTGAGTCCATACGGGAGTTACAGTGACGGGACAAGACTAACTACCAATTGGATATCACAAAATTGGGGAGAAAAAGGGGTTATAAAGTATAAAAAAAAACAAATAAACATAAAGGTACTAATGTACGTACTTTATAACTAGTGTTTTCAGATTGCTGGGAGCAGTCGAGAGCACAGCCGAGAAAGCTATCTGAACTAAGAGCCCATTACAAAATCTGATGCCTGAGACTCAGTATCTGCTCATCTATCTGGAGGTGTCTCACTAACACAAAGAGGCTAACTATAACTCTGCAAACAACAGAACACTTAAAAGTGAAGCCTTATGGAAATGATCCGATTTTCTTTTACCACCCCAGAACAGTCTCTCAGCACAGCTTCCCAAGCAAATCTGAGTGGGATGAAAACACGGCAAGAGAGAGACTGCGGTAGAGAACAAATTGATCCTCCCAAGCTTGACATGCTGCTACCAGAGATAGATAGATGGTTAGTACTGAGGCAACTACGAACACAGCCCTCTCTGCATTCCTTAAGCATCTGTTGTGTCTGGGTTCTCTGAAAATATGCATTCTTCCACCCACGATTAAGGTTCAAAACAAGACTAATAACAAAAAAAACAGACCTTGAAAGAAATAACCTGAGAGAGCGTGAATTTGTTGCTTTGAAAACTTCAACTCCCTAGTCTGGCTGTGTGTACTCGGATACGGCTGAAGAGGCTTGACCAGGAGGCAAAGGCTACGAGGCGAAGAGTGAAAGTGCCTTTGACGGTTTTCCTGTCAAGAGAGTGTAGAAAGCTAAGGCCTTCCCTTTTGCATACAGGTTTCGTGCCTCAGAAGGAAGCTGTTATAGGACCCCTCCCCAGTTATCAGGGTTATGACCTCCTTACTACAACTATGGTCAAACAGGAGGGAGGGCACCTTTGGCAGATTGACATGGCCTTATGCTAACTGTAACTATATGCTTCAACACATGATGCTGAGCTTGTGAGGTGCAGTCTTTCTGACAGAACAGCGCTCTCCTTGTTCAGGCCCCTTTTCCCCCCACACTCTCTCCCGTTAGAACTAAGTTGCCCGTCGGCACAGCACTAGGATGAGCTTTACTCTCCACCAAACCTAATCTTGATCATTAAAGGGAAAACTACAAAACTGCGCTGAGATCCGTGTCTAGACAAAAACCACACTCACCACCGTGCAAGGAGCCATCCTCAGGGAGGTCATCGTCCAGCATGAGGTCATCGTCGTCCAGGTCACACCCAGACTCTAGGTTGTCAAGGTTGTTGAGTATGTCCTAGCATTAGAGAGTGAGAGAGACAGCGAGATTAGTCAGTTTGAAGCCTCATTTTTACAACAGAAGCAGAGACGGAAACGATTTTGAAAGGGCTGTTCATCTCCCTCAAGGGAAATATTACTTGAAGAATGAGATTGAAAGACAGAATTGCATGGTAATCTATTGCTCAAAAAAAAATGACAGCTCCCAAGGAGCTTGTTCGATAATGTATGGGGTAAAACTTTTAATGTCTTAATGACCCCTCAAGACACAGGTTGAAAATGGTTACTTGTTTTATGCAAAACAACAATAGATCTGCTGGAGAAAAAAAAAAAAAGTGAAACAACCAATCCTTGGCCGTAAGAGAATCTGTCTATCTCCATATCGAGTATCGTTATCTTCAGGCCCATTCCCCTTTTGCTCTGGCCCCCTGCCTTCGCTTAGAGTGGGCTTAGTCACAGCACAGCGCTCCTGGGGAAATGACATTTCCCCATGGTACGCGCTCATCCATCCATAGCATGACATTACAGCCTAATCTCCTGCAAGAAAAAAAAAGAAAAAAAACAGGCGCTCCGAGGAGAGATCAATGGCCAAGGTCTTACGTTAGCTACATTTTTAGCGATCTCAGATCCCCTAAGCAGCCTTGTCGCTGTCGGCTTGCTCACTTGTCATCATAGCTTACAGACAGACACTCAGCCTCTATGTGGAACTGCCTGGAATTAGGGGCATCTCACTGAACTCTCCATTGCTGCTTTTCGACTAACACCAGTTTCACTAGTGTATACATCCGATGTTATACTAGAGAAATTGTGTTTCCATAAAGGCCTTACAGGGAGGACTTGCGAAGGGCAGAATCAACAACCTCTACATAATCAAAACAGTTGCTTTGTGAGGTGTTAACCGTCGAGTGTGTTCACACTTAGCCATTATGAAAACGCTCCCAAAAAGCCCCAGCGGTTTCGCCTTGGCCCCATGTTAGAGCAGGTCCGTTGGAGCCATGGCCCAGTGAGACATGGGTGCCGGCCTACGTACATGGAAACAGAAAAGTCTGAGCCTTTTACGTAAAATAGTGGGGTAAATTCTAAGTGGAAATGCACCGAAAGTAACTCAACATAAATGTGGCTGCACTTTAAAATCTTTTTCTATGGGCCTCAGTGGCGCAGCATTTTAAGGCATCGTAGTGCTTGAGGAGTCAGTACAGACCCAGGTTCGATCCCACTGTGCGTCACAGCCGGCCGTGAACGGGAGTCCCATAGGGCGGCGCACAATTGGCCAAGTGTCGTCCGGGTTAAGCCAGGATTGGCCGTCATTGTAAATAAGAATTTGTTCTTAATAGACTTGGCCTTGTTAAATAAATAAGCCCTGCCACAGCCAAACACTGGCTCTTTATACCCATAGTCCGGGTTAGGGGAGGGTTTGGCCCGTCGGGATTTCCTTGTCCCATCGCGCTCTAGACACTCCTTGTGGAGGGTCGTGTGCCTGCAAGCTGACTTCGGTTGCCAGCTGGATAGCGTTTCCTCCGGGTTATGCGAGCAGTGTGTCAAGAAGCAGTGCGGCTTGGCAGGGTTGTGTTTAGGAGGATGCATGGCTATCGATCTTCGCCTCTCCCAAGTCCGTAGGGGAGTTTCAGCAATGGGAAAAAGTCTAACTACCAATTGGATATCACGAAATTGAGGAGAAAAATTCTAAGTACAAAAGGTTCACCCGAGTTTGAGCTCTGAATGATAATTGGGTGCTGTCCCTTCAAGACCTCACGCGTGTGCGCATAAAACCGATCTAGAAATTGATCTTGAAAGCCCCCCCCCCACACTTTCATTTAACTCCACTGCACCCAATTCTGGTTCTTCATGTCAGATGGCCAGATAAGCCTACACTATGTGGCGTGGGTTCTTTGTTCTGGATCCTGTCCTTTCCAGGTCTGCTTTTTCCGTCCAACGGTCCTTCCACAAAAGGACCCAAGACAGCTGGGCTGGCACACTGAGCATTGCACTGACCTCGCTAACATTGGAGGACAACATCAGATGCCTCTACTTTATGCCACTTCTACAAGGTCTGTTTCCCCCTCCCATGTTTTCATTACAGCATCCTATTCAGGAAGTCTAAGGCCTGGTTTAGAGTAGCCTTGTTATTTCCACTTCAATGGTTTGTTTCTTTTATCTGTTTTCAGACTGCACTACTTTCCTCTCTGTGTGTCGTGGGATTTTTAAAAAACATTTTCATATTGCAGGGTTAATTTTTAACCTCACAATGGAGTGGCTTTTCAAACCGGCGGGTGAGTACAATGGCAGAGCTCCACACATGCAATCTGTGAAAACCTTGTAACCGAGGCTCTCTTTCATACCGCGGCACTTCTATGAGAATGCAAATACGAGCTTGCTTACTTTCTCCACATAAATTTCTAACTTTTCTACTAAATCGATAAGTAAAGTGGATGGAATTTAACCAATACTATGCTGGACTATATAGTACATAGTCAAAACCTGACCCAACCTTGTCTAAGTCCTGACATAGACGAGTCCGGCCAAAGACGGTCACTCCATCTAGGTTCTCAGAGGACACAGGAGGTAGAGATCTTTTTTTTTAGGCCATTTGTGCTCAAGAACAAAAAAACAAGAAAGAAACACCTACATTTTTGGTCACTCATTTACTTACAAAAATGTATTTGATGCAGCAAAGTTCGTGGCAAATTTGTTGCAAACAAAATGCCACAAAATGTTGCCAGGAGTGAATCTGTGAATTATATTGCCATTAGTGGCAAACAATTTGCCAGAGGCTTTTTTGGGCAAACAATTCTCTCAACAATCTATTTCAATTTTGTCAAACCTGTGGCTCATGTAATATGAATTGCCATATTAAACATAACTCAAGTCTGTTACTTTTCTTCAACCCAAGCCTTATACACCTGTCAGGAAGAGAGACAACTAGCACACAACTGGCTAGATTGAAGTCCCCAGTCTAGATTAAAGACAATTAGTTGATTCGTTTGAATCAATTGTGTTGAGGCATGGCCGGAGAAAAATCTTATATACTGTCGGCTCTCTAGGAACGGTTGGCCACACATTTAAAAAAAAATAATAATAAAAAAAAAAGTAGATTTAGTAGACCTTGGTCCCAGTTTATGCGAGCTACATTGTTTGTCTACATAGCATTTACACAAGGCAGAAACATTTACTTGCTGAAAAATATTGAATGCCAGTTTCAGTAAGAAGCATACAGTAGCAACATCAAGACAACTTTGTAACAGCTGACCCCGTTTTTCCAAGCAAAACCCACCCTTTAGCTGCGGAACCTACCTTTTGAGATGCCAAAAAATTAAAGGTTTTTAGTAATTGTTTTCAGTATACCAATGTTTCTGTGTGTTCTGATTGTTTCAGTCCATCCATTGAACAAACTTAGGACTAAGGATTTCAACAGAGCCACCATCTGCAAAGTTCACTCAAAAAGGCAATAGTTTTGAACTGGGTTTGATTTTGTTATTATTAGTTACATTTTGTTCATTCATTGCTCAGTCATGACTTTGCTCATGTCAATTCTGTAGTTGCTCCATTAAAAACATCACCAATGTGTTCACATTTCTCTCATGTAAATGTTATTTGGGAAATATTCAGTCTTTACTATTTTCTTCATTAGCATGCCAATGTCCAGTTGTATTGGGTTTTATTTGTATCTGTTTAGACATCGAATGCATGTTGTTTAGTATATTTAGTTCAGTTCTCTGTGAGAAGCAAGTTCATTTAAAGTTGCGATTTGGTTCATGTAGATTCATTTCAATGTTAATGTACAAAGTAACTTGAAACCTGATCTAATTTGCATACATAATGAGTTTGCAGCTAATTTGAAGCAAACAATAGAAAGTTCGACACAAGTTTCCCAGAAGTTCACAAGTCGCTAATTTTTATGTGAAAACACAAAAATTGGCCAAAGATTTGCCTCAACTGTTTGCCAGAAGCCAGTTTTTTCAGTAAGGTTCATCTCTTCCCAATATCATTTTGTGCCACTCCACTTGTTATATAGCTGCCCTGCCAGGAAAAATCACAGGGGCATTGCACCACAGATGCTGATGGGAGTTGAAGTCCAAAGCAAGTTTAAATCTATTTCATGCCTCCTCAATCTGGACTTAATTTACCAGCAGCCTGTGAAAAGCTGCTTTCATGTTTCACTTGATGAACACAGCTGTCGGAGTGAAACCACCCTCAAAATCTGACCCAACTGTTGGGAGTCACACACACTCATGCACCAACAAAGCACCCTCAGCTGAGTCTGCAACAACTGGATGCATCCGGTTTTCAGGGGAAAATAGAAAGAGCCTGTGACACGACTTCCACTTTTGGACGTTAACAAGGCGACACTCCATTTTAATTTACTGGATTGGTTGAAGTGGGCATATTTTTTTTTCTCACCAGTTGGGGTGGGCGGTATCTAGACTTTCATACTGTTTCTGTACGATCCCAGGGTGCACGGTATTACCAACAGCAAAGATAAATGACATTCCACCATTATTTCAAGACATGAAGGTCAGTCAATCTGGAAAATTACAATAACTTTGAAAGTTTCTTCAAGAGCAGTCGCAAAAACCATCAAGCGCTATGATGAAACTGGCTCTCATGAGGTCCGCCACAGGAAAGGAAAACCCAGAGTTACCTCTGCTGCAGAGGATAAGTTCATTAGAGTTACCAGCCTCAGTTTGCAGCCCAGTTCAAGTAACAACCACATCAACAGTTCAGAGACTGCATGAAATCAGGCCTTCATGGTCAAATTACTGCAAAGAAACCACTACTAAAAGAACACCAATAAGAAGAGAAACACGAGCAATGGACATTCGACCAGTGGAAATCTGTCCTTTGATCTGATGAGTCCAAATTTGAGATGTTAGATTCCAACCGCTATGGCTTTGTGAGATGCAGAGTAGGTGAACGGATGATCTCCGCATGCGTGGTTCCCACCGTGAAGCATGGAGGAGGAGGTGTGATGGAGTTGGGGTGCTTTGCTGGTGACACAGTCACTGATTTATTTAGAATTCAAGACACACTTAACCAGCATGGCTACCACAGCATTCTGATGCAATACACCATACCATCTGGCTTAGTGGGACTATCATTTGAATTTCAACAGGACAATGACCCAACACACCACCAGGCTGTGTAAGGCTATTTGACCAAGAAGGAGAGTGATGGAGTGCAGCATCAGATGACCTGGCCTCCACAATCACCCGACCTCAACCCAATTGAGATGGTTTGGCATGAGTTGGACCGCAGAGTGAAGGAAAAGCAGCCAACAAGTGCTCAGCATATGTGGGAACTCCTCATGAAGCTGGTTGAGAATGCCAAGCGTATACAAAGCTGTCATCAAGGCAAAGGGTGGCTATTTGTTTAACACTTTTTTGGTTACTACTGTACATGATCCCATGTGTTATTTCATAGTTTTGATGTATTCACTATCATTCCACAAAGTAGAAAAAAGTAACAAAGAAAAACCCTTGAATGAAATGGTCTCCAAACTTTCGACTGGTACTGTATATACACACCTTTCATAATATTTCCTCTAATGTTATTAGCATACCTCTATTGTTGCTTCATTCCTTCCTCGCTTTGAACAGTTAAAGGAAATACATTTTGACTGGTACTGTATATAAAAACTAATAAATAATGGATTTTTGGGGACGGTATTGAAAATTATACTGTCGGCATTTCTAAATAAGCGGGTATACAGTATACCTCCCAAATCATCAGGACCTGAAAGAAATAAACTCAGGCATTTATTTTATGCCTTCTACATTAGGTTACCAATGCACACGTACTGGACTGTTCGAGGGAAAGCACACGCTTCTTCTCTCTCATCAATATTTGTGGACACAGCTGTCGGATTGAAACCACCCTCAAAATGTGACACTATTCTGGGGGACACACACACACACACACACACACACACAAACAGCCTTAAATATGGTTACTGGACAGAGAGAGAGCACACTTCTCCCTCATCAATATTTCTGGACGGTCACCTTGACAATGGCGTGACAGTTTCTAAATAGGCAGGAAATACAGAGAGAACACAAGACTACACAAAGCCTTCTTTTGTGATGCGAGAGAGAGCGCAAGAGGGAGAGGAAGAAGACGAGAGAAGAGAGTCCACTTTGAGGATTGATGTCTGGTGGAGTCGTCACATTAACATTCAGATTACCTCTCCTGGTCGTGCGCCACGCATGAGACAAAGTGACAACTTAATGAGCAATGTAACCTCGAGGCTGAGCGAACCTTTCTTTTGGTGACGGAGTTGTTCTGTTTTAGTCCGATGGGCTATAGTGTGGAGGCAAATTGAACTGCAAGAGGATGCAGAAGAAAAAAAAGGAGAGTCCTACAGAGCGGCGTTGGCGCTGTCAACATCATTGACTCATCTGGGCCCTTTTCAGAGGCCTTGGGGTTCTCTCTCACTACAATGACGTCTCTGGAGGCTACACACGATGCTGACCCGGGCCATGTTTGTGGCACAGTCGCTAATATACGGAGATCTGCGACACGGACAGCCACTCACCACCAGTCAGAACTTTTTCCCTCACCCGTCCATCCTGGCTCTGGGCTGCCGTCTCAGGGTGGATAATAAGAGGAGGAGACCAATCCAGTTAAGAGAACCTTCCTCAATGTTTGCGCCAAACATTCCATATTATAAAAAAAAAAATTAAAAACAGTTTGCAGAATTTTGTATGGGCAGTCCTAGTCCATTCAAGCCTAACCCAGACCCTACTATAGGCCGACCGCACTAAAGGAGACGAGATCTGCCGCTTAGCGAATCAGTGTGCGATGTGGCAGTCAGTGTGGGAGGGGGAGCTTAGGAGGGAGGGAGAGCGTTGAAGGGTAATGAAATTGTCAAGCAGCATCAGTAAAGTGGAGGAAGAAGGTCAGGCCCATCGCGGGCGTGATTAAAAATTGGCGCTACACTCGCACAGTGAGTAAATCCTGCCTGTGTCAGAGCACTGATACCAGCGTATGCTTTTAAAGCCCGCATGGAGGAGGCGGTGGGTTGCAAATAAACCGGAGAAGCTTTGACGAGAGAATATCTGTAATGATCTGGAAGGAATGGAGCGAGAAAGAAAGAAAGACAGTTGGGGCGGGCGAGCGAGAGTTGGGGCGGGCGAGCGAGAGTTGGGGGGGGGGGGGGCGAGCGAGCGAGAGTTGGGGGGGGCGAGCGAGAGTTGGGGGGGGGCGAGCGAGAGTTGGGGGGGGGCGAGCGAGAGTTGGGGGAAGAGAGGATCTGGGGCATCAGCACACTGCAAGAAGAGGGAACTATTTGGGGGCTTGAGAACAGGTTTCTGACCTTGGATGGATCAAAAACAACTGTCTGCTGCTACTGTGCTTGGTATCCTTTACTAGACGTGGTCTGTAGTCTTTTACAAAACCTCAAGGGCAGATGAATACGACTCTGGCTACAGTTGCTGTTGAAATACAGGAGTATACTGCAGAGGAAACACATTTGTGATCATATTTTCAGTTAGTTTTCCTCAGCAGCATTTGCGAGCATTGGCAATACCATCCAACTTCGTGGCTTTATTTATTCAGATTGATACAACAACAAAAAGTCCAAGGAACTCCAGATAGTGTGAAGCAATGCAGAGAACAACAAAGGTTCTCCCCAGGCACACTCGTTCTTCTGGCCATAATGTGCTCCGCCTGCATATCCTCTGCTCTAGCAGTGGGGATGATTATGGAGGAGCGAGGTGGTGTGTGTGTGAAAGACAGAAAGAGAGCGCGCGAGAGAGAGAGGGTGGGGGTCTGAGCTGTGAGAAGAAGCATGAATGAGGGTGATGGTGACGGCCCTTCATGCCTAACCGGGCCTTCAGGTCTATAGACCTTCACCAGCCGTCACATCCAGCTTGGACCAACACTGCCACCCGGTGGCCTGTCTGCACACCGGTTTATTTACAGCACCCTTGTACTAACACGCTCTGCATCTTCCGCTAGCGACATACATGGCAAGAAGACCTTCTGGCAACAAGACCAAAAGAGCCAAATCAATAGTTGTCATCTCCGATAAGCATTTAGGGTGTCTAGTGTTGTGATCATGCGACGTCATTGTCAACATCTAAAATTGTCTTTCAACGCATACCGACATGTTGCTGCCTGATTTGAGCTGTGAATACGTATGCTATATGTCCCAATTAATCTACTGTAACACACCCACGTAAATGGAGCATCACAGCCTTGTGCACTGAAACATTAAGCCGATACCTTTCGGGCAAGTAAAGCAAGATGTGGCCTGTCCTTCTGTGAGGAGACGAGCGCAGGCAGACAGGATGGCCAGGCTTAGCAGGGCTGACGTAGCTGCTCAAAATGAGGGTTGAGGTGATGCCTGAGCATAACGGACGTTCCCACGCGAATAGGGACAGCAGGAGAGGGGACTGACGCCAGCATGGGGACATTAGTTCCAGGAGCCCAGCACACTGTCACTTCCCGGTCTTAACACTCCACTGGCTCCTGAAGTGAATGAGCATCCAGTCCTCCGTGTGTGTGTGTGTGTGTGTGTGTGACTATACTTTTGAGTCCCCACAAGAATAGTGAACTTTTTTTTTTGACCAACTGGGGACATTTTTGTTACAGTTTTGTCCCCACAAGGTAAAATACTATATCTAGGGGGGTTTAGGGATAAGGTTAGAAGTTGTGTTAGAATTAGGTTTAGGAGCTAGGGTTAAGGTTAGGGAAAATAGGATTTTGAAGGGGACTGAATTGTGTGTCCCCACAAGGTTAGTTATACAAGACTGTGTGTGTGTGCGTCAAAATCACCATTGGCCAGCAGATGGTCGTGTGAATGATGTTGGATGGATAGCCTTTGCCACACACCGATGTAATAATGAAAAATCTCATCAAATACTTCAGCCTTGCTCTCACATAAGGCAGCATGGTTCAAAGTTATTTAAAAAGGGCAGTCACTGTATTATGACAGCAGGCTTCCTGCACTGTCTGCTGGAGCGAGGGAGGCAATCAAATAGCTCCGGCTGAATTAGTCACGCCTCCGGGCCGGTGCTCTAACTAACACGCAGTCCCACACACTCCTCTCTCTCAGTCCCTCGTGAAGCAGCACTCCTCTCTGTCCCTAGTGAAGCAGCACTGCTTTCTCAGTCCTCTTTAAAAAAGAGAGTAGCACAGGAAGCCTTCATTTTTCAAAGCTAATCTGAAGAAACCGTTGAGGGAGCGGGGCCTGATCATGTCACAATCACAGACCAAATTAAAGTTATTTGACTTTAATCATACCCCCGCAGATATTCATAATACATTTAATTTCCTTCAGGAAGGCAATTCCCTCAGCGTGACGGGGAGCTGCAGACACGACAGTTTTAGAGCTGGGCAGCGTTGGCGTGGTTCTGTGTTAGTGCATTAGCACCTCTCCCCGACAGCAGGAGTCCTGCGGCTCCAACACTCACCAGGGGGAAGGGCTGCCTATCTGCCTGCCTGTCTGTTAGCTAGCATCCCACATCTCTACAGTCCCTCGCTCTCTTCTCCATCTCTCACACACAGTCTCTCCTTTCTCGCACCACTCACTCTCTTATTCACTCTCACCCCATCGCCCTCCTCCCTCGCTCACTTGTGTTCACTCCCTCTTTCCCAGTCTCCCCTGCGTCTCTCTAACACACTTGTTCGCTGCCTCTCCCCATCGCTCTCTTCTTCATTCCCTCCATTTCTCTATAATGAGCTCACTGCTGTCTTCGAAGTCTGTTTCTGTAAATGTGGTTGGAGGCAGGCAGGGGCCAAAATTGTGCTCCGTACCGCATGACCACGCGCCGCCCAAATTTTGTAACAACGCAGAGGGCACTGTATATTTCCACATTGACACGATTGGTTGATGGTAGGTGGGGGTGGGAGGTCCAGTATAAGCACAAACTCACTTCCTTGACAACAGCTCTGCGAATTGCAAGAAGTATAAATGCCTTGACTTCTGCAGAGGGCGTATCGCAGTAAATACTCTACGGCCACCGCAGACATCGGATTGACTATGCAGCGCCTTTTAGGGTGGTGACACCTTTGGTGGAAAACTATCCTTGACCGTTCAAGTTCAGACCGCAGGGAAATTAACTCCACTTGATGTTCCTGAATATTGAAGGAATCTCCTATATTGGATTTATTTCTGTTTAATTCTCTGAATTAAGTTTCAGAGCTTTCAACCACTGCCTCCGGTGTCGAGTTCAGTACAGCATTTCCAATAAATAAACTAATAACGTCGCTCATCTTCCCGACACATTTACTAACAGTAATAGCCTACTGTGTGTGGATACACTTGCTGATCAATGCTACCCTCTAGCTTGATTCTTCTGCACTGCACAGAGACAGCATAATGTAAAAGCCTACTGTTCAGAGTGCAACCGTTGCAGTACATAGTCTCCTGTAGAGGTCGCTCAAGTACCACTTTAAAAAGTAAGCTACCAAACGATTTGCACCAGTGTGTTTATGGCTCTGATTATTAGCTGCGGTCAGATATGAAAAGATTATGAGATCCCAATCCATGAGATGATTATAGGCTAATGTTTTTAGATTATATGGGTCACACAACTCCTTGACTCAAATGATTACAACTGTGGACAACGTCATATTAATATGTCTGTGCAGTCCAAAGGTGCGCTTCCTGGAAAATCCCCACATTATCAGACTAAATACAGCCTAACCCACAGTAAGAGACGGATTAGCTGTGCTGAAAAAAACACAGTATAGAGAAAAAGGAAAATAGGGAAAAAGCTGTGAACTAAGATCCCAAAACAGCTTTTAGAGGTTCTGACCCGTAAGGAGTTCATTTCCAACAAAGAAACAAAAGCAAAAGGAGCAAATCCAGGTCTTTTGCGTGACCAAGCTAAAACAAATGCCTGAAAATGAGAGCTGCAATGTGTATTGGAGCTTGTCTTCCTAAACTCTGCCGTAACCAGGGAGAGATGATTCAGCACTTTTCAGAGAAGTGCTTTGTGTCCTATACTTGGGTGGTTTCAGAGATGGAACACCCACTGTCTGAGTCACTGACTTATTATGAGCCTCCAGGAATACAGAATGACATCATTAAATGTAGTTTTTGTCCCCATATTTTCTCCATATAAAAAGGAGTGCCTCTGTCATTGATGAGAGGAGTGCCTCTGTCATTGATGAGAGGAGAAGGGTAATAAGCTGCTCCTGTAGGCCACGTCATACAGTAATAACTACACGGTCATCCTTCCGCTTCCCTCCGGTCCTGAGGCTGCGTCCTTCTCTCTGGCCAAGTGATAGGCTGCTGTGAAACAGCAGGGAAATCACATGGGGCAACAGCCAATGAGTTCCCTGAAGGAAAGATCATCGAACTGATTCCTTGGATGGAATCCAGGAAATTGGGTTCTTACATTCGGGAGGCAGAACAAGGCCCTGACTCCTTCCTTCAGTAATGACTGATCTGACACGCTGAGATTGGTGAAAGCAATAGGCTGGAGACCATGCGATCACTTTCAGATCAGTGACTAGCGAGGAAGGAAGGGTGTATTTTAAAAGCATTCAAATCAGATTAGAGGAACACAGACAACTACGTAGCTGTGTTGTACAGGAGCAGAGTGGTACAGTGCAAGGCAAAAGCCCTGACTGCATACAGTACACTGGTCAGAGATATAGCAGCACCTTTGAAGACCTGTCTTGTAGCTCAATGTCCTGAGTATTGACGTCAGATTGGGGACAGTGATACCGTGGGCAGAGTACCCACACAGAAACAGTGCCCGGCAGTGAGCTCATTTAGGTCAAAGCCAGCAGGACGACCCTTGCCCCTCTAGAATACAAATCACCTAGGAAATTGCACAGAATGGAAGTACTTGCCATCAACGGGGAAAGTGAAACACTGACTATTAAAAAAGGTGTGTAAATTAAAGTAAAAGTTACTTGGGCAAAGGTTAAACACATGACAGCCAGTGGGGATTAGGCAATCAGTAAAACATATCCTACTAGTTTTCCAACACACGTGCAGTGGAGATGAAAATCACTTTATTGGTCAATTGCACACAAGGTCCAACCGAAATTTGACTTCCACTTTTAACCCAACCCCACCCCCCCTACACGTTACTAACCAAAGTACTACTGAAGAGCGACGCCTACCATTCCAATGATGAATTAAATCTTAATCCATTCTTTTGAGAGCTGTCAATTCCATAGAATTACATTCTTTGTGGTCAACTCACTAGAAATGTTGAATACATTGTATTCTATCCAGACTTACCATGCTGTTGAGGTCTGAGTTGTAGCTCCCACAGGGCTGTGTGGTGGTCCCCAAGGGCTCCAGACCCTCCTCGTCCCACATGTAGGTCCCCCCCGAGCCTGAGTCTGAGGGAGACAGGTCGAGGGAAGAGCCGAGGGGGTAGTCTGCACCCCCGGACAGGGCCTGACTAGCACGCCGAGACAACGCCCCTAAACCCCCTCTACCCCCTATAACAGAGAGGAGAAAGAAGAGGTTTTACTCACCTGCTACCTAATCACTGAGGGAGATCTGGTTCATTTGCTTTGGTTAGTATTGTATGTCATTTCGGGCCCATTTCCCAGACACAGATAAAGCCTAGTCCTGGATTAAAACGCATCGTCGATGGATGTTCTCCATTGACAGCGTTTTCTAGTCCAGGACTAATCTGTGTCTGGGAAACCGTCCCTTAGACTTTAAAGTCAATTATTTGGATTCATATGAAATCTTACCAGTGAGTCCCATTCCGGCCCAGTCTACACTGTCAGACAGGAAGCTGTTTAGGCCCGCCATCGAGGTGCCACCGTGACGGTGGATGACGTCTGCGTTGTCATCATCTGCCAAGACAGAGTGCGATTGGTCGAGCCCTCCATCACGAGCAGGGAGCAGCAGAATGCCGTCTCCTCCGTTCCCCAGGTTGTCAAAGTCGTCCATGTACTCCTCGCTGGTATCATTGCGCTCCAGGGAGGAGGTGGAGGAGAGGGACATGTCCTCCAGGCCTTCCCCCAGGGGACGCACCCCGCTGGGGGCAGCAGGCTCCTCTTGCAGGCCTTCCGTTAGGCACTCTGGGGTGCTCCCTGGGCTGTCAGCGTTGCTGGATGGGTCTGGGGTGACAGGGGGCGTCTCCACCGAGTTCTTCCTCCCCTCGCTTTCCTCTGTGTTGCCCTGGACCTTCTCGGTGGAGGTGGCCAAGATGGGGCGAGGCTGCTTGATGAGGGAGGGCCGTGTGAGCCTGTAGCTGAGGGCCGAGGGCCTGGTGTTGCAGGAGGCTGAACTGGGTAGTAAGGAATTCCTCAGTGTGGTGGGGGGCAAGATGCAGCTAGCAGTTCCCACCACAGCCCTGCCTGGTGCTAGTCCATGTCCACCCTTACTGAGGTGTAGGCCGTTCCCTCTCCCCGCACTACTACTCAGCACAGGTGTCGGTCTGGCCAGGGGAGAAGTCTTGACCAGTCGGGACTTGGCTAGAGGCCTGGGTAGCTCCTTGGCCAGCTCCGAGGCCCTGTTGAAGGAGTAGGAGCGGATGATGGGTGGCTGGGTAGGGGAGGGGATCCTCTTGACGTGGGTGAGGCTCCGGGAGCGCACCATGTTCTCCTCCGAGGCGGTCTCCAGGCTGTCGCTGGACTGGGAGTGGGACAGGCTGCTGGTCAGGTTGCTGTGGGGGGAACCACAGCTCTGGCCCTGCCTGAGGGAACCATTCCCAGACCCAAACCGTCCATCACCACCCGCCTGGCCGTTGAGGCCCGCTTTGCCATTGCAGAGACTCTGTCCAGACAAAGCCTGTTTGGGGATGGCCCTGTGAGGCCCAGTTTTGGAGGGTATAGTTCTAGGGCTGGTGGAGGATACCACAGAAGCACACCCCCGTATCTTAGCCGTGGCAGGCATGGTGGACGGCTTTTTAATCTCCCGTACCGCCGCTGGCGAGCGCTGCAGTTGTCGGTGATGCCCAGCTCCAGTTCCGCCCTCCTCTCCCACCCCCATCTCCACAGCTTCTCCTCCTTTCCCCTTCAGAGAGAAGGAGGGCGGCATCCGCATTGTCCCGTTCTGCCTGGTGGTGGCAGTGGGTAACCCTTTGCCAGTGGTGCTGGAGATGGGTTGGTGGTGGGTCCCATTGGTCAGTGGGGCCGTGCAAGCCACAACCACGGGGCGTGAGCCAAACTTGGGCAGCCTGGAGACCATGGTGGGCACGTTGGGAACCGGATCTTCCATCAGCTGCCTGCTGGACCATGGGTGTGCTGGGCTGGCTTGAACTGCAGAGAAATGGAGGACAAGAGAAGGACAGAGAGAGAAATGGGAGTGAGAAGAGAGGAAAAGCGAGAACAAGAGGAAAAAGAATGAGAAAGGGGACGAGAGAAAGCGGTGAGAACATGTCGTGCTAAGATAAGAAATAACATGTTTAGGGGTGTTAAACACAAATTGACATTTACAGAGGTAGACGTGAAAGTAACTGTCCAGTGTTTCCAGATTTCTATGAAATATGACCTATAATTAATTACAATATGAGTGAAATAGTTTTCCTTCCAAATTGTATGTCAAAAACATGCTTTGTGTTGGAAAGGTGTGGGTGTACCCAACAGAATGGTGTTGGCTTATAAATCAAATGTTATTTGTCACATGCGCCGAATACAACTGGTGTAGACCTTACAGTGAAATGCTTACTTACAAGTCCTTAACCAACAATGCAGAGTAAGAAAATGCTAAATAAAGTAAAAGTTCAAAAAGTAACAAAATAATAACAAGGCTATATACAGGGGGTTCTAGTACCAAGTCAATGTGCGGGGGTACGGGTTAGTCGAGGTCAAATGTACATGTAGGTAGAAGTAAAATGACTATGCATAGATAATAAACAGCGCGTAGCAACATCGTAAAAAAGGGGGTCAATGCAAATAGTCCAGGTAGCCATTTGATTAATTGTTCAGCAGTTTTATGGCTTGGGGGTAGAAGCTGTTAAGGAGCCTTTTGGACCTAGACTTGCAGCCCAGTAGCAGAGAAAACAGTCTATGACTTGGATGGCTGAACTCTTGACAAGTTTTAGGGCCTTTCTGACACCGCCTGGTATAGAAGTCCTGGGTGGCAGGAAGCTTTGCCCCAGTGATGTACTGGTCCGTACGCACTACTGGGGCTGTTTAGGAGACCATATTACCGCCAACCTGGCAGTCATGAACGTAGTAAGATTCTACATGACTGTTGAGTCATGGTAATCTCCTTTAACACACTCTGGTACTCAGGGCTCTATTGTCCCTCTAGCCACTGACAACAATGCATCAATGCAAATACAATGGAAAATCACAAACGCTTATCAAAACAGTATGTGCTTTTAAAACTCAACACACGGTGATTGATTAATTTGAAGAAAGAAGCTCAACAATAGGTTGAAACGGAGTGGAAAGCATGGTCGTTGTGGGCTAACAACGAAATGGACAGCGATTTCTAAGTGGATGATTCATTCAAAACACCCATACGCATATTAGAGTTTATGCATAAGCCTATACATGAGCCCGAAAAAAAAATATATATATATTAAAATAATGATTGTGCCGTTGTAACATAGCCAACAGTATATCACACATGGAAGAAGAAAAAAAATTAAATACTAATTTAAGATCTTTGGTACATAATTTGTCTAGCCCAAATTAAACAAAATCAGATTTCACATACAATTGGCGAATTTGTTTTAGATTTTGAATAGCCTAGTAATAGGGCTTTTTTCCCATAATTAATAGACTGACATTACTTTTAGCTACAGCAACTCTCACCGTGTTTCCATCTCCGCCCCTCTCCCCTTCATTCCTTTCTCCAGCTCGCAGAGAGAGGGGCTGTCAACAGTTGATGAAATATGTAGCGTTGTGAAAACATGTTACTATCGATGTTCCCGAACAGATTTCACTTGGTTTCCCAAGTGAAGCACTGGGTAGCTAAAGGAACAGGGTTGGAGAGCCCATGGCATACACAGTTAGGGCGGAATATCACCTGTGGCACAACAAAATAAAATCGGCGAAGCCTACCCAACATGAGAGAAAAACGTACCCGCAGGAAAGTGGCCTCCATTCGCTATTCCAGTGTTAACAGATGACATGTCTTTTATGTCTTGATGGGGATTTGGGCTTGGTCCTACTTGATAAATGGGCCATTCTAAATCTAAACTAAATTATACATATTAGTAAAGATTACATTCAATTGAGAACAGTCAATGGGTGAAAATATGATCACTTGATGAGAGAACAGCGTGTGCAGCCTGAGGCAAGGAACAGAGCCCAATCTTTCTTTTCCAATCATCAATAGCCCAGTCATTTTTTTGGGGGGGTGGGGAATTTTTTTGGGGGGGTGGGGAATTGCCTGTTTATTTTGGTATTAATACGTTTCACATATCAGTTTGCAAACAATGTCAAAAATATTATATTTATATATATATCATTAAGTTAAAGCCACATACAAACATGGTCTCTTTTGTTTCCTAAAGTAAGGCAGCTCTAGAATGCAGGTGTTTTAGCCCAGCTCAGTGCTTTCTGTAGTGGGGCAAGCCAGAAGAAAAAATACAGAGTGTTCTATCACTCATAGGGAAACTACATCACCGCGAAGTCTAAGGGGAGACCAAGAATTCGAGCCCTTCGGGAATTGACATAGAATTACAATAGAAGTGCCCATCAAAGAAGGCTCAAGGTCATTGGCCACAGATAAAATGACATTGTGTGTACAGCAGCTTTGATTGGACTGATCATGTCAACATCATACTTTCAAAAAAATCTTAGCTAGCAGTCATCATGAATCAAGTCCACAATCTACTGGCAAATCCTTTTCAAAAATACTCATACGAAGATAAAAAAAAACAGAAATTACAGATAAAACGTATCGTGCTCATCGGCCATAAACATTAAACAACCAGTTGGAAATCGCAAATTCAACAATGAGTGGTTTGGAAGGAAGTGAGCACAACAAAGTGAGTCCAAAAATGTCTTGTATGCTGCTGCATAAATTATGTAATATGCCAGGGAGATATGTATATTGTAGCTAAGAAAGTAATACTAAGTGTATGTTGTGTAGTAGCCCATGTGCCTCACGCTAATAATTTGGTCCCTTTTCCCCTCTTTCACCTAGTGTTCTGACTTGGTGTACAGGAAGAACACTAAGAATGGCCCATGTTCTGAATTCTGTCGATGTACATTTCAACGATTGCCTCTTATCTGCTCGTCGTTCCCTTATGCCATAGTTTGTACATCTCAAATTGTCAGTAGAAACCACATTTGTTGAAGCAAGTCATATGTTTTTTATACTTTTTTAAAGGCAGTAAATGAGGCTGAATGAACTGTAGCAGTGGTAAGGTGTTGGGACTCTGGTGTTGGGACAGATTTATGTTGGCCCTAACAGTTTCTGGGCACAGTGTGTCACCGTTATAGAGCAATTCATGTATTGTTTAGTGGCTTTGCTGGCATGCATACATTATTTTATTTTTTGCCCCACCAAGATTTACATGCTAAAATTGCCACTGCAATAGCCTATAGTCACATCATGCAGCCCATATATCTTTTGATTTCTAAGGCATTCTACGGTTTGTATCATTCACAACTAAAGTTGTCAAATAACTCAAAATCTAGCATATAGAACCTGTTTCAAATTATCACTTCTACGCTCAATATTGCCACTTTATTATGTGCGCACTCTCGCTCTGGAATGGGAAAAATATTCAATCCATTTTATTTAAGCTAATTTCAATTATATTCTTCTTACTATAAAATCATAATATAAGAATGTATTTATAAGCATATCTTGTCTACTAAATGAACAAAACTTAGAGCCTAAGGCATGGCACATAGCCAGATAAAACAAAATATGACTTGGCCTAATCCGAAATGCATTTTTTTCATATGTTTCTTTAAACCTGCCTAAAATAAATAATGCACTCATTGTGCGTGTACATTCAATTTATTTACTCAACTTAAATGTTCCAAAGGCGCGCTTCAGAGGCTTGTATGCTGCTTGTAGAGTGGAGCATGGAGATGCTAAACATGTTAATGTTAATTGACGGTCAGTTACAGTGAGTACGACAGTCTTTTGCATGACAATAACAAGCTGACAATTTAATGACCGTCACAGCCCTACGCACTACCCTCTGTAGAGCCTTACAGTTGGATGCCGAGCAGGTGCCATACCAGGCAGTGACGCAACCAGTCAGGATACTCTCGATGGCGCAGCTGTAGAACCTTTTGAGGATCTGAGGACCATGCCAAATCTTTTATCTCCTCAGGAATAGGCGTTGTCGTGCCCTCTTCACGACAGTCTTGGTGTGTTTGGACCATGATCATTTGTTGGTGATGTGGACACCAAGGAATTTGAAGCTCTTGAACCGCTCCACTGCAGTCCCATTGATGTTAATGGGGGCCTGTTCGGCCCGCCTTCTCCTGTAGTCCATCATCAGCTCCTTTGTCTTGCTCACGTTGAAGGTTTTTGTCCTGGCACCACACTGCCAAGTCTCTGACCTCCTCCCTATAGGCTGTCTCATTGTCGGTGATCAGGCCTAATAACGTCGTGTCGTCGACAAACTTAATGATGGTGTTGGAGTCGTGCTTGGCCATGCAGTCATGGGTGAACAGGGAATACGGAAGGGGACTAAGCATGCACAAGGGGCCCCTGTGTTGAGGATCAGCATGGCAGATGTGTTGTTGCCTACCCTTACCACCTGGGGGCGGCCCTTTAGGAAGTCCAGGATCCAGTTGCAGAGGGAGGGGTTTAGTCCCAGGGTCCTTAGCTTAGTGATGAGCTTCATGGGCACTATGGTGTGGAATACTGAGCTATAGTCAATGAACAGCATTCTCACGTAAGTGTTCCTTTTGGACGGGTGGGAAAAGGCAGTGTTGAGCACAATAGAGATTGCGTGATCTGCGGCTCTTTTGGGGAGGTACGCAAATTGGAGTGGGTCTAAGGTTTATGAGATGGTGTTGATGTGAGCCACAAACAGCCTTTCAAAGCACGTCATGTCTACCAGATATGAGTGCTACGGGTCGGTAGACATTTATGCAGGTTACCTTAGTGTTCTTGGGCACAGGGACTATGGTGGTCTGCTTGAAACACGTAGGCATTACAGACTGGATCAGGGAGAGGTTGAAAGTGTCAGTGTAGACACCTGCCAGTTGGTCAGCGCATGCTCAGAGTACACGTCCTGGTAATCCGTCTGGTCCTGCTGCCTTGTGAATGTCTTACTCACATCGGCTGCGGAGAGCATGATCACACAGTCTTCCAGAACAGCTGGTGCTCTCATGCATGCTTCAGTGTTGCTTGCCACGAAACCCGCATAGAAGTCATTTAGCTCATCTGGTAGGCTCGTGTCACTGGGCAGCTCGCAGCTGGGCTTACCTTTGTAATACGTAATAGTTTGCAAGCCCTGCCACATTCGACAAGCATCGGAGCCGGTGTAGTAGGATTCGATCTTAGTCCTGTATTGTTGCGTTGCCGGTTTGATGGTTTGTCAGAGAGCATAGCGGGATTTCTTATAAGCGTCCGGATTAGTGTCCCGCTCCTTGAAAGCGTCAGCTCTAGCCTTTAGCTCAGTCCTGATGTTGCCTGTAATCCATGGCTTCTGGTTGGGATATATAAAATCAGTAAAAGAAACATCCCTTTTTCAGGACCCTGTCTTTCAAAGATAATTCGTAAAAAAATCAAAATAACTTCACAGATCTTCATTGTAAAGTGTTTAAACACCGTTTCCCATGCTTGTTCAATGAACCATAAACAATTAATGAACATGCACCTGTGGAACGGTCGTTAAAACACTAACAGATTACAGACGGTGGGCAATTAAGGTCACAGTTATGAAAACTTAGGACACTAAAGAGGCCTTTCTACTGACTCTGAAAAAAACCAAAAGAAAGATGCCCAGGGTCCCTGCTCATCTGCGTGAACATGCCTTAGGCATGCTGCAAGGAGGCATGAGGACTGCAGATGTGGCCAGGGAAATAAATTGCAATATCTGTACTATGAGACGCCTAAGACAGCACTACAGGGAGACAGGACGGACATCTGATCGTCTTCGCAGTGGCAGACCACGTGTAACACCTGCACAGGATTGGTACATCCGAACATCACACCTGCGGGACAGGTACAGGATGGCAACAACTGCCCGAGTTAAGCCAGGAACGCACAATCCCTCCATCAGTACTCAGACTGTCCGCAATAGGCTGAGAGAGGCTGGACTGAGGGCTTGTAGGCCTGTTGTAAGGCAGGTCCTCACCAGACATCTCTGGCAACAACATCGCCTATTGGCACAAACCCACCGTCGCTGGACCAGACAGGACTGGCAAAAAGTGCTCTTCACTGATGAGTCGCAGATTTGTCTCACCGGGGTGATGGTTGGATTTGCGTTTATAGTCAAAGGAATGAGCGTTACACCAAGGCCTGTACTCTGGAGCGGAATCGATTTGGAGGTGGAGCGTCCGTCATGGTCTGGGGCGGTGTGTCACAGCATCATCGGACTTAGCTTGTCGTCATTGCAGGCAATCTCAACGCTGTGCGTTACAGGGAAGACATCCTCCTCCCTCATGTGGTACCCTTCCTGCAGGCTCACCCTGACATGGTCCTCCAGCATGACAATGCCACCAGCCATACTGCTCGTTCTGTGCATGATTTCCTGCAAGACAGGAATGTCAGTGTTCTGCCATGGCCAGCCAAGAGCCCGGATCTCACTCCCATTGAGCACGTCTGGGACCTGTTGGATCGGAGGGTGAGGGCTAGGGCCATCCCCCCAGAAATGTCTGGAAACTTGCAGGTGCCTTGGTGGAAAAGTGGGGTAACATCTCACAGCAAGAACTGACAAATCTGGTGCAGTATATGAGATGCACTGCAGTACTTAATTCAGATACTGACTTTTTTTATTTTGACCCCCCCCCTCTCTTTGTTCAGGGACACATTATTCCATTGTTAGTCACATGTCTGTGGAACTTGTTCAGTTTATGTCTCAGTTGTTGAATCTTATGTTCATACAAATATTTACACGTGTTTATGTACCATCACTGTGGGGACGACATCATCGATGCACTTATTGGTGATGCTGGTGAATGATGTGGTACTCCTCAATGTAATCGGATGAATCCCGAAATATATTCCAGTCTGTGGTAGAAGAACAGTCCTGTAGCTCAGCATCTCCATCATCTGACCACTTCCGTATTGAGTGAGTCACTGGTACTTCCTGCTTTAGTTTTTGCTTCAAAGTAGGAATCAGGAAGATAGAATTATGGTCAGATTCGCCAAATGGAGGGTGAGGGAAAGCTTTATATGAGTCTCTGTGTGTGGCGTAAAGGTGGCCTAGGTTCTTCTCCTCTTCTGGTTGCACATGTGACATG
Organism: Salmo trutta; assembly: GCF_901001165.1. NCBI lineage: Eukaryota > Metazoa > Chordata > Actinopteri > Salmoniformes > Salmonidae > Salmo > Salmo trutta. The sequence continues at coordinate 13,229,726 of NC_042966.1, forward strand.
CTGGTAGAAATTAGGTGAAAAGGATTTAAGTTTTCCTGCATTAAAGTCCCCAGCCACTAGGAGTGCCACTTCTGAATGAGCATTTTCTAGATGGCCTTATACAGCTCTGAGTGCGGTCTTAGAGCCAGCATCGGTTTGTGGTAGTAAATAGACCGCTATGAAAAATAGATGAAATTTCAAATAGTTTGGTCTACAGCTTATCGTGATGTACTCTACCTCAGGCGAGCAAAACCTTGAGACGTCCTTAATATTAGAGATCGCGGACCAGCTGTTATTAACAAATCGACACAGACCGCCACCCTTCGTCTTACCAGACGTAGCTGTTCTGTCTTGCCGATGCACAGAAAACTGTAGATTGGCTGTAGATTATCCATGTCATCTTTCAGCCACGACTCATGAAACATAAGACATTAGTTAATTTCTCATTGGTAGGATAGTCTCGAACGGAGCTCATCCAGTTTATTCTCCAATGATTGCACGTTGGCCAATAGGACGGATGGTAGAGGGGTTTACCCACTCACCAACAAAGGAACCCGGATCTGCACCCCCTGTATTGGAGTCTCCTCTTCATGTGAATGACGGGAATTTGGGCCTGGTCCGGGAAAAGCAGTAAACCCTTCGCGTCCGACTCATTAAAGAAAAAAATCTTAGTCCAGTTTGAGGTCAGTAAATCGCTGTTCTGATATCCAGAAGCTCCTTTCGGTCATAAGAGACGGCAGCAGAAATATTATCTACAAAAGAAGCAACAAACAGGAACACACACAAAATAGCACAATTGGTTAGGAGCCCGTAAAAACGGCAGCCATCCCCTAAAGCACCATTATAAAAAGGGTCATTACAAATATTCATGCGACTAGACCGCTGGAAAAAGCAAGCATTTTTTAAATGGTCTGTTTGAGATACAAGTTTGGGGGGGGGGGGGGGGGGGGTTAAAGTGTTTTATCAATAATTTATGCTTTGGCAACAAATAGAAGTATAGGGATGAGTCAACAACATTATTTGGGTATGAATTAACAAAATATTAACTTTTTAAATTGAGTTTCACTGGACAGTTACAAGACTATCAAATGCAATAAAAATAACACAGTCGGCTACTTTCGCTGAATATTCTATTCAGCCTAACGAGAAACATAGTAAGCTCTAAATGATTTATAACATCTGTTCTGGGAAAGCAGTCGTTCCTGTGCCATCTAAACGTGCCCATTAAAGTGCCCTGCTGTTCAAAAGACTAGGCTGTGAGCAGACTTGGGATGGGCAGGAACAGAGTCAGGGCTTGTCGGAGCACAACCACATCTCCAAATACATACCAGATACCACACCCCTAATTATCCCAATGCTACTCAGCCAATGGGAGCCTAGTTCGAGTGTATCTTAACCTTTAGGCTAAATCCTTCTGTCACCCTCGCATGCAATGTCAAAGTTACAGTATATATATAAAAAACATTAAAAAAACAGATTCAATGTACTAACATGCATGAAAGTTCAGTGATGGATGTGGTTGAACAGGATTTGCTACTCTGGGGACAAGTTGAGCACAGCCTGAAGCTGTGGGGAGACATACAGTGAAGACGAGTAAAGTCTACGGTGACGTTCCAAATGGCACCCTCTTCCCTATCGGCTCTGGTCAAAAGTAGTGCACTACATAGTATACGCATCCCAAATAGCACCATATTCTCTATGTCTACGGGAGACCGGCAGGTAAGCGTTTGCCTACTATCAATGACAACTACCACCATGTGGATGATGCCCAATGGGCATGGAGGATGATAGGCAGGCGGGTAGGGGCTGGCATGTGTTCACAGGGGTACCACCAAACAGGGGCCTTTATTTAAAAAGGTACCGTATGATGACGGTAAATCATTCCCAAGGGGTTCCGAGCACAAAGTATCGATTCAGTAGAGAATGAAGATCAGGCCATCGGGCCCCTCAGGTGGTTCTCCAAAACATCCATAGGCCTATGTGCAGCCACCCTGTCTTATTGCAAAATACCACAGCAGTGAGAAACTCAAACTGTCTCTGTGCATCGTTTACCTTGGTTTCTGTACCAATGACTCTGCAATGAGCTCTGTTTACAAAGAGAGGCGATAGGGATTCAGTAACGAGAACTTGTACCACTGATATCAAAACATCTCCCTATCACTGCTTCCTACACAATCAATATTCAGTTGCATTTGTGAGGTCCTTACTAATATGCACAAGTGGTAACTATATAGCACATTTGATTAGCTACTAGTGCTGCTGAGGCACTACGACTATCTATATATATAAATAACACGGCAGAGGAGATGTGCTCACCAACTGGGGAAATCCATTAGGGGACCACTCAGCAATCAATGTAGGCTAGCACTGGCTCAAAGCCATCAGCCCCTTCTCATCAAGAGTAATGGCAGTGGGCAGGGGTGAATGACAGAGACAGAGGAAGTGTGTGTGTGTGTGTGTGTGTGTGTGTGTGAGTAAACTAAGCTATGCTGCCAACTGCAGGGGAAATTTGCTGTGTTGCAAGGTTGGCCAAAGACAGGGATTGCTTGCAGATGAATGGGTTTGCACAGGGTGCCAATGAGCTTAAGCCTCCACACTCTACACAGGGCACATGGCTGAAACCAACACTCTCCACCTCAGGGGTTCCCAACCTTTTTCCCCCCAGGGGCCCCTTTTTCACATTTGAAAAATGTGGTTTATTGAGATGGCCTATATTAAAATACACCACCAGCTTGACTTTGTTTAATTTCAGGAAGAACTTTTAGGTAGGCTAATATATTAACAAATTATTATTATTATTATTATTATTATTATTATTATTATTATTATTATTATTATTATTATTATTATTATTATTATTATTATTATTATTATTATGATGAAATCAATTCTTGACCTGATTTTCCCAAATGTTATTCTGCTACCAAATGTTTTATTCAAACGTAGATCAACTCAATTTAATTATACATACTCTTTTACAGAAAGTGAATAGATAAATTGAGAGCGACAGTCACATTGTGTAAGATCACTTCCCGAGCAAAGTCCAATTTCTATGACTCCTCAAATTTAGAAGCTTCTGAATGTCAGAGCCAAACCAAATATATTCCCGTGTGCATCAGTCGCGTCTTCCTCAGGAATTTTACAGCTCGTTTCTAGCTTAAAGCATTTGTGGATATATGTGTCGTTTGAGATCGGTAGAAAAAAACTTTTTTACCCCTCAAATCAAGGAAGGTGCAGTGACCTCCAGGTTGCAGTGACCTCCAGGTTGCAGTGACCTCCAGGTTGCAGTGACCTCCAGGTTGCAGTGACCTCCAGGTTGCAGTGACCTCCAGGTTGCAGTGACCTCCAGGTTGCAGGCAGCACATGAGCACAGGACTGCATGAGCAGTGAGATATTTTGCAGCCATCCATAACACTTTCACAGGTCCAGGATTCACTTTTCCACTGCTTGCAATATGAGTAAATGTGGAGCTTAGAGGTCAGTTTGACTCTCCTTCCATCACCTTGGCTGTTAGAAATATAATAAATAGTGATTCTATGACTAAGGTTACAGTATTCACTTCTCTCATATGACAAGGCTGCAGGCGTTCAGCCAGTATCGTTAGTTTGCGACCGACCCCAACATGGCTTGTGACCAATGAGGCCAACTCTAGTGGCACACACTGACCCACTTCTCTCTCACTCCTTCTCCCCACTTAAGTTAAATTGAAGGTCCAACGTACGATACACCAACACCTCCTACTACTAGCCAGCAGAGTTTAACCCCACTTCAACGGTAGGTCAGGCTAAACCAGGTCACAGGCAGGCCAGCCAAAGCCTCAATAACAGAAATTCCAGGGGACATCACTCTTTCACAGGAATCAATGTCAATATCTCTGCGACAGATCGCCTTAAAAAAAAAAAAAAAACACAGCACACGCACAGTACAGCAGGAGAAACAGCTTCACCAGCACACACACGGCATAGAATGGGCCAGAATGCCACACAGAAAGCCCTTGAGAAGTCTAGACAGTTGGGCAGAGGTACTATTGAGCAGTGTGAGATCTATTACAACTGTGGGACACATTAAAGCTTTCAGCAACACAGGAAGATGTGATGCTTTATGCTCATATATTCCTCGGAACCCTGCTTCGCCAATGAACCCCCCAGTGATGACTTCCAGTGGTACGGCAACAAGAATCATGTGGTGGATGAATCCAGACATGGGTTAATGGATGAATAGGCACGGGGGAGGATCAACGCAGGCCTACAGTCTCTCGGACTATAGATTTGCACTTGAGGCAGCCTGGCGTCTTACGTTTTAATACCTGAACTATTGTTTCACCACAAACAGCCTACTGAATTGGGAATGGTGTGGATGCCCATCAATGCTTGCCCTCTACTTCATTCCCATTTCAGAGACAGTCATGCCATCATCGTCATCATCATGACCGTGCCATCATGTCTTAAGACAGCAAGGTGTAGGCTACCTGCGGCCAAACCACAGGGAAACGAAGCCCACTAAGACCATTCATCTGTCCCTATCAGGAGGTAGACAATATTCTGACGGGAGTTAAGCCTAGATATTGGATAGAAATAGTCTTGAAAAGTTTAAAGCTGGATAGATAAGCACTGCATGGGCACAGAACAGTTGGCTCCCTTCAGCCCTATGACTCCCACTGGTCACATTGTCAGGTTGAGCGCAGCAGCAGACCAGCAGCCTGGCTGGAGCCATGATTTTATCGACCAATGCCTTTTTATATGCCCAAGTGTCTGCTTTTCAGAGAGCATTTAAAACATGCTTTTCCAGAATGTCTGTCTGACTCAACAGCGCTCTGTACACACACACACACACTAGAGTCAACCAGAGACGTGAAACGAGTTCTCTTTTTAAAACCATATCCTTTTACTTCAGGGTTCAAGGTTAGAATTGTTAAGACCATTTTTTTATTTTTTTACTTTGCGCATCACTTTCAGAGTTCAAATCAACATATCAGCGGATGTGGTTCGCTCACAAAAAACCCAATGTATTGAGTGGCTGTGATTGAACATCCTGTCTACTAGACATTTACAAACCACAACAAGCACAAACCACGATGGCCACAATGACTCGACGCAACAGTACAGAGGATGGGCCCCGGTCAAAAAGGAGTGCAGAAAACAGGGAACAGGATGCCATCTGGGACTTAACCCAGGTCTTTGTTCAATAAATAGATCAAAAAGACCTCTTCATCATCCCCTGCATTGTAAGAGTCATTGTGTCTAATAGTAGACATTGCACTGTGCTGACGTGAATGCCATGTTATTTTAGGGAACCTTTCTTTCTGGGACTGTGTGACAATATGGGATTGTGAAGTTCCTCTGATGATCAGGGCTCCCGAGTGGAGCATCGGTCTAAGGCACTGCATCTCAGTGATAGAGGCGTCACTACGGACCTTGGCTTGATTCGAGGCTGTATCACAACCGGCCGTGATTGGGAGTCCAATAGGGCGGCGCACAATTGGCCCAGCGTCGTTCGGGTTAGGCCGTCATTGTAAATAAGAATTTGTTCTTGACTGACTTGCCTCGTTAATTAAAAAAGGTTAAAAAAAATAAAAATAAAAAAAAAAAATTATTTTTATTTTTAAATCAGGCAAGCTAAAATACCCAGCAAACTAACCCCTGCCTTGAGCGCACACACACACACACAAACACAAACATATCGTGCATGCCCTGCCCACTTAGTTTGAAGGGTGCAAAATAAACTTGTCACATAAATCGCACTAGATTGATTGCGTTAATTTTACTCCTGTGACTCTTCAATACTCTTGCTTGTGCGTGACGTTTTTTTCATGAACGTTACGGCCGCGGAAATGTTTGTAATGACCTGTCAAGCACACCCGGTGATGGCTGAAATGGGCTCAATGGAATACATTGTCTTACTTTGCATCTATAAGAATGCTGAAGCCTTGTCTGGAAATTAACGCATCATCGACACTTACATCACAAGAAAGAGAAGGTAGATAACTATTTTGATGGTGGTTCATTTTTTGTGGAATTTAAAAAAGTAAATAATTTAACGCTGTTCCGTCCCTTTATGTTAGAGAAGGATCTCATGTTAAATACTGTTGAAGTAATATGGCTACAGGTTCATCTGCCTCATCTAAAGCCCATTCTTGTGGGAAGCTGCTATATACCACCAAGTGCTAACAGTCAGTATCTGGATAAGGTGTCAAATGCTTGATAAATGTATGTGATCTCAACAGAGAGGTATATTTTCTGGGTGATTTAAATATTGACTGGCTCATCAGGCTGCACACTCAAGAGAAATCTTCAAACTGCAACCAGTGCCTGCAACCTGGTTCAGGTTATCAGTCAACCTACCAGGGCAGTTACAAACAGCCCAGGAATGAAATCACCAACTACAAAGGCTCAAGCCATAGACAGAGCTAGGTCTAAAAGAGGAAGATTGTCATATGAGAATGATAAGACACCCAGCAGCTATCCAGACGAGGAAGAGCCTAATAACGACGTTAGGAAAGACTTACTCTAACCACTCTGTAAAAAAAAAAAAGGGGGCCTTAGCAGCTCTACAGCTACCAAGACAGACACAGCCTCCAACTCTCCTTCACCAAATAGACAACGTCCTGGATGATGTACCACGGATCTACACCGGCCCACTAGTTGTACTGTTGTCCCACTAGAACTCCATATGGCTTCTGACTTCAGTGCGACTACTGCTGAAGCTGTGACTTTTGATAAATCGTCTTTATCTGTAATTCAATAAGAACAGGAAACTCGGATAGGGTTCCACTTGATGCATCAGTTCATTAGTCTGCTTTCAGTGGAAATGAGGCTATAATGTGCATCTTTCCCCTCTGAATTCTCAAGACTGTCGTCTTGTCGATTACAAACTTGAACACTGGTTTGGCGAGTTAGAGAGGCATTACCTTGCCTGTCCTTTTTCCTTCAGAAATAGAAACGTGACTCTGTGTGGCAAACTCTGGAAAAACAAGAGTAAGTCTTTCCTGACCACCTCAGTTCAGAGATGTTGGTTTGACTTTAAAAGGTTATGAATGATGGATGTCTTGTCCCAGTCAGACTCCCCAGTTGGCCAGACTGTCTGGGAGAATGGGATCCCAGCATGAGGCTGAGGAAAACAGGTGCTTTAATATTTGATGATGGAGCTTGTTGGTCGGGCTAGGGCCCCGCCCAGGCTGAGCAGAATTGGACAGGGAGAAGTGTCTGACTAGTCAAGCTGACAGGATCATAAGCAGTGGGTTGTAAGGATCCAAAGCAAAGCTACCTATGGACCTGCCCTGATGTATTAGGGGTCTACAGACATAGCCTAGGCCTGCACGTCGTGTCCATCCAAGCAGACACCGATATGAATCTGTAACGTTGGTTAGCCGATTAAAACACAGCGTAGGCAAGTCCTTCTCAGCATTCGGTATACCCCTCCCAGTCACCACCCTACATCCTTTGAGGAAGAGAATTTATCATGCTCTAATTCATGGCAGTGACGTAAATGTAACAGAAGTCCCCTCCCTTAGGAGGAATTGAACCATGTACAATTTGTATAATCTTTTTTGGAAAGGATGTGGTTAATGACAACAATATGGTCTATAATTTATGCTTGACTTCATCTTTGAACTGATATGGTACGGTCATGGTGTAAAGACAGCCTTTTCCAAGCCATTTGATTATTGATGATGTTGACCGTACAGCAAAACCATGAAAGAAAGCAAGGCCTTTTACAGTTAACAGAACTTGAGTCCAGGCCACCGCTGAGGCAAGCACAGATGGTTGTGTAGCTGGTCTGAGGAGCAGATGGTAAGAACCCCAGGCTGTGTCCGGCCAGCCGGCAGACAAGTGACCAGTGAGCCAGGTTCTGAGGTCAGTGGTGTGTATCTTTCACCTCTAATAGGGCTGGGGGAAGGGTGGGGGAGGGTCTGAATCCATACTCCGGCTAGCAGCTCTAGATGGCAGAATGATGCTTCTAACTCTTTAGTTGACGAAGCAAAATGCATCAACATAATCAACAGTAAATATAACAAAACACAGAATGACATGACATCCTCATCTATTGATCAATAGCGTAACACAGCAAACAGAAATTAAGTTATTGATCCACCCATTGACCTGCTCATGATGCCTGCTGTTCTTAGTTTCTCATGGCCAATTGGCCAAAGCCATTAAGTAGTAGAAGAGTCGAGTTGTGCGCACCCTGAAATAAACAGTCAACAACTTGAGTGGGATACAGCTAAGCCCTTGTTGCATAACACTGTTTGTTTATTGTGTCTGAGAGAAAGAAGTGGTCATTGTCCCATGAAAAAGTTTGAGTCTGAAGTCAAAGCACAATAAAAGGATGTAACCAGGCTACTGTTGGTCGCCTACACAGTTTAGCAGATGTTATAGCGGGTGCAGTGAAATACTTATGTTACTAACTCCTAACAATGCAGTAAAAGGTCAAACAAGTGCACAAATAATTAATATATCTTTAAAAAAAAAAAAAACAGGCTACTGTGTTATGCACTACCGTGTGTTGGTGTTACGCTATTTACACACTTCCCATGTTGCAAATGAGACGAGTAGGGCAGGGGTCAGCAAGAGGCAGCCCGAGGGCCAAGAAAAAGTTTTTTTTTTTGTGTGAAATTTAAGACTACAATCCCCAACAATTTTGCAAAAAAAGAGTTTAATTTAGGAAATCTGTTCCCAGGTATTCACACGCATTAAAGAAAAAGAAACATGTGATCGTATCAATGTCGTCAAGGTATGAAATGATTGTATTTGAAAATAATCTCTTTTTGGGCTTAAATGTGGTCAATTTGCAGTGCACAAACTATTATCATTATGTGTTTCTGCACCCCGGCTATCCGATCAGACAAATCGTCCCGGGGATGAATCTGGTTGCCTACCCCTGGAGTAGGTTATATAGTGTAGTTGTGGGGTTAAATCAGCATACACAGTGCAGAGAGAATAATGTTAATTTATTTAACCTTTAACTACGCAAGTCAGTTAACACATTCTTATTTACAATGACGGCCTACCAAAAGGCCTTCTGCGGGGACGGGGGCTGGGACAAAACATTTTAATATAGGACAACACACACATCACGACAAGGGAGACAACAACACTGTATAAAAGAGACACCTAAGACAAGATGAGGAAAGAAGTGTGTTGGGAGAATTCTCTTCTGCCTCAGAGAGATAGGCTTATGGTAAATCAATAACCTGTCCATACTTTCATCCCTTCTCTCCTCTGTGCCATGGAAAGAGGAGTACACTGCTATTCGTAACAGAGGACACAGGATGCCTTGTGGTGGATCTACATGTTCTGTACACATTCGGAATATACAGTAAATTGATCCCTGCATCCCTATTCTAGTTCACATTCCATATCACCTCAAAGGAGCAAGATGTTAATAACACTATGACGGATTTACCCTAAATAGCCACTGAGACAGAAAAGGTAACATGTACCACATTGTATGCTCCCATCAGGAGAGAGAGAGGAGCATAGAATAGGATACATCAGTGCCTTCTTTCAGATGGTCTGTCTGCTTGCAAGCCTCCCCCCTTTTTCCTCCAAACATAACGATGGTCATTATGGCCAAACAGTTCAATTTTTGGTTTCATCAGACCAGAGGACATTTCTCCAAAAAGTACGATCTTTGTCCTCATGTGCAGTTGCAAACTGCAGTCTGGCTTTTTTATGGTGGTTTTGGAGCAGTGGTGTCTTCCTTGCTGAGGGGCCATTCAGGTTATGTCGATATAGGACTTGTTTTACTGTGGATATACAGTCGTGGCCAAAAGTTGAGAATGACACAAATATTAATTTTCAAAGTCTGCTGCTTCAGTGTCTTTAGATATTGTCAGATGTTACTATGGAATACTAAAGTATAATTACAAGCATTTCATAAGTGTCAAAGGATTGCATTGACAATTACATGAAGTTGATGCAAAAGAGTCAATATTTGCAGTGTTGACCCTTCTTTTTCAAGACCTCTGCAGTCCGCCCTGGCATGCTGTCAATTAACTTCTGGGCCACATCCTGACTGATGGCAGCCCATTCTTGCATAATGAATGCTTGGAGTTTGTCAGAATTTGTGAGTTTTTGTTTGTCCACCCGCCTCTTGAGGAGTGACCACAAGTTCTCAATGGGATTAAGGTCTGGGGAGTTTCCTGGCCATGGACCCAAAATATCGATGTTTTGTTCCCCAAGCCACTTAGTTATCACTTTTGCCTTATGGCAAGGTGCTCCATCATGCAGGAAAAAGCATTGTTCGTCACCAAACTGTTCCTGGATGGTTAGGAGAAGTTGCTCTTGGAGGATGTGTTGGTACCATTCTTCTTTCATGGCTGTGTTCTTAGGCAAAATTGTGAGTGAGCCCACTCCCTTGGCTGAGAAGCAACCCCACACAAATGGTCTCAGGATGCTTTACTGTTGGCATGACACAGGACTGATGGTAGAGCTCACCTTGTCTTCTCCGGACAAGCTTTTTTCCAGATGCCCCAAACAATCAGAAAGGGGATTCAGAGAAAATGACTTTACCCCAGTCCTCAGCAATCCAATCCCTGTACCTTTTGCAGAATATCAGTCTGTCCCTGATGTTTTTCCTGGAGAGAAGTGGCTTCTTTGCTGCCCTTCTTGACACCAGGCCATCCTCCAAACTCTTCGCTTCACTGTGCATGCAGATGCACTCACACCTGCCTGCTGCCATTCCTGAGCAAGCTCTGTACTGGTGGTGCCCCGATCCCGAATCAACTTTAGGAGACAGTCCTGGCGCTTGCTGGACTTTCTTGGGCACCCTGAAGCCTTCTTCACAACAATTGAACCGCTCTCCTTGAAGTTCTTGATGATCCGAAAAATGGTTGATTTAGGTGCAATCTTACTGGCAGCAATATCCTTGCCTGTGAAGCCCTTTTTGTGCAAAGCAATGATGACAGCACGTGTTTCCTTGCAGGTAACCACGGTTGACAGAGAAAGAACAATGATTCCAAGCACCATCCTCCTTTTGAAGCTTCCAGTTGGTTATTCCAACTCAATCAGCATGACAGAGTGATCTCCAGCCTTGTCCTCGTCAACACTCACACCTGTGTTAACGAGAGAGTCACTGACATGTCAGCTGGTCCTTTTGTGGCAGGGCTGAAATGCAGTGGAAATGTTTTGGGGGGATTCATTTCATTTGAATGGCAAAGACGAACTTTGCAATTAATTGCAATTCGTCTGATCACTCTTCATATCATTCTGGAGTATATGCAAATTGCCATCATACAAACTGAGGCAGCAGACTTTATGAAAATGTATATTTGTGTCATTCTCAAAACTTTTGGCCACGACTGTAGATACTTTTGTACCCGTTTCCTCCAGCATCTTCACAAGGTCCTTTGCTGTTGTTCTGGGATTGATTTGCACTTTTCGCACCAAAGTACATTCATCTCTAGGAGACAGAACGTGTCTCCTTCCTGAGCGGTACGACGGCTGCGTGGTCCCATGGTGTTTATACTTGCGTACTATTGTTGGTACAGATGAATGTGGTACCTTCAGGCGTTTGGAAATTGCTCCCAAGGATGAACCAGACTTGGAGATCTACAATTTTTTTATGAGGTCTTGGCTTATTTCTTTTGATTTTCCCATGATGCCAAGCAAAGAGGCACTGCGTTTGAAGGTAGGCCTTGAAATACATCCACAGGTACACCTCCAATTGACTCAAATGATGTCAATAAGCCTATCAGAAGCTTCTAAAGCCATAACATAAATTCTGGAATTTTCCAAGCTGTTTAAAGGCACAGTCAACTTAGTGAACGTAAACTTGTGAATCAGGTGAAATAATCCAGCTAAACAATTGTTAGAAAAATGACTTGTCATGCAAAGTAGATGTCCTCACCGACTTGCCAAAACTATAGTTTGTTAACAAGAAATTTGTGGAGTGGTTGAAAAATGAGTTAATGACTTCAACCTAAGTGTATGTAAACTTCTGACTTCAACTGTATATGCGCACACACACATATACACACACCTGTTCTGAAAGGCCCCCCGAGTCTGCAACACCACTGAGGGGCAGTACAGATCAGGGTTGGGTTATAAAAAAATATCTTATGCTTTGAACATCCCACGGAGCACCATTAAATCCATTATTAAAAAATGGAAAGAATGACACAAACCTGCCAAGAGAGGGCCGCCCACCAAAACTCACAGACCAGGCATTGATGGCATTAATCAGAGAGGCAACAAAGAGACCAAAGATAACCGTGAAGGAGCTGCAAAGCTCCACAGCGGAGATTGGAGTATCTGTCCATAGGACCACTTTAAGCCGTACACTCCACAGAGTTGGGCTTTACGGAAGAGTGGCCAGAAAAAAAGCCATTGCTTAAAGAAAGAAAAATACGCAAACACATTTCGTGTTACCCAAAAGGCATGTGGGAAACTCCCCAAACATATGTAAGAAGGTACTCTGGTCAGATGAGACAAAAATTGAGCTTTTTGGCCAACTTGGAAAATGCTATATATGGGGCAAACCCAACACCTTCCCCACAGCGAAGCATGGTGGTGGCAGCATTATGCCGTGGGGAAGTTTTCCATCGGCAGGGACTGGGAAACTGGTCAGAATTGAAGGAATAATGGATGGTGCTAAATACAGGGAAATTCTTGAGGGAAACCTGAGATTTGAGACTGGGACGGAGGTTCACCTTCCAGCAGGACAATGACCCTAAGCATACTGCTAAAGCAACACTCGAGTGGTTTAAGGGGAAACATTTAAATGTCTTGGAATGGCCTAGTCAAAGCCCAGACCTAGGTATGCATGCTCAAATTCTGTTTTTGTCTTGTTTCTTTCACACACACAAAAATATTTTGCATCTTCAAAGTGGTAGGCATGTTGTGTAAATCAAACTGATACAAACCCCCCAAATATCAATTTTAATTCCAGGGTGTAAGGCAACAACATAGTAAAAATGCCAAGGGGGATGAATACTTTCGCAAGCCACTGTAATTGTCACTAAGGACCCGTACACAGAGACCCCGATCCAGACAGAGTGAATGCTCTTTCTTGTTAGCCACATGAACCCACACACACAGGGATGCACAAACAGCCACACACTCCTTCCATCTCTAGTCTCCAATCTGAGATCATTCATCACTTCCATTGGAACAGAACCACAAGTAACAGGACACTAAGCATCCAAAATGGACTACAAATAAAATATATATAATCATAAAAATAAAAACATTTAATTTAAATCGATAGCAGTCTATAGCTTACTTATTGATCTCCAAATGGCACTCATATTCCTTTACTACCCACAGCTTCTCTATTGGCAAAGGCACAGCTGGACAAAGTCCCTCGTGTTGGGGTTGTGTTCACTCGGCTCCGCGCTCTAGCTTCAGCGCATCAACTCCCCTTCACTGGACACAGACAAAGGAGGCCATTCTCTCAGCCGCCACTCAAGGGCTCTCGCTAGAGTTCCACAACAGTGATAGGCCTAACGTTTGCTGCTAGACACGTTTGCTGCTAGACATGTGCCGCTGCACTTTTACGAGAATGGTGTGCCAAACTAAGAATGTGTTAGGTGGTAGCTTACTCGTGTGTTCAAAACGTGTATTCTTGTTGAGAGATTAATTTAGACCGGCCTGCCTGTGAAACAATGACAATGTATACAAATAGACAATGACTTCATTCTGTGGAGATGACTAACATGTACAGAACCATGAATAATGTCTAGAGAAAGGCATTGATTTCAGTTGGGTCTACTGTATGCATTCCAGTGCATCAGACAGGTGTCAGTAATGTGGGTGAAAGGAGAAAGGCGTTATGCTAAATTACAGAGACAGCGAATCTTGGGGGTTAAGCCAGGCAGGGTTGTAATCAATAGGCGGGCCTAAGTGTTTTTTCTGGTCGTCTATGTCCAAACAGTGTAAACAAATATAATTTTCAGGATGGAAAAACGCTTTAAATGTAAACTTAAACGATTAAAACCAGATATAAAGTATGTAGAAAAGATAATGGACCTATACAATTTTTTTATAATATAATTTGAGAACTAACAGTCAACAAAATAAAAGCTTGACAGTCCAAAAACAATTAACTTAGCAGTATTCATTTTGTTATTATGTTTGAGAAAAAGAAAAATACAGCATTATCCACGGCATTTAAACTGCATGGCAAAATGTGTATAATTGCAGGAAATTAGCTTTAAAACTGCAAAACAAAATCTGTGTGGAACTGCAGGAAATTGGCTTTGAAATGCTAAAATCTCTCTACAGGGCCAAGATGGGTGCCTCTAAAATGGCACGCCAACCACCTAAGCCCCTTTTTGATCTATTAAAAACCCTGCCAGGGCCAAACCAGGGTTAAGCCAAGGACAGCGAGTTACCATGGATTATCACTACTAGCATCATCACAGCCCCAACTCACACTTAGTTTCCACCATCTTCAGTACTCTTTCACAGCACCATACTAACTGGTAGACACTACCCACAAAACCAATGTCCTCACTCAATAGCGGTACAGCTGCCCGTGCCGTAAACAAACGCATGACAATGCACTCATCAGTGTTCACACAATACACAAGGCTCTAGAGCACCAGCTGGGACAACAGACAGAGAACAACTAAAAAGACAGTCAAGAGTTTGAGAGCTCAGGTACAGGTTCATGAACCCTTAACATAGAAACACCAGCCTAAAAGCTGACTTCATCTCTGACTAAATAATGAGAGAACAATGTGTCACATAATATGCGTGCGCATTCCCATTATCACTCCTATTTTGTCAGATTGTGACTCAACCTATGAGGTTCACACCTCAGATAAACACACAGGTGCAACAAACTTATGAATGGACCCTGATCTGTGAGTGTTGTGAAAAACATGGCAATACATACTCTTCCCAGGCTACTGATGATAACATCACCCTAAATGTCTTACAGTGCAGTCAGAAAGTAATCAGATTCCTTGACTTTTCCCACATTTTGTTACATTACAGCCTAATTCTAAAATTATTTTTTTTCCTCAATCTACACAGAATACCCCATAATGACAAAACTAAAACCAGGTTTTTAGAAAGTTTGGCAAATTTATAAAAAATAAAAAAACAGATTACTTAAGTAAATAAGGTTTCAGACCCTTCGCTATGTGACTCGAAATGGAGCTCAGGTACATGCTGTTTCCATTGATCATCCTTGAGATGTTTCTACAACTTGATTGGAGTCCACCTGTTGTAAGTTCAATTGATTGACCATGATTTGGAAAGTAACACCTGTCTATATAGGGTCTAACAGTTGAAAGTTTACGTCAGAGCAAAAACCAAGCCACAAACTCGAAGGAATTGTCCGTAGAGCTCTGAGACAGGATTCTGTTGAAGCACAGATAGAGGGAAGGGTACCAAAAAAAATTCTACCGCATTGAAGGTCCCCAAGAACACAGTGGCCTCCATTATTCTTCAATGGAAGAAGTTTGGAAGAGATCAAGACTCTTCCTAGAGCTGGCCGCCCGGCCAAACTGCGCAATCGGGGGGGGGGGGGGGAAGGGCCTTGGTCAGGAAGTTGACCAAGAACCCGATGGTCTCTCTGACAGAGCTCCACAGTCACTCTGTGGAGATGGGAGTTAAAACTTTAGTTAATACAAAAGATTTACAAAAAGATTGAGAACCTTCAAGAAGAACAACCATCTCTACAGCTCTCCACCAATCAGGCCTTTATGCTAGCCACTCATTAGTAAAAAGCACATGACTCAGCTTGGAGCTTGCCAAAAGACACCTAAAGGACTCTCAAACCATGAAAAACAAGATTCTCTGGTCTGATGAAACCAAGATTGAAATCTTGGCCTGAATGCCAAGCGTCACATCTTGAGGAAACCTGGCACCATGCCTACGGTGAAGCATGGTGGTGGCAGCATCATGCTGTGGGGATGTTTTTCAGTTGCAGGGACTGGGAGACTAGTCAGGAATCAGGATAAGACAAAGATCAACAGAGCAAAGTACAGAGATATCCTTGATAACCTGCCCCCGAGCGCTCAGGACATTAGACTGGGGTGAAGGTTCACCTTCCAACAGGACAACAACCCTAAGCAGACAGCCAAGACAAGGTAGGAGCGGTTTCGGGAGAGGTCTCTGAATGTCCTTGAGTGGCCCAGCCAGAGCCCGGACTTGAACCAGATCCAACATCTCTGGAGAGACCTGAGAATATCTGTGCAGAGACACTCCCCATCTAACCTGGCAGTGCTTGAGACGATCTGCAGAGAAGAATGGGAGAAACTCCCCAAACGCAGGTGTGCCAAGCTTGTAGCGTCATACCCAAGAAAACTTGAGGCTGTACTGTAATCGCTGCCAAAGCTTCTTCAACAAGGTAATGAGTAAAGGGCCTGAATACTTATGTAAATGTGATGGTTAATTTTTTTTAGATAACATTTCTTTAGATAACATTTCTTAAAACCTGTTTTTGCTTTTAATCCATTTTAGAATAAGACTAACGTCACAAAATGTGGAAAAAGTCACTCCGCCATTTCCTGGTTGCAAAAATTCTAATAGTTCGCCTAATTTCAGTTTGTGACAAAACAAGCTAGAGTAGAGAATCATTGTATCATCTAAACCACTGAGAAATATATTTTCCATAACCAAAAACATTGTATTTTCAGTTGGTGTACAAAACTGAAGGGAAAATCCTCAGATGAAACTTAAGGGAAGCATAGAAATACCACATAGAACAGATCTACCGCTTCACAGATTTGCTTTTAATGAGAATGACAGATCTATAAAAACATTTCTGTGAATTTGGTCAGGTGCCCAAAAAGTTACATATCGCAGCTTAAAAAAAAATAGCAAACAAGTCACTGGCCAAACTCCTGAGGGGGCATTTATTTTAAGATGTATTTTCTCAATTTCCTCTGATCACAGCTGGGTAGGTAATATGCCAAGCTGTGTTTCTCAGACAGACAGCCCTCCCTAGCTAAAGGAGGCCATGCAGAGTTGGCAGCAGACAGACAGCCAAACCCCAGCAGGAACAGAGGCCCGGGCCATTAATTATCTATGGGTATCAGATAGGCTAGGCTAGTCCACAGGGAAGAGCCTGGAGGAGAGGTGGAACAGAGAGACGAGATAGAATGGGGAGTGCCAGGCCAGGGGGCAGGGAGGGAAGGCCTGCTCTTTGTGTTCTTCTTTCCCTGCTCCAGGACCTCATGCTGCCATTTTTTAACCAAATCACAAACAAAACCAGAGGACAAATTTGAATGCCATTTTCAAGAGGATTAGCCTAGCCTAGCCTGCTCTCCAAGTAGAGCTGCTGGGGAAGCGCTGAGAGCATTTAAGCTCATGTACTAATCCAGCTTCAACGATTCTGGGCAAGATGAACAACTGGACATCCACTGTATATCAGGCTCGTGTCCACTCTCAACGCTGGCGGGACATTTTAAAGCAGAATCAACATTGGCTAATTGTTAATCTTGTTAATGAGCACTGGGGGAGCTTTAATCCCTTCCTCTGAGTGATTAAGAGAGACACCAGAGAGCTCAGAGTTCAGGAGCTTATGCAAGAGGGATGCAACGTTATACAATTTTCACATTGAAACAGCCTATATATCATGTTTAACAGACATTCTTCATTGTCCTGGAGAATAAGCAAGCACTCATGTGAGCTCTAGCCCTAATACATTAGCATTAGGGCTGACCCCATTAAATTACCTGGTTGGTTGATTGGTCGGTAGGCTATTGGTCAACCGAGATTTTTTGTTGTTGAGCAGTGGAAAAATTTAAAATATATGTCACGAGGCACCTGCCTGATTCACGCCTGTCTCAGTGGATTAATCCATTGGAGGCCACGGGGATGGCCCACCAGTAGTACATTTACCGTTAACTCCCATAATTTCTAAATCTACAATGTTTGTTTGGTTACAGTCATTTCTGTTAATGCAATCAATATTATTATTATCACAGTTTTACCGGTGAAATTGTAGGCTACAATTGTGAGTGTATTACATTTGTCAATTTATTCATTGTCTTGTGCTCCTGTCAATCTTGAGTAACGACACGCACCTCATTACGCAAAGAAGTAGGCCTAGGCTACCTGGCCTGCACAAAATGTGCTGTAGCCTATAAAATGTCCCCATTTGGAGATCTGATACCATTTCTGATTGTCTTAACTCACCATCACTGTAGCTTCTAAAACTACATTTTGTTTCCTCAAACAAACTGTTTTCACATGCATTGAGAACTGAATCGGGGGAATGTCATGCTCTGATCTGGTGGAAACATATCAGGACTACCAAATTACTTCTTAACCCTAGCACAAACCACCTACAGCTGTGTCTGTCTGTCCAGAGCTCACTGAAACAGGAAACAGAGGGTCCAGAATATTTTATAGAATGTTGCAAGTTTGCTAGCACCAGCTTCAGGACAGACCAAGTTAATACAATGTTTCAAGTTCCTTGAAGACAGGCCATGAGTAGCCAATGTGATTTATAAGATATGTATAGAGTTGAAGTCAGAAGTTTACATACACCTTAGCCAAATACATTACTCGGTTTCACAATTCCTGACATTTAAATCTAGTAAAAAAATCCCGGTCTTAGGTCAATTAGGATCACCACTTTATTTTAAGAATGTGAAATGTCAGAATAATAGAAGAGAGAATGATTTATTTCAGCTTTTATTTCTTTCATCACATTCCCAGTGGGTCAGAAGTTGACATACACTCAATTAGTATTTGTTAGCATTGCCTTTAAATTGTTTAACTCGGTTCAAACATTTTGGGTAGCCTTCCACAAGCTTCCTATAATAAGTTGGGTGAATTTTGGCCCATTCCTCCTGACAGAGCTGGTGTAACTGAGTCAGGTTGTAGGCCTCCTTGCTCGCACACGCTTTTTCAGTTCTGCCCACGAACTTTCAATGGGATTGAGGTCAGGGCTTCGTGATGGCCACTCCAATACCTTGACTTTGTTGTCCTTAAGCCATTTTGCCACAACTTTGGAAGTATGCTTGGGGACATTGTCCATTTGGAAGACCCATTTGCGACCAAGCTTTAACTTCCTGACTGATGTCTTGAGATGTTGCTTCAATATATCCACATACATTTCCTGCCTCATGATGCCATCTATTTTGTGAAGTGCACCAGTCCCTCCTGCAGCAAAGCTGCCCCACATCATGATAATGCCACCCCCGTGCTTCACGGTTGGGATGGTGTTCTTCGGCTTGCAAGCCTCCCCCTTTTTCCTCCAAACATAACGATGGTCATTATGGCCAAACAGTTATATTTTTGTTTCATCAGAGCAGAGGACATTTCTCCAAAAAGTACGATCTTTGTCCCCATGTGCAGTTGCAAACCGTAGTCTTGCTTTTTTATGGCGGTTTTGGAGCAGTGGCTTCTTCCTTGCTGAGCAGCCTTTCAGGTTATGTCGATATAGAACTCGTTTTACTGTGGATATAGATACTTTTGTACCTGTTTCTTCCAGCATCTTCACAAGGTCCTTTGCTGTTGTTCTGGGATTGATTTACACTTTCCGCACCAAAGTACATTCATCTATAGGAGACAGAACGCGTCTCTTTCCTGAGTGGTATGATGGCTGCGTGGTTCCATGGTGTTTATACTTGCATACTATTGTTTGTACAGATGAACGTGGTACCTTCAGGCATTTGGAAATTGGATGAACCAGACTTGGAGTCTACAATTTTTTTCGGAGGTCTTAGCTGATTTCTTTTGATTTTCCCATGATGTCAAGCAAAGAGGCACTGCGTTTGAAGGTAGGCTTGAAAAACATCCACAGGTACACCTCCAATTGACTCAAATGAAGTCAATAAGCCCATCAGAAGCTAATAAAGCCATGAAATCATTTTCTGGAATTTTCCAAGCTGTTTAAAAGGCACATTCAACTTAGTGTATGTAAACGTCTGACCCACTGGAATTGTGATACAGTGAATTATAAGTGAAATAATCTGTCTATAAACAATTGTTGGAAAAATTACTTGTCATGCACACAATAGATGTCCTAACCGACTTGCCAAAACTATAGTTTGTTAACAAGAAATGTATGGAGTGGTTGAAAAACGAGTTTATGACTCCAACCTAAGTGCATGTAAACTTTTGACTTCAACTGTAGATATCTATCTATCTATCATTCATATATATATATATTTTTTTTTTTACATCACTACATTTTCTACCTGCAGGCTGCTATGTTTTAATTTGTTGGCCAGATCTATGTAGGCTATTTTTACATCGTTGGCAATGGCAATAGTAGTTACATTTAGATACAATTTTGATTAACCACATGAGTGACAGATATGAAGACCATTATAAATTAAATGAAACTGTTCCACGAAAAAGTGCATATGAAAATCATAACTGGCTTGCAGATCAGTCAAAATGGAATGATAACTTGTCACTCCAAATGGAGAAGGTTGCCGACCACTGGTGTGGACTATTACCGGCAACTTCAGGAGCTTAAACAGCAGAATCTGTGAAGGCCAGCAGGAGGGAACAGATTTTTTTCTTCTGGTTAGGCAATACTGATCTGAATCCCTCTTTTTTACTTCATTTTTAAATCGCAGTGCTTAATAAAAAGCTTCAGACATGCTCAGTAGCCTACATAATAGTTCATTTTATTCAAACATAGCTTGTCTATATATGAAAAAAAAAGTTTGAAAATTTTGACCAATGGATTGGTTGAAAGAACAGACGACTGTCGACAAAGATTTTTTTTGGGGGGGGGGGGGGGGGGGGGGGGGGACAGCCCTAATTAGCCTACACATTTTAGGTCTACAGCGTTTCACCATTCTTAACATGTTACACCCCTCAACACAACCCAGATATCCCAACATAGATACACCTCAACCTCAGAGGAAAGAAAACACCATGGCTAAACTATTTAACAGCTAGGATGGTTGTATAGCCGACTGTAAAGGGCGACTGTAAATCATGCACAAACAAATGACAAGCATACATGTCAGAAACACTGACAAACATTGTTGTAATAACCTAACATCAAGAGAACACCAACGAGTCAACATACCTAAACCTGACTGACAAATATCCACTAACAACGTAGGATACAGTAGCCTAACTAGGACAGGCTTGAGGGCTAATGGTTCTCTGCGTCAGTGCATGCAGATATCTCTCATCTGTATTCTGTGCTCTGGCATGCAAGTCTACCAGGAGACTCACATTACCCCCAGGCTGCTTGGCTCCACTGGGGCTCACTGACCTCCATAACGCCATGCAAGGCCTTCCATCTCCCTCTGTAATGGTTGAGTTTACCATGATAATGTACCACTGGGAATCAAGGTTCTTCATGTCTTTTTAACCATTATAGAGCCAAATCCATACATGAAATCCAACATTGTGTTTAGCTGCAGACCTTGACACAGGGTGGAGTGTGTCTGTCCTCTGACGACCACCACACAGACAAACGGTCAGAGACTGTGGGGGATTTTACAATGACAAGGCCACAACAATGACACTTCCATCAGTCAGTGTTTTACAAGTTGCAGTTAGACTCACTTCCAATTGAAGTATGCATGGCATGCTGGTTTGGAGAGGAATGTGTAGGGGTAAAACAAGGGATTCTTTACCTCTGGGCCAATGTGACTGGAGCCTTTAAGCCAATGACTGTATTGATGAATGGACAAAGCCATCACATGACACCATTCCTTCCTATGTGAAGATTCAATAACGCAATGAAGCCAAATTAGGTCGGTTAAGATGGCGTCTCATGGAGACGTAACATGGGCAGTTTGAGCTACTCCAGGAAGTGACGTTGCAGGCTAGCTCAGCGCTCTCATTACCTCATGCCTGGCCAGCAAGGGGCCATTTGTGCCTGATGCTCATTTATGTTTTTGACGTGTTGTTACATGCTTAAAGTAGCCAGCACATTCCTACCCTTAGGCTGTTTACTCTGAGTTTCAATGGGGTCGGAACGCAGTCATGGTTAAATTAAGATAACGCGAAAAATGTACCTTAATGCAAAGGATGGGATGTTCCGCTGTACTCCATATTCGACCGACAGAACAAGTCAAAAGTTTGGACACACACTCATTAAAGGCTTTTTTCTTTATTTTTAGTATTTTCTACATTGTAGCATAATAGTAAAGACAAACTATGAAATAACATATGGAATCATGTAGTCACCAAAGAAGTGTTTCATATTTCAGATTCTTCAAAGTAGCCACCCTTTGCCTTGATGACAGCTTTGCATTCTCTCAACCAGCTTCATGAAGTAGTTACCTGGAATGCATTTCAATTAACAGGTGTGCCTCGTTAAAAGTTAATTTGTGGAACTTATTTTCTTCTTAATGCGTTTTTGCAAGTCAGTTGTGTTGTGACAAGGTAGGGGTATTACACAGAAGATAGCCCTATTTGGTAAAAGACCAAGTACATATTGTAGCAAGAACAGCTCAAATAAGCAAAGAGAAGCGACAGTCCAGACATGAAGGTCAGCCAATCCGGAAAATTTCAAGAACTTTGAACGTTTCTTCAAGTGCAGTCGCAAAAACCATCAAGCGCTTTGATGAAACTGGCTCTCATGAGGTCCGCCACAGGAAAGGAAGACCCAGAGCTACCTCTGCTGCAGAGGATAAGTTCATTAGAGATAACTGCACCTCAGATTGCAGCCCAAATAAATGCTTCAGAGTTCAAGTAACAGACACATCTCAACATCAACTGTTCAAAGGGGACTGCGTGAATCAGGCCTTCAAGGCCGAATTACTGCAAAGAAAACACTACTAAAAGGACACCAATAAGAAGAAGACACTTGCTTGAGCCAAGAAACACTGGTGGAAATCTGTCCTTTGGTCTGATGAGTCCAAATTTGAGATTTTTGGTTCCAACCGCCATGTCTTTGTGAGATGCAGAGTAGGTGAACTGATGATCTCTGCATGTGTGGTTCCCACCGTGAAGCATGGAAGTGGCGTGATGGTGCTTTGCTGGTGACACTGTCAGTGATTTATTTTGAATTTAAGGCACACTTAACCAGCATGGCTACCACAGCATTCTGCAGCGATACGCCATCCCATCTGGTTTACGCTTAATGGGACTCTCATTTGTTTTTCCAACAGGACAATGACCCAACACACCTCCAGTCTGTGTAAGGGCTATTTGACCAAGAAGGAGAGTGGTGGAGTGCTGCATCAGATAAACTGGCCTCCACAATCCCCCGACCTCAACCCAATTGAGATGGTTTGGGATGAGTTGGACAGCAGAGTGAAGAAAAAGCAGCCAACAAGTGCTCAGCATATGTGGGAAAACCTTCAAGACTGCTGGAAAAGCATTCCACATGAAGCTGGTTGAGAGAATGCCAAGAGTGTGCAAAGCTGTCATCAAGGCAAAGGGTAGCTACTTTGAAGAATCTCAAATATGAAACACTTCTTTGGTTACTACATGATTCCATATGTTATTTCATAGTTGTGATGTCTTCAATATTATTCTACAACATAGAAAATTGTAAAAATAAAGAAAAACCCTTGAATGAGTGTGTCCAAACTTTTGACTGGTAATGTATATCCAAACTGATACGGCAAGAAGATTGAAATGCTGCTAGTTTTTTAGCAATCGTTCTCTCTTTTCTGTATAACAGTTGGTATAATGGGAGAATTCGGTGTACAACGCAATTTCTCATCCCTGGATTGAGGTACGTTTTTGGGGCCATATCTCGCGCTGGCTCCGTAGTGTCTTAACCATGATGGCGTTCCGACCCCAGTGCAGCTCAGTATAAACTAGCCCTTGATAAATGACACTCAGTTCCATTACATGACACATAAGTGTCATTGGATGAAGGCATCTTCTGTACAGGGTATTTTGTTAAGCGCCCCCCACGCTTGGTCTGAACATTAGCATGCCGCATCACTTGCGGTACAGTTTTGGAAGCATAAGGACCTTCTTTCATATCAGCAAGAAATAATTTTCTAAAAGAAATATGGTTAAATTGATACACACCTTTACAGGGTTAGTGTTCCCACCTGGCCATATTTCCACGTTACAGCACTTGTTTACGGAAAACAGACGGAAGAGTCAGAAATAGTGTGCAACTGCAGCCTGCAATTTGGAGCATTCCTGCAAGTGGGTATTCCTGCATCTGCAGGAACACCTACCCCTCGAGCACCCCATTGGTTCCTTCATGAACACCCCTCCTCGAGTATCCCATTGGTTCGTTCATGAACACCCCACCCCCTGAGAAAATGTTCATGCTTGTGCGACACTTTTGAAGACAGGTCAAAAGGGAAATAAAAGTTATGAGTTTTCCCGCCGGTAGACAGTGTCCTTTGCTCCAGCCTGCCGAATACTTGCCTTCACCATCGTAACCAAAACTGCAGAAAAAAAGTGCCCCGACAGTACAGCAGGATGAAGCTACACTGTGTGATAGCTAGCTATCACATGGTATCGCCTCTGCCTCCCACCTGCTGTGTACCGGAGAAAAATATACCCGACAGGCAGGGGCAAAGCACACTGCCTACCGCTAGCTACTTCGGTACACAGCAGGTGAGAGGCGGGGGCAACACTGTGCTAGCTAGCTTGCTAGTTAGATTGCTAGCACATGGTGTCACACCCCACCTCCCACCTGCTGTGTACCAAAGTCATCCCTAGGACTAGCTGGCTAAGCTAGCATACAGTGTCCTTCGCGCCCACCTACCGAACACCTGCCCTCGCCGTCATTAACAGAACTGTGGAAAAACAGTGCCCAAGAGGAGGGGGCGAAAGACACTCTACCCGTGTGTACTACCTATAGCTAGCTACCGTTGTCGGCCCCGCCTCTTCCTCCTGTGGGGTTTTATCGGCAGTTGTCATCGAACGTTATAGTGCATTACCGCCATCTACTGTACTGGAGTCATAGCATAAAAAGGCCCAATAGAAGTATAAAGAGGGGTTCCTGCAGATGCAGGAACGCCCCAAATTACGGGCTGCAGTTGCACCCTTCTCTTTGCTAATTAGCCATCTGCGTCGCTTTACACCTATGTGTAAATGGAAGATGGACGCCACAAAGTGTAGTCACTGAAATATACTCCTGGCTGCAACGGTTAATTCAAATTTTGCAGTTATTAAAAAAAAAATGATAATGAAGTAGAGGGATTTGTTTCTAGAACCGTGCCGCAATTGAGAATCGATTCACGTTTAGGTTGAGTATTTGACCGTTTTGGCTTTCAGAACAACGTTAGACCATTATTGGGTACGTGTAAACAAGCGTAAGGGTAGGGTCTGAATCTGCTGGCTAATGACTCAGAGTACTGTAAATTAGGCATTACTGTAACTTAGCTGCTGGAACAGGCCTGAGAAGGGATAGTTAATGTCATGACAAGAAAGGACTTCCACTGAAAAACTGACAGACAGGTCACTCAAACTCGTACTTACCTATTGAAACAGACGACGCATCAGCTTGCGCTACCGCAAATTCATGAATTGAAAAGTAGAGGCAGGATGATTGAATATGAAGTGCTGGTCCAATTGCTAACGCTGGCTAGTAAGTTAGCTAACTAGCAAGTTCAAGGCAGTAGTCTGGCTAGCTCGCTAAATTATTAATGTTCAGTTAAATAGCCTTACACTGTTTGCTGAACGAAGCCCATCCACTAAATTTTTAAACTTACGACCATATGACTGAGAAAGTCAAATCCACATTAGCTAACTAACGTTAGAGTGCTTTCTCTGAAGCAGGCGTTTTTTTTTCTTCAGCCAGGCGTATGGTCCACCAATTCAACTAGATTTTCTCGTCGCCTCCCTCCTGGTGTTCATTTCCATGTCTTGTCAAATAAACATTGTCTGAAAAACCGTTTGTTTCCGCTTGTTTAGTAGCTAGCTAGCTAAAGGTCTCCTTGTTGCTAAGCTCGGCGCTGTCAAGACCGTGCTCTCTGTTGCTCACTCGAATCTCTGAATCATCCACACGCTCACCGCTTCAAGCACAGCTGACCCTGACGTCAGACATATAAACATACCCTCCCCTTAACCCCAACATTTGAATTTAATGTCAACCTCAGAAATAGCACACTTTTCTTGCTAGCGTTTCGGTGATACTGATGATTCACATTGAAATAATTTACTTTCCATTTATCAAATGTTATTGAATAAAATTATTTCGGCCAGACCACCAGGTGGCAATATAATCATTATTTTTTTTCAATCAATTAAGGCTTTCTTTGAACAGATCAAGTTACCAGTTTTGCAACAGCAACACTAGATAAACATACTTCTCACGTCCTTAAATAATAGTAACAAAATAAATTTGACAAAATAAACAATGAAGCAAACAAAATCAGTCATATGAGTCACACTTTTTTAATTTTTTTTATTTCACCTTTATTTAACCAGGTAGGCAAATTGAGAACAAGTTCTCATTTACAATTGCGACCTGGCCAAGATAAAGCAAAGCAGTTTGACACATACATCAACACATGGAGTAAAACAAACCTACAGTCAATAATATAGTAGAAAAATATGTCTATATACAAAGTGAGCAAATGAGGTGAGATAAGGGAGGTAAAAGGCAAAAAAAGGCCATGTTGGTGAAGTAAATACAATATAGCAAGTAAAACACTGGAATGGTATATTTGCAGTGGAAGAAAGTTCAAAGTAGAAATAATGGGGTGCAAAGGAGCAAAATAAATAAATAAATACAGTAGGGGAAGAGGTAGTTGTTTGGGCTAAATTATAGATGGGCTAAATTAGATTATGCGCCTCAAAGTGCTGCAACAGCAAATGTCAACCTTTCAACTGAGTTTAGCAGTGAATTGGGCAATAATAAAGCAACATTGTAGCAAGGTTTCCATTTTAATGTGAATCCATAACAAAGTTCACACAGAAGAAATGGCCAAAATTGCATCATTGCATGTCTTGATTGATTACATTCCCGTAATTTACTGTGATTCGTTTTAACCAATTTGTTCCATCCCACTAAATACCAACCATGTGTTGATTTGTCTCTTTTACATAAAGTATATAAAAACAACAAATGCTATAAAATAGCAAATATTTGAATTATAAATTCAAGTCTGTGGAAAACAAACCTTAAGAAACAAGTACATGTGGTAAGCAATAAATACAAATGGACTGATGTTTTGGAAGTACAGACTAGCCAGCCAAGCAATTCTGTTAGAACAAGACAATCTACAGATTTTTTTGTATCCCAAACACCAGTTTAGGTTTTATTGGCTTTTTACAAATGATATCAATACATATCAGGCTGCAAAATGTTAGCTATACTTTAATTTATGCTAAATAATATTTCTTACATATTTACAAAAGTGCTATTATTATATACACTAACATGAAAACATTATTTAAATTAAATATATTTTATTTCTGCATTTTACTTTTCATAATTTGCCTAAATGGGAACAAAAACTAAAATACCTAGCCCCTGACAGCAAGTCCTATTCCATAATAAAAACGATACATTTTTGCTAAGGCTAAAATCAAGTTGAAAGGGGTTTCCCTAGATTCGCCTGCCAGGCTTCAAGGCTCTTTCATCAGAGACACATCTGGTGATTCAACCAACAGGCATAAAAACAGCAAAGCAAAGGACAACAAAAGCCTGTCAAAGAATGAAACCGTTTGCCCATCACAATGTTAGATTGAGGCATAAACACATTTGTGCATCTTAAGATTCCGTTTGTCTGAATACCTCTTCCCACATTTATCACAGATGTACTGTTTCCCTCCTGCGTGGACATGCTTCTTGTGAGTTCGGAGATGACTGCCCTGACTGAAGGTCTTCCCACAGATTTCACAGCTGTACGGCTTCTCTCCTGTATGGATTCTCTGGTGCAACTTCAGACTGTTAGTGTTGTTAAATCTTTTCTCACAGAAGCTACACTCGAAAGGCTTCTCGTTAGAGTGGGTGCGTCCGTGAGAGATAAGACTACTCTGCTGACTGAAGGTCTTGCCGCATTCTGTGCAGCCGAATGGCCTCTCTCCAGTGTGGATGCGCTTGTGTATTTTCAGATTCACTGATTGACGGAATGTCTTGCCACACAAGTCACAGCTAAATGGCCTGACGCCTGTATGAATCCGCTGGTGGTTCTTCAGATTGACAGAATGACGGAAACTCTTGTCACACTGATTACACTGGAAGGGCTTTTGTCCAGTGTGAATGAGTTGATGGCTCTTCAGTGTTACAGCTCGTGTGAAGCCTTTTCCACACAGCAAACAGGTGAAGATTTTCTCTCCTGTGTGAATTTGCTGGTGTCTAGACAGATTTTGAGCCAGGTTGAAGCTCTTGCCACACACCCTGCAGCTGTAAGACTTTTCTCCAGTGTGTATTATCGAATGGGTCTTGAGGTGTGCCTGCTTGCCGAAACATTTCCCACAGACCCCACATATAAAAGGCTTCTCACCTGTGTGGGTGCGGATGTGGTCATTACAACTCTGTTTGTGGGCAAAGGCTTTGTTGCAGAACATGCACACAAACGGTTTCTCGCATGTGTGAAGTCGCTGGTGGGATTTGAGGTTACTCTGCGTGGAGAAACTTTTCCCACACTCTGTGCAAATAAAGAGCTTCTTTTGGGCAAACATAGACTCCAATAGGATGTCTGTGGGGTTCACCGGTGGGTCATTGCTAATCATACAATATCGGTTCTCTGAGGAAGAGTTTGCGGCAAAAGCATCATCAGCAGCTCCTGTAAGACATGTATAAAACATCTAATTTTAGGTGGCAGGAGATAATTTGATATAGGCTGTCAAAATACTGGCTTTATACTTACTCTCTGCAATGGCCCCCAGGTGTATTTGCCCATACTCGTCTTTGACAGAGACAGCCAAGACGAGGGGAGATTCTGGTGTGTCCACTTCCTCCACATCTGCAGACTACCGGCACAAACACCTTGATTAGGTGTGAACTTTAGGAACATAATTGGATCGTGTTATAGAAATGGCACAGAATGGGCACAGACTACAAACATTTCACGTTTTGCCTATTGAAACCAGCAAAAGTGTTTGCAGAAACAATGGCTCTTAAAGCAATCTGCAAAGTGTTTACCTGCATTGAAACAGTTTGCTCCACAGTTTCAGAAGTTCCGCCATAAGAATGTTCCTCTGCTACACCAAAGAAAGAAGTGAGGCATTAGAAAGATAAATAGGTAATTATTCTTGTAGAGCACCAGATAAAGCAATACAAACATCTATGCTACTTACCCATTCCTCCAACTGACAGAATATTCAAGATGCTTGCTTGTGGTTGAGCTTTTTTCCCTCCATGTCCTTTTAAGGTCTTGGATTCAAAGTCCATCAAAAACTTAGTATCATCCACAATTTTCATTATTTTACCCAATGCCTCACTGCCCAGTACCTCCATGAGTGTTGCGAAGTGTGACTGTAAATTTAAAAAAAGAGATGAGCAATGCTTATTAAAAAAAAATGAATATTTAGAGGGTGGCTTTTCTATTCATGTATGGTATCCGTCACGTGTATCTGTTTATAAACATGGTAAGGCCAACAGGTCAGCTGATCTGTGAATGTGACATGGGCAAAACACTAACAGCTACCTCAGTTCAGTATCCTAACCAGCTGCTAGGCAGGGCCTTTCCCCTCTCGCACTCATGGTGACTTACCATCTTATTCTGACTCTCAGTCTGTAGTTTCGCAGATAATTTGTCATCCTCGCAATGCTCCTGGGTCCGTTCCAGGCTGAACACGAAGACAGAGCTGTCTTCTATAAATTTACCCAGTTCGGCCACCGCTGCGTGAACAAGGGTATCCATGACGGAGGCCAGCTGGGTCTGCAGCGCGATGAAATGTGACATTGTTTGTTGGTATTTATCACGACTTCAGCTCATTGACAACTCTTTCAAATTTGCATTGATGAAAGATTGAGCTAGTAGCTATATCAATACTTTTTATGAATTAGGATTACACAGACTTCTTCACACGATTGCAACGTAAATAGTGTCTGTGCCCAGTCGGAAGTATTACGTGAAACTCCCAAATCGTAGTTCCGGTTTAGAAATGAAGTGGGTTTATTAAAGAGACAGCTACTTTATCTTTATGGGAAACACTCTTCACGTCACTTTCGTAGCAGGTTAGGTGAGCATTTTCGCTAACCCCAACCTCAGTCTTCTAACCTGCTACGTTAATTATCTTAACCTGCTGCGTAGGTTCGCCTAACCTGCTACGAAAAACACTCATATAAGTGGAGTGAAAATAATATTTATACCAACTGGTTTCCAACCCCAGGGGGTACTTGGCTTATCCACAGGGGGTACTTGAGAAGACTCATGCAACCATATGCCTACTGGTGAAATGCACATGAGTGGGTATTCAGAGGTACTCCCGGCAGAGCAAAAATCAAATTGTATTTGTCACATGCGTCGAATACAACAGGTGTAGACCTTACCGTAAAATGCTTACTTACAAGCCCTTAACCAACAATGCAGTTCAATAAATACAGTTACGAAAATATTTACTAAATAAACAAAAGTCAAAAATGTAATCAAAAGTAACACAATAAAATAACAATAACGAGGCTAAATACAGGGGTACCGTTACCGAGTCAATGTGCGGGGATAAAGGTTAGTCGAGGTAATGTGTACATGTAGGTAGGGGTAAAGTGACTATGCATAGGTAATAAATAGCGAGTGGCAGCAGTGTAAAAACAAAAAGGGGGGTCAATGTAAATAGTCCGGTTGGACATATTATTAATTGTTCAGCAGACTTATGGCTTGGTGGTAGAAGCTGTT
This sequence comes from Salmo trutta, assembly GCF_901001165.1. NCBI lineage: Eukaryota > Metazoa > Chordata > Actinopteri > Salmoniformes > Salmonidae > Salmo > Salmo trutta. The sequence goes on from NC_042966.1 coordinate 13,260,297, forward strand.
AAGGAGCCTTTTGGACCTAGACTTGGGAGCATAGAGAACAGTCTATGATTTGTGTGACTGGAGTATTTGACAATTTTTTGGGCCTTCCTCTGAATTGATACAAACCAATGACTGTAGATACAAACACACCGTAGCTAATGTGGTATTTTCAGAATACTTTACTTTATAGCAAACCCCACACGTTTATTTACTTTGGCATTTAAAAATATATATTTTTTAATTACTCTGTTATTCATGATTGTCAGTAAACATAACCTAACATAACCACACAGCTAACATTACTCCAAATCCTAACTTTAAATTAAGACCAAAAAGCAAATTTTTCATGAATTTTTAGGATTTATAGCCAATTTTGACTTTGTGCTGTGAGAACTAGTGACAAATCAGGGGCATTGAGAATATTTGATGATAAGGCCACAGAGTTTCTAAACCCAGAGTCACAACATCGCAAGACTTCCGGGAATGCTTGCAAAACAGACCGACAGACCAGGCCAGGGTTTGGGGTTTGAGAAGTCATTTAGAGAACTGAAAGATTCTTCATTAGATGTTGATTTCCTCAAAATCTAAATGTGCAACCTAGATTCAAGCCAATGTCTTAAGTAGCTGAATATGTTATTTTTATGGATTTTTACATTTTTTATTTCACCTTTATTTAACCAGGTAGCCCAGGTGAGAACAAGTTCACATTTACATCTGCGACCTGGCCAAGATAAAGCAAAGCAGTGCGACAAAAACAAGAACACAGAGTTACACATGGGATAAACAAACATACAGTCAATAATACAATATTAAAATCTATGTACAGTGTGTGCAGATGTAGTAAGGTTAGGGAGGTAAGGCAATAAAATAGGCCATAGTGGCAAAATAATTATAATTTAGCATTAACACTGGAGTGATAGATGTGCAGATGATGATGTGCAAGTAGAGATACTGGGGTGCAAAGGAGCAACAAAATAAATAACAGCATGGGGATGAGGTAGTTGGGTGTGCTATTTACAGAAGGGCTGTGTACAGGTACAGTGATCGGTAAGCTGTTCTGACAGCTGATGCTTAAAGTTAGTGAGGGAAATATAAGTCTCCAGCTTCAGTAATTTTTGCAGTTCGTTCCAGTCATTGGCAGCAGAGAACTGGAAGGAAAGGCGGCCAAAGGAAGTGTTGGCTTTGGGGATGACCAGTGAGCTATACCTGCCGGTG